>NC_138228.1:29782466-30982466 GCF_964197995.2 Scardinius erythrophthalmus
ACACACACACACACACTCCAGCATTGCAATCTTGACATTGCAGCCTGTTCATTATAGACTTAAAAAAATATAATAATAAAATGGTCAACCTAACATATAAAGATTACACTGCTCTAAATAGTCAGTAGTACCATAGTAGTAATAGTAATCAAACCATTTCTATCAAATAAAGACTTCGAAAGAGTTATCCACACTTTTATCTTTTCCAGGGTCGACTTTTGTAATTCGCTGTACTGTGGCATTACCGCCGCATCTTTGTCTCGATTGCAATCGGTTCAAAATGCGGCGGGGAGGCTTTTAATGAGGATAAAGAAATATGAGTCGATCACACCTGCACTGGAGTCTCTAAATTGGCTTCCAGTGCAGTACAGAATAAGATACAAAATTTTACTGTTTGTATATAAATCGCTAAACAATCAGGCCCCACCATATTTGGCGAATCTTTTAACTTTGTATACCCCCCCAGAACATTGCGCTCAGAGAACCAGGAACTAATGATAGTGCCTAGAACAAAACGCCTTCATAAGGGTGATCGGGCGTTTGCGGTAACAGGGCCGAGACAGTGGAATGAGCTGCCGCTATCTATCAGGTCTGCTAAATCGCTGTCGATTTTTAAGCATTTGTGTAAATCACATCTGATGTCGTTAGCCTATAATAAGCAGATGTGACATTTTATATGTTATGTATTGATTGGTCTAGGTATGTCGTTATTGTTATTCCTTATTATGATTCTGTATGTAAAGCACTTTGGTTCAACCTTGGTTGTGTTTTAACAGTGCTATATAAATAAACAAACAGAAACAGAAACAGAGTAGTACAATTCGTACATTCACTGTAAGCACCGCTCCACTGTGAATTTTCCAAGCACATTTTTGCGCATGTGAAGAGGATAATTTTTCCCTTCGATATTGGAACGTGAGTGAAGTACAAAGCATATAATAAACAATAGTTTAGCATCCAAAAAAAGGTAATTATATATATATATATATATATATATATATATATATATATATATAAATATAGCTGCGAGCAGCGATTACGGGCCCAAGCCGGTGGCACCGCAACCCCGGTGCCTTTAGTTACCTAAAGGCACCGGGGTGGCGGTACCGCCGGCTTTGGCCCTCCATCGCTGCTCGCAGCTATATTTATATATATATATATACATACATACATACACACACACACATACATATATATGTATATATATATATATATATATATATATATATATATATATATATATCGTCGCTGTCCGATGAAAACCGCGTATGTCCATTTTGCCGATTTTGAGATTTTTCGACGGATAGAATGTCCAGGTTCATTTCCGTATACAGTATGCTTCACATATCTAAATGACCAATGAAAAGTTGTGAAATCATGTCATCTGATTTTCACGTATATCCATTTGGTGTCAAAGCTGTCAATCACGCCGCGTATCTCCCGCCCAGTGGAGGCATCGCGCGGTCTAAGCGTCTCTGGAAGCTCAGCATTGGATAGCCGAATAACTCTGTGAGGTAAAGTATCAGCAAACGTTTGTTTTGACAACTGTTTAAGTTTATTATATATTCGCAATATATTTACAACTGTTATTTACCGGTAAATAGACGAAGTAGGCTAATTGTCACTGTTTATTGTGGAGATGTAAACGCATGGGCCTGTTAACTCAAGCAATACTTTTAAGGTAGTCTAATATTTTTCTGACTAATAAATTACTGACACAGTAAAGGGTAGATTTAAATAAACAATAACGAATTTTAAATAAAGAAAAACAAAATTTAAATGAAAAAACTAAATTTAAAAAAAGAACAAATTAAATTTAAATAAAGAAAAATGACATTTAAAGAAAGAAAAAACGAAAATTAAATAAAGAAAAAAACTAAATTTAAATAAAGAAAAACGAAATTTAAATAAAGAAAAACGAAATTAAGTTAAATTAAAAACGAGATTAATTTAGACTGATAACGGGTAAAAAGGCTAATAGCCTACATGTTGGGTCCGTGTACTTTTTCGTTCATTCATTATTCTATTTCGGAATGAAAGATGAAATGTAAAAAAAAAGGGTGCAGCTTGTTTTTTTTTTTTTTTTAAAGAAAAATCTTTGTTATGATTTTAGTATCATAATGATTAATAAATGCAAGCACAATTATCCGTGAACTTGATTTGAAGCCTTTCAACTTGTGTGTGCAAAATTCAGAATTAAATGAATGTGCAGCAATTTGTACAAATAGAGTCTGTAGGTCTACTATATTGTTGAAAGTATGAAAAGTGAACAGCACGAGTAATAGGATTCACAATTTGAGACGGATCAGACATGATTTTGACCACTTCATTAAGTCTGGTTTTGTAGAAAGCCTTTCTTTAAAGTGAATTTCGTTTTGTATAAATTGTATCTTAATTTTAATAAATTGCCTGGAGTGGATTTAATAAATAAGAGGCAAATATATAGCAGACAATATAATCATGGAGGCGCCCGTGCGGTCACTTGCATTGCACGTTAACTGGAGCTCATCTCATCCTAACTTAACGAAACTCAGTGTATGCCTCACACAGACATGAGAAAGACATCAAATACACAAAGCTTGAAAAGTCTTTTAACTAAATAATTCAAAACGAAAAGAAAAAGGCTACTCTCTGATTATGTATGATTATATGATCATATAGCCTAGCCTATTTTGTGAATTGTTCATTCCCGGTTGGCACACATTTTGCCTTTACAAAAGTGCCGCTCTAGGCAATTGCCTAGTTCACCTATATGGACGCGCCGGCCCTGGGGTCAGCAATGAGTGTATTGATTCATTGTCCCTTCATAGTTTGCAAGAGACATTTAATAAACTGAGCGTATTTAATAAACTGAGACGTAGGCCATTTAATAAACTGAGCGTAGCCTATTCATCTGTCAATATGAAACGCGACTTGGCCATTCTAATTAATGATTGGAAGAACGCGTATCGACCACCGTTACTGTAAAATATGCACGTATGTCCATTTAAACTCGATTTTGGTCAAATGTCGATTATATCATTACACTGGCAAGAATATGGTTACATTTAAAGATGCCGTAACAAGTATGACAACGCTACGTTCAACTGATTTTGAAATTAGCTGTTTTTTTCACTTCCTGAAAAGTAACCGTTTTGGACATACGTGAGTTTCATCGGGCAGCGACGATATATATATATATATATATATATATATATATATATATATTATTGTTCAAAAGTTTGGGGTCAGTAAGATTTTTAATGTTTTTAGGAGAAGTCTCTTCTGCTCACCAAGGCTGCATTTATTGATTAAAAATACAAACAAAAACAGTAATATTGTGAAATATTATTCCAATTTAAAACAGCTGTTTTCAATTTTTAAATATTTTACATAGTAATTCATTTCTGTGATCAAAGTTGAGTTTTCAGCATCATTACTCCAGTCTTCAGTGTCACATGATCCTTCAGAAATCATACTAATATGATGATTGATGCTCAATAAATATTCATTATTATTTTCAATGTTGAAAACAGTTGTGTACAGATTTTTTTTTTCAAAATGCTTTGATGAATGTAAAGTTCAAAAGAACAGCATATATTTCAAATATATATATTTTTAACATTATAAATGTCTTTACTGTAACTGTTGATCAGTTTAACTCATCCTTCATAAATTAAAGTACTGATTTATTTTATTTATTTCCCCCAAAAATAAAATTTCAATTATTACTAACCCAAAACTTTTGAGCGGTAGTGTTTAACGTTACAAAAGCTTTAGATTTCAGATAAATGCTGTTCTTTTGAACTTTCTATTCATCAAAGACTGTACACAACTGTTTTCGACATTTAAAATAATAATGAATGTTTCTTGAGTATCAATCATCATATTAGAATAATTTCTGAAGGATCATGTGACAGTGACGACTGGAGTAATGATGCTGAAAACTCAGCTTTGATCACAGGAATAAATAATAGTTTAAAATATATTAAAATAGAAAGCAGCTGTTTTAAATTGGAATAATATTTTACAATATTACTGTTTTTGTTTGTATTTTTAATCAAATAAATGCAGCCTTGGTGAGCAGAAGAAACTTCTCTGTTATGTGCGCGCCACAGACTGCACGCACGTCCGCTTAGAGTTCCGCCTTTTGCCTTCCGTCAATATTACGTTATTAGAAAAATATTTTTTTAGAGAATCGATTTTTTGACATTTGTGAATCGATTCAGAATCGTCCACGTCCGCATCGCGATGCATCTAAGAATAAATTTTTTCTCCCACCCCTAGATTTCATACAACAGGTTAATAAACAGTTACAATTAAGTCACTTACATTTTAGATGCAATGTTGACTGTTTTTGTTCTGTTTCAGCAGCGAAAATAGTTAAACAAAGATCACGGCAGAACCATCACGCATCACGTGTTTTCTCATAACTGAACGATTCAGCATTTTTAACGAATCGGTTGACTCAAAGATTGAATGATCAATCCATAAACATCTGTCTTAATCTTGATCGACCCATTCGAACAAATCATTTGAACGAATGAATCAATGACTCGCTTATTAAGATGGATGCCTGGCGACACCTAATGGCGGTTTAGTGTTGTTTAAAAGCATCATTCTTTCCCACATGTGTGTGATTTGTGTGTGCAACATTATCATTATTTTTCTTACACTATTATATTAGCGATTTAAAAGCACCCACTCGTGTCACACGTCGATTAACCGGTGGGAAAATATCCTCAGACACATACGTAATAAATGTATATTTAAATACAATATTGGCCTACCTGGTAAAAAGTTTTATATACTATTTTGATGTCCTTTTGGACACAAGAGGGCAGTATAGCCCTATGTTTGCTTTTTTGTTGAACCAAATAGCACTAAATAGCCTGTTTTAACTTTTTCATTCTTCTTGAATTGCAAAAACAGAATAAAATGGGTTTAGTTGTGATATTTGTATTCTTTTATATAGAAATAAATGGTATATAATTACATTTTTAGAAGATTTTTAGTGTTTCCTTTTTGGACATTACTTTAATCCCTCGCCATAGCAAAACCGTTTGAGATATTTATTATCCATTCACAATTTAGCATATTTAATGTAGTTTCATCATGTTGAAAAAGTTTGGTACGAATAAAATAAATAGTTTAAGAGGAGTGGCTAAAAATTCAGAGGCTGATTTTGCAAAAAAATTCACATTCAGACCAAAATATCTGACTTCCTGATGGCCAGAGCTATTGAATGTAAATTAGAAAGTTGTCCGGCTTGATGAGAACAATATACAAACTGTTTTTTCTTTACTGTAGTTAAAACTAACCCCCCCACTTTTGTCAAAAGCATGTTGAAAGTGACACACTTCCTGCTGCCAGTTGGTGGCGCTATAACTTTGACTCACAATAGCTACATCCATCTGATCGGCCTCTTACCACGAACACACTGCTGAAGTTTCATCAAGATCAGTTAATGTATGCAGAAGTTATTCCACTTCCGTGTTTCTCTTTTCTCGCCATAAATTCGATTCCTCGCCACAGCCAAACCGTTCGAGATATCAAAAATCCGTCCGCAATTTAGCATCCTCAAAGTCTTGACTACATGCACACCGAGTTTGAAGGGGACACGGTGAATTTTCTAGGAGGAGTATTTCACATTCCACAGCAAGCGTTTTCCAAACAACCCATAATAGCCGACTTCCTGTTGGGCTGGCGTAAAACTTGACCGGGGTAAAGTTGTTCGGCCCGATGAGATCTATATGTGTACCGAGTTTCATATTAATTCATGCGAGCGTGTTTGATATATGGATCAAGTTTTAGAACCCCGTTCAAGGGGGCGCTGTTGAGCCCCCCAGCCACGCCCGGGTACCAGCTTCAGCCCGGCCCTGATGGCCGTGGGTTCTGACCTGTGTGCAAAGTTTCAAGAGTTTTTGAGCACGTTAAGGACCCCAAAAGCCCCTGAAACCTTGATTAACAATATAAAAGCAATAGTCAAATCCCCCCTCCCCTCACACACACACAGACACAGAGAGAGGGAGAGAAAATTCTTCAGAAAATCCACATTCAAACCAAAATATCTCTCTTCCTGTTGGTCGGAGATGGTTCATGTAAATTAGAAAGTTGTCCGTCTTGATGAGAACAATACACATACCAAGTTTTGTTGCTGTTGATAAAACTAACCCCCCCACTTATGTCTAAAGGTGGCGCTACTGAGCCCCTCACCACGCCCGTTTCTGAAACTTTGCACATGTCTACTGGATAATAAATGTGATGTGTCTGTCGAGTTTCATGCAATTTCAAGTATGTTAAGAGTCTCAAAAGCATAAAATAAGAATATTAAAGTTTGATGCGTTGCCACGGCAACAGTATCTAAGATATCAATAATCCTTTCACAGGTTTACATCTGCCGTGTGTCTACATTGTACACATAAAGTTTGAAGCAAATCTGGTGAAAATAAGACAGTGATTTCAAAGCATTTTAATAGTGACGTACTTCCTGCTGCCTGTTGGTGGCGCTATAACTTTGACTCACAATAGTCACATCTGTGCGATCGGCCTCTTACAACGAACACACTGCTGAAGTTTCATCAAGATCAGTTAATGTATGCAGAAGTTATAACACACTTCCTGTTTCATTTTTTCGCCATAAATTCGTTTCCTCGCCACGGCCAAACCGTTCGAGATATCAAAAATCCGTCCGCAATTTAGCATCCTCAATGTCTTGACTTCATGCACACCGAGTTTGGAGGCGAATCGATGAATTTCCTAGGAGGAGTACATTAAATTCCACAGCATGCGTTTCCAAACAACCCTAAATAGCCGACTTCCTGTTGGGCTGGCGTAAAACTTAGAGCACGAAAGTTGTTCGGCCCGATGAGATCTATATGTGTACCGAGTTTCATATTATTACATGCAAGCGTGTTTGATTTATGGACACGTGTTCGGATCCCGTTCCAGGGGGCGCTGTTGAGCCCCCCTGCCACGCCCGGGTACCAGCCTCAGCCCGGCCCTGATGGCCGCGGGTTCTGACCTGTGTGCAAAGTTTCAAGAGTTTTCGAGCATGTTAAGGGCCCCAAAAGTGGCCGAAAGGTTGACAAAATAATAATAATAATAATAATAATAATAATCCTACCGAAAACAATAGGGCCTTCGCCCTTTCAGGGCTTGGGCCCTAAATATAGCAGCGATGGAGGGCCCGAGCCGGTGACACCGCCACCCCGGTGGTTGGCGGTGCCACCGGCTTGGGCCCGCAATCGCTGCTCGCAGCTATATTTATTAGGGCCCAAGCCCTGAAAGGGCGCAGAGCCCTATTGTTTTCGTTAGGATTATTATTAGGGCCCGAGCACCGATGGTGTGAGGACCCTCTTGGAATTGCTCTGTTTATTATTATTATTATTAGGGCCCGAGCACCGATGGTGTGAGGACCCTCTTGGAATTGCTCTGTTTATTATTATTATTAGGGCCCGAGCACCGATGGTGTGAGGACCCTCTTGGAATTGCTCTGTTTATTATTAGGGGCCAAGCACCGAAGGTGCGGAGGCACCTATTGTGTTTGTTCCGGTTCTTATTATTAGGGGCCAAGCACCGAAGGTGCGGAGGCACCTATTGTGTTTGTTCCGGTTCTTATTAGGGGCCAAGCACCGAAGGTGCGGAGGCACCTATTGTGTTTGTTCCGGTTCTTATTATTGTTAGGGGCCAAGCACCGAAGGTGCGGAGGCACCTATTGTATTTGTTCCGGTTCTTATTAGGGGCCAAGCACCGAAGGTGCGGAGGCACCTATTGTTTTCGTTCCCGTTCTTATTATTATTATTAGGGGCCAAGCACCGAAGGTGCGGAGGCACCTATTGTATTTGTTCCGGTTCTTATTAGGGGCCAAGCACCGAAGGTGCGGAGGCACCTATTGTATCCGTTCGCGTTCTTATTATTAGGGGCCAAGCACCGAAGGTGCGTAGGCACCTATTGTATCTGTTCCCGTTCTTATTATTATTATTCTTCCTTCTTCCAACTGGGAGTCTATGGCAGCCCATAGAACCGAATGCGGGAAAGTTGTTTTGGTTTGACATTCTGATAGAGGACAGTCCCAACATTAAATACACCAATTTTGGTGTGTCTAAGTCATTCCCTCTAGCGCCACCACCTGTCCAAAGTTTCACTTTTATTTTGCTAATAACTTTTGAACCGTAAGGCCAATCAACAAAATTATTTTTCTCTCTGATTCCTGAGCTCATGCCAATTCGATTGCACCCTATGACATCATTTCTGTCATAACAATATGGCCGCCATTTTGAATTTATCTAAAAAGCTACTTTTTCGAACTCGTCCTAGACGGTTTGTCCGATTTGCACGAAAATTGAACCAGATCATCTACAGACCATGCTGACAAAAAGTTATGGAATTCAAGTTGATTCGCTTAACAGTTTTCGATAAACCCACGAATACATTTTACGTAGCGCTTGCGAAAACAGATGTAAGGCCGTATCTCCGCAACGCTTTATCGGATTCAAACCAAACTTGGTACATGTCATCACAAGCATGACCTGAGGCTACATGCTGTGTTTCGGCGCAGCGCCACCTACTGGTCCGGAGATATGAAAATGGCTATTTTTGCTTATAACTTCTGAACAGTTTGTCCAAAAATCATAAAATTGGTCTCGTTAGATTCAGGGTAACATGCCGAGTCGACTGATATCCAATATTACCATATCGGCCATTTTGACTGTCGGCCATTTTGAATTTTGTGCTAAAATGCTGTATTTTAAGAACGCATGAACAGATTGTTACGAAACGTGGTATGGGTCATCAGCACAATGCCCTGAATGAGCCTGAGAAGTTTCGAAACAGCGCCACCTAGTGGTGAATTTTTTTTTTCAAATGCTTATAACTTTGGGTGTGGTCGACTTATTTTCACGAAACTCATCTTTTTAGACTCCTGAATCGTTGCCGAGTCCTATGATACCAAACATGCTAGGTTTAGCCTTACGGTTTGTGTAGCGTTGTGATTTAGCGCTTAAAAAACATTTGGCTATATCTTTGAAACCGCTAGTCCGATCGAGATGAAACCACCGTCAGAAGTTTGGAAACATAGGTCGATAGCCATACGCCAATGCCCAAATGCGAAAATATTGATGTTTAGGGGTAGTAAATTCCAAACAAAGTCATGTGTCAGTCATTTTTTACATGTTTTTTCATATAAATGTCTATAACTCCGAAGCGAATTGAGATATTTTCACCAAAATCGACACACATATGTATGAGCTAAATCTGAGGACATGTAAAAAAAGATGGTGGGACTCAGCCTCTTGGTGGCGCTATAATAGAACAAAACATGAAATTCCCATTGACTTCAATGCAGTTTTGTGAAATAAAATGCTATACTAAACAAATGCATTGGTGTAATATTACGAAACTCAAAATGTGCCATCAGCACCATCCCCTGAAGGTACCCAAAATATTTCGAGACAGTGCCACCTAGTGGTCAAAAGTTATAACAAAATTTACAAAACTGCTAATAACTTTTGAATAAGTTGGCCTATTGTAATGCAACTGGTCTTAATAGATTCCTTGGGTCAAGACGAGAACATAGATACCAAGGTTTCCTTATTTGGCCTAGCTTCCTGTCCGCCATCTTGATTTTCAGTCAAAACCTACTTTTTCGAACTCCTCCTAGACCGTTTGTCCGATTTTCACCAAAATCGAATCGTATCATCTCCAGACTGTGCTGACTAAAAGTTATGGATTTCGTGTCTATAGACGAAACCGTTTTTGTATAGCGTAGCAGCAAAGTTGAGGCATGATGCTAAAAGCACTATTCAGGCTTTATCTCTGCAATGCCTTGACATATTGACACCAAACTTTGTATGTGTCATTGTCACTTCACTCTGACCACATCACATCAGTTTTGTAACTGCGCCACAGATTGGTCGAAAGTGATAATCCATTAAATCATATTTCGAATGACTTTTTATATGATTTTTCAGCCATTTCGCCTAAAATCCTCTTTAAATGTATTTAATTGCTCATTGTTGCAGTTGGTCTGACACCTTCAGCCATGTTGGCATATCCTGTCGTCTGCTTGCGCTTGGCCCCGATAATTGCTGCTTGCAGCTATATTTATTAGGGGCCAAGCACCGAAGGTGCGGAGGCACCTATTGTTTTCGTTCCCGTTCTTATTATTATTATTATTATTAGGGGCCAAGCACCGAAGGTGCGGAGGCACCTATTGTTTTCGTTCCCGTTCTTATTATTATTATTATTATTAGGGGCCAAGCACCGAAGGTGCGGAGGCACCTATTGTATCTGTTCCCGTTCTTATTATTATTCTTCATTTTTCCGACTGGGAGTCTATGGCAGCCCATAGAACCGATTGCGGGAAAGTTGTTTTGGTTTGACATTCTGATAGAGGACAGTCCCAACATTAAATACACCAATTTTTGTGTTTCTAAGTCATTCCCTCTAGCGCCACCACCTGTCCAAAGTTTCACTTTTATTTTGCTAATAACTTTTGAACCGTAAGGCCAATCAACAAAATTCTTTTTTCCTCTGATTCCTGAGCTCACGCCGATTCGATTGCACCCTATGACGTCATTTTCCGTCATATAAATATGGCCGCCATTTTGAATTTTCTGAAAAAGCTACTTTTTCGAACTCGTCCTAGACGGTTTGTCCGATTTGCACGAAAATTGAACCAGATCATCTTCAGGCAGTGCTGACCAAAAGTTATGGAATTAAAATTGATTCGTCAAACCGTTTTCGATAAACGCACGAATACATTTTACGTAGCTCTAGCAAAAACAGTCGTAAGGCTGTATCTCCGCAACGGTTTATCGTATTCAGACCAAACTTGGTACATGTACTCACAAGCATGACCTGAGGCTACATGCTGCGTTTCGGCGCAGCGCCACCTACTGGTCCGGAGATATGAAAAATGGCTATTTTTGCTTATAACTTCTGAACAGTTTGTCCAAAAATCATAAAATTGGTCTTGATAGATTCAGGGCGACATGCCGGGTCGACTGATATCCAATTTTGCCATATCGGCCATTTTGACTGTCGGCCATTTTGAATTATGTGCTAAAATGCTGTATTTTAGGAATGCATGAACGGATTGTTACGAAACTTGGCATGGGTCATCAGCACGATGCCCTGAATGAGCCTGAGAAGTTTCGAAACAGCGCCACCTAGTGGTGAATTTTTTTTTCCAAATGCTTATAACTATGGGTGTGGTCGACTTATTTTCACGAAACTCATCTTTTTAGACTCCTGAATCGTTGCCGAGTCCTACGATACCAAACATGCTAGGTTTCGCCTTACGGTTTGTGTAGCGTTGTGATTTAGCGCTTAAAAAACATTTGGCTATATCTTTGAAACCGCTAGTCCGATCGAGACGAAACCACCGTCAGAAGTTTGGAAACATAGGTCGATAGCTATACGCCAATGCCCAAATGCGAAAATATTGATGATTAGGGGTACTAATTTCCAATCAAAGTCATGTGTCAGTCATTTTTTTCGTGTTTTTTCATATAAATGTCTATAACTCCGAAGCGAATTGAGATATTTTCACCAAAATTGACACACATATGTATGGGCTCACTCTGAGGACACGTAAAAAAAATTGTGGGACTGAGCCTCTTGGTGGCGCTATAATTGAACAAAATATGAAATTCCCATTGACTTCAATGCAGTTTTGTGAAATAAAATGCTATACTTAACAAATGCATTTGTGTAATATTACGAAACTCAGAATGTGCCATCAGCACCATCCCCTGAAGGTACCCAAAATATTTAGAGACAGCGCCACCTAGTGGTCAAAAGTTATAACAACATTTCCAAAACTGCTAATAACTTTTGAATACATCGGCCTATGTAAATGCCACTGGTCTTAATAGATTCCTTGGGTCAAGCCGAGAACATAGATACCAAATTTTCCTTATTTGGTCAAACTTCTTGTCCGCCATCTTGATTTTCATTCAAAACCTACTTTTTCGAACTCCTCCTAGACCGTTTGTCCGATTTTCACCAAAATTGAATCGTATCATCTCCAGACCGTGCCGACTAAAAGTTATGGATTTCGTGTCGATAGACGAAACCGTTTTCGTATAGCGCAGCAACAAAGTTGAGGCATGATGCTAATAGCACTAATTAAGGCTTTATCTCTGCAATGCCTTGACATATTGACACCAAACTTTGTATGTGTCATTGTAACTTCACTCTGACCACATCACATCAGTTTTGTAACTGCGCCACCTATTGGTCGAAAGTGATAATCCATCAAATCATATTTTTAATTATTGTTTCTATGATTTTTCAGGCATTTTGCCAAAAATCCTCTTTAAATGTCTTTAATTGCTCATTGTTGCAGTTGGTCTGACACTTTCAGACATGTTGGCATGTCTTGTCGTCTTATTCTGCTTGGCCCCGGTAATTGCTGCTTGCAGCTATATTTATTATTCTTCTTCTTCCGCCATGGGAGTCTATGGCAGCCCATAGAACCGATTGCGGGAAAGTTGTTTTGGTTTGACATTCTGATAGAGGACAGTCCCAACATTAAGTACACCAATTTTGGTGTGTCTAAGTCATTCCCTCTAGCGCCACCACCTGTCCAAAGTTTCACTTTTACTTTGCTAATAACTTTTGAACCGTAAGGCCAATCAGCGAAATCCTTTTTTCCTCTGATTCCTGAGCTCATGACGATTCGATTGCACCCTATGACGTCATTTTCCGTCATAAAAACATGGCCGCCATTTTGAATTTTCCTAAAAAGCTACTTTTTCGAACTCGTCCTAGACGGTTTGTCCGATTTGCACGAAAATTGAATCGGATCATCTTCAGGCAGTGGTGACAAAAAGTTATTAAAATCTTTTTGATTCGTCAAACCGTTTTCGATAAACGCTCGAACAAATTTTACGTGGCGCTTACAAAAACAGTCGTAAGGCTGTATCTCCGCAACGGTTTATCGTATTCAGACCAAACTTGGTACATGTCATCACAAGCATGACCTGAGGCTACATGCTGCGTTTCGCCGCAGCGCCACCTACTGGTCCGGAGATATGAAAAATGGCTATTTTTGCTTATAACTTCTGAACAGTTTGTCCAAAAATCATAAAATTGGTCTTGATAGATTCAGGGCGTCATGCCGAGTCGACTGATATCCAATTTTGCCATATCGGCCAATTTGACTGTCGGCCATTTTGAATTTTGTGCTAAAATGCTGTATTTTAACAACGCATGAACGGATTATTACGAAACTTGGTATGGGTCATCAGCACGATGTCCTGAAGGAGTGTGAGAAGTTTCGAAACAGCGCCACCTAGTGGTGAATTTTTTTTTTCAAATGCTTATAACTTTGGGTGTGATCGACTTATTTTCACGAAACTCATCTCATTGGACTCCTGAATTGTTGCCGAGTCCAACGATACCAAACATGTTAGGTTTCGCCTAACGGTTTGTGTAGCATTGTGATTTAGCGCTTAAAAAACATTAGGCTATATCTTCGAAACCGTTTGTCCGATTGAGACGAAACCACCGTCAGAAGTTTGGAAACATAGGTCGATAGCTATACGCCAATGCCCAAATGTGAAAATATTGATGTTTAGGGGTAGTAATATTCAATCAAAGTCATGTGTCAGTCATTTTTTACGTGTTTTTTCATATAAATGTCTATAACTCCGAAGCAAATTGAGATTATTGCACCAAAATCGACACATATATGTATGGGCTCACTCTGATGACACATAAAAAAAATGGTGGGACTGAGCCTCTTGGTGGCGCTATAATAGAACAAAACATGAAATTCCCATTGATTTCAATAGAGTTTTGTGAAATAAAATGCTATACTAAACAAATGCATTGGTGTAATATTACGAAACTCAGAATGTGCCTTCAGCACCATCCCCTGAAGGTACTCAAAATATTTCGAAACAGCGCCACCTAGTGGTCAAAAGTTATAACAAAATTTCCAAAAAGGCTAATAACTTTTGAATAAATCTGTCTATTGAAATGCCACTGGTCTTAATAGATTCCTTGGGTCAAGCCGAGAACATAGATACCAAGTTTTCCTTATTTGGCCGAACTTCCTGTCCGCCATCTTGATGTTCAGTCAAAACCTACTTTTTCGAACTCCTCCTAGACCGTTTGTCCGATTTTCACCAAAATCGAATCGTATCATCTCCAGACCGTGCCGACTAAAAGTTATGGATTTCGTGTCGATAGACAAAACCGTTTTCGTATAGCGCAGCAGCAAAGTTGAGGCATGATGCTAATAGCACTATTCAGGCTTTATCTCTGCAATGCCTTGACATATTGACACCAAACTTTGTATGTGTCATTGTCACTTCACTCTGACCACATCACATCAGTTTTGTAACTGCGCCACCTATTGGTCGAAAGTGATAATCCATAAAATCATATTTTTAATTATTGTTTCTATGATTTTTCAGGCATTTTGCATAAAATCCTCTTTAAAGTCTATAATTGCTCATTGTTGCAGTTGGTCTGACACTTTCAGACATGTTGGCATGTCTTGTCGTCTTATTCTGCTTGGCCCCGGTAATTGCTGCTTGCAGCTATATTTATTATTATTATTCTTCCTTCTTCCGACTGGGAGTCTATGGCAGCCCATAGAACCGATTGCGGGAAAGTTGTTTTGGTTTGACATTCTGATAGAGGACCGTCTCAACATTAAATACACCAATTTTGGTGTTTCTAAGTCATTCCCTCTAGCGCCACCACCTGTCCAAAATTTCACTTTTATTTTGCTAATAACTTTTGAACCGTAAGGCCAATCAGCGAAATTCTTTTTTCCACTGATTCCTGAGCTCATGGCGATTCGATTGCACCCTATGACGTCATTTGCCGTCGTAAAAATATGGCCGCCATCTTGAATTTTCAAAAAAAGCTACTTTTTCGAACTCGTCCTAGACGGTTTGTCCGATTTGCACGAAAATTGAACCAGATCATCTTCAGGTAGTGCTGACAAAAAGTTATGGAATTCAAATGGATTCGTCAAACCGTTTTTGATAAACGCACGAATACATTTTACGTAGCGCTAGCAAAAACAGTCGTAAGGCCGTATCTCCGCAACGGTTTATCGTATTCAGACCAAACTTGGTACTTGTACTCACAAGCATGACCTGAGGCTACATGCTGTGTTTCGGCGCAGCGCCACCTACTGGTCCGGAGATATGAAAAATGGCTATTTTTGCTTATAACTTCTGAACAGTTTGTCCAAAAATCATACAATTGGTCTCGTTAGATTCAGGGCAACATGCCGAGTCGACTGATATCCAATTTGACCATATCGGTCATTTTGGCTGTCGGCCATTTTGAATTTTTTGCTAAAATTCTGTATTTTATGAACGCATGAACGGATTGTTACGAAACGTGGTATGGGTCATCAGCACAATGCCCTGAATGAGCCTGAGAAGTTTCGAAACAGCGCCACCTAGTGGTGAATTTTTTTTTCAAATGCTTATAACTTTGGGTGTGGTCGACTTATTTTCACGAAACTCATCTTTTTAGACTCCTGAATCATTGCCGAGTCCTACGATACCAAACATGCTAGGTTTTGCCTTACGGTTTGTGTAGCGTTGTGATTTAGCGCTTAAAAAACATTTGGCTATATCTTTGAAACCGCTAGTCCGATCGAGACGAAACCACCGTCAGAAGTTTGGAAACATAGGTCGATAGCTATACGCCAATGCCCAAATGCGAAAATATTGATGTTTAGGGGTACTAATTTCCAATCAAAGTCATGTGTCAGTCATTTTTTTCGTGTTTTTTCATATAAATGTCTATAACTCCGAAGCAAATTGAGATTTTTGCACCAAAATCGACACATATATGTATGGGCTCACTCTGAGGACACATAAAAAAAATGGTGGGACTGAGCCTCTTGGTGGCGCTATAATAGAACAAAACATGAAATTCCCATTGACTTCAATGCAGTTTTGTGAAATAAAATGCTATACTAAACAAATGCATTGGTGTAATATTACGAAACTCAGAATGTGCCATCAGCACCATCCCCTGAAGGTACCCAAAATATTTAGAGACAGCGCCACCTAGTGGTCAAAAGTTATAACAACATTTCCAAAACTGCTAATAACTTTTGAATACATCGGCCTATGTAAATGCCACTGGTCTTAATAGATTCCTTGGGTCAAGCCGAGAACATAGATACCAAATTTTCCTTATTTGGTCAAACTTCTTGTCCGCCATCTTGATTTTCATTCAAAACCTACTTTTTCGAACTCCTCCTAGACCGTTTGTCCGATTTTCACCAAAATCGAATCGTATCATCTCCAGACCGTGCCGACTAAAAGTTATGGATTTCGTGTCGATAGACGAAACCGTTTTCGTATAGCGCAGCAGCAAAGTTGAGGCATGATGCTAATAGCATTAATTAAGGCTTTATCTCTGCAATGCCTTGACATATTGACACCAAACTTTGTATGTGTCATTGTAACTTCACTCTGACCACATCACATCAGTTTTGTAACTGCGCCACCTATTGGTCGAAAGTGATAATCCATCAAATCATATTTTTATTTATTGTTTCTATGATTTTTCAGGCATTTTGCCTAAAATCCTCTTTAAATGTCTTTAATTGCTCATTGTTGCAGTTGGTCTGACACTTTCAGACATGTCGGCATGTCTTGTCGTCTTATTCAGCTTGGCCCCGGTAATGGCTGCTTGCAGCTATATTTAGGGGCCAAGCACCGAAGGTGCGGAGGCACCTATTGTATCTGTTCCCGTTCTTATTATTATTCTTCATTTTTCCGACTGGGAGTCTATGGCAGCCCATAGAACCGATTGCGGGAAAGTTGTTTTGGTTTGACATTCTGATAGAGGACAGTCCCAACATTAAATACACCAATTTTTGTGTTTCTAAGTCATTCCCTCTAGCGCCACCACCTGTCCAAATTTTCACTTTTATTTTGCTAATAACTTTTGAACCGTAAGGCCAATCAACAAAATTATTTTTTCCTCTTATTTCTGAGCTCATGCCGATTCGTTTGCACCCTATGACGTCATTTTCCGTCATATAAATATGGCCACCATTTTGAATTTTCTGAAAAAGCTACTTTTTCGAACTCGTCCTAGACGGTTTGTCCGATTTGCACGAAAATTGAACCAGATCATCTTCAGGCAGTGCTGACCAAAAGTTATGGAATTCAAATTGATTCGTCAAACCGTTTTCGATAAACGCACGAATACATTTTACGTAGCGCTAGCAAAAACAGTCGTAAGGCTGTATCTCCGCAACGGTTTATCGTATTCAGACCAAACCTGGTACATGTACTCACAAGCATGACCTGAGGCTACATGCTGCGTTTCGGCGCAGCGCCACCTACTGGTCTGGAGATATGAAAAATGGCTATTTTTGCTTATAACTTCTGAACAGCTTGTCCAAAAATCATAAAATTGGTCTTGATAGATTCAGGGCGACATGCCGAGTCGACTGATATCCAATTTTGCCATATCGGCCATTTTGACTGTCGGCCATTTTGAATTTTGTGCTAAAATGCTGTATTTTAACAACGCATGAACGGATTGTTACGAAACTTGGTATGGGTCATCAACACGATGTCCTGAAGGAGTGTGAGAAGTTTCGAAACAGCGCCACCTAGTGGTGAATTTTTTTTTTCAAATGCTTATAACTTTGGGAGTGATCGACTTATTTTCACGAAACTCATCTCATTAGACTCCTGAATCGTTGCCGAGTCCAACGATACCAAACATTCTAGGTTTCGCCTTACGGTTTGTGTAGCGTTGTGATTTAGCGCTTAAAAAACATTAGGCTATATCTTCGAAACCGTTTGTCCGATCAAGACGAAACCACCGTCAGAAGTTTGGAATCATAGCTTGTTAACTTTGTGTCAAAGCCCAAATGCGAAAATATTGATGTTTAGGGGTAGTAATATTCAATCAAAGTCATGTGTCAGTCATTTTTTACGTGTTTTTTCATATAAATATCTATAACTCCGAAGCAAATTGAGATATTTGCACCAAAATCGACACATATATGTATGGGCTCACTCTGAGGACACATAAAAAAAATTGTGGGACTGAGCCTCTTGGTGGCGCTATAATTGAACAAAATATGAAATTCCCATTGACTTCAATACAGTTTTGTGAAATAAAATGCTATACTAAACAAATGCATTGGTGTAATATTACGAAACTCAGATTGTGTCATCAGCACCATCCCCTGAAGGCAACCAAAATATTTCAAGACAGCGCCACCTAGTGGTCAAAAGTTATAACAAAATTTCCAAAAAGGCTAATAACTTTTGAATAAATCTGGCTATTGAAATGCCACGGGTCTTAATAGATTCCTTGGGTCAAGCCGAGAACATAGATACCAAGTTTTCCTTATTTGGCCAAACTTCCTGTCCGCCATCTTGATTTTCATTCAAAACCTACTTTTTCGAACTCCTCCTAGACCGTTTGTCCGATTTTCACCAAAATCGAATCGTATCATCTCCAGACTGTGCCGACAAAAAGTTATGGATTTCGTGTCGATTGATGAAACTGTTTTCGTATAGCACAGCAGCAAAGTTGAGGCATGATGCCAAAATGACTATTCAGGCTTTATATCTGCAATGCCTCGACATATTGACACAAAACTTTGTATGTGTCACTGTCTCCTTACTCTGACCACACCACATCAATTTCGTAACAGCGCCACCTTTTGGTCAAAAGTGACAATCCATTAAATCATATTTTGAATCACTTTTTACATGATTTTTCAGCCATTTCGCCTGAAATCCTCTTTAAATGTCTTTAATTGCTCATTGTTGCAGTTGGTCTGACACTTTCAGACATGTTGGCATGTCTTGTCGTCTTATTCTGCTTGGCCCCGGTAATTGCTGCTTGCAGCTATATTTAGGGGCCAAGCACCGAAGGTGCGGAGGCACCTATTGTATCTGTTCCCGTTCTTATTATTAGGGGCCAAGCACCGAAGGTGCGGAGGCACCTATTGTTTTCGTTCCCGTTCTTATTATTATTAGGGGCCAAGCACCGAAGGTGCGGAGGCACCTATTGTTTTCGTTCCCGTTCTTATTATTATTATTATTATTATTATTCTTCCTTCTTCCGACTGGGAGTCTATGGCAGCCCATAGAACCGATTGCGGGAAAGTTGTTTTGGTTTGACATTCTGATAGAGGACCGTCTCAACATTAAATACACCAATTTTGGTGTTTCTAAGTCATTCCCTCTAGCGCCACCACCTGTCCAAAATTTCACTTTTATTTTGCTAATAACTTTTGAACCGTAAGGCCAATCAGCGAAATTCTTTTTTCCACTGATTCCTGAGCTCATGGCGATTCGATTGCACCCTATGACGTCATTTGCCGTCATAAAAATATGGCCGCCATCTTGAATTTTCAAAAAAAGCTACTTTTTCGAACTCGTCCTAGACGGTTTGTCCGATTTGCACGAAAATTGAACCAGATCATCTTCAGGTAGTGCTGACAAAAAGTTATGGAATTCAAATGGATTCGTCAAACCGTTTTCGATAAACGCACGAATACATTTTACGTAGCGCTAGCAAAAACAGTCGTAAGGCCGTATCTCCGCAACGGTTTATCGTATTCAGACCAAACTTGGTACTTGTACTCACAAGCATGACCTGAGGCTACATGCTGTGTTTCGGCGCAGCGCCACCTACTGGTCCGGAGATATGAAAAATGGCTATTTTTGCTTATAACTTCTGAACAGTTTGTCCAAAAATCATACAATTGGTCTCGTTAGATTCAGGGCAACATGCCGAGTCGACTGATATCCAATTTGACCATATCGGTCATTTTGGCTGTCGGCCATTTTGAATTTTGTGCTAAAATTCTGTATTTTATGAACGCATGAACGGATTGTTACGAAACGTGGTATGGGTCATCAGCACAATGCCCTGAATGAGCCTGAGAAGTTTCGAAACAGCGCCACCTAGTGGTGAATTTTTTTTTTCAAATGCTTATAACTTTGGGTGTGGTCGACTTATTTTCACGAAACTCATCTTTTTAGACTCCTGAATCATTGCCGAGTCCTACGATACCAAACATGCTAGGTTTTGCCTTACGGTTTGTGTAGCGTTGTGATTTAGCGCTTAAAAAACATTTGGCTATATCTTTGAAACCGCTAGTCCGATCGAGACGAAACCACCGTCAGAAGTTTGGAAACATAGGTCGATAGCTATACGCCAATGCCCAAATGCGAAAATATTGATGTTTAGGGGTACTAATTTCCAATCAAAGTCATGTGTCAGTCATTTTTTTCGTGTTTTTTCATATAAATGTCTATAACTCCGAAGCAAATTGAGATTTTTGCACCAAAATCGACACATATATGTATGGGCTCACTCTGAGGACACATAAAAAAAATGGTGGGACTGAGCCTCTTGGTGGCGCTATAATAGAACAAAACATGAAATTCCCATTGACTTCAATGCAGTTTTGTGAAATAAAATGCTATACTAAACAAATGCATTGGTGTAATATTACGAAACTCAGAATGTGCCATCAGCACCATCCCCTGAAGGTACCCAAAATATTTAGAGACAGCGCCACCTAGTGGTCAAAAGTTATAACAACATTTCCAAAACTGCTAATAACTTTTGAATACATCGGCCTATGTAAATGCCACTGGTCTTAATAGATTCCTTGGGTCAAGCCGAGAACATAGATACCAAATTTTCCTTATTTGGTCAAACTTCTTGTCCGCCATCTTGATTTTCATTCAAAACCTACTTTTTCGAACTCCTCCTAGACCGTTTGTCCAATTTTCACCAAAATCGAATCGTATCATCTCCAGACTGTGCTGACTAAAAGTTATGGATTTCGTGTCTATAGACGAAACCGTTTTCGTATAGCGTAGCAGCAAACTTGAGGCATGATGCTAAAAGCACTATTCAGGCTTTATCTCTGCAATGCCTTGACATATTGACACCAAACTTTGTATGTGTCATTGTCACTTCACTCTGACCACATCACATCACATTTGTAACTGCGCCACCTATTGGTCGAAAGTGATAATCCATTAAATCATATTTTGAATGACTTTTTATATGATTTTTCAGCCATTTCGCCTAAAATCCTCTTTAAATGTATTTAATTGCTCATTGTTGCAGATGGTCTGACACCTTCAGCCATGTTGGCATATCCTGTCATCTGCTTGCGCTTGGCCCCGATAATTGCTGCTTGCAGCTATATTTATTATTATTATTATTCTTCCTTCTTCCGACTGGGAGTCTATGGCAGCCCATAGAACCGATTGCGGGAAAGTTGTTTTGGTTTGACATTCTGATAGAGGACCGTCTCAACATTAAATACACCAATTTTGGTGTTTCTAAGTCATTCCCTCTAGCGCCACCACCTGTCCAAAATTTCACTTTTATTTTGCTAATAACTTTTGAACCGTAAGGCCAATCAGCGAAATTCTTTTTTCCACTGATTCCTGAGCTCATGGCGATTCGATTGCACCCTATGACGTCATTTGCCGTCATAAAAATATGGCCGCCATCTTGAATTTTCAAAAAAAGCTACTTTTTCGAACTCGTCCTAGACGGTTTGTCCGATTTGCACGAAAATTGAACCAGATCATCTTCAGGTAGTGCTGACAAAAAGTTATGGAATTCAAATGGATTCGTCAAACCGTTTTCGATAAACGCACGAATACATTTTACGTAGCGCTAGCAAAAACAGTCGTAAGGCCGTATCTCCGCAACGGTTTATCGTATTCAGACCAAACTTGGTACTTGTACTCACAAGCATGACCTGAGGCTACATGCTGTGTTTCGGCGCAGCGCCACCTACTGGTCCGGAGATATGAAAAATGGCTATTTTTGCTTATAACTTCTGAACAGTTTGTCCAAAAATCATACAATTGGTCTCGTTAGATTCAGGGCAACATGCCGAGTCGACTGATATCCAATTTGACCATATCGGTCATTTTGGCTGTCGGCCATTTTGAATTTTGTGCTAAAATTCTGTATTTTATGAACGCATGAACGGATTGTTACGAAACGTGGTATGGGTCATCAGCACAATGCCCTGAATGAGCCTGAGAAGTTTCGAAACAGCGCCACCTAGTGGTGAATTTTTTTTTTCAAATGCTTATAACTTTGGGTGTGGTCGACTTATTTTCACGAAACTCATCTTTTTAGACTCCTGAATCATTGCCGAGTCCTACGATACCAAACATGCTAGGTTTTGCCTTACGGTTTGTGTAGCGTTGTGATTTAGCGCTTAAAAAACATTTGGCTATATCTTTGAAACCGCTAGTCCGATCGAGACGAAACCACCGTCAGAAGTTTGGAAACATAGGTCGATAGCTATACACCAATGCCCAAATGCGAAAATATTGATGTTTAGGGGTACTAATTTCCAATCAAAGTCATGTGTCAGTCATTTTTTTCGTGTTTTTTCATATAAATGTCTATAACTCCGAAGCAAATTGAGATTTTTGCACCAAAATCGACACATATATGTATGGGCTCACTCTGAGGACACATAAAAAAAATGGTGGGACTGAGCCTCTTGGTGGCGCTATAATAGAACAAAACATGAAATTCCCATTGACTTCAATGCAGTTTTGTGAAATAAAATGCTATACTAAACAAATGCATTGGTGTAATATTACGAAACTCAGAATGTGCCATCAGCACCATCCCCTGAAGGTACCCAAAATATTTAGAGACAGCGCCACCTAGTGGTCAAAAGTTATAACAACATTTCCAAAACTGCTAATAACTTTTGAATACATCGGCCTATGTAAATGCCACTGGTCTTAATAGATTCCTTGGGTCAAGCCGAGAACATAGATACCAAATTTTCCTTATTTGGTCAAACTTCTTGTCCGCCATCTTGATTTTCATTCAAAACCTACTTTTTCGAACTCCTCCTAGACCGTTTGTCCGATTTTCACCAAAATCGAATCGTATCATCTCCAGACCGTGCCGACTAAAAGTTATGGATTTCGTGTCGTTAGACGAAACCGTTTTCGTATAGCGCAGCAGCAAAGTTGAGGCATGATGCTAATAGCATTAATTAAGGCTTTATCTCTGCAATGCCTTGACATATTGACACCAAACTTTGTATGTGTCATTGTAACTTCACTCTGACCACATCACATCAGTTTTGTAACTGCGCCACCTATTGGTCGAAAGTGATAATCCATCAAATCATATTTTTATTTATTGTTTCTATGATTTTTCAGGCATTTTGCCTAAAATCCTCTTTAAATGTCTTTAATTGCTCATTGTTGCAGTTGGTCTGACACTTTCAGACATGTCGGCATGTCTTGTCGTCTTATTCAGCTTGGCCCCGGTAATGGCTGCTTGCAGCTATATTTATTCTTCTTTTTCTTCCGACTTGGCGTCTATGGCAGCCCATAGAGCCGATTGCGGGAAAGTTGTTTTGATTTGACATTCTGATAGAGGACAGTGCCAACATTAAATACACCAATTTTGGTGTTTCTAAGTCATTCCCTCTAGCGCCACCACCTGTCCAAAATTTCACTTTCATTTTGCTAATAACTTTTGAACCGTAAGGCCAATCAGTAAAATCCTTTTTTACTCTTATTCCTGAGCTCATGACGATTCGATTGCACCCTATGAAGTCATTTTCCGTCATAAAAATATGGCTGCCATTTTGAAGTTTTCGAAAAACCTACTTTTTCGAACTCGTCCTAGACGGTTTGTCCGATTTGCATGAAAATTGAACCAGATCATCTTCAGGCCGTGCTGACCAAAAGTTATGGAATTCAAGTTGATTCGCTTAACCATTTTCAATAAACGCACAAACAAATTTTACGTAGCGCTAGGAAAAACAGTTGTAAGGCTGTATCTCCGCAACGGTTTATCGTATTCAGACCAAACTTGGTACATGTACTCACAAGCATGACCTGAGGCAACATGCTGCGTTTTGGCGCAGCGCCACCTACTGGTCCGGAGATATGAAAAATGGCTATTTTTGCTTATAACTTCTGAATGGTTTGTCCAAAAATCATAAAATTGGTCTCGTTAGATTCAGGGCGACATGCCGAGTTGACTGATATCCAATTTTAACATATCGGCCATTTTGACTGTCGGCCATTTTGAATTTTGTGCTAAAATGCTGTATTTTAAGAACGCATGAACGGATTTTTATGAAACTTGGTATGGGTCATCAGCACAATGTCCTGAAGGAGCGTGAGAAGTTTCGAAACAGCGCCACCTAGTGGTAATTTTTTTTTTTTAAATGCTTATAACTTTGGGTGTGATCGACTTATTTTCACGAAACTCATCTTTTTAGACTCCTGAATCGTTGCCGAGTCCTACGATACCAAACATGCTAGGTTTTGCCTTACGGTTTGTGTAGCGTTGTGATTTAGCGCTTAAAAAACATTTGGCTATATCTTTGAAACCGCTAGTCCGATCGAGACGAAACCACCGTCAGAAGTTTGGAAACATAGGTCGATAGCTATACGCCAATGCCCAAATGCGAAAATATTGATGTTTAGGGGTACTAATTTCCAATCAAAGTCATGTGTCAGTCATTTTTTTCATGTTTATTCATATAAATGTCTATAACTCCGAAGCGAATTGAGATATTTTCACCAAAATTGACACACATATGTATGGGCTCACTCTGAGGACACGTAAAAAAAATTGTGGGACTGAGCCTCTTGGTGGCGCTATAATTGAACAAAATATGAAATTCCCATTGACTTCAATACAGTTTTGTGAAATAAAATGCTATACTAAACAAATGCATTGGTGTAATATTACGAAACTCAGATTGTGTCATCAGCACCATCCCCTGAAGGCAACCAAAATATTTCAAGACAGCGCCACCTAGTGGTCAAAAGTTATAACAAAATTTCCAAAAAGGCTAATAACTTTTGAATAAATCTGGCTATTGAAATGGCACGGGTCTTAATAGATTCCTTGGGTCAAGCCGAGAACATAGATACCAAGTTTTCCTTATTTGGCCAAACTTCCTGTCCGCCATCTTGATTTTCATTCAAAACCTACTTTTTCGAACTCCTCCTAGACCGTTTGTCCGATTTTCACCAAAATCGAATCGTATCATCTCCAGACTGTGCTGACAAAAAGTTATGGATTTCGTGTCGATTGATGAAACCGTTTTCGTATAGCACAGCAGCAAAGTTGAGGCATGATGCCAAAATGACTATTCAGGCTTTATATCTGCAATGCCTCGACATATTGACACAAAACTTTGTATGTGTCACTGTCTCCTTACTCTGACCACACCACATCAATTTCGTAACAGCGCCACCTTTTGGTCAAAAGTGACAATCCATTAAATCATATTTTGAATCACTTTTTACATGATTTTTCAGCCATTTCGCCTAAAATCCTCTTTAAATGTCTTTAATTGCTCATTGTTGCAGTTGGTCTGACACTTTCAGACATGTTGGCATGTCTTGTCGTCTTATTCTGCTTGGCCCCGGTAATTGCTGCTTGCAGCTATATTTATTATTATTATTATTATTATTCTTCCGCCATGGGAGTCTATGGCAGCCCATAGAACCGATTGCGGGAAAGTTGTTTTGGTTTGACATTCTGATAGAGGACCGTCTCAACATTAAATACACCAATTTTGGTGTTTCTAAGTCATTCCCTCTAGCGCCACCACCTGTCCAAAGTTTCACTTTTACTTTGCTAATAACTTTTGAACCGTAAGGCCAATCAGCGAAATTCTTTTTTCCTCTGATTCCTGAGCTCATGGCGATTCGATTGCATCCTATGACGTCATTTGCCGTCATAAAAATATGGCCGCCATCTTGAATTTTCAAAAAAAGCTACTTTTTCGAACTCGTCCTAGACGGTTTGTCCGATTTGCACGAAAATTGAACCAGATCATCTTCAGGTAGTGCTGACAAAAAGTTATGGAATTCAAATGGATTCGTCAAACCGTTTTCGATAAACGCACAAATACATTTTACGTAGCGCTAGCAAAAACAGTCGTAAGGCTGTATCTCCGCAACGGTTTATCGTATTCAGACCAAACTTGGTACTTGTACTCACAAGCATGACCTGAGGCTACATGCTGTGTTTCGGCGCAGCGCCACCTACTGGTCCGGAGATATGAAAAATGGCTATTTTTGCTTATAACTTCTGAACAGTTTGTCCAAAAATCATACAATTGGTCTCGTTAGATTCAGGGCAACATGCTGAGTCGACTGATATCCAATTTGACCATATCGGTCATTTTGGCTGTCGGCCATTTTGAATTTTGTGCTAAAATTCTGTATTTTATGAACGCATGAACGGATTGTTACGAAACGTGGTATGGGTCATCAGCACAATGCCCTGAATGAGCCTGAGAAGTTTCGAAACAGCGCCACCTAGTGGTGAATTTTTTTTTTCAAATGCTTATAACTTTGGGTGTGGTCGACTTATTTTCACGAAACTCATCTTTTTAGACTCCTGAATCGTTGCCGAGTCCTACGATACCAAACATGCTAGGTTTCGCCTTACGGTTTGTGTAGCGTTGTGATTTAGCGCTTAAAAAACATTTGGCTATATCTTTGAAACCGCTAGTCCAATCGAGACGAAACCACCGTCAGAAGTTTGGAAACATAGGTCGATAGCTATACGCCAATGCCCAAATGCGAAAATATTGATGTTTAGGGGTACTAATTTCCAATCAAAGTCATGTGTCAGTCATTTTTTTCGTGTTTTTTCATATAAATGTCTATAACTCCGAAGCGAATTGAGATATTTTCACCAAAATTGACACACATATGTATGGGCTCACTCTGAGGACACGTAAAAAAAATTGTGGGACTGAGCCTCTTGGTGGCGCTATAATTGAACAAAATATGAAATTCCCATTGACTTCAATACAGTTTTGTGAAATAAAATGCTATACTAAACAAATGCATTGGTGTAATATTACGAAACTCAGATTGTGTCATCAGCACCATCCCCTGAAGGCAACCAAAATATTTCAAGACAGCGCCACCTAGTGGTCAAAAGTTATAACAAAATTTCCAAAAAGGCTAATAACTTTTGAATAAATCTGGCTATTGAAATGCCACGGGTCTTAATAGATTCCTTGGGTCAAGCCGAGAACATAGATACCAAGTTTTCCTTATTTGGCCAAACTTCCTGTCCGCCATCTTGATTTTCATTCAAAACCTACTTTTTCAAACTCCTCCTAGACCGTTTGTCCGATTTTCACCAAAATCGAATCGTATCATCTCCAGACTGTGCCGACAAAAAGTTATGGATTTCGTGTCGATTGATGAAACCGTTTTCGTATAGCACAGCAGAAAAGTTGAGGCATGATGCCAAAATGACTATTCAGGCTTTATATCTGCAATGCCTCGACATATTGACACAAAACTTTGTATGTGTCACTGTCTCCTTACTCTGACCACACCACATCAATTTCGTAACAGCGCCACCTTTTGGTCAAAAGTGACAATCCATTAAATCATATTTTGAATCACTTTTTACATGATTTTTCAGCCATTTCGCCTAAAATCCTCTTTAAATGTCTTTAATTGCTCATTGTTGCAGTTGGTCTGACACTTTCAGACATGTTGGCATGTCTTGTCGTCTTATTCTGCTTGGCCCCGGTAATGGCTGCTTGCAGCTATATTTAGGGGCCAAGCACCGAAGGTGCGGAGGCACCTATTGTATCCGTTCGCGTTCTTATTATTATTATTCTTCTTCTTCTTCTTCTTCTTCCGCTCTTGGAGTCTATGGCAGCCCATAGAACCGATTGCGGGAAAGTTGTTTTGGTTTGACATTCTGATAGAGGACAGTCCCAACATTAAATACACCAATTTTTGTGTTTCTAAGTCATTCCCTCTAGCGCCACCACCTGTCCAAAGTTTCACTTTTATCTTGCTAATAACTTTTGAACCGTAAGGCCAATCAACAAAATTCTTTTTTCATCTGATTCCTGAGCTCATGCCGATTCGATTGCATCCTATTACTTAATTTTCCGTAATAAAAATATGGCCGCCATTTTGAATCATTCGAAAAACCTACTTTTTCGAACTCGTCCTAGACGGTTTGTCCGATTTGCACGAAAATTGAACCAGATCATCTTCAGGGAGTGCTGACAAAAAGTTATGGAATTCAAATTGATTCGTCAAACCGTTTTCGATAAACGCTCGAACAAATTTTACGTAGCACCTGCAAAAACAGTCGTAAGGCTGTATCTCCGCAACGGTTTATCGTATTCAGACCAAACTTGGTACATGTCATCACAAGCATGACCTGAGGCTACATGCTGCGTTTCGGCGCAGCGCCACCTACTGGTCCGGAGATATGAAAAATGGCTATTTTTGCTTATAACTTCTGAACTGTTTGTCCAAAAATCATAAAATTGGTCTCGTTAGATTCAGGGCAACATGCTGAGTCGACTGATATCCAATTTTACCATATCGGCCATTTTGACTGTCGGCCATTTTGAATTATGTGCTAAAATGCTGTATTTTAGGAACGCATTAACGGATTGTTACAAAACTTGGCATGGGTCATCAGCACGATGTCCTGAAGGAGCGTGAGAAGTTTCGAAACAGCGCCACCTAGTGGTGAAATTTTTTTTTCAAACGCTTATAACTTTGGGTTTGGTCGACTTATTTTCACAAGACTCATCTAATTAGACTCCTGAAACCTTGCCGAGTCCTACGATACCAAACATGCTAGGTTTCGCCTTACGGTTTGTGTAGCGTTGTGATTTAGCGCTTAAAAAACATTAGGCTATATCTTCGAAACCGCTTGTCCGATCGAGACGAAACCACCGTCAGAAGTTTGGAAACATAGGTCGATAGCTATACGGCAATGCCCAAATGCGAAAATATTGATGTTTAGGGGTAGTAAAATTCAAACAAAGTCATGTGTCAGTCATTTTTTACGTGTTTTTTCATATAAATGTTTATAACTCTAAAGCAAATTGAGATATTTTCACCAAAACTGACACACATATGTATGGGCTCACTCTGAGGACACGTAAAAAAAAATTGTGGGACTGAGCCTCTTGGTGGCGCTATAATAGAACAAAACATGAAATTCCCATTGACTTCAATACAGTTTTGTGAGATAAAATGCTATTTTCATTCAAAATCTACTTTTTCGAACTCCTCCCACACCGTTTGTCCGATTTTCACCAAAATCGAATCGTATCATCCCCAGACTGTGCCGACTAAAAGTTATGGATTTCGTGTCAATTCACGAAACCGTTTTCGTATAGCGCAGCAGCAAATTTGAGGCATGATGCTAATAGCACTATTCAGGCTTTATCTCTGCAATGCCTTGACATATTGACACCAAACTTTGTATGTGTCATTGTCTCCTCACTCTGACCACATCACATCAGTTTTGTAACTGTGCCACCTATTTGTCGAAAGTGATAATCCATTAAATCATATTTTTAATTACTGTTTCTATGATTTTTCAGCCATTTTGTCTAAAATCCTCTTTAAATGTCTTTAATTGCTCATTGTTGCAGTTGGTCTGACACTTTCAGACATGTCGAAATGTCTTGTCGTCTTATTCTGCTTGGCCCCGGTAATTGCTGCTTGCAGCTATATTTATTATTATTATTCTTCCTTCTTCCGACTGGGAGTCTATGGCAGCCCATAGAACCGATTGCGGGAAAGTTGTTTTGGTTTGACATTCTGATAGAGGACCGTCTCAACATTAAATACACCAATTTTGGTGTTTCTAAGTCATTCCCTCTAGCGCCACCACCTGTCCAAAATTTCACTTTTATTTTGCTAATAACTTTTGAACCGTAAGGCCAATCAGCGAAATTCTTTTTTCCACTGATTCCTGAGCTCATGGCGATTCGATTGCACCCTATGACGTCATTTGCCGTCATAAAAATATGGCCGCCATCTTGAATTTTCAAAAAAAGCTACTTTTTCGAACTCGTCCTAGACGGTTTGTCCGATTTGCACGAAAATTGAACCAGATCATCTTCAGGTAGTGCTGACAAAAAGTTATGGAATTCAAATGGATTCGTCAAACCGTTTTCGATAAACGCACGAATACATTTTACGTAGCGCTAGCAAAAACAGTCGTAAGGCCGTATCTCCGCAACGGTTTATTGTATTCAGACCAAACTTGGTACTTGTACTCACAAGCATGACCTGAGGCTACATGCTGTGTTTCGGCGCAGCGCCACCTACTGGTCCGGAGATATGAAAAATGGCTATTTTTGCTTATAACTTCTGAACAGTTTGTCCAAAAATCATACAATTGGTCTCGTTAGATTCAGGGCAACATGCCGAGTCGACTGATATCCAATTTGACCATATCGGTCATTTTGGCTGTCGGCCATTTTGAATTTTGTGCTAAAATTCTGTATTTTATGAACGCATGAACGGATTGTTGCGAAACGTGGTATGGGTCATCAGCACAATGCCCTGAATGAGCCTGAGAAGTTTCGAAACAGCGCCACCTAGTGGTGAATTTTTTTTTTCAAATGCTTATAACTTTGGGTGTGGTCGACTTATTTTCACGAAACTCATCTTTTTAGACTCCTGAATCATTGCCGAGTCCTACGATACCAAACATGCTAGGTTTTGCCTTACGGTTTGTGTAGCGTTGTGATTTAGCGCTTAAAAAACATTTGGCTATATCTTTGAAACCGCTAGTCCGATCGAGACGAAACCACCGTCAGAAGTTTGGAAACATAGGTCGATAGCTATACGCCAATGCCCAAATGCGAAAATATTGATGTTTAGGGGTACTAATTTCCAATCAAAGTCATGTGTCAGTAATTTTTTTCGTGTTTTTTCCTATAAATGTCTATAACTCCGAAGCAAATTGAGATTTTTGCACCAAAATCGACACATATATGTATGGGCTCACTCTGAGGACACATAAAAAAAATGGTGGGACTGAGCCTCTTGGTGGCGCTATAATAGAACAAAACATGAAATTCCCATTGACTTCAATGCAGTTTTGTGAAATAAAATGCTATACTAAACAAATGCATTGGTGTAATATTACGAAACTCAGAATGTGCCATCAGCACCATCCCCTGAAGGTACCCAAAATATTTAGAGACAGCGCCACCTAGTGGTCAAAAGTTATAACAACATTTCCAAAACTGCTAATAACTTTTGAATACATCGGCCTATGTAAATGCCACTGGTCTTAATAGATTCCTTGGGTCAAGCCGAGAACATAGATACCAAATTTTCCTTATTTGGTCAAACTTCTTGTCCGCCATCTTGATTTTCATTCAAAACCTACTTTTTCGAACTCCTCCTAGACCGTTTGTCCGATTTTCACCAAAATCGAATCGTATCATCTCCAGACCGTGCCGACTAAAAGTTATGGATTTCGTGTCGATAGACGAAACCGTTTTCGTATAGCGCAGCAGCAAAGTTGAGGCATGATGCTAATAGCATTAATTAAGGCTTTATCTCTGCAATGCCTTGACATATTGACACCAAACTTTGTATGTGTCATTGTAACTTCACTCTGACCACATCACATCAGTTTTGTAACTGCGCCACCTATTGGTCGAAAGTGATAATCCATCAAATCATATTTTTATTTATTGTTTCTATGATTTTTCAGGCATTTTGCCTAAAATCCTCTTTAAATGTCTTTAATTGCTCATTGTTGCAGTTGGTCTGACACTTTCAGACATGTCGGCATGTCTTGTCGTCTTATTCAGCTTGGCCCCGGTAATGGCTGCTTGCAGCTATATTTATTAGGGGCCAAGCACCGAAGGTGCGGAGGCACCTATTGTATCTGTTCCGTTTCTTATTATTATTATTATTATTAGGGGCCAAGCACCGAAGGTGCGGAGGCACCTATTGTTTTCGTTCGCGTTCTTATTATTATTATTATTATTATTATTATTCTTCATTGTTCCGACTGGGAGTCTATGGCAGCCCATAGAACCGATTGCGGGAAAGTTGTAATGGTTTGACATTCTGATAGAGGACAGTCCCAACATTAAATACACCAATTTTGGTGTGTCTAAGTCATTCCCTCTAGCGCCACCAACTGTCCAAACTTTCACTCATGTTTCTGCTAATAACTTTTGAACCACAAGGGCTAGAAACAAAATTCCTTTTCCCTCTGATTCGTGAGCTCATGGCGATTCGATTGCATCCTATGACGTAATTTTTCGTCATAATAATTTTCCGCCATTTTGAATTTTCCGAAAAACCTACTTTTTCGAACTCCTCCTAGGCCGTTGGTCCAATTTCCACGAAAATTGAATCAGATCATCTTCAGACCATGCCGAAAAAAAGTTATGGAATTCGTGTTGATTCATCAAACCGTTCTCGAATACCGCGCAAACAAATTTTACGTAGCGCTTGTGAAAACAGTCGTAGGGCTGTATCTCCGCAACGGTTTATCGTATTCAGACCAAACTTGGTACATCTCATCACAAGCATGACCTGAGGCAGCATGCTGCGTTTCGGCGCAGTGCCACCTACTGGTCCGGAGATATGAAAAATGGCTATTTTTGCTTATAACTTCTGAATGGTTTGTCCAAAAATCATAAAAGTGGTCTCGTTAGATTCAGGGCGTCATGCTGAGTCGACTGATATCCAATTTTCCCCGATCAGCCATTTTGACTGTCGGCCATTTTGAATTATGTGCTAAAATGCTGTATTTTATGAGCGCGTGAACGTATCGTTACAAAACTTGGAATGGATCATCAGCACGATGCCCTGAAGGAGCCTGAGAAGTTTCGAAACAGTGCCACCTAGTGGTGAATTTTTTTCACCAAATGCTTTCAAATGCTTATAACTTTGGGTGTGGTCGACTTATTTTCACGAGACTCATCTCATTAGAGTCCTGAATCGTTGCCGAGTCCCACGATACCAAACATGCTAGGTTTTGCCTTACGGTTTGTGTAGCGTTGTGATTTAGTGCTTAAAAAACATTTGGCTATATCTTCGAAACCGCTAGTCCGATCGAGACGAAACCACCGCCAGAAGTTTGGAAACATAGGTCGATAGCTATACGCCAATGCCCAAATGCGAAAATATTGATGTTTAGGGGTAGTAAATTCCAATCAAAGTCATGTGTCAGTCATTTTTTATGTGTTTTTTCATTTAAATGTCTATAACTCCGAAGCGAATTGAGATATTTTCACCAAAATCGACACACATATGTATGAGCTCACTCTGAGGACATGTAAAAAAAATGGTGGGACTCAGCCTCTTGGTGGCGCTATAATAGAACAAAACATGAAATTCCCATTGACTTCAATACAGTTTTGTGAAATAAAATGCTATACTAAACAAATGCATTGGTGTAATATTACGAAACTCATAATGTGCCATCAGCACCATCCCCTGAAGGTATCCAAAATATTTCGAGACAGTGCCACCTAGTGGTCAAAAGTTATAACAAAATTTACAAAACTGCTAATAACTTTTGAATAAGTTGGCCTATTGTAATGCAACTGGTCTTAATAGATTCATTGGGTCAAGCCGAGAACATAGATACCAAGTTTTCCTTATTTGGCCTAGATTCCTGTCCGCCATCTTGATTTTCAGTCAAAACCTACTTTTTCGAACTCCTCCTAGACCGTTTGTCCGATTTTCACCAAAATCGAATCGTATCATCTCCAGACTGTGCTGACTAAAAGTTATTGATTTCGTGTCTATAGACAAAACTGTTTTCGTATAGCGTAGCAGCAAAGATGAGGCATGATGCTAAAAGCACTATTCAGGCTTTATCTCTGCAATGCCTTGACATATTGACACCAAACTTTGTATGTGTCATTGTCACTTCACTCTGACCACATCACATCAGTTTTCTAACTGCGCCACCTATTGGTTGAAAGTGATAATCCATTAAATCATATTTTGAATGACTTTATATATGATTTTTCAGCCATTTCGCCTAAAATCCTCTCTAAATGTCTTTAATTTCTCATTGTTGCAGTTGGTCTGACACCTTCAGCCATGTTGGCATATCCTGTCATCTGCTTGCGCTTGGCCCCGATAATTGCTGCTTGCAGCTATATTTATTATTATTATTCTTCCGCCATGGGAGTCTATGGCAGCCCATAGAACCGATTGCGGGAAAGTTGTTTTGGTTTGACATTCTGATAGAGGACCGTCTCAACATTAAATACACCAATTTTGGTGTTTCTAAGTCATTCCCTCTAGCGCCACCACCTGTCCAAAGTTTCACTTTTACTTTGCTAATAACTTTTGAACCGTAAGGCCAATCAGCGAAATTCTTTTTTTCTCTGATTCCGGAGCTCATGGCGATTCGATTGCACCCTATGACGTCATTTTCCGTCATAAAAATATGGCCGCCATCTTGAATTTTCAAAAAAAGCTACTTTTTCGAACTCGTCCTAGACGGTTTGTCCGATTTGCACGAAAATTTAACCAGATCATCTTCAGGTAGTGCTGACAAAAGTTATGGAATTCAAATGGATTCGTCAAACCGTTTTCGATAAACGCACAAATACATTTTACGTAGCGCTAGCAAAAACAGTCGTAAGGCCGTATCTCCGCAACGGTTTATCGTATTCAGACCAAACTTGGTACTTGTACTCACAAGCATGACCTGAGGCTACATGCTGTGTTTCGGCGCAGCGCCACCTACTGGTCCGGAGATATGAAAAATGGCTATTTTTGCTTATAACTTCTGAACAGTTTGTCCAAAAATCATACAATTGGTCTCGTTAGATTCAGGGCAACATGCCGAGTCGACTGATATCCAATTTGACCATATCGGTCATTTTGGCTGTCGGCCATTTTGAATTTTGTGCTAAAATTCTGTATTTTATGAACGCATGAACGGATTGTTACGAAACGTGGTATGGGTCATCAGCACAATGCCCTGAATGAGCCTGAGAAGTTTCGAAACAGCGCCACCTAGTGGTGAATTTTTTTTTTCAAATGCTTATAACTTTGGGTGTGGTCGACTTATTTTCACGAAACTCATCTTTTTAGACTCCTGAATCGTTGCCGAGTCCTACGATACCAAACATGCTAGGTTTTGCCTTACGGTTTGTGTAACGTTGTGATTTAGCGCTTAAAAAACATTTGGCTATATCTTTGAAACCGCTAGTCCGATCGAGACGAAACCACCGTCAGAAGTTTGAAAACATAGGTCGATAGCTATACGCCAATGCCCAAATGCGAAAATATTGATGTTTAGGGGTACTAATTTCCAATCAAAGTCATGTGTCAGTCATTTTTTTCGTGTTTTTTCATATAAATGTCTATAACTCCGAAGCGAATTGAGATATTTTCACCAAAATTGACACACATATGTATGGGCTCACTCTGAGGACACGTAAAAAAAATTGTGGGACTGAGCCTCTTGGTGGCGCTATAATTGAACAAAATATGAAATTCCCATTGACTTCAATACAGTTTTGTGAAATAAAATGCTATACTAAACAAATGCATTGGTGTAATATTACGAAACTCAGATTGTGTCATCAGCACCATCCCCTGAAGGCAACCAAAATATTTCAAGACAGCGCCACCTAGTGGTCAAAAGTTATAACAAAATTTCCAAAAAGGCTAATAACTTTTGAATAAATCTGGCTATTGAAATGCCACGGGTCTTAATAGATTCCTTGGGTCAAGCCGAGAACATAGATACCAAGTTTTCCTTATTTGGCCAAACTTCCTGTCCGCCATCTTGATTTTCATTCAAAACCTACTTTTTCGAACTCCTCCTAGACCGTTTGTCCGATTTTCACCAAAATCGAATCGTATCATCTCCAGACTGTGCCGACAAAAAGTTATGGATTTCGTGTCGATTGATGAAACCGTTTTCGTATAGCACAGCAGCAAAGTTGAGGCATGATGCCAAAATGACTATTCAGGCTTTATATCTGCAATGCCTCGACATATTGACACAAAACTTTGTATGTGTCACTGTCTCCTTACTCTGACCACACCACATCAATTTCGTAACAGCGCCACCTTTTGGTCAAAAGTGACAATCCATTAAATCATATTTTGAATCACTTTTTACATGATTTTTCAGCCATTTCGCCTAAAATCCTCTTTAAATGTCTTTAATTGCTCATTGTTGCAGTTGGTCTGACACTTTCAGACATGTTGGCATGTCTTGTCGTCTTATTCTGCTTGGCCCCGGTAATTGCTGCTTGCAGCTATATTTATTATTATTATTATTCTTCCGCCATGGGAGTCTATGGCAGCCCATAGAACCGATTGCGGGAAAGTTGTTTTGGTTTGACATTCTGATAGAGGACCGTCTCAACATTAAATACACCAATTTTGGTGTTTCTAAGTCATTCCCTCTAGCGCCACCACCTGTCCAAAGTTTCACTTTTATTTTGCTAATAACTTTTGAACCGTAAGGCCAATTAGCGAAATTCTTTTTTCCTCTGATTCCTGAGCTCATGGCGATTCGATTGCACCCTATGACGTCATTTGCCGTCATAAAAATATGGCCGCCATCTTGAATTTTCAAAAAAAGCTACTTTTTCGAACTCGTCCTAGACGGTTTGTCCGATTTGCACGAAAATTGAACCAGATCATCTTCAGGTAGTGCTGACCAAAAGTTATGGAATTCAAATGGATTCGTCAAACCATTTTCAATAAACGCACAAATACATTTTACGTAGCGCTAGCAAAAACAGTCGTAAGGCCGTATCTCCGCAACGGTTTATCGTATTCAGACCAAACTTGGTACTTGTACTCACAAGCATGACCTGAGGCTACATGCTGCGTTTCGGCGCAGCGCCACCTACTGGTCCGGAGATATGAAAAATGGCTATTTTTGCTTATAACTTCTGAACAGTTTGTCCAAAAATCATACAATTGGTCTCGTTAGATTCAGGGCAACATGCCGAGTCGACTGATATCCAATTTGACCATATCGGTCATTTTGGCTGTCGGCCATTTTGAATTTTGTGCTAAAATTCTGTATTTTATGAACGCATGAACGGATTGTTACGAAATGTGGTATGGGTCATCAGCACGATGCCCTGAATGAGCCTGAGAAGTTTCGAAACAGCGCCACCTAGTGGTGAATTTTTTTTTTCAAATGCTTATAACTTTGGGTGTGGTCGACTTATTTTCACGAAACTCATCTTTTTAGACTCCTGAATCGTTGCCGAGTCCTACGATACCAAACATGCTAGGTTTCGCCTTACGGTTTGTGTAGCGTTGTGATTTAGCGCTTAAAAAACATTTGGCTATATCTTTGAAACCGCTAGTCCGATCGAGACGAAACCACCGTCAGAAGTTTGGAAACATAGGTCGATAGCTATACGCCAATGCCCAAATGCGAAAATATTGATGTTTAGGGGTAGTAATATTCAATCAAAGTCATGTGTCAGTCATTTTTTTCGTGTTTTTTCATATAAATGTCTATAACTCCGAAGCAAATTGAGATTTTTGCACCAAAATCGACACATATATGTATGGGCTCACTCTGAGGACACATTAAAAAAATGGTGGGACTGAGCCTCTTGGTGGCGCTATAATAGAACAAAACATGAAATTCCCATTGACTTCAATGCAGTTTTGTGAAATAAAATGCTATACTAAACAAATGCATTGGTGTAATATTACGAAACTCAGAATGTGCCATCAGCACCATCCCCTGAAGGTACCCAAAATATTTAGAGACAGCGCCACCTAGTGGTCAAAAGTTATAACAACATTTCCAAAACTGCTAATAACTTTTGAATACATCGGCCTATGTAAATGTCACTGGTCTTAATAGATTCCTTGGGTCAAGCCGAGAACATAGATACCAAATTTTCCTTATTTGGTCAAACTTCTTGTCCGCCATCTTGATTTTCATTCAAAACCTACTTTTTCGAACTCCTCCTAGACCGTTTGTCCGATTTTCACCAAAATCGAATCGTATCATCTCCAGACCGTGCCGACTAAAAGTTATGGATTTCGTGTCGATAGACGAAACCGTTTTCGTATAGCGCAGCAGCAAAGTTGAGGCATGATGCTAATAGCATTAATTAAGGCTTTATCTCTGCAATGCCTTGACATATTGACACCAAACTTTGTATGTGTCATTGTAACTTCACTCTGACCACATCACATCAGTTTTGTAACTGCGCCACCTATTGGTCGAAAGTGATAATCCATCAAATCATATTTTTAATTATTGTTTCTATGATTTTTCAGGCATTTTGCCTAAAATCCTCTTTAAATGTCTTTAATTGCTCATTGTTGCAGTTGGTCTGACACTTTCAGACATGTCGGCATGTCTTGTCGTCTTATTCTGCTTGGCCCCGGTAATGGCTGCTTGCAGCTATATTTAGGGGCCAAGCACCGAAGGTGCGGAGGCACCTATTGTATCTGTTCCCGTTCTTATTATTATTCTTCATTTTTCCGACTGGGAGTCTATGGTAGCCTATAGAACCGATTGCGGGAAAGTTGTTTTGGTTTGACATTCTGATAGAGGACAGTCCCAACATTAAATACACCAATTTTTGTGTTTCTAAGTCATTCCCTCTAGCGCCACCACCTGTCCAAAGTTTCACTTTTATTTTGCTAATAACTTTTGAACCGTAAGGCCAATCAACAAAATTCTTTTTTCCTCTGATTCCTGAGCTCATGCCGATTCGATTGCACCCTATGACGTCATTTTCCGTCATATAAATATGGCCGCCATTTTGAATTTTCTGAAAAAGCTACTTTTTCGAACTCGTCCTAGACGGTTTGTCCGATTTGTACGAAAATTGAACCAGATCATCTTCAGGCAGTGCTGACCAAAAGTTATGGAATTCAAATTGATTCGTCAAACCGTTTTCGATAAACGCACGAATACATTTTACGTAGCGCTAGCAAAAACAGTCGTAAGGCTGTATCTCCGCAACGGTTTATCGTATTCAGACCAAACCTGGTACATGTACTCACAAGCATGACCTGAGGCTACATGCTGCGTTTCGGCGCAGCGCCACCTACTGGTCTGGAGATATGAAAAATGGCTATTTTTGCTTATAACTTCTGAACAGCTTGTCCAAAAATCATAAAATTGGTCTTGATAGATTCAGGGCGACATGCCGAGTCGACTGATATCCAATTTTGCCATATCGGCCATTTTGACTGTCGGCCATTTTGAATTTTGTGCTAAAATGCTGTATTTTAACAACGCACGAACGGATTGTTACGAAACTTGGTATGGGTCATCAACACGATGTCCTGAAGGAGTGTGAGAAGTTTCGAAACAGCGCCACCTAGTGGTGAATTTTTTTTTTCAAATGCTTATAACTTTGGGAGTGATCGACTTATTTTCACGAAACTCATCTCATTAGACTCCTGAATCGTTGCCGAGTCCAACGATACCAAACATTCTAGGTTTCGCCTTACGGTTTGTGTAGCGTTGTGATTTAGCGCTTAAAAAACATTAGGCTATATCTTCGAAACCGTTTGTCCGATCAAGACGAAACCACCGTCAGAAGTTTGGAATCATAGCTTGTTAACTAAATGTCAAAGCCCAAATGCGAAAATATTTATGTTTAGGGGTAGTAATATTCAATCAAAGTCATGTGTCAGTCATTTTTTACGTGTTTTTTCGTATAAATATCTATAACTCCGAAGCAAATTGAGATTTTTGCACCAAAATCGACATATATATGTATGGGCACACTCTGATGACACATAAAAAAAATGGTGGGACTGAGCCTCTTGGTGGCGCTATAATAGAACAAAACATGAAATTCCCATTGATTTCAATACAGTTTTGTGAAATAAAATGCTATACTAAACAAATGCATTGGTGTAATATTACGAAACTCAGAATGTGCCTTCAGCACCATCCCCTGAAGGTACTCAAAATATTTCAAAACAGCGCCACCTAGTGGTCAAAAGTTATAACAAAATTTACAAAAAGGCTAATAACTTTTGAATAAATCTGGCTATTGAAAAGCCACTGGTCTTAATAGAGTCCTTGGGTCAAGCCGAGAACATAGATACCAAGTTTTCCTTATTTGGCCGAACTTCCTGTCCGCCATCTTGATTTTCAGTCAAAACCTACTTTTTCAAACTCCTCCTAGACCGTTTGTCCGATTTTCACCAAAATCGTATCATATCATCTCCAGACCGTGCCGACTAAAAGTTATGGATTTCGTGTTGATAGACGATACCGTTTTCGTATAGCGCAGCAGCAAAGTTGAGGCATGATGCTAATAGCACTATTCAGGCTTTATCTCTGCAATGCCTTGACATATTAACACCAAACTTTGTATGTGTCATTGTCACTTCACTCTGACCACATCACATCAGTTTTGTAACTGCGCCACCTATTGGTCGAAAGTGATAATCCATAAAATCATATTTTTAATTATTGTTTCTATGATTTTTCAGGCATTTTGCCTAAAATCCTCTTTAAAGTCTTTAATTGCTCATTGTCGCAGTTGGTCTGACACTTTCAGACATGTTGGCATGTCTTGTCGTCTTATTCTGCTTGGCCCCGGTAATTGCTGCTTGCAGCTATATTTATTCTTCTTCTTCTTCTTCTTCTTCCGCTCTTGGAGTCTATGGCAGCCCATAGAACCGATTGCGGGAAAGTTGTTTTGGTTTGACATTCTGATAGAGCACAGTCCCAACATTAAATACACCAATTTTGGTGTTTCTAAGTCATTCCCTCTAGCGCCACCACCTGTCCAAAGTTTCACTTTTATTTTGCTAATAACTTTTGAACTGTAAGGCCAATCAACAAAATTATTTTTTCCTCTGATTCCTGAGCTCATGCCGATTCGATTGCATCCTATGACTTCATTTTCTGTAATAAAAATATGGCCGCCATTTTGATTCATTCGAAAAACCTACTTTTTCGAACTCGTCCTAGACGGTTTGTCCGATTTGCACGAAAATTGAACCAGATCATCTTCAGGCAGTGCTGACCAAAAGTTATGGAATTCAAATTGATTCGTCAAACCGTTTTCAATAAACGCACGAACAAATTTTACGTAGCGCCTGCAAAAACAGTCGTAAGGCTGTATCTCTGCAACGGTTTATCGTATTCAGACCAAACTTGGTACATGTCATCACAAGCATGACCTGAGGCTACATGCTGCGTTTCGGCGCAGCGCCACCTACTGGTCCGGAGATATGAAAAATGGCTATTTTTGCTTATAACTTCTGAACAGTTTGTCCAAAAATCATAAAATTGGTCTCGTTAGATTCAGGGCGACATGCCGAGTCGACTGATATCCAATTTTACCATATCGGCCATTTTGACTGTCGGCCATTTTGAATTATGTGCTAAAATGCTGTATTTTATGAACGCATGAACGGATTGTTACGAAACTTGGCATGGGTCATCAGCACGATGTCCTGAAGGAGTGTGAGAAGTTTCGAAACAGCGCCACCTAGTGGGGAATTTTTTTTTTCAAATGCTTATAACTTTGGGTGCGGTCGACTTATTTTCACGAGACTCATCTAATTAGACTCCTGAAACCTTGCCGAGTCCTACGATACCAAACATGCTAGGTTTCGCCTTACGGTTTGTGTAGCGTTGTGATTTAGCGCTTAAAAAACATTAGGCTATATCTTCGAAACCGCTTGTCCGATCGAGACGAAACCACCGTCAGAAGTTTGGAAATATAGGTCGATAGCTACACGCCAATGCCCAAATGCGAAAATATTGATGTTTAGGGGTAGTAAAATTCAAACAAAGTCATGTGTCAGTCATTTTTTACGTGTTTTTTCATATAAATGTTTATAACTCTAAAGCAAATTGAGATATTTTCACCAAAACTGACACACATATGTATGGGCTCACTCTGAGGACACGTAAAAAAAAATTGTGGGACTGAGCCTCTTGGTGGCGCTATAATAGAACAAAACATGAAATTCCCATTGACTTCAATACAGTTTTGTGAGATAAAATGCTATTTTCATTCAAAACCTACTTTTTCGAACTCCTCCCACACCGTTTGTCCGATTTTCACCAAAATCGAATCGTATCATCCCCAGACTGTGCCGACTAAAAGTTATGGATTTCGTGTCAATTGACGAAACCGTTTTCGTATAGCGCAGCAGCAAATTTGAGGCATGATGCTAATATCACTATTTAGGCTTTATCTCTGCAATGCCTTGACATATTGACACCAAACTTTGTATGTGTCATTGTCTCCTCACTCTGACCACATCACATCAGTTTTGTAACTGCGCCACCTATTTGTCGAAAGTGATAATCCATTAAATCATATTTAGGGGCCAAGCACCGAAGGTGCGGAGGCACCTATTGTTTTCGTTCCCGTTCTTATTATTATTATTATTAGGGGCCAAGCACCGAAGGTGCGGAGGCACCTATTGTTTTCGTTCCCGTTCTTATTATTATTATTATTATTATTATTCTTCCTTCTTCCGACTGGGAGTCTATGGCAGCCCATAGAACCGATTGCGGGAAAGTTGTTTTGGTTTGACATTCTGATAGAGGACCGTCTCAACATTAAATACACCAATTTTGGTGTTTCTAAGTCATTCCCTCTAGCGCCACCACCTGTCCAAAGTTTCACTTTTATTTTGCTAATAACTTTTGAACCGTAAGGCCAATCAACAAAATTCTTTTTTCCTCTTATTTCTGAGCTCATGCCGATTCGATTGCACCCTATGACGTCATTTTCCGTCATATAAATATGGCCGCCATTTTAAATTTTCTGAAAAAGCTACTTTTTCGAACTCGTCCTAGACGGTTTGTCCGATTTGCACGAAAATTGAACCAGATCATCTTCAGGCAGTGTTGACCAAAAGTTATGGAATTCAAATTGATTCGTCAAACCGTTTTCGATAAACGCACGAATACATTTTACGTAGCGCTAGCAAAAACAGTCGTAAGGCTGTATCTCCGCAAAGGTTTATCGTATTCAGACCAATCTTGCTACATGTACTCACAAGCATGACCTGAGGCTACATGCTGCGTTTCGGCGCAGCGCCACCTACTGGTCCGGAGATATGAAAAATGGCTATTTTTGCTTATAACTTCTGAACAGTTTGTCCAAAAATCATACAATTGGTCTCGTTAGATTCAGGGCAACATGCCGAGTCGACTGATATCCAATTTGACCATATCGGTCATTTTGGCTGTCGGCCATTTTGAATTTTGTGCTAAAATTCTGTATTTTATGAACGCATGAACGGATTGTTACGAAACGTGGTATGGGTCATCAGCACAATGCCCTGAATGAGCCTGAGAAGTTTCGAAACAGCGCCACCTAGTGGTGAATTTTTTTTTTCAAATGCTTATAACTTTGGGTGTGGTCGACTTATTTTCACGAAACTCATCTTTTTAGACTCCTGAATCGTTGCCGAGTCCTACGATACCAAACATGCTAGGTTTCGCCTTACGGTTTGTGTAGCGTTGTGATTTAGCGCTTAAAAAACATTTGGCTATATCTTTGAAACCGCTAGTCCGATCGAGACGAAACCACCGTCAGAAGTTTGGAAACATAGGTCGATAGCTATACGCCAATGCCCAAATGCGAAAATATTGATGTTTAGGGGTACTAATTTCCAATCAAAGTCATGTGTCAGTCATTTTTTTCGTGTTTTTTCATATAAATGTCTATAACTCCGAAGCGAATTGAGATATTTTCACCAAAATTGACACACATATGTATGGGCTCACTCTGAGGACACGTAAAAAAAATTGTGGGACTGAGCCTCTTGGTGGCGCTATAATTGAACAAAATATGAAATTCCCATTGACTTCAATACAGTTTTGTGAAATACAATGCTATACTAAACAAATGCATTGGTGTAATATTACGAAACTCAGATTGTGTCATCAGCACCATCCCCTGAAGGCAACCAAAATATTTCAAGACAGCGCCACCTAGTGGTCAAAAGTTATAACAAAATTTCCAAAAAGGCTAATAACTTTTGAATAAATCTGGCTATTGAAATTCCACGGTTCTTAATAGATTCCTTGGGTCAAGCCGAGAACATAGATACCAAGTTTTCCTTATTTGGCCAAACTTCCTGTCCGCCATCTTGATTTTCATTCAAAACCTACTTTTTCGAACTCCTCCTAGACCGTTTGTCCGATTTTCACCAAAATCGAATCGTATCATCTCCAGACTGTGCCGACAAAAAGTTATGGATTTCGTGTCGATTGATGAAACCGTTTTCGTATAGCACAGCAGCAAAGTTGAGGCATGATGCCAAAATGACTATTCAGGCTTTATATCTGCAATGCCTCGACATATTGACACAAAACTTTGTATGTGTCACTGTCTACTTACTCTGACCACACCACATCAATTTCGTAACAGCGCCACCTTTTGGTCAAAAGTGACAATCCATTAAATCATATTTTGAATCACTTTTTACATGATTTTTCAGCCATTTCGCCTAAAATCCTCTTTAAATGTCTTTAATTGCTCATTGTTGCAGTTGGTCTGACACTTTCAGACATTTTGGCATGTCTTGTCGTCTTATTCTGCTTGGCCCCGGTAATTGCTGCTTGCAGCTATATTTATTATTATTATTCTTCCTTCTTCCGACTGGGAGTCTATGGCAGCCCATAGAACCGATTGCGGGAAAGTTGTTTTGGTTTGACATTCTGATAGAGGACCGTCTCAACATTAAATACACCAATTTTGGTGTTTCTAAGTCATTCCCTCTAGCGCCACCACCTGTCCAAAATTTCACTTTTATTTTGCTAATAACTTTTGAACCGTAAGGCCAATCAGCGAAATTCTTTTTTCCACTGATTCCTGAGCTCATGGCGATTCGATTGCACCCTATGACGTCATTTGCCGTCATAAAAATATGGCCGCCATCTTGAATTTTCAAAAAAAGCTACTTTTTCGAACTCGTCCTAGACGGTTTGTCCGATTTGCACGAAAATTGAACCAGATCATCTTCAGGTAGTGCTGACAAAAAGTTATGGAATTCAAATGGATTCGTCAAACCGTTTTCGATAAACGCACGAATACATTTTACGTAGCGCTAGCAAAAACAGTCGTAAGGCCGTATCTCCGCAACGGTTTATCGTATTCAGACCAAACTTGGTACTTGTACTCACAAGCATGACCTGAGGCTACATGCTGTGTTTCGGCGCAGCGCCACCTACTGGTCCGGAGATATGAAAAATGGCTATTTTTGCTTATAACTTCTGAACAGTTTGTCCAAAAATCATACAATTGGTCTCGTTAGATTCAGGGCAACATGCCGAGTCGACTGATATCCAATTTGACCATATCGGTCATTTTGGCTGTCGGCCATTTTGAATTTTGTGCTAAAATTCTGTATTTTATGAACGCATGAACGGATTGTTACGAAACGTGGTATGGGTCATCAGCACAATGCCCTGAATGAGCCTGAGAAGTTTCGAAACAGCGCCACCTAGTGGTGAATTTTTTTTTTCAAATGCTTATAACTTTGGGTGTGGTCGACTTATTTTCACGAAACTCATCTTTTTAGACTCCTGAATCATTGCCGAGTCCTACGATACCAAACATGCTAGGTTTTGCCTTACGGTTTGTGTAGCGTTGTGATTTAGCGCTTAAAAAACATTTGGCTATATCTTTGAAACCGCTAGTCCGATCGAGACGAAACCACCGTCAGAAGTTTGGAAACATAGGTCGATAGCTATACGCCAATGCCCAAATGCGAAAATATTGATGTTTAGGGGTACTAATTTCCAATCAAAGTCATGTGTCAGTCATTTTTTTCGTGTTTTTTCATATAAATGTCTATAACTCCGAAGCAAATTGAGATTTTTGCACCAAAATCGACACATATATGTATGGGCTCACTCTGAGGACACATAAAAAAAATGGTGGGACTGAGCCTCTTGGTGGCGCTATAATAGAACAAAACATGAAATTCCCATTGACTTCAATGCAGTTTTGTGAAATAAAATGCTATACTAAACAAATGCATTGGTGTAATATTACGAAACTCAGAATGTGCCATCAGCACCATCCCCTGAAGGTACCCAAAATATTTAGAGACAGCGCCACCTAGTGGTCAAAAGTTATAACAACATTTCCAAAACTGCTAATAACTTTTGAATACATCGGCCTATGTAAATGCCACTGGTCTTAATAGATTCCTTGGGTCAAGCCGAGAACATAGATACCAAATTTTCCTTATTTGGTCAAACTTCTTGTCTGCCATCTTGATTTTCATTCAAAACCTACTTTTTCGAACTCCTCCTAGACCGTTTGTCCGATTTTCACCAAAATCGAATCGTATCATCTCCAGACCGTGCCGACTAAAAGTTATGGATTTCGTGTCGATAGACGAAACCGTTTTCGTATAGCGCAGCAGCAAAGTTGAGGCATGATGCTAATAGCATTAATTAAGGCTTTATCTCTGCAATGCCTTGACATATTGACACCAAACTTTGTATGTGTCATTGTAACTTCACTCTGACCACATCACATCAGTTTTGTAACTGCGCCACCTATTGGTCGAAAGTGATAATCCATCAAATCATATTTTTATTTATTGTTTCTATGATTTTTCAGGCATTTTGCCTAAAATCCTCTTTAAATGTCTTTAATTGCTCATTGTTGCAGTTGGTCTGACACTTTCAGACATGTCGGCATGTCTTGTCGTCTTATTCAGCTTGGCCCCGGTAATGGCTGCTTGCAGCTATATTTATTATTAGGGGCCAAGCACCGAAGGTGCGGAGGCACCTATTGTTTTCGTTCCCGTTCTTATTATTATTATTATTATTATTATTCTTCCTTCTTCCGACTGGGAGTCTATGGCAGCCCATAGAACCGATTGCGGGAAAGTTGTTTTGGTTTGACATTCTGATAGAGGACCGTCTCAACATTAAATACACCAATTTTGGTGTTTCTAAGTCATTCCCTCTAGCGCCACCACCTGTCCAAAATTTCACTTTTATTTTGCTAATAACTTTTGAACCGTAAGGCCAATCAGCGAAATTCTTTTTTCCACTGATTCCTGAGCTCATGGCGATTCGATTGCACCCTATGACGTCATTTGCCGTCATAAAAATATGGCCGCCATCTTGAATTTTCAAAAAAAGCTACTTTTTCGAACTCGTCCTAGACGGTTTGTCCGATTTGCACGAAAATTGAACCAGATCATCTTCAGGTAGTGCTGACAAAAAGTTATGGAATTCAAATGGATTCGTCAAACCGTTTTCGATAAACGCACGAATACATTTTACGTAGCGCTAGCAAAAACAGTCGTAAGGCCGTATCTCCGCAACGGTTTATCGTATTCAGACCAAACTTGGTACTTGTACTCACAAGCATGACCTGAGGCTACATGCTGTGTTTCGGCGCAGCGCCACCTACTGGTCCGGAGATATGAAAAATGGCTATTTTTGCTTATAACTTCTGAACAGTTTGTCCAAAAATCATACAATTGGTCTCGTTAGATTCAGGGCAACATGCCGAGTCGACTGATATCCAATTTGACCATATCGGTCATTTTGGCTGTCGGCCATTTTGAATTTTGTGCTAAAATTCTGTATTTTATGAACGCATGAACGGATTGTTACGAAACGTGGTATGGGTCATCAGCACAATGCCCTGAATGAGCCTGAGAAGTTTCGAAACAGCGCCACCTAGTGGTGAATTTTTTTTTTCAAATGCTTATAACTTTGGGTGTGGTCGACTTATTTTCACGAAACTCATCTTTTTAGACTCCTGAATCATTGCCGAGTCCTACGATACCAAACATGCTAGGTTTTGCCTTACGGTTTGTGTAGCGTTGTGATTTAGCGCTTAAAAAACATTTGGCTATATCTTTGAAACCGCTAGTCCGATCGAGACGAAACCACCGTCAGAAGTTTGGAAACATAGGTCGATAGCTATACGCCAATGCCCAAATGCGAAAATATTGATGTTTAGGGGTACTAATTTCCAATCAAAGTCATGTGTCAGTCATTTTTTTCGTGTTTTTTCATATAAATGTCTATAACTCCGAAGCAAATTGAGATTTTTGCACCAAAATCGACACATATATGTATGGGCTCACTCTGAGGACACATAAAAAAAATGGTGGGACTGAGCCTCTTGGTGGCGCTATAATAGAACAAAACATGAAATTCCCATTGACTTCAATGCAGTTTTGTGAAATAAAATGCTATACTAAACAAATGCATTGGTGTAATATTACGAAACTCAGAATGTGCCATCAGCACCATCCCCTGAAGGTACCCAAAATATTTAGAGACAGCGCCACCTAGTGGTCAAAAGTTATAACAACATTTCCAAAACTGCTAATAACTTTTGAATACATCGGCCTATGTAAATGCCACTGGTCTTAATAGATTCCTTGGGTCAAGCCGAGAACATAGATACCAAATTTTCCTTATTTGGTCAAACTTCTTGTCCGCCATCTTGATTTTCATTCAAAACCTACTTTTTCGAACTCCTCCTAGACCGTTTGTCCAATTTTCACCAAAATCGAATCGTATCATCTCCAGACTGTGCTGACTAAAAGTTATGGATTTCGTGTCTATAGACGAAACCGTTTTCGTATAGCGTAGCAGCAAACTTGAGGCATGATGCTAAAAGCACTATTCAGGCTTTATCTCTGCAATGCCTTGACATATTGACACCAAACTTTGTATGTGTCATTGTCACTTCACTCTGACCACATCACATCACATTTGTAACTGCGCCACCTATTGGTCGAAAGTGATAATCCATTAAATCATATTTTGAATGACTTTTTATATGATTTTTCAGCCATTTCGCCTAAAATCCTCTTTAAATGTATTTAATTGCTCATTGTTGCAGATGGTCTGACACCTTCAGCCATGTTGGCATATCCTGTCATCTGCTTGCGCTTGGCCCCGATAATTGCTGCTTGCAGCTATATTTAGGGGCCAAGCACCGAAGGTGCGGAGGCACCTATTGTATCTGTTCCGTTTCTTATTATTATTAGGGGCCAAGCACCGAAGGTGCGGAGGCACCTATTGTATCTGTTCCGTTTCTTATTATTATTATTATTATTATTATTATTATTATTCTTCCGCCATGGGAGTCTATGGCAGCCCATAGAACCGATTGCGGGAAAGTTGTTTTGGTTTGACATTCTGATAGAGGACCGTCTCAACATTAAATACACCAATTTTGGTGTTTCTAAGTCATTCCCTCTAGCGCCACCACCTGTCCAAAGTTTCACTTTTATTTTGCTAATAACTTTTGAACCGTAAGGCCAATCAGCGAAATTCTTTTTTCCTCTGATTCCTGAGCTCATGGCGATTCGATTGCACCCTATGACGTCATTTGCCGTCATAAAAATATGGCCGCCATCTTGAATTTTCAAAAAAAGCTACTTTTTCGAACTCGTCCTAGACGGTTTGTCCGATTTGCACGAAAATTGAACCAGATCATCTTCAGGTAGTGCTGACAAAAAGTTATGGAATTCAAATGGATTCGTCAAACCGTTTTCAATAAACGCACAAATACATTTTACGTAGCGCTAGCAAAAACAGTCGTAAGGCCGTATCTCCGCAACGGTTTATCGTATTCAGACCAAACTTGGTACTTGTACTCACAAGCATGACCTGAGGCTACATGCTGTGTTTCGGCGCAGCGCCACCTACTGGTCCGGAGATATGAAAAATGGCTATTTTTGCTTATAACTTCTGAACAGTTTGTCCAAAAATCATACAATTGGTCTCGTTAGATTCAGGGCAACATGCCGAGTCGACTGATATCCAATTTGACCATATCGGTCATTTTGGCTGTCGGCCATTTTGAATTTTGTGCTAAAATTCTGTATTTTATGAACGCATGAACGGATTGTTACGAAATGTGGTATGGGTCATCAGCACAATGCCCTGAATGAGCCTGAGAAGTTTCGAAACAGCGCCACCTAGTGGTGAATTTTTTTTTTCAAATGCTTATAACTTTGGGTGTGGTCGACTTATTTTCACGAAACTCATCTTTTTAGACTCCTGAATCGTTGCCGAGTCCTACGATACCAAACATGCTAGGTTTCGCCTTACGGTTTGTGTAGCGTTGTGATTTAGCGCTTAAAAAACATTTGGCTATATCTTTGAAACCGCTAGTCCGATCGAGACGAAACCACCGTCAGAAGTTTGGAAACATAGGTCGATAGCTATACGCCAATGCCCAAATGCGAAAATATTGATGTTTAGGGGTACTAATTTCCAATCAAAGTCATGTGTCAGTCATTTTTTTCGTGTTTTTTCATATAAATGTCTATAACTCCGAAGCGAATTGAGATATTTTCACCAAAATTGACACACATATGTATGGGCTCACTCTGAGGACACGTAAAAAAAATTGTGGGACTGAGCCTCTTGGTGGCGCTATAATTGAACAAAATATGAAATTCCCATTGACTTCAATACAGTTTTGTGAAATAAAATGCTATACTAAACAAATGCATTGGTGTAATATTACGAAACTCAGATTGTGTCATCAGCACCATCCCCTGAAGGCAACCAAAATATTTCAAGACAGCGCCACCTAGTGGTCAAAAGTTATAACAAAATTTCCAAAAAGGCTAATAACTTTTGAATAAATCTGGCTATTGAAATGCCACGGGTCTTAATAGATTCCTTGGGTCAAGCCGAGAACATAGATACCAAGTTTTCCTTATTTGGCCAAACTTCCTGTCCGCCATCTTGATTTTCATTCAAAACCTACTTTTTCTAACTCCTCCTAGACCGTTTGTCCGATTTTCACCAAAATCGAATCGTATCATCTCCAGACTGTGCCGACAAAAAGTTATGGATTTCGTGTCGATTGATGAAACCGTTTTCGTATAGCACAGCAGCAAAGTTGAGGCATGATGCCAAAATGACTATTCAGGCTTTATATCTGCAATGCCTCGACATATTGACACAAAACTTTGTATGTGTCACTGTCTCCTTACTCTGACCACACCACATCAATTTCGTAACAGCGCCACCTTTTGGTCAAAAGTGACAATCCATTAAATCATATTTTGAATCACTTTTTACATGATTTTTCAGCCATTTCGCCTAAAATCCTCTTTAAATGTCTTTAATTGCTCATTGTTGCAGTTGGTCTGACACTTTCAGACATGTTGGCATGTCTTGTCGTCTTATTCTGCTTGGCCCCGGTAATTGCTGCTTGCAGCTATATTTATTATTATTAGGGGCCAAGCACCGAAGGTGCGGAGGCACCTATTGTATCTGTTCCGTTTCTTATTATTATTATTATTATTATTATTATTATTATTCTTCCGCCATGGGAGTCTATGGCAGCCCATAGAACCGATTGCGGGAAAGTTGTTTTGGTTTGACATTCTGATAGAGGACCGTCTCAACATTAAATACACCAATTTTGGTGTTTCTAAGTCATTCCCTCTAGCGCCACCACCTGTCCAAAGTTTCACTTTTATTTTGCTAATAACTTTTGAACCGTAAGGCCAATTAGCGAAATTCTTTTTTCCTCTGATTCCTGAGCTCATGGCGATTCGATTGCACCCTATGACGTCATTTGCCGTCATAAAAATATGGCCGCCATCTTGAATTTTCAAAAAAAGCTACTTTTTCGAACTCGTCCTAGACGGTTTGTCCGATTTGCACGAAAATTGAACCAGATCATCTTCAGGTAGTGCTGACCAAAAGTTATGGAATTCAAATGGATTCGTCAAACCGTTTTCAATAAACGCACAAATACATTTTACGTAGCGCTAGCAAAAACAGTCGTAAGGCCGTATCTCCGCAACGGTTTATCGTATTCAGACCAAACTTGGTACTTGTACTCACAAGCATGACCTGAGGCTACATGCTGCGTTTCGGCGCAGCGCCACCTACTGGTCCGGAGATATGAAAAATGGCTATTTTTGCTTATAACTTCTGAACAGTTTGTCCAAAAATCATACAATTGGTCTCGTTAGATTCAGGGCAACATGCCGAGTCGACTGATATCCAATTTGACCATATCGGTCATTTTGGCTGTCGGCCATTTTGAATTTTGTGCTAAAATTCTGTATTTTATGAACGCATGAACGGATTGTTACGAAATGTGGTATGGGTCATCAGCACGATGCCCTGAATGAGCCTGAGAAGTTTCGAAACAGCGCCACCTAGTGGTGAATTTTTTTTTTCAAATGCTTATAACTTTGGGTGTGGTCGACTTATTTTCACGAAACTCATCTTTTTAGACTCCTGAATCGTTGCCGAGTCCTACGATACCAAACATGCTAGGTTTCGCCTTACGGTTTGTGTAGCGTTGTGATTTAGCGCTTAAAAAACATTTGGCTATATCTTTGAAACCGCTAGTCCGATCGAGACGAAACCACCGTCAGAAGTTTGGAAACATAGGTCGGTAGCTATACGCCAATGCCCAAATGCGAAAATATTGATGTTTAGGGGTAGTAATATTCAATCAAAGTCATGTGTCAGTCATTTTTTTCGTGTTTTTTCATATAAATGTCTATAACTCCGAAGCAAATTGAGATTTTTGCACCAAAATCGACACATATATGTATGGGCTCACTCTGAGGACACATTAAAAAAATGGTGGGACTGAGCCTCTTGGTGGCGCTATAATAGAACAAAACATGAAATTCCCATTGACTTCAATGCAGTTTTGTGAAATAAAATGCTATACTAAACAAATGCATTGGTGTAATATTACGAAACTCAGAATGTGCCATCAGCACCATCCCCTGAAGGTACCCAAAATATTTAGAGACAGCGCCACCTAGTGGTCAAAAGTTATAACAACATTTCCAAAACTGCTAATAACTTTTGAATACATCGGCCTATGTAAATGTCACTGGTCTTAATAGATTCCTTGGGTCAAGCCGAGAACATAGGCTGCGTCCGAAATCGCATACTTTGTGAGTAGGTACTACATTTAAATTAGAACGTACTTCGCGACCGTTAAAAAAGTACGTTCTATATAGTATGAATACGGGTAGTATGAATGGAGTCCGGACGTACTACATGCGCCATGTTGGTATTGTCACGTAACATGCGCGGTCACATCAGCGCGAAAATTTAAAGAGCCCGTTCCACTGACTGCACCAACATAACATTTTTAGTTCTTCTTTCCGCTTTCGTCTGCGTTTTTACGTCGTTCGTGCTCACAATTCAGAGTCGTCGGTCAGTTGCTCGCACACACACAAACCTGTGAACAATGGCAGAGGTTGATTTTTGGTAAGGAAAAAGTAATTTATTTGCTTGTGATAGTGCCATCAATGAATAAACATGAATGAATCAATAATATGCGTGTGTTTATCTCTGTCGATTCATTCATGGATGGCAATATCACAGTGTGTGTGTGTGTGTGTATATATATATACACACACACACACACACACACACACACACACACAGTGAACAATAGGGTAACACACTGAGGTCAGATACAATACACACACACATTCATTCATGTATGAAGACTTAAGACGTAAAAGAAAAGGATTCTTCTAAAATGAGCATTTTTATCAAACTTGTATTATAGGTTCAGTAATTTCACTTTAATGACAATTAATAGGTCCTTTTCATTGCCATTAAAGTGAAATAACTGAACATAAACATACAAGCTTGATAAAAATAATCAAACTAAAAGAAAATTCCAGATGGCACTTAGAGGCTTTTACATCTTAAGTATTCATATATATATATATATATGTGTGTGTGTATATATATATATATATATAATATATATATATATATATATATATACACACACATATAAGAAATGGATCATATACATATAATACATATACATATAAATAATCCAACACAGAAAACAAGTGTCTTGTCGATTCAAATCGTATTTTAAAATAAACTATGAACACGTTACAGATTGTGAGCCCTACAACGCCAATTCTTCATCTATATTTTAAAGATGGAGCTGACCTCCACCCCTCACGGTAGTCCATCCAGTCACTGATTGCGACCATGGGTGGAAAAAAAGGACATCGAGGTGCTGGTGTTCTAGCTACATATCACATATTTGAGCTTAATTTTTTACAAATTATTTACTTTAAATTTAGGTAGGAAAAATTCAAGTGGAAATCCAAAAATTACCCAAGGTGTAAAGTTCTCATCTTGTACACATGCTTTTAAAGAAACAGATTTTAAATTATTTTAAAGTGATGCCCAACAAATGAGATTGTTAGTAAGAAAGTCCCTTTAGATCTTTAGAAACCTGTGAAGGTTACCTTACTGAAGCTGCTGACGTTGATTTTCTTCCCTCAAGATGACACTTTAATAAAAAAAAGTTTTGCCAAAGTTTTGTGATTTTGTTTTAAACTTTTGTATTCTGTATCCATTTAAAAGTTAAATAATATACAAAAATAAAGCAAATACATTTTAAAGGTGTCTGGGGTATGTGGATATTTCTCTTCAGTGTGGCACTCATATTTTTCAGATATACCTGCAATTTGCTTGTTTCAAAAAACATCTGGAATCTGTCACAAAATAAGTGCACACACAACACCCTTTAAAAATATTAATTACTCAATGCCACATATTAAACACTTTACAATTGACAATCTAACTACTGTAAATCCCTGGGAATTAAGTGTTTTGTAATAAAACTTGCTAAAACAGCATTACAAAATGAACTTATAACAAATAAATGGAAAGAGAGTGTGTAACATTTGTTTTCTTTATTATAATTTTTTTTTAGCAATTTCTAAAAGCTGAAGGAATCTTTCCTCTCTCTCTCGTCGCTCTTTCTTTTCTTTCCTCTCTTCCATTAGCCATAAGAACACAGGTGTGGTCATCAGCCCCTGCAAAATCAACACAGAATTTAACATTAGTGATGAACCATGGTCAATCTATATTATTAAATTAATATTAATGTTGGACAAGTTGAGGTACACTTGATTACAGTAGCTTGCTTTGTAGCCAACACATATTACATATCAACACTGGTAAAGAAGAAATAAAATCGTTGTAAAATTAAAAAATAAAAGTTTTGTAACCCTCTCATTTAACTGAGAAACAACGTCGTTGTTTAAATAAAACAGTGTTAACTGACAGACATTAGCTCGTTCTGTTCGGCAATAATAATAATGATAAAATTGTCATTTTGCAGCCAATGCACAAACTTGTACCCTCGATTTACATTATTTAAACTTTTAACAAGTCAATCGTTTACTTATATGATGTTAAACGAATACAATTTAACCACAAATAAACAAAAAGTGTGTTGTAAAGTACTTACACTTGAAAACAGCCGCGTCTCCGTTTTCCGCCATTTTCAAATATAACAACGACAACTCCTCTCCCGTGGCATCATGGGATAGTAAAGTGTCCATCGTATGCGCACTTCAGAATCTCGCCGGATGTAGTAGGTCATCCGGGTACTTCTCGCCTACTGTTTTTCGAATTCTATGATTTCGGACATACTACTCTGCTCGCGTACTGTTTTTCGCATACTATATAGTAGGGAAGTATTCGATTTCGGACGCAGCCATAGATACCAAATTTTCCTTATTTGGTCAAACTTCTTGTCCGCCATCTTGATTTTCATTCAAAACCTACTTTTTCGAACTCCTCCTAGACCGTTTGTCCGATTTTCACCAAAATCGAATCGTATCATCTCCAGACCGTGCCGACTAAAAGTTATGGATTTCGTGTCGATAGACGAAACCGTTTTCGTATAGCGCAGCAGCAAAGTTGAGGCATGATGCTAATAGCATTAATTAAGGCTTTATCTCTGCAATGCCTTGACATATTGACACCAAACTTTGTATGTGTCATTGTAACTTCACTCTGACCACATCACATCAGTTTTGTAACTGCGCCACCTATTGGTCGAAAGTGATAATCCATCAAATCATATTTTTAATTATTGTTTCTATGATTTTTCAGGCATTTTGCCTAAAATCCTCTTTAAATGTCTTTAATTGCTCATTGTTGCAGTTGGTCTGACACTTTCAGACATGTCGGCATGTCTTGTCGTCTTATTCTGCTTGGCCCCGGTAATGGCTGCTTGCAGCTATTTATTAGGGGCCAAGCACCGAAGGTGCGGAGGCACCTATTGTTTTCGTTCCCGTTCTTATTATTATTATTATTATTATTATTATTATTCTTCCTTCTTCCGACTGGGAGTCTATGGCAGCCCATAGAACCGATTGCGGGAAAGTTGTTTTGGTTTGACATTCTGATAGAGGACCGTCTCAACATTAAATACACCAATTTTGGTGTTTCTAAGTCATTCCCTCTAGCGCCACCACCTGTCCAAAATTTCACTTTTATTTTGCTAATAACTTTTGAACCGTAAGGCCAATCAGCGAAATTCTTTTTTCCACTGATTCCTGAGCTCATGGCGATTCGATTGCACCCTATGACGTCATTTGCCGTCATAAAAATATGGCCGCCATCTTGAATTTTCAAAAAAAGCTACTTTTTCGAACTCGTCCTAGACGGTTTGTCCGATTTGCACGAAAATTGAACCAGATCATCTTCAGGTAGTGCTGACAAAAAGTTATGGAATTCAAATGGATTCGTCAAACCGTTTTCGATAAACGCACGAATACATTTTACGTAGCGCTAGCAAAAACAGTCGTAAGGCCGTATCTCCGCAACGGTTTATCGTATTCAGACCAAACTTGGTACTTGTACTCACAAGCATGACCTGAGGCTACATGCTGTGTTTCGGCGCAGCGCCACCTACTGGTCCGGAGATATGAAAAATGGCTATTTTTGCTTATAACTTCTGAACAGTTTGTCCAAAAATCATACAATTGGTCTCGTTAGATTCAGGGCAACATGCCGAGTCGACTGATATCCAATTTGACCATATCGGTCATTTTGGCTGTCGGCCATTTTGAATTTTGTGCTAAAATTCTGTATTTTATGAACGCATGAACGGATTGTTACGAAACGTGGTATGGGTCATCAGCACAATGCCCTGAATGAGCCTGAGAAGTTTCGAAACAGCGCCACCTAGTGGTGAATTTTTTTTTTCAAATGCTTATAACTTTGGGTGTGGTCGACTTATTTTCACGAAACTCATCTTTTTAGACTCCTGAATCATTGCCGAGTCCTACGATACCAAACATGCTAGGTTTTGCCTTACAATTTGTGTAGCGTTGTGATTTAGCGCTTAAAAAACATTTGGCTATATCTTTGAAACCGCTAGTCCGATCGAGACGAAACCACCGTCAGAAGTTTGGAAACATAGGTCGATAGCTATACGCCAATGCCCAAATGTGAAAATATTGATGTTTAGGGGTACTAATTTCCAATCAAAGTCATGTGTCAGTCATTTTTTTCGTGTTTTTTCATATAAATGTCTATAACTCCGAAGCGAATTGAGATTTTTGCACCAAAATCGACACATATATGTATGGGCTCACTCTGAGGACACATAAAAAAAATGGTGGGACTGAGCCTCTTGGTGGCGCTATAATAGAACAAAACATGAAATTCCCATTGACTTCAATGCAGTTTTGTGAAATAAAATGCTATACTAAACAAATGCATTGGTGTAATATTACGAAACTCAGAATGTGCCATCAGCACCATCCCCTGAAGGTACCCAAAATATTTAGAGACAGCGCCACCTAGTGGTCAAAAGTTATAACAACATTTCCAAAACTGCTAATAACTTTTGAATACATCGGCCTATGTAAATGCCACTGGTCTTAATAGATTCCTTGGGTCAAGCCGAGAACATAGATACCAAATTTTCCTTATTTGGTCAAACTTCTTGTCCGCCATCTTGATTTTCATTCAAAACCTACTTTTTCGAACTCCTCCTAGACCGTTTGTCCGATTTTCACCAAAATCGAATCGTATCATCTCCAGACCGTGCCGACTAAAAGTTATGGATTTCGTGTCGATAGACGAAACCGTTTTCGTATAGCGCAGCAGCAAAGTTGAGGCATGATGCTAATAGCATTAATTAAGGCTTTATCTCTGCAATGCCTTGACATATTGACACCAAACTTTGTATGTGTCATTGTAACTTCACTCTGACCACATCACATCAGTTTTGTAACTGCGCCACCTATTGGTCGAAAGTGATAATCCATCAAATCATATTTTTATTTATTGTTTCTATGATTTTTCAGGCATTTTGCCTAAAATCCTCTTTAAATGTCTTTAATTGCTCATTGTTGCAGTTGGTCTGACACTTTCAGACATGTCGGCATGTCTTGTCGTCTTATTCAGCTTGGCCCCGGTAATGGCTGCTTGCAGCTATATTTATTATTATTATTCTTCCTTCTTCCGACTGGGAGTCTATGGCAGCCCATAGAACCGATTGCGGGAAAGTTGTTTTGGTTTGACATTCTGATAGAGGACCGTCTCAACATTAAATACACCAATTTTGGTGTTTCTAAGTCATTCCCTCTAGCGCCACCACCTGTCCAAAATTTCACTTTTATTTTGCTAATAACTTTTGAACCGTAAGGCCAATCAGCGAAATTCTTTTTTCCACTGATTCCTGAGCTCATGGCGATTCGATTGCACCCTATGACGTCATTTGCCGTCATAAAAATATGGCCGCCATCTTGAATTTTCAAAAAAAGCTACTTTTTCGAACTCGTCCTAGACGGTTTGTCCGATTTGCACGAAAATTGAACCAGATCATCGTCAGGTAGTGCTGACAAAAAGTTATGGAATTCAAATGGATTCGTCAAACCGTTTTCGATAAACGCACGAATACATTTTACGTAGCGCTAGCAAAAACAGTCGTAAGGCCGTATCTCCGCAACGGTTTATCGTATTCAGACCAAACTTGGTACTTGTGCTCACAAGCATGACCTGAGGCTACATGCTGTGTTTCGGCGCAGCGCCACCTACTGGTCCGGAGATATGAAAAATGGCTATTTTTGCTTATAACTTCTGAACAGTTTGTCCAAAAATCATACAATTGGTCTCGTTAGATTCAGGGCAACATGCCGAGTCGACTGATATCCAATTTGACCATATCGGTCATTTTGGCTGTCGGCCATTTTGAATTTTTTGCTAAAATTCTGTATTTTATGAACGCATGAACGGATTGTTACGAAACGTGGTATGGGTCATCAGCACAATGCCCTGAATGAGCCTGAGAAGTTTCGAAACAGCGCCACCTAGTGGTGAATTTTTTTTTTCAAATGCTTATAACTTTGGGTGTGGTCGACTTATTTTCACGAAACTCATCTTTTTAGACTCCTGAATCATTGCCGAGTCCTACGATACCAAACATGCTAGGTTTTGCCTTACGGTTTGTGTAGCGTTGTGATTTAGCGCTTAAAAAACATTTGGCTATATCTTTGAAACCGCTAGTCCGATCGAGACGAAACCACCGTCAGAAGTTTGGAAACATAGGTCGATAGCTATACGCCAATGCCCAAATGCGAAAATATTGATGTTTAGGGGTACTAATTTCCAATCAAAGTCATGTGTCAGTCATTTTTTTCGTGTTTTTTCATATAAATGTCTATAACTCCGAAGCAAATTGAGATTTTTGCACCAAAATCGACACATATATGTATGGGCTCACTCTGAGGACACATAAAAAAAATGGTGGGACTGAGCCTCTTGGTGGCGCTATAATAGAACAAAACATGAAATTCCCATTGACTTCAATGCAGTTTTGTGAAATAAAATGCTATACTAAACAAATGCATTGGTGTAATATTACGAAACTCAGAATGTGCCATCAGCACCATCCCCTGAAGGTACCCAAAATATTTAGAGACAGCGCCACCTAGTGGTCAAAAGTTATAACAACATTTCCAAAACTGCTAATAACTTTTGAATACATCGGCCTATGTAAATGCCACTGGTCTTAATAGATTCCTTGGGTCAAGCCGAGAACATAGATACCAAATTTTCCTTATTTGGTCAAACTTCTTGTCCGCCATCTTGATTTTCATTCAAAACCTACTTTTTCGAACTCCTCCTAGACCGTTTGTCCGATTTTCACCAAAATCGAATCGTATCATCTCCAGACCGTGCCGACTAAAAGTTATGGATTTCGTGTCGATAGACGAAACCGTTTTCGTATAGCGCAGCAGCAAAGTTGAGGCATGATGCTAATAGCATTAATTAAGGCTTTATCTCTGCAATGCCTTGACATATTGACACCAAACTTTGTATGTGTCATTGTAACTTCACTCTGACCACATCACATCAGTTTTGTAACTGCGCCACCTATTGGTCGAAAGTGATAATCCATCAAATCATATTTTTATTTATTGTTTCTATGATTTTTCAGGCATTTTGCCTAAAATCCTCTTTAAATGTCTTTAATTGCTCATTGTTGCAGTTGGTCTGACACTTTCAGACATGTCGGCATGTCTTGTCGTCTTATTCAGCTTGGCCCCGGTAATGGCTGCTTGCAGCTATATTTATTATTATTATTATTATTATTATTCTTCCGCCATGGGAGTCTATGGCAGCCCATAGAACCGATTGCGGGAAAGTTGTTTTGGTTTGACATTCTGATAGAGGACCGTCTCAACATTAAATACACCAATTTTGGTGTTTCTAAGTCATTCCCTCTAGCGCCACCACCTGTCCAAAGTTTCACTTTTATTTTGCTAATAACTTTTGAACCGTAAGGCCAATCAGCGAAATTCTTTTTTCCTCTGATTCCTGAGCTCATGGCGATTCGATTGCACCCTATGACGTCATTTTCCGTCATAAAAATATGGCCGCCATCTTGAATTTTCAAAAAAAGCTACTTTTTCGAACTCGTCCTAGACGGTTTGTCCGATTTGCACGAAAATTGAACCAGATCATCTTCAGGTAGTGCTGACAAAAAGTTATGGAATTCAAATGGATTCGTCAAACCGTTTTCGATAAACGCACAAATACATTTTACGTAGCGCTAGCAAAAACAGTCGTAAGGCCGTATCTCCGCAACGGTTTATCGTATTCAGACCAAACTTGGTACTTGTACTCACAAGCATGACCTGAGGCTACATGCTGTGTTTCGGCGCAGCGCCACCTACTGGTCCGGAGATATGAAAAATGGCTATTTTTGCTTATAACTTCTGAACAGTTTGTCCAAAAATCATAAAATTGGTCTCGTTAGATTCAGGGCAACATGCCGAGTCGACTGATATCCAATTTGACCATATCGGTCATTTTGGCTGTCGGCCATTTTGAATTTTGTGCTAAAATTCTGTATTTTATGAACGCATGAACGGATTGTTACGAAACGTGGTATGGGTCATCAGCACAATGCCCTGAATGAGCCTGAGAAGTTTCGAAACAGCGCCACCTAGTGGTGAATTTTTTTTTTCAAATGCTTATAACTTTGGGTGTGGTCGACTTATTTTCACGAAACTCATCTTTTTAGACTCCTGAATCGTTGCCGAGTCCTACGATACCAAACATGCTAGGTTTCGCCTTACGGTTTGTGTAGCGTTGTGATTTAGCGCTTAAAAAACATTTGGCTATATCTTTGAAACCGCTAGTCCGATCGAGACGAAACCACCGTCAGAAGTTTGGAAACATAGGTCGATAGCTATACGCCAATGCCCAAATGCGAAAATATTGATGTTTAGGGGTACTAATTTCCAATCAAAGTCATGTGTCAGTCATTTTTTTCGTGTTTTTTCATATAAATGTCTATAACTCCGAAGCGAATTGAGATATTTTCACCAAAATTGACACACATATGTATGGGCTCACTCTGAGGACACGTAAAAAAAATTGTGGGACTGAGCCTCTTGGTGGCGCTATAATTGAACAAAATATGAAATTCCCATTGACTTCAATACAGTTTTGTGAAATAAAATGCTATACTAAACAAATGCATTGGTGTAATATTATGAAACTCAGATTGTGTCATCAGCACCATCCCCTGAAGGCAACCAAAATATTTCAAGACAGCGCCACCTAGTGGTCAAAAGTTATAACAAAATTTCCAAAAAGGCTAATAACTTTTGAATACATCTGGCTATTGAAATGCCACTGGTCTTAATAGATTCCTTGGGTCAAGCCGAGAACATAGATACCAAGTTTTCCTTATTTGGCCAAACTTCCTGTCCGCCATCTTGATTTTCATTCAAAACCTACTTTTTCGAACTCCTCCTAGACCGTTTGTCCGATTTTCACCAAAATCGAATCGTATCATCTCCAGACTGTGCCGACAAAAAGTTATGGATTTCGTGTCGATTGATGAAACCGTTTTCGTATAGCACAGCAGCAAAGTTGAGGCATGATGCCAAAATGACTATTCAGGCTTTATATCTGCAATGCCTTGACATATTGACACAAAACTTTGTATGTGTCACTGTCTCCTTACTCTGACCACACCACATCAATTTCGTAACAGCGCCACCTTTTGGTCAAAAGTGACAATCCATTAAATCATATTTTGAATCACTTTTTACATGATTTTTCAGCCATTTCGCCTAAAATCCTCTTTAAATGTCTTTAATTGCTCATTGTTGCAGTTGGTCTGACACTTTCAGACATGTTGGCATGTCTTGTCGTCTTATTCTGCTTGGCCCCGGTAATTGCTGCTTGCAGCTATATTTATTATTATTATTCTTCCTTCTTCCGACTGGGAGTCTATGGCAGCCCATAGAACCGATTGCGGGAAAGTTGTTTTGGTTTGACATTCTGATAGAGGACCGTCTCAACATTAAATACACCAATTTTGGTGTTTCTAAGTCATTCCCTCTAGCGCCACCACCTGTCCAAAATTTCACTTTTATTTTGCTAATAACTTTTGAACCGTAAGGCCAATCAGCGAAATTCCTTTTTCCACTGATTCCTGAGCTCATGGCGATTCGATTGCACCCTATGACGTCATTTGCCGTCATAAAAATATGGCCGCCATCTTGAATTTTCAAAAAAAGCTACTTTTTCGAACTCGTCCTAGACGGTTTGTCCGATTTGCACGAAAATTGAACCAGATCATCTTCAGGTAGTGCTGACAAAAAGTTATGGAATTCAAATGGATTCGTCAAACCGTTTTCGATAAACGCACGAATACATTTTACGTAGCGCTAGCAAAAACAGTCGTAAGGCCGTATCTCCGCAACGGTTTATCGTATTCAGACCAAACTTGGTACTTGTACTCACAAGCATGACCTGAGGCTACATGCTGTGTTTCGGCGCAGCGCCACCTACTGGTCCGGAGATATGAAAAATAGCTATTTTTGCTTATAACTTCTGAACAGTTTGTCCAAAAATCATACAATTGGTCTCGTTAGATTCAGGGCAACATGCCGAGTCGACTGATATCCAATTTGACCATATCGGTCATTTTGGCTGTCGGCCATTTTGAATTTTGTGCTAAAATTCTGTATTTTATGAACGCATGAACGGATTGTTACGAAACGTGGTATGGGTCATCAGCACAATGCCCTGAATGAGCCTGAGAAGTTTCGAAACAGCGCCACCTAGTGGTGAATTTTTTTTTTCAAATGCTTATAACTTTGGGTGTGGTCGACTTATTTTCACGAAACTCATCTTTTTAGACTCCTGAATCATTGCCGAGTCCTACGATACCAAACATGCTAGGTTTTGCCTTACAATTTGTGTAGCGTTGTGATTTAGCGCTTAAAAAACATTTGGCTATATCTTTGAAACCGCTAGTCCGATCGAGACGAAACCACCGTCAGAAGTTTGGAAACATAGGTCGATAGCTATACGCCAATGCCCAAATGCGAAAATATTGATGTTTAGGGGTACTAATTTCCAATCAAAGTCATGTGTCAGTCATTTTTTTCGTGTTTTTTCATATAAATGTCTATAACTCCGAAGCGAATTGAGATTTTTGCACCAAAATCGACACATATATGTATGGGCTCACTCTGAGGACACATAAAAAAAATGGTGGGACTGAGCCTCTTGGTGGCGCTATAATAGAACAAAACATGAAATTCCCATTGACTTCAATGCAGTTTTGTGAAATAAAATGCTATACTAAACAAATGCATTGGTGTAATATTACGAAACTCAGAATGTGCCATCAGCACCATCCCCTGAAGGTACCCAAAATATTTAGAGACAGCGCCACCTAGTGGTCAAAAGTTATAACAACATTTCCAAAACTGCTAATAACTTTTGAATACATCGGCCTATGTAAATGCCACTGGTCTTAATAGATTCCTTGGGTCAAGCCGAGAACATAGATACCAAATTTTCCTTATTTGGTCAAACTTCTTGTCCGCCATCTTGATTTTCATTCAAAACCTACTTTTTCGAACTCCTCCTAGACCGTTTGTCCGATTTTCACCAAAATGGAATCGTATCATCTCCAGACCGTGCCGACTAAAAGTTATGGATTTCGTGTCGATAGACGAAACCGTTTTCGTATAGCGCAGCAGCAAAGTTGAGGCATGATGCTAATAGCATTAATTAAGGCTTTATCTCTGCAATGCCTTGACATATTGACACCAAACTTTGTATGTGTCATTGTAACTTCACTCTGACCACATCACATCAGTTTTGTAACTGCGCCACCTATTGGTCGAAAGTGATAATCCATCAAATCATATTTTTATTTATTGTTTCTATGATTTTTCAGGCATTTTGCCTAAAATCCTCTTTAAATGTCTTTAATTGCTCATTGTTGCAGTTGGTCTGACACTTTCAGACATGTCGGCATGTCTTGTCGTCTTATTCAGCTTGGCCCCGGTAATGGCTGCTTGCAGCTATATTTATTATTATTATTCTTCCTTCTTCCGACTGGGAGTCTATGGCAGCCCATAGAACCGATTGCGGGAAAGTTGTTTTGGTTTGACATTCTGATAGAGGACCGTCTCAACATTAAATACACCAATTTTGGTGTTTCTAAGTCATTCCCTCTAGCGCCACCACCTGTCCAAAATTTCACTTTTATTTTGCTAATAACTTTTGAACCGTAAGGCCAATCAGCGAAATTCTTTTTTCCACTGATTCTTGAGCTCATGGCGATTCGATTGCACCCTATGACGTCATTTGCCGTCATAAAAATATGGCCGCCATCTTGAATTTTCAAAAAAAGCTACTTTTTCGAACTCGTCCTAGACGGTTTGTCCGATTTGCACGAAAATTGAACCAGATCATCTTCAGGTAGTGCTGACAAAAAGTTATGGAATTCAAATGGATTCGTCAAACCGTTTTCGATAAACGCACGAATACATTTTACGTAGCGCTAGCAAAAACAGTCGTAAGGCCGTATCTCCGCAACGGTTTATCATATTCAGACCAAACTTGGTACTTGTACTCACAAGCATGACCTGAGGCTACATGCTGTGTTTCGGCGCAGCGCCACCTACTGGTCCGGAGATATGAAAAATGGCTATTTTTGCTTATAACTTCTGAACAGTTTGTCCAAAAATCATACAATTGGTCTCGTTAGATTCAGGGCAACATGCCGAGTCGACTGATATCCAATTTTGCCATATCGGTCATTTTGGCTGTCGGCCATTTTGAATTTTGTGCTAAAATTCTGTATTTTATGAACGCATGAACGGATTGCTACGAAACGTGGTATGGGTCATCAGCACGATGCCCTGAATGAGCCTGAGAAGTTTCGAAACAGCGCCACCTAGTGGTGAATTTTTTTTTCAAATGCTTATAACTTTGGGTGTGGTCGACTTATTTTCACGAAACTCATCTTTTTAGACTCCTGAATCGTTGCCGAGTCCTACGATACCAAACATGCTAGGTTTTGCATTACGGTTTGTGTAGCGTTGTGATTTAGCGCTTAAAAAACATTTGGCTATATCTTTGAAACCGCTAGTCCGATCGAGACGAAACCACCGTCAGAAGTTTGGAAACATAGGTCGATAGCTATACGCCAATGCCCAAATGCGAAAATATTGATGTTTAGGGGTACTAATTTCCAATCAAAGTCATGTGTCAGTCATTTTTTTCGTGTTTTTCCATATAAATGTCTATAACTCCGAAGCGAATTGAGATATTTTCACCAAAATTGACACAAATATGTATGGGCTCACTCTGAGGACACGTAAAAAAAATTGTGGGACTGAGCCTCTTGGTGGCGCTATAACAGAACAAAACATGAAATTCCCATTGACTTCAATACATTTTTGTGAAATAAAATGCTATACTAAACAAATGCATTGGTGTAATATTACGAAACTCAGAATGTGCCATCAGCTCCATCCCCTGAAGGTACCCAAAATATTTCGAGACAGCGCCACCTAGTGGTCAAAAGTTATAACAAAATTTTCAAAAAGGCTAATAACTTTTGAATAAATCTGGCTATTGAAATGCCACTGGTCTTAATAGATTCCCTGGGTCAAGCCGAGAACATAGATACCAAGTTTTCCTTATTTGGCCAAACTTCCTGTCCGCCATCTTGATTTTCATTCAAAACCTACTTTTTCGAACTCCTCCTAGACCGTTTGTCCGATTTTCACCAAAATCGAATCGTATCATCTCCAGACTGTGCCGACTAAAAGTTATGGATTTCGTGTCGATAGACGAAACCGTTTTCGTATAGCGCAGCAGCAAAGTTGAGGCATGATGCCAAAAGCACTATTCAGGCTTTATCTCTGAAATCCCTTGAAATATTGACACCAAACTTTGTATATGTCATTGTCACTTCACTCTGACCACATCACATCAGTTTTGTAACTGCTCCACCTATTGGTCGAAAGTGATAATCCATTAAATTATATTCTGAATTACTTTTTATATGATTTTTAAGCCATTTCGCCTAAAATCCTCTCTAAATGTCTTTAATTGCTCATTGTTGCAGTTGGTCTGACACCTTCAGCCATGTTGGCATATCCTGTCATCTGCTTGCGCTTGGCCCCGATAATTGCTGCTTGCAGCTATATTTATTATTATTATTCTTCCTTCTTCCGACTGGGAGTCTATGGCAGCCCATAGAACCGATTGCGGGAAAGTTGTTTTGGTTTGACATTCTGATAGAGGACCGTCTCAACATTAAATACACCAATTTTGGTGTTTCTAAGTCATTCCCTCTAGCGCCACCACCTGTCCAAAATTTCACTTTTATTTTGCTAATAACTTTTGAACCGTAAGGCCAATCAGCGAAATTCTTTTTTCCACTGATTCCTGAGCTCATGGCGATTCGATTGCACCATATGACGTCATTTGCCGTCATAAAAATATGGCCGCCATCTTGAATTTTCAAAAAAAGCTACTTTTTCGAACTCGTCCTAGACGGTTTGTCCGATTTGCACGAAAATTGAACCAGATCATCTTCAGGTAGTGCTGACAAAAAGTTATGGAATTCAAATGGATTCGTCAAACCGTTTTCGATAAACGCACGAATACATTTTACGTAGCGCTAGCAAAAACAGTCGTAAGGCCGTATCTCCGCAACGGTTTATCGTATTCAGACCAAACTTGGTACTTGTACTCACAAGCATGACCTGAGGCTACATGCTGTGTTTCGGCGCAGCGCCACCTACTGGTCCGGAGATATGAAAAATGGCTATTTTTGCTTATAACTTCTGAACAGTTTGTCCAAAAATCATACAATTGGTCTCGTTAGATTCAGGGCAACATGCCGAGTCGACTGATATCCAATTTGACCATATCGGTCATTTTGGCTGTCGGCCATTTTGAATTTTGTGCTAAAATTCTGTATTTTATGAACGCATGAACGGATTGTTACGAAACGTGGTATGGGTCATCAGCACAATGCCCTGAATGAGCCTGAGAAGTTTCGAAACAGCGCCACCTAGTGGTGAATTTTTTTTTTCAAATGCTTATAACTTTGGGTGTGGTCGACTTATTTTCACGAAACTCATCTTTTTAGACTCCTGAATCATTGCCGAGTCCTACGATACCAAACATGCTAGGTTTTGCCTTACGGTTTGTGTAGCGTTGTGATTTAGCGCTTAAAAAACATTTGGCTATATCTTTGAAACCGCTAGTCCGATCGAGACGAAACCACCGTCAGAAGTTTGGAAACATAGGTCGATAGCTATACGCCAATGCCCAAATGCGAAAATATTGATGTTTAGGGGTACTAATTTCCAATCAAAGTCATGTGTCAGTCATTTTTTTCGTGTTTTTTCATATAAATGTCTATAACTCCGAAGCAAATTGAGATTTTTGCACCAAAATCGACACATATATGTATGGGCTCACTCTGAGGACACATAAAAAAAATGGTGGGACTGAGCCTCTTGGTGGCGCTATAATAGAACAAAACATGAAATTCCCATTGACTTCAATGCAGTTTTGTGAAATAAAATGCTATACTAAACAAATGCATTGGTGTAATATTACGAAACTCAGAATGTGCCATCAGCACCATCCCCTGAAGGTACCCAAAATATTTAGAGACAGCGCCACCTAGTGGTCAAAAGTTATAACAACATTTCCAAAACTGCTAATAACTTTTGAATACATCGGCCTATGTAAATGCCACTGGTCTTAATAGATTCCTTGGGTCAAGCCGAGAACATAGATACCAAATTTTCCTTATTTGGTCAAACTTCTTGTCCGCCATCTTGATTTTCATTCAAAACCTACTTTTTCGAACTCCTCCTAGACCGTTTGTCCGATTTTCACCAAAATCGAATCGTATCATCTCCAGACCGTGCCGACTAAAAGTTATGGATTTCGTGTCGATAGACGAAACCGTTTTCGTATAGCGCAGCAGCAAAGTTGAGGCATGATGCTAATAGCATTAATTAAGGCTTTATCTCTGCAATGCCTTGACATATTGACACCAAACTTTGTATGTGTCATTGTAACTTCACTCTGACCACATCACATCAGTTTTGTAACTGCGCCACCTATTGGTCGAAAGTGATAATCCATCAAATCATATTTTTATTTATTGTTTCTATGATTTTTCAGGCATTTTGCCTAAAATCCTCTTTAAATGTCTTTAATTGCTCATTGTTGCAGTTGGTCTGACACTTTCAGACATGTCGGCATGTCTTGTCGTCTTATTCAGCTTGGCCCCGGTAATGGCTGCTTGCAGCTATATTTAATTACTGTTTCTATGATTTTTCAGCCATTTCGTCTAAAATCCTCTTTAAATGTCTTTAATTGCTCATTGTTGCAGTTGGTCTGACACTTTCAGACATGTCGGCATGTCTTGTCGTCTTATTCTGCTTGGCCCCGGTAATTGCTGCTTGCAGCTATATTTAGGGGCCAAGCACCGAAGGTGCGTAGGCACCTATTGTATCTGTTCCCGTTCTTATTATTATTCTTCCGTTTCTTCCGACTGGGTGTCTATGGCAGCCCATAGAACCGATTGCGGGAAAGTTGTTTTGGATTGAAATTCTGATAGAGGACTCTCCCAACATTAAATACACCAATTTTGTTGTTTCTAAGTCATTCCCTCTAGCGCCACCACCTGTCCAAAGTTTCACTTTTATTTTGCTAATAACTTTTGAACCGTGAGGTCAATCAACAAAATTCTTTTTTCCTCTGATTCCTGAGCTCATGCCGATTCGATTGCACCCTATGACTTCATTTTCCGTCATAACAATATGGCCGCCATTTTTAATTTTTCGTAAAACCTACTTTTTCAAACTCGTCCTAGACGGTTTGTCCGATTCGCACGAAAATTGAACCAGATCATCTTCAGGCAGTGCTGACAAAAAGTTATGGAATTCAAATTGATTCGTTAAACCGTTTTCGAAAAACGCTCGAACTAATTTTACGTAGCGCCTGCAAAAACAGTCGTAGGGCTCTATCTCCGCAACGGTTTATCGTATTCAGACCAAACTTGGTACATGTCATCACAGGTATGACCTGAGGCTACATGCTGTGTTTCGGCACAGCGCCACCTACTGGTCCGGAGATATGGAAAATGGCTATTTTTGCTTATAGGTTTTGAACAGTTTGTCCAAAAATCATAAAATTGGTCTCGTTAGATTCAGGGCAACATGCCGATTCGACTGATATCCAATTTGACCATATCGGCCATTTTGACTGTCAGCCATTTTGAATTTTGTGCTAAAATGCTGTATTTTATGAACGCATGAACGAATTGTTACGAAACTTGGTATTGGTCATCATCACAATGTCCTGAAGGAACCTGAGAACTTTCGAAACAGCGCCACCTAGTGGTGAATTTTTTTTCCCAAATGCTTATAACTTTGGGTGTGGTCGACTTATTTTCACGAGACTCATCTCATTACAGTCCTGAATCGTTGCCGAGTCCCACGATACCAAACATGCTAGGTTTCGCCTTACGGTTTGTGTAGCGTTGTGATTTAGCGCTTAAAAAACATTTGGCTATATCTTTGAAACCGCTAGTCCGATCGAGACGAAACCACCGTCAGAAGTTTGGAAACATAGGTCGATAGTAAAACGCCAATGCCCAAATGCGAAAATATTGATGATTAGGGGTAGTAAATTCCAATCAAAGTCATGTGTCAGTCATTTTTTACGTGTTTTTTCATATAAATGTCTATAACTCCGAAGCGAATTGAGATATCTTCACCAAAATTGACACACATATGTATGGGCTCACTCTGAGGACACATAAAAAAAATGGTGTGACTGAGCCTCTTGGTGGCGCTATAACAGAACAAAACATGAAATTCCCATTGACTTCAATACAGTTTTGTGAAATAAAATGCTATACTAAACAAATGCATTGGTGTAATATTACGAAACTCAGAATGTGCCATCAGCTCCATCCCCTGAAGGTACCCGAAAGATTTCGAGACAGCGCCACCTAGTGGTCAAAAGTTATAACAAAATTTCCAAAAAGGCTAATAACTTTTGAATAAATCTGGCTATTGAAATGCCACTGGTCTTAATAGATTCCCTGGGTCAAGCCGAGAACATAGATACCAAGTTTTCCTTATTTGGCCAAACTTCCTGTCCGCCATCTTGATTTTCATTCAAAACCTACTTTTTCGAACTCCTCCTAGACCGTTTGTCCGATTTTCACCAAAATCGAATCGTATCATCTCCAGACTGTGCCGACTAAAAGTTATGGATTTCGTGTCGATAGACGAAACTGTTTTCGTATAGCGCAGCAGCAAAGTTGAGGCATGATGCCAAAAGCACTATTCAGGCTTTATCTCTGAAATCCCTTGAAATATTGACACCAAACTTTGTATATGTCATTGTCACTTCACTCTGACCACATCACATCAGTTTTGTAACTGCTCCACCTATTGGTCGAAAGTGATAATCCATTAAATCATATTTTAAATGACTTTTTATATGATTTTTCAGCCATTTCGCCTAAAATCCTCTTTAAATGTATTTAATTGCTCATTGTTCCAGTTGGTCTGACACCTTCAGCCATGTTGGCATATCCTGTCATCTGCTTGCGCTTGGCCCCGATAATTGCTGCTTGCAGCTATATTTAGGGGCCAAGCACCGAAGGTGCGGAGGCACCTATTGTATCCGTTCGCGTTCTTATTATTAGGGGCCAAGCACCGAAGGTGCGGAGGCACCTATTGTTTTCGTTCGCGTTCTTATTATTATTATTATTATTATTATTATTCTTCATTGTTCCGACTGGGAGTCTATGGCAGCCCATAGAACCGATTGCGGGAAAGTTGTAATGGTTTGACATTCTGATAGAGGACAGTCCCAACATTAAATACACCAATTTTGGTGTGTCTAAGTCATTCCCTCTAGCGCCACCAACTGTCCAAAGTTTCACTCATGTTTCTGCTAATAACTTTTGAACCACAAGGGCTAGAAACAAAATTCTTTTTTCCTCTGATTCGTGAGCTCATGGCGATTCGATTGCACCCTATGACGTCATTTTCCGTAATTATAATTTTTCCGCCATTTTGAATTTTCCGAAAAAGCTACTTTTTCGAACTCCTCCTAGGCCGTTGCTCCAATTTCCACGAAAATTGAATCAGATCATCTTCAGACCATGCCGACAAAAAGTTATGGAATTCGTGTTGATTCGTCGAACCGTTCTCGAATACCGCGCAAACAAATTTTATGTAGCGCTTGCAAAAATAGACACAAGCCAGTATCTCCTCAACACTTTATCATATTCAGACCAAACTTGGTACATGTCATCACAAGCATGACCTGAGGCTACATGCTGCGTTTCGGCGCAGCGCCACCTACTGGTCCGGAGATATGAAAAATTGCTATTTTTGCTTATAACTTCTGAACAGTTTGTCCAAAAATCATAAAAGTGGTCTCGATAGATTCAGGGCGTCATGCTGAGTCGACTGATATCCAATTTTCCCCGATCAACCATTTTGGCTGTCGGCCATTTTGAATTATGTGCTAAAATGCTGTATTTTAGGAATGCATGAACGTATCGTTACGAAACTCGGTATGGGTCATCAGCATGATGTCCTGAAGGAGCCTGAGAAGTTTCGAAACAGTGCCACCTAGTGGTGAATTTTTTTTTTCAAATGCTTATAACTTTGGGTGTGGTCGACTTATTTTCACGAAACTCATCTTTTTAGACTCCTGAATTGTTGCCGAGTCCTATGATACCAAACATGCTAGGTTTCGCCTTACGGTTTGTGTAGCGTTGTGATTTAGCGCTTAAAAAACATTTGGCTATATCTTTGAAACCGCTAGTCCGATCGAGATGAAACCACCGTCAGAAGTTTGGAAACATAGGTCGATAACTATACGCCAATGCCCAAATGCGAAAATATTGATGTTTAGGGGTAGTAAATTCCAAACAAAGTCATGTGTCAGTCATTTTTTACATGTTTTTTCATATAAATGTCTATAACTCCGAAGCGAATTGAGATATTTTCACCAAAATCGACACACATATGTATGAGCTCACTCTGAGGACATGTAAAAAAGATGGTGGGACTCAGCCTCTTGGTGGCGCTATAATAGAACAAAACATGAAATTCCCATTGACTTCAATGCAGTTTTGTGAAATAAAATGCTATACTAAACAAATGCATTGGTGTAATATTACGAAACTCAAAATGTGCCATCAGCACCATCCCCTGAAGGTACCCAAAATATTTCGAGACAGTGCCACCTAGTGGTCAAAAGTTATAACAAAATTTACAAAACTGCTAATAACTTTTGAATAAGTTGGCCTATTGTAATGCAACTGGTCTTAATAGATTCCTTGGGTCAAGACGAGAACATAGATACCAAGGTTTCCTTATTTGGCCTAGCTTTCTGTCCGCCATCTTGATTTTCAGTCAAAACCTACTTTTTCGAACTCCTCCTAGACCGTTTGTCCGATTTTCACCAAAATCGAATCGTATCATCTCCAGACTGTGCTGACTAAAAGTTATGGATTTCGTGTCTATAGACGAAACCGTTTTCGTATAGCGTAGCAGCAAAGTTGAGGCATGATGCTAAAAGCACTATTCAGGCTTTATCTCTGCAATGCCTTGACATATTGACACCAAACTTTGTATGTGTCATTGTCACTTCACTCTGACCACATCACATCAGTTTTGTAACTGCGCCACAGATTGGTCGAAAGTGATAATCCATTAAATCATATTTCGAATGACTTTTTATATGATTTTTCAGCCATTTCGCCTAAAATCCTCTTTAAATGTATTTAATTGCTCATTGTTGCAGTTGGTCTGACACCTTCAGCCATGTTGGCATATCCTGTCGTCTGCTTGCGCTTGGCCCCGATAATTGCTGCTTGCAGCTATATTTATTATTATTATTCTTCTTCTTCTTCCGCTCTTGGAGTCTATGGCAGCCCATAGAACCGATTGCGGGAAAGTTGTTTTGGTTTGACATTCTGATAGAGCACAGTCCCAACATTAAATACACCAATTTTGGTGTTTCTAAGTCATTCCCTCTAGCGCCACCACCTGTCCAAAGTTTCACTTTTATTTTGCTAATAACTTTTGAACTGTAAGGCCAATCAACAAAATTATTTTTTCCTCTGATTCCTGAGCTCATGCCGATTCGATTGCATCCTATGACTTCATTTTCTGTAATAAAAATATGGCCGCCATTTTGATTCATTCGAAAAAGCTACTTTTTCGAACTCGTCCTAGACGGTTTGTCCGATTTGCACGAAAATTGAACCAGATCATCTTCAGGCAGTGCTGACCAAAAGTTATGGAATTCAAATTGATTCGTCAAACCGTTTTCAATAAACGCACGAACAAATTTTACGTAGCGCCTGCAAAAACAGTCGTAAGGCTGTATCTCTGCAACGGTTTATCGTATTCAGACCAAACTTGGTACATGTCATCACAAGCATGACCTGAGGCTACATGCTGCGTTTCGGCGCAGCGCCACCTACTGGTCCGGAGATATGAAAAATGGCTATTTTTGCTTATAACTTCTGAACAGTTTGTCCAAAAATCATAAAATTGGTCTCGTTAGATTCAGGGCGACATGCCGAGTCGACTGATATCCAATTTTACCATATCGGCCATTTTGACTGTCGGCCATTTTGAATTATGTGCTAAAATGCTGTATTTTATGAACGCATTAACGGATTGTTACGAAACTTGGCATGGGTCATCAGCACGATGTCCTGAAGGAGTGTGAGAAGTTTCGAAACAGCGCCACCTAGTGGGGAATTTTTTTTTTCAAATGCTTATAACTTTGGGTGCGGTCGACTTATTTTCACGAGACTCATCTAATTAGACTCCTGAAACCTTGCCGAGTCCTACGATACCAAACATGCTAGGTTTCGCCTTACGGTTTGTGTAGCGTTGTGATTTAGCGCTTAAAAAACATTAGGCTATATCTTCGAAACCGCTTGTCCGATCGAGACGAAACCACCGTCAGAAGTTTGGAAACATAGGTCGATAGCTATACACCAATGCCCAAATGCGAAAATATTGATGTTTAGGGGTAGTAAAATTCAAACAAAGTCATGTGTCAGTCATTTTTTACGTGTTTTTTCATATAAATGTTTATAACTCTAAAGCAAATTGAGATATTTTCACCAAAACTGACACACATATGTATGGGCTCACTCTGAGGACACGTAAAAAAAAATTGTGGGACTGAGCCTCTTGGTGGCGCTATAATAGAACAAAACATGAAATTCCCATTGACTTCAATACAGTTTTGTGAGATAAAATGCTATTTTCATTCAAAACATACTTTTTCGAACTCCTCCCACACCGTTTGTCCGATTTTCACCAAAATCGAATCGTATCATCCCCAGACTGTGCCGACTAAAAGTTATGGATTTCGTGTCAATTGACGAAACCGTTTTCGTATAGCGCAGCAGCAAATTTGAGGCATGATGCTAATAGCACTATTCAGGCTTTATCTCTGCAATGCCTTGACATATTGACACCAAACTTTGTATGTGTCATTGTCTCCTCACTCTGACCACATCACATCAGTTTTGTAACTGCGCCACCTATTTGTCGAAAGTGATAATCCATTAAATCATATTTTTAATTACTGTTTCTATGATTTTTCAGCCATTTCGTCTAAAATCCTCTTTAAATGTCTTTAATTGCTCATTGTTGCAGTTGGTCTGACACTTTCAGACATGTCGGCATGTCTTGTCGTCTTATTCTGCTTGGCCCCGGTAATTGCTGCTTGCAGCTATATTTAGGGGCCAAGCACCGAAGGTGCGGAGGCACCTATTGTATCCGTTCGCGTTCTTATTATTAGGGGCCAAGCACCGAAGGTGCGGAGGCACCTATTGTTTTCGTTCGCGTTCTTATTATTAGGGGCCAAGCACCGAAGGTGCGGAGGCACCTATTGTATCTGTTCCGTTTCTTATTATTATTATTATTATTATTATTATTATTATTCTTCCGCCATGGGAGTCTATGGCAGCCCATAGAACCGATTGCGGGAAAGTTGTTTTGGTTTGACATTCTGATAGAGGACCGTCTCAACATTAAATACACCAATTTTGGTGTTTCTAAGTCATTCCCTCTAGCGCCACCACCTGTCCAAAGTTTCACTTTTACTTTGCTAATAACTTTTGAACCGTAAGGCCAATCAGCGAAATTCTTTTTTTCTCTGATTCCTGAGCTCATGGCGATTCGATTGCACCCTATGACGTCATTTTCCGTCATAAAAATATGGCCGCCATCTTGAATTTTCAAAAAAAGCTACTTTTTCGAACTCGTCCTAGACGGTTTGTCCGATTTGCACGAAAATTGAACCAGATCATCTTCAGGTAGTGCTGACAAAAAGTTATGGAATTCAAATGGATTCGTCAAACCGTTTTCAATAAACGCACAAATACATTTTACGTAGCGCTAGCAAAAACAGTCGTAAGGCCGTATCTCCGCAACGGTTTATCGTATTCAGACCAAACTTGGTACTTGTACTCACAAGCATGACCTGAGGCTACATGCTGTGTTTCGGCGCAGCGCCACCTACTGGTCCGGAGATATGAAAAATGGCTATTTTTTCTTATAACTTCTGAACAGTTTGTCCAAAAATCATACAATTGGTCTCGTTAGATTCAGGGCAACATGCCGAGTCGACTGATATCCAATTTGACCATATCGGTCATTTTGGCTGTCGGCCATTTTGAATTTTGTGCTAAAATTCTGTATTTTATGAACGCATGAACGGATTGTTACGAAATGTGGTATGGGTCATCAGCACAATGCCCTGAATGAGCCTGAGAAGTTTCGAAACAGCGCCACCTAGTGGTGAATTTTTTTTTTCAAATGCTTATAACTTTGGGTGTGGTCGACTTATTTTCACGAAACTCATCTTTTTAGACTCCTGAATCGTTGCCGAGTCCTACGATACCAAACATGCTAGGTTTCGCCTTACGGTTTGTGTAGCGTTGTGATTTAGCGCTTAAAAAACATTTGGCTATATCTTTGAAACCGCTAGTCCGATCGAGACGAAACCACCGTCAGAAGTTTGGAAACATAGGTCGATAGCTATACGCCAATGCCCAAATGCGAAAATATTGATGTTTAGGGGTACTAATTTCCAATCAAAGTCATGTGTCAGTCATTTTTTTCGTGTTTTTTCATATAAATGTCTATAACTCCGAAGCGAATTGAGATATTTTCACCAAAATTGACACACATATGTATGGGCTCACTCTGAGGACACGTAAAAAAAATTGTGGGACTGAGCCTCTTGGTGGCGCTATAATTGAACAAAATATGAAATTCCCATTGACTTCAATACAGTTTTGTGAAATAAAATGCTATACTAAACAAATGCATTGGTGTAATATTACGAAACTCAGATTGTGTCATCAGCACCATCCCCTGAAGGCAACCAAAATATTTCAAGACAGCGCCACCTAGTGGTCAAAAGTTATAACAAAATTTCCAAAAAGGCTAATAACTTTTGAATAAATCTGGCTATTGAAATGCCACGGATCTTAATAGATTCCTTGGGTCAAGCCGAGAACATAGATACCAAGTTTTCCTTATTTGGCCAAACTTCCTGTCCGCCATCTTGATTTTCATTCAAAACCTACTTTTTCTAACTCCTCCTAGACCGTTTGTCCGATTTTCACCAAAATCGAATCGTATCATCTCCAGACTGTGCCGACAAAAAGTTATGGATTTCGTGTCGATTGATGAAACCGTTTTTGTATAGCACAGCAGCAAAGTTGAGGCATGATGCCAAAATGACTATTCAGGCTTTATATCTGCAATGCCTCGACATATTGACACAAAACTTTGTATGTGTCACTGTCTCCTTACTCTGACCACACCACATCAATTTCGTAACAGCGCCACCTTTTGGTCAAAAGTGACAATCCATTAAATCATATTTTGAATCACTTTTTACATGATTTTTCAGCCATTTCGCCTAAAATCCTCTTTAAATGTCTTTAATTGCTCATTGTTGCAGTTGGTCTGACACTTTCAGACATGTTGGCATGTCTTGTCGTCTTATTCTGCTTGGCCCCGGTAATTGCTGCTTGCAGCTATTTTTATTATTATTATTATTATTATTATTATTCTTCCGCCATGGGAGTCTATGGCAGCCCATAGAACCGATTGCGGGAAAGTTGTTTTGGTTTGACATTCTGATAGAGGACCGTCTCAACATTAAATACACCAATTTTGGTGTTTCTAAGTCATTCCCTCTAGCGCCACCACCTGTCCAAAGTTTCACTTTTATTTTGCTAATAACTTTTGAACCGTAAGGCCAATTAGCGAAATTCTTTTTTCCTCTGATTCCTGAGCTCATGGCGATTCGATTGCACCCTATGACGTCATTTGCCGTCATAAAAATATGGCCGCCATCTTGAATTTTCAAAAAAAGCTACTTTTTCGAACTCGTCCTAGACGGTTTGTCCGATTTGCACGAAAATTGAACCAGATCATCTTCAGGTAGTGCTGACCAAAAGTTATGGAATTCAAATGGATTCGTCAAACCGTTTTCAATAAACGCACAAATACATTTTACGTAGCGCTAGCAAAAACAGTCGTAAGGCCGTATCTCCGCAACGGTTTATCGTATTCAGACCAAACTTGGTACTTGTACTCACAAGCATGACCTGAGGCTACATGCTGCGTTTCGGCGCAGCGCCACCTACTGGTCCGGAGATATGAAAAATGGCTATTTTTGCTTATAACTTCTGAACAGTTTGTCCAAAAATCATACAATTGGTCTCGTTAGATTCAGGGCAACATGCCGAGTCGACTGATATCCAATTTGACCATATCGGTCATTTTGGCTGTCGGCCATTTTGAATTTTGTGCTAAAATTCTGTATTTTATGAACGCATGAACGGATTGTTACGAAATGTGGTATGGGTCATCAGCACGATGCCCTGAATGAGCCTGAGAAGTTTCGAAACAGCGCCACCTAGTGGTGAATTTTTTTTTTCAAATGCTTATAACTTTGGGTGTGGTCGACTTATTTTCACGAAACTCATCTTTTTAGACTCCTGAATCGTTGCCGAGTCCTACGATACCAAACATGCTAGGTTTCGCCTTACGGTTTGTGTAGCGTTGTGATTTAGCGCTTAAAAAACATTTGGCTATATCTTTGAAACCGCTAGTCCGATCGAGACGAAACCACCGTCAGAAGTTTGGAAACATAGGTCGATAGCTATACGCCAATGCCCAAATGCGAAAATATTGATGTTTAGGGGTAGTAATATTCAATCAAAGTCATGTGTCAGTCATTTTTTTCGTGTTTTTTCATATAAATGTCTATAACTCCGAAGCAAATTGAGATTTTTGCACCAAAATCGACACATATATGTATGGGCTCACTCTGAGGACACATTAAAAAAATGGTGGGACTGAGCCTCTTGGTGGCGCTATAATAGAACAAAACATGAAATTCCCATTGACTTCAATGCAGTTTTGTGAAATAAAATGCTATACTAAACAAATGCATTGGTGTAATATTACGAAACTCAGAATGTGCCATCAGCACCATCCCCTGAAGGTACCCAAAATATTTAGAGACAGCGCCACCTAGTGGTCAAAAGTTATAACAACATTTCCAAAACTGCTAATAACTTTTGAATACATCGGCCTATGTAAATGTCACTGGTCTTAATAGATTCCTTGGGTCAAGCCGAGAACATAGATACCAAATTTTCCTTATTTGGTCAAACTTCTTGTCCGCCATCTTGATTTTCATTCAAAACCTACTTTTTCGAACTCCTCCTAGACCGTTTGTCCGATTTTCACCAAAATCGAATCGTATCATCTCCAGACCGTGCCGACTAAAAGTTATGGATTTCGTGTCGATAGACGAAACCGTTTTCGTATAGCGCAGCAGCAAAGTTGAGGCATGATGCTAATAGCATTAATTAAGGCTTTATCTCTGCAATGCCTTGACATATTGACACCAAACTTTGTATGTGTCATTGTAACTTCACTCTGACCACATCACATCAGTTTTGTAACTGCGCCACCTATTGGTCGAAAGTGATAATCCATCAAATCATATTTTTAATTATTGTTTCTATGATTTTTCAGGCATTTTGCCTAAAATCCTCTTTAAATGTCTTTAATTGCTCATTGTTGCAGTTGGTCTGACACTTTCAGACATGTCGGCATGTCTTGTCGTCTTATTCTGCTTGGCCCCGGTAATGGCTGCTTGCAGCTATATTTATTATTATTATTATTATTATTCTTCATTGTTCCGACTGGGAGTCTATGGCAGCCCATAGAACCGATTGCGGGAAAGTTGTAATGGTTTGACATTCTGATAGAGGACAGTCCCAACATTAAATACACCAATTTTGGTGTGTCTAAGTCATTCCCTCTAGCGCCACCAACTGTCCAAACTTTCACTCATGTTTCTGCTAATAACTTTTGAACCACAAGGGCTAGAAACAAAATTCCTTTTCCCTCTGATTCGTGAGCTCATGGCGATTCGATTGCATCCTATGACGTAATTTTTCGTCATAATAATTTTCCGCCATTTTGAATTTTCCGAAAAACCTACTTTTTCGAACTCCTCCTAGGCCGTTGGTCCAATTTCCACGAAAATTGAATCAGATCATCTTCAGACCATGCCGAAAAAAAGTTATGGAATTCGTGTTGATTCATCAAACCGTTCTCGAATACCGCGCAAACAAATTTTACGTAGCGCTTGTGAAAACAGTCGTAGGGCTGTATCTCCGCAACGGTTTATCGTATTCAGACCAAACTTGGTACATCTCATCACAAGCATGACCTGAGGCAGCATGCTGCGTTTCGGCGCAGTGCCACCTACTGGTCCGGAGATATGAAAAATGGCTATTTTTGCTTATAACTTCTGAATGGTTTGTCCAAAAATCATAAAAGTGGTCTCGTTAGATTCAGGGCGTCATGCTGAGTCGACTGATATCCAATTTTCCCCGATCAGCCATTTTGACTGTCGGCCATTTTGAATTATGTGCTAAAATGCTGTATTTTATGAGCGCGTGAACGTATCGTTACAAAACTTGGAATGGATCATCAGCACGATGCCCTGAAGGAGCCTGAGAAGTTTCGAAACAGTGCCACCTAGTGGTGAATTTTTTTCACCAAATGCTTTCAAATGCTTATAACTTTGGGTGTGGTCGACTTATTTTCACGAGACTCATCTCATTAGAGTCCTGAATCGTTGCCGAGTCCCACGATACCAAACATGCTAGGTTTTGCCTTACGGTTTGTGTAGCGTTGTGATTTAGTGCTTAAAAAACATTTGGCTATATCTTCGAAACCGCTAGTCCGATCGAGACGAAACCACCGCCAGAAGTTTGAAAACATAGGTCGATAGCTATACGCCAATGCCCAAATGCGAAAATATTGATGTTTAGGGGTAGTAAATTCCAATCAAAGTCATGTGTCAGTCATTTTTTATGTGTTTTTTCATTTAAATGTCTATAACTCCGAAGCGAATTGAGATATTTTCACCAAAATCGACACACATATGTATGAGCTCACTCTGAGGACATGTAAAAAAAATGGTGGGACTCAGCCTCTTGGTGGCGCTATAATAGAACAAAACATGAAATTCCCATTGACTTCAATACAGTTTTGTGAAATAAAATGCTATACTAAACAAATGCATTGGTGTAATATTAGGAAACTCATAATGTGCCATCAGCACCATCCCCTGAAGGTATCCAAAATATTTCGAGACAGTGCCACCTAGTGGTCAAAAGTTATAACAAAATTTACAAAACTGCTAATAACTTTTGAATAAGTTGGCCTATTGTAATGCAACTGGTCTTAATAGATTCATTGGGTCAAGCCGAGAACATAGATACCAAGTTTTCCTTATTTGGCCTAGATTCCTGTCCGCCATCTTGATTTTCAGTCAAAACCTACTTTTTCGAACTCCTCCTAGACCGTTTGTCCGATTTTCACCAAAATCGAATCGTATCATCTCCAGACTGTGCTGACTAAAAGTTATTGATTTCGTGTCTATAGACAAAACTGTTTTCGTATAGCGTAGCAGCAAAGATGAGGCATGATGCTAAAAGCACTATTCAGGCTTTATCTCTGCAATGCCTTGACATATTGACACCAAACTTTGTATGTGTCATTGTCACTTCACTCTGACCACATCACATCAGTTTTCTAACTGCGCCACCTATTGGTTGAAAGTGATAATCCATTAAATCATATTTTGAATGACTTTATATATGATTTTTCAGCCATTTCGCCTAAAATCCTCTCTAAATGTCTTTAATTTCTCATTGTTGCAGTTGGTCTGACACCTTCAGCCATGTTGGCATATCCTGTCATCTGCTTGCGCTTGGCCCCGATAATTGCTGCTTGCAGCTATATTTATTATTATTATTCTTCTTCTTCTTCCGCTCTTGGAGTCTATGGCAGCCCATAGAACCGATTGCGGGAAAGTTGTTTTGGTTTGACATTCTGATAGAGCACAGTCCCAACATTAAATACACCAATTTTGGTGTTTCTAAGTCATTCCCTCTAGCGCCACCACCTGTCCAAAGTTTCACTTTTATTTTGCTAATAACTTTTGAACTGTAAGGCCAATCAACAAAATTATTTTTTCCTCTGATTCCTGAGCTCATGCCGATTCGATTGCATCCTATGACTTCATTTTCTGTAATAAAAATATGGCCGCCATTTTGATTCATTCGAAAAACCTACTTTTTCGAACTCGTCCTAGACGGTTTGTCCGATTTGCACGAAAATTGAACCAGATCATCTTCAGGCAGTGCTGACCAAAAGTTATGGAATTCAAATTGATTCGTCAAACCGTTTTCAATAAACGCACGAACAAATTTTACGTAGCGCCTGCAAAAACAGTCGTAAGGCTGTATCTCTGCAACGGTTTATCGTATTCAGACCAAACTTGGTACATGTCATCACAAGCATGACCTGAGGCTACATGCTGCGTTTCGGCGCAGCGCCACCTACTGGTCCGGAGATATGAAAAATGGCTATTTTTGCTTATAACTTCTGAACAGTTTGTCCAAAAATCATAAAATTGGTCTCGTTAGATTCAGGGCGACATGCCGAGTCGACTGATATCCAATTTTACCATATCGGCCATTTTGACTGTCGGCCATTTTGAATTATGTGCTAAAATGCTGTATTTTATGAACGCATGAACGGATTGTTACGAAACTTGGCATGGGTCATCAGCACGATGTCCTGAAGGAGTGTGAGAAGTTTCGAAACAGCGCCACCTAGTGGGGAATTTTTTTTTTCAAATGCTTATAACTTTGGGTGCAGTCGACTTATTTTCACGAGACTCATCTAATTAGACTCCTGAAACCTTGCCGAGTCCTACGATACCAAACATGCTAGGTTTCGCCTTACGGTTTGTGTAGCGTTGTGATTTAGCGCTTAAAAAACATTAGGCTATATCTTCGAAACCGCTTGTCCGATCGAGACGAAACCACCGTCAGAAGTTTGGAAACATAGGTCGATAGCTATTACCCAATGCCCAAATGCGAAAATATTGATGTTTAGGGGTAGTAAAATTCAAACAAAGTCATGTGTCAGTCATTTTTTACGTGTTTTTTCATATAAATGTTTATAACTCTAAAGCAAATTGAGATATTTTCACCAAAACTGACACACATATGTATGGGCTCACTCTGAGGACACGTAAAAAAAATTGTGGGACTGAGCCTCTTGGTGGCGCTATAATAGAACAAAACATGAAATTCCCATTGACTTCAATACAGTTTTGTGAGATAAAATGCTATTTTCATTCAAAACCTACTTTTTCGAACTCCTCCCACACCGTTTGTCCGATTTTCACCAAAATCGAATCGTATCATCCCCAGACTGTGCCGACTAAAAGTTATGGATTTCGTGTCAATTGACGAAACCGTTTTCGTATAGCGCAGCAGCAAATTTGAGGCATGATGCTAATAGCACTATTCAGGCTTTATCTCTGCAATGCCTTGACATATTGACACCAAACTTTGTATGTGTCATTGTCTCCTCACTCTGACCACATCACATCAGTTTTGTAACTGCGCCACCTATTTGTCGAAAGTGATAATCCATTAAATCATATTTTTAATTACTGTTTCTATGATTTTTCAGCCATTTCGTCTAAAATCCTCTTTAAATGTCTTTAATTGCTCATTGTTGCAGTTGGTCTGACACTTTCAGACATGTCGGCATGTCTTGTCGTCTTATTCTGCTTGGCCCCGGTAATTGCTGCTTGCAGCTATATTTATTAGGGGCCAAGCACCGAAGGTGCGGAGGCACCTATTGTTTTCGTTCGCGTTCTTATTATTATTATTAGGGGCCAAGCACCGAAGGTGCGGAGGCACCTATTGTATCTGTTCCGTTTCTTATTATTATTATTATTATTATTATTATTATTATTCTTCCGCCATGGGAGTCTATGGCAGCCCATAGAACCGATTGCGGGAAAGTTGTTTTGGTTTGACATTCTGATAGAGGACCGTCTCAACATTAAATACACCAATTTTGGTGTTTCTAAGTCATTCCCTCTAGCGCCACCACCTGTCCAAAGTTTCACTTTTATTTTGCTAATAACTTTTGAACCGTAAGGCCAATTAGCGAAATTCTTTTTTCCTCTGATTCCTGAGCTCATGGCGATTCGATTGCACCCTATGACGTCATTTGCCGTCATAAAAATATGGCCGCCATCTTGAATTTTCAAAAAAAGCTACTTTTTCGAACTCGTCCTAGACGGTTTGTCCGATTTGCACGAAAATTGAACCAGATCATCTTCAGGTAGTGCTGACCAAAAGTTATGGAATTCAAATGGATTCGTCAAACCGTTTTCAATAAACGCACAAATACATTTTACGTAGCGCTAGCAAAAACAGTCGTAAGGCCGTATCTCCGCAACGGTTTATCGTATTCAGACCAAACTTGGTACTTGTACTCACAAGCATGACCTGAGGCTACATGCTGCGTTTCGGCGCAGCGCCACCTACTGGTCCGGAGATATGAAAAATGGCTATTTTTGCTTATAACTTCTGAACAGTTTGTCCAAAAATCATACAATTGGTCTCGTTAGATTCAGGGCAACATGCCGAGTCGACTGATATCCAATTTGACCATATCGGTCATTTTGGCTGTCGGCCATTTTGAATTTTGTGCTAAAATTCTGTATTTTATGAACGCATGAACGGATTGTTACGAAATGTGGTATGGGTCATCAGCACGATGCCCTGAATGAGCCTGAGAAGTTTCGAAACAGCGCCACCTAGTGGTGAATTTTTTTTTTCAAATGCTTATAACTTTGGGTGTGGTCGACTTATTTTCACGAAACTCATCTTTTTAGACTCCTGAATCGTTGCCGAGTCCTACGATACCAAACATGCTAGGTTTCGCCTTACGGTTTGTGTAGCGTTGTGATTTAGCGCTTAAAAAACATTTGGCTATATCTTTGAAACCACTAGTCCGATCGAGACGAAACCACCGTCAGAAGTTTGGAAACATAGGTCGATAGCTATACGCCAATGCCCAAATGCGAAAATATTGATGTTTAGGGGTAGTAATATTCAATCAAAGTCATGTGTCAGTCATTTTTTTCGTGTTTTTTCATATAAATGTCTATAACTCCGAAGCAAATTGAGATTTTTGCACCAAAATCGACACATATATGTATGGGCTCACTCTGAGGACACATTAAAAAAATGGTGGGACTGAGCCTCTTGGTGGCGCTATAATAGAACAAAACATGAAATTCCCATTGACTTCAATGCAGTTTTGTGAAATAAAATGCTATACTAAACAAATGCATTGGTGTAATATTACGAAACTCAGAATGTGCCATCAGCACCATCCCCTGAAGGTACCCAAAATATTTAGAGACAGCGCCACCTAGTGGTCAAAAGTTATAACAACATTTCCAAAACTGCTAATAACTTTTGAATACATCGGCCTATGTAAATGTCACTGGTCTTAATAGATTCCTTGGGTCAAGCCGAGAACATAGATACCAAATTTTCCTTATTTGGTCAAACTTCTTGTCCGCCATCTTGATTTTCATTCAAAACCTACTTTTTCGAACTCCTCCTAGACCGTTTGTCCGATTTTCACCAAAATCGAATCGTATCATCTCCAGACCGTGCCGACTAAAAGTTATGGATTTCGTGTCGATAGACGAAACCGTTTTCGTATAGCGCAGCAGCAAAGTTGAGGCATGATGCTAATAGCATTAATTAAGGCTTTATCTCTGCAATGCCTTGACATATTGACACCAAACTTTGTATGTGTCATTGTAACTTCACTCTGACCACATCACATCAGTTTTGTAACTGCACCACCTATTGGTCGAAAGTGATAATCCATCAAATCATATTTTTAATTATTGTTTCTATGATTTTTCAGGCATTTTGCCTAAAATCCTCTTTAAATGTCTTTAATTGCTCATTGTTGCAGTTGGTCTGACACTTTCAGACATGTCGGCATGTCTTGTCGTCTTATTCTGCTTGGCCCCGGTAATGGCTGCTTGCAGCTATATTTATTATTATTATTATTCTTCATTGTTCCGACTGGGAGTCTATGGCAGCCCATAGAACCGATTGCGGGAAAGTTGTAATGGTTTGACATTCTGATAGAGGACAGTCCCAACATTAAATACACCAATTTTGGTGTGTCTAAGTCATTCCCTCTAGCGCCACCAACTGTCCAAAGTTTCACTCATGTTTCTGCTAATAACTTTTGAACCACAAGGGCTAGAAACAAAATTCTTTTTTCCTCTGATTTCTGAGCTCAGGGCGATTCGATTGCACCCTATGACGTCATTTTTCGTCATAATAATTTTTCCGCCATTTTGAATTTTCCGAAAAACCTACTTTTTCAAACTCCTCCTAGGCCGTTGCTCCAATTTCCACGAAAATTGAATCAGATCATCATCAGACCATGCCGACAAAAAGTTATGGAATTCGTGTTGATTCATCAAACCGTTCTCGAATACCGCGCAAACAAATTTTACGTAGCGCTTGCGAAAACAGACACAAGCCAGTATCTCCTCAACACTTTATCATATTAAGACCAAACTTGGTACATCTCATCACAAGCATGACCTGAGGCAACATGCTGCGTTTCGGCACAGTGCCACCTACTGGTCCGGAGATATGAAAAATGGCTATTTTTGCTTATAACTTCTGAATGGTTTGTCCAAAAATCATAAAAGTGGTCTCGTTAGATTCAGGGCATCATGCTGAGTCAACTGATATCCAATTTTCCCCGATCAGCCATTTTGGCTGTCGGCCATTTTGAATTATGTGCTAAAATGCTGTATTTTATGAACGCGTGAATGTATCGTTACAAAACTCGGAATGGATCATCAGCACGATGCCCTGAAGGAGCCTGAGAAGTTTCGAAACAGTGCCACCTAGTGGTGAATTTTTTTCCCCAAATGCTTCCAAATGCTTATAACTTTGGGTGTGGTCGACTTATTTTCACGAGACTCATCTCATTAGAGTCCTGAATCGTTGCTGAGTCCCACGATACCAAACATGCTAGGTTTTGCCTTACGGTTTGTGTAGCGTTGTGATTTAGCGCTTAAAAAACATTTGGCTATATCTTCGAAACCGCTAGTCCGATCGAGACGAAACCACCTTCAGAAGTTTGGAAACATAGGTCGATAGCTTAACGCCAATGCCCAAATGCGAAAATATTGATGTTTAGGGGTAGTAAATTCCAATCAAAGTCATGTGTCAGTCATTTTTTACGTGTTTTTTCATATAAATGTCTATAACTCCGAAGCGAATTGAGATATTTTCACCAAAATCGACACACATATGTACGAGCTCACTCTGAGGACATGTAAAAAAAATGGTGGGACTCAGCCTCTTGGTAGCGCTATAATAGAACAAAACATGAAATTCCCATTGACTTCAATACAGTTTTGTGAAATAAAATGCTATACTAAACAAATGCATTGGTGTAATATTACGAAACTCAAAATGTGCCATCAGCACCATTCCCTGAAGGTACCCAAAATATTTCAAGACAGTGCCACCTAGTGGTCAAAAGTTATAACAACATTTCCATAAAGGCTAATAACTTTTGAATAAATCTGACTACTGAAATGCCACTGGTCTTAATAGATTCCTTGGGTCAAGCCGAGAACATAGATACCAAGTTTTCCTTATTTGGCCAAACTTCCTGTCCGCCATCTTGATTTTCATTCAAAACCTACTTTTTCGAACTCCTCCTAGACCGTTTGTCCGATTTTCACCAAAATCGAATCGTATCATCTCCAGACTGTGCTGACTAAAAGTTATGGATTTCGTGTCTATAGACGAAACCGTTTTCGTATAGCGTAGCAGCAAACTTGAGGCATGATGCTAAAAGCACTATTCAGGCTTTATCTCTGCAATGCCTTGACATATTGACACCAAACTTTGTATGTGTCATTGTCACTTCACTCTGACCACATCACATCACATTTGTAACTGCGCCACCTATTGGTCGAAAGTGATAATCCATTAAATCATATTTTGAATGACTTTTTATATGATTTTTCAGCCATTTCGCCTAAAATCCTCTTTAAATGTATTTAATTGCTCATTGTTGCAGATGGTCTGACACCTTCAGCCATGTTGGCATATCCTGTCATCTGCTTGCGCTTGGCCCCGATAATTGCTGCTTGCAGCTATATTTAGGGGCCAAGCACCGAAGGTGCGGAGGCACCTATTGTTTTCGTTCCCGTTCTTATTATTATTATTATTATTATTATTATTATTCTTCCTTCTTCCGACTGGGAGTCTATGGCAGCCCATAGAACCGATTGCGGGAAAGTTGTTTTGGTTTGACATTCTGATAGAGGACCGTCTCAACATTAAATACACCAATTTTGGTGTTTCTAAGTCATTCCCTCTAGCGCCACCACCTGTCCAAAATTTCACTTTTATTTTGCTAATAACTTTTGAACCGTAAGGCCAATCAGCGAAATTCTTTTTTCCACTGATTCCTGAGCTCATGGCGATTCGATTGCACCCTATGACGTCATTTGCCGTCATAAAAATATGGCCGCCATCTTGAATTTTCAAAAAAAGCTACTTTTTCGAACTCGTCCTAGACGGTTTGTCCGATTTGCACGAAAATTGAACCAGATCATCTTCAGGTAGTGCTGACAAAAAGTTATGGAATTCAAATGGATTCGTCAAACCGTTTTCGATAAACGCACGAATACATTTTACGTAGCGCTAGCAAAAACAGTCGTAAGGCCGTATCTCCGCAACGGTTTATCGTATTCAGACCAAACTTGGTACTTGTACTCACAAGCATGACCTGAGGCTACATGCTGTGTTTCGGCGCAGCGCCACCTACTGGTCCGGAGATATGAAAAATGGCTATTTTTGCTTATAACTTCTGAACAGTTTGTCCAAAAATCATACAATTGGTCTCGTTAGATTCAGGGCAACATGCCGAGTCGACTGATATCCAATTTGACCATATCGGTCATTTTGGCTGTCGGCCATTTTGAATTTTGTGCTAAAATTCTGTATTTTATGAACGCATGAACGGATTGTTACGAAACGTGGTATGGGTCATCAGCACAATGCCCTGAATGAGCCTGAGAAGTTTCGAAACAGCGCCACCTAGTGGTGAATTTTTTTTTTCAAATGCTTATAACTTTGGGTGTGGTCGACTTATTTTCACGAAACTCATCTTTTTAGACTCCTGAATCATTGCCGAGTCCTACGATACCAAACATGCTAGGTTTTGCCTTACAATTTGTGTAGCGTTGTGATTTAGCGCTTAAAAAACATTTGGCTATATCTTTGAAACCGCTAGTCCGATCGAGACGAAACCACCGTCAGAAGTTTGGAAACATAGGTCGATAGCTATACGCCAATGCCCAAATGTGAAAATATTGATGTTTAGGGGTACTAATTTCCAATCAAAGTCATGTGTCAGTCATTTTTTTCGTGTTTTTTCATATAAATGTCTATAACTCCGAAGCGAATTGAGATTTTTGCACCAAAATCGACACATATATGTATGGGCTCACTCTGAGGACACATAAAAAAAATGGTGGGACTGAGCCTCTTGGTGGCGCTATAATAGAACAAAACATGAAATTCCCATTGACTTCAATGCAGTTTTGTGAAATAAAATGCTATACTAAACAAATGCATTGGTGTAATATTACGAAACTCAGAATGTGCCATCAGCACCATCCCCTGAAGGTACCCAAAATATTTAGAGACAGCGCCACCTAGTGGTCAAAAGTTATAACAACATTTCCAAAACTGCTAATAACTTTTGAATACATCGGCCTATGTAAATGCCACTGGTCTTAATAGATTCCTTGGGTCAAGCCGAGAACATAGATACCAAATTTTCCTTATTTGGTCAAACTTCTTGTCCGCCATCTTGATTTTCATTCAAAACCTACTTTTTCGAACTCCTCCTAGACCGTTTGTCCGATTTTCACCAAAATCGAATCGTATCATCTCCAGACCGTGCCGACTAAAAGTTATGGATTTCGTGTCGATAGACGAAACCGTTTTCGTATAGCGCAGCAGCAAAGTTGAGGCATGATGCTAATAGCATTAATTAAGGCTTTATCTCTGCAATGCCTTGACATATTGACACCAAACTTTGTATGTGTCATTGTAACTTCACTCTGACCACATCACATCAGTTTTGTAACTGCGCCACCTATTGGTCGAAAGTGATAATCCATCAAATCATATTTTTATTTATTGTTTCTATGATTTTTCAGGCATTTTGCCTAAAATCCTCTTTAAATGTCTTTAATTGCTCATTGTTGCAGTTGGTCTGACACTTTCAGACATGTCGGCATGTCTTGTCGTCTTATTCAGCTTGGCCCCGGTAATGGCTGCTTGCAGCTATATTTATTATTCTTCTTCTTCTTCCGCTCTTGGAGTCTATGGCAGCCCATAGAACCGATTGCGGGAAAGTTGTTTTGGTTTGACATTCTGATAGAGGACAGTCCCAACATTAAATACACCAATTTTTGTGTTTCTAAGTCATTCCCTCTAGCGCCACCACCTGTCCAAAGTTTCACTTTTATTTTGCTAATAACTTTTGAACCGTAAGGCCAATCAACAAAATTCTTTTTTCCTCTTATTTCTGAGCTCATGCCGATTCGATTGCACCCTATGACGTCATTTTCCGTCATATAAATATGGCCGCCATTTTTAATTTTCTGAAAAAGCTACTTTTTCGAACTCGTCCTAGACGGTTTGTCCGATTTGCACGAAAATTGAACCAGATCATCTTCAGGCAGTGCTGACCAAAAGTTATGGAATTCAAATTGATTCGTCAAACCGTTTTCAATAAACGCACGAACAAATTTTACGTAGCGCCTGCAAAAACAGTCGTAAGGCTGTATCTCTGCAACGGTTTATCGTATTCAGACCAAACTTGGTACATGTCATCACAAGCATGACCTGAGGCTACATGCTGCGTTTCGGCGCAGCGCCACCTACTGGTCCGGAGATATGAAAAATGGCTATTTTTGCTTATAACTTCTGAACAGTTTGTCCAAAAATCATAAAATTGGTCTCGTTAGATTCAGGGCGACATGCCGAGTCGACTGATATCCAATTTTACCATATCGGCCATTTTGACTGTCGGCCATTTTGAATTATGTGCTAAAATGCTGTATTTTATGAACGCATGAACGGATTGTTACGAAACTTGGCATGGGTCATCAGCACGATGTCCTGAAGGAGTGTGAGAAGTTTCGAAACAGCGCCACCTAGTGGGGAATTTTTTTTTTCAAACGCTTATAACTTTGGGTGCGGTCGACTTATTTTCACGAGACTCATCTAATTAGACTCCTGAAACCTTGCCGAGTCCTACGATACCAAACATGCTAGGTTTCGCCTTACGGTTTGTGTAGCGTTGTGATTTAGCGCTTAAAAAACATTAGGCTATATCTTCGAAACCGCTTGTCCGATCGAGACGAAACCACCGTCAGAAGTTTGGAAACATAGGTCGATAGCTATACGCCAATGCCCAAATGCGAAAATATTGATGTTTAGGGGTAGTAAAATTCAAACAAAGTCATGTGTCAGTCATTTTTTACGTGTTTTTTCATATAAATGTTTATAACTCTAAAGCAAATTGAGATATTTTCACCAAAACTGACACACATATGTATGGGCTCACTCTGAGGACACGTAAAAAAAATTGTGGGACTGAGCCTCTTGGTGGCGCTATAATAGAACAAAACATGAAATTCCCATTGACTTCAATACAGTTTTGTGAGATAAAATGCTATTTTCATTCAAAACATACTTTTTCGAACTCCTCCCACACCGTTTGTCCGATTTTCACCAAAATCGAATCGTATCATCCCCAGACTGTGCCGACTAAAAGTTATGGATTTCGTGTCAATTGACGAAACCGTTTTCGTATAGCGCAGCAGCAAATTTGAGGCATGATGCTAATAGCACTATTCAGGCTTTATCTCTGCAATGCCTTGACATATTGACACCAAACTTTGTATGTGTCATTGTCTCCTCACTCTGACCACATCACATCAGTTTTGTAACTGTGCCACCTATTTGTCGAAAGTGATAATCCATTAAATCATATTTTTAATTACTGTTTCTATGATTTTTCAGCCATTTCGTCTAAAATCCTCTTTAAATGTCTTTAATTGCTCATTGTTGCAGTTGGTCTGACACTTTCAGACATGTCGGCATGTCTTGTCGTCTTATTCTGCTTGGCCCCGGTAATTGCTGCTTGCAGCTATATTTAGGGGCCAAGCACCGAAGGTGCGGAGGCACCTATTGTATCTGTTCCCGTTCTTATTATTATTCTTCATTTTTCCGACTGGGAGTCTATGGCAGCCCATAGAACCGATTGCGGGAAAGTTGTTTTGGTTTGACATTCTGATAGAGGACAGTCCCAACATTAAATACACCAATTTTGGTGTTTCTAAGTCATTCCCTCTAGCGCCACCACCTGTCCAAATTTTCACTTTTATTTTGCTAATAACTTTTGAACCGTAAGGCCAATCAGCGAAATCCTTTTTTCCTCTGATTCCTGAGCTCATGACGATTCGATTGTACCCTATCACGTCATTTTCCGTCATTAAAATATGGCCGCCATTTTGAATTTTTCAAAAAACCTACTTTTTCGAACTCGTCCTAGACGGTTTGTCCGATTTGTACGAAAATTGAACCAGATCATCTTCAGGCAGTGCTGACCAAAAGTTATGGAATTCAAATTGATTCGTCAAACCGTTTTCGATAAACGCTCGAACAAATTTTACGTAGCGCCTGCAAAAACAGTCGTAGGGCTTTATCTCCGCAACGGTTTATCGTATTCAGACCAAACTTGGTACATGTAATCACAAGCATGACCTGAGGCTACATGCTGCGTTTCGGCGCAGCGCCACCTACTGGTCCGGAGATATGAAAAATGGCTATTTTTGCTTATAACTTCTGAACAGTTTGTCCAAAAATCATAAAATTGGTCTCGTTAGATTCAGGGCGACATGCCGAGTCGACTGATATCCAATTTTACCATATCGGCCATTTTGACTGTCGGCCATTTTGAATTATGTGCTAAAATGCTGTATTTTATGAACGCATGAACGGATTGTTACGAAACTTGGTGTGGGTCATCAGCACGATGCCCTGAAGGAGCCTGAGAAGTTTCGAAACAGCGCCACCTAGTGGTGAATTTTTTTTTTCAAATGCTTATAACTTTGGGTGTGGTTGACTTATTTTCAGGAGACTCATCTCTTTAGACTCCTGAATCCTTGCCGAGTCCAACAATACCAAACATGCTAGGTTTCGCCTTACGGTTTGTGTAGCGTTGTGATTTAGCACTTAAAAAACATTAGGCGATATCTTCGAAACCGTTTGTCCGATCGAGACGAAACCACCGTCAGAAGTTTGGAATCATAGCTTGTTAACTACACGTCAAAGCCCAAATGCGAAAATATTGATGTCTAGAGGTAGTAAATTCCAATTAAAGTCATGTGTCAGTCATTTTTTACGTGTTTTGTCATATAAATGTCTATAACTCCGAAGATAATTGAGATATTTTCACCAAAATCGACACACATATGTATGGGCTCACTCTGAGGACACATAAAAAAAATGGTTGGACTGAGCCTCTTGGTGGCGCTATAATAGAACAAAACATGAAATTCCCATTGACTTCAATACAGTTTTGTGAAATAAAATGCTATACTAAACAAATGCATTGGTGTAATATTACAAAACTCAGAATGTGCCATCTGCACCATCCCCTTAAGGTACCCAACATATTTAGAAACAGCGCCACCTAGTGGTCAAAAGTTATAACAAAATTTCCAAAATTGCTAATAACTTTTGAATAAATTGGCCTATTGTAATGCAACTCATCTTAGTAGATTCCTTGGGTCAAGCTGAGAACATAGATACCAAGTTTACCTTATTTGGCCTAACTTCCTGTCCGCCATCTTGATTTTCATTCAAAACCTACTTTTTCGAACTCCTCCTAGACCGTTTGTCCGATTTTCACCAAAATAGAATCGTATCGAAATGTCTTGTCGTCTTATTCTGCTTGGCCCCGGTAATTGCTGCTTGCAGCTATATTTATTATTATTATTATTCCGCCATGGGAGTCTATGGCAGCCCATAGAACCGATTGCGGGAAAGTTGTTTTGGTTTGACATTCTGATAGAGGACCGTCTCAACATTAAATACACCAATTTTGGTGTTTCTAAGTCATTCCCTCTAGCGCCACCACCTGTCCAAAGTTTCACTTTTATTTTGCTAATAACTTTTGAACCAAAAGGCCAATCAGCGAAATTCTTTTTTCCTCTGATTCCTGAGCTCATGGCGATTCGATTGCACCCTATGACGTCATTTGCCGTCATAAAAATATGGCCGCCATCTTGAATTTTCAAAATAAGCTACTTTTTCGAACTCGTCCTAGACGGTTTGTCCGATTTGCACGAAAATTGAACCAGATCATCTTCAGGTAGTGCTGACAAAAAGTTATGGAATTCAAATGGATTCGTCAAACCGTTTTCGATAAACGCACGAATACATTTTACGTAGCGCTAGCAAAAACAGTCGTAAGGCCGTATCTCCGCAACGGTTTATCGTATTCAGACCAAACTTGGTACTTGTACTCACAAGCATGACCTGAGGCTACATGCTGTGTTTCGGCGCAGCGCCACCTACTGGTCCGGAGATATGAAAAATGGCTATTTTTGCTTATAACTTCTGAACAGTTTGTCCAAAAATCATACAATTGGTCTCGTTAGATTCAGGGCAACATGCCGAGTCGACTGATATCCAATTTGACCATATCGGTCATTTTGGCTGTCGGCCATTTTGAATTTTGTGCTAAAATTCTGTATTTTATGAACGCATGAACAGATTGTTACGAAACGTGGTATGGGTCATCAGCACAATGCCCTGAATGAGCCTGAGAAGTTTCGAAACAGCGCCACCTAGTGGTGAATTTTTTTTTTCAAATGCTTATAACTTTGGGTGTGGTCGACTTATTTTCACGAAACTCATCTTTTTAGACTCCTGAATCGTTGCCGAGTCCTACGATACCAAACATGCTAGGTTTCGCCTTACGGTTTGTGTAGCGTTGTGATTTAGCGCTTAAAAAACATTTGGCTATATCTTTGAAACCGCTAGTCCGATCGAGACGAAACCACCGTCAGAAGTTTGGAAACATAGGTCGATAGCTATACGCCAATGCCCAAATGCGAAAATATTGATGTTTAGGGGTACTAATTTCCAATCAAAGTCATGTGTCAGTCATTTTTTTCGTGTTTTTTCATATAAATGTCTATAACTCCGAAGCGAATTGAGATATTTTCACCAAAATTGACACACATATGTATGGGCTCACTCTGAGGACACGTAAAAAAAATTGTGGGACTGAGCCTCTTGGTGGCGCTATAATTGAACAAAATATGAAATTCCCATTGACTTCAATACAGTTTTGTGAAATAAAATGCTATACTAAACAAATGCATTGGTGTAATATTACGAAACTCAGATTGTGTCATCAGCACCATCCCCTGAAGGCAACCAAAATATTTCAAGACAGCGCCACCTAGTGGTCAAAAGTTATAACAAAATTTCCAAAAAGGCTAATAACTTTTGAATAAATCTGGCTATTGAAATTCCACGGTTCTTAATAGATTCCTTGGGTCAAGCCGAGAACATAGATACCAAGTTTTCCTTATTTGGCCAAACTTCCTGTCCGCCATCTTGATTTTCATTCAAAACCTACTTTTTCGAACTCCTCCTAGACCGTTTGTCCGATTTTCACCAAAATCGAATCGTATCATCTCCAGACTGTGCCGACAAAAAGTTATGGATTTCGTGTCGATTGATGAAACCGTTTTCGTATAGCACAGCAGCAAAGTTGAGGCATGATGCCAAAATGACTATTCAGGCTTTATATCTGCAATGCCTCGACATATTGACACAAAACTTTGTATGTGTCATTGTCTCCTCACTCTGACCACATCACATCAGTTTTGTAACTGCGCCACCTATTTGTCGAAAGTGATAATCCATTAAATCATATTTTTAATTACTGTTTCTATGATTTTTCAGCCATTTCGTCTAAAATCCTCTTTAAATGTCTTTAATTGCTCATTGTTGCAGTTGGTCTGACACTTTCAGACATGTCGGCATGTCTTGTCGTCTTATTCTGCTTGGCCCCGGTAATTGCTGCTTGCAGCTATATTTAGGGGCCAAGCACCGAAGGTGCGGAGGCACCTATTGTTTCTGTTCGCGTTCTTATTATTAGGGGCCAAGCACCGAAGGTGCGGAGGCACCTATTGTATCTGTTCCATTTCTTATTAGGGGCCAAGCACCGAAGGTGCGGAGGCACCTATTGTATCTGTTCCCGTTCTTATTATTATTCTTCTTCTTCCGCCATGGGAGTCTATGGCAGCCCATAGAACCGATTGCGGGAAAGTTGTTTTGGTTTGACATTCTGATAGAGGACAGTCCCAACATTAAGTACACCAATTTTTGTGTTTCTAAGTCATTCCCTCTAGCGCCACCACCTGTCCAAAGTTTCACTTTTACTTTGCTAATAACTTTTGAACCGTAAGGCCAATCAGCGAAATCCTTTTTTCCTCTGATTCCTGAGCTCATGACGATTCGATTGCACCCTATATCGTCATTTTCCGTCATAAAAACATGGCCGCCATTTTGAATTTTCCTAAAAAGGTACTTTTTCGAACTCGTCCTAGACGGTTTGTCCGATTTGCACGAAAATTGAATCGGATCATCTTCAGGCAGTGCTGACAAAAAGTTATTAAAATCTTGTTGATTCGTCAAACCGTTTTCGATAAACGCTCGAACAAATTTTACGTAGCGCTTGCAAAAACAGTCGTAAGGCTGTATCTCCGCAACGGTTTATCGTATTCAGACCAAACTTGGTACATGTACTCACAAGCATGACCTGAGGCTACATGCTGCGTTTCGGCACAGCGCCACCTACAGGTCCGGAGATATGAAAAATGGCAATTTTTGCTTATAACTTCTGAACAGTTTGTCCAAAAATCATAAAATTGGTCTTGATAGATTCAGGGCGTCATGCCGAGTCGACTGATATCCAATTTTGCCATATCGGCCAATTTGACTGTCGGCCATTTTGAATTTTGTGCTAAAATGCTGTATTTTAACAACGCATGAACGGATTGTTACGAAACTTGGTATGGGTCATCAGCACGATGTCCTGAAGGAGTGTGAGAAGTTTCGAAACAGCGCCACCTAGTGGTGAATTTTTTTTTTCAAATGCTTATAACTTTGGGTGTGATCGACTTATTTTCACGAGACTCATCTCATTGGACTCCTGAATCGTTGCCGAGTCCAACGATACCAAACATGTTAGGTTTCGCCAAACGGTTTGTGTAGCATTGTGATTTAGCGCTTAAAAAACATTAGGCTATATCTTCGAAACCGTTTGTCCGATTGAGACGAAACCACCGTCAGAAGTTTGGAAACATAGGTCGATAGCTAAACGCCAATGCCCAAATGCGAAAATATTGATGTTTAGGGGTAGTAATATTCAATCAAAGTCATGTGTCAGTCATTTTTTACGTGTTTTTTCATATAAATGTCTATAACTCCGAAGCAAATTGAGATTTTTGCACCAAAATCGACACATATATGTATGGGCTCACTCTGATGACACATAAAAAAAATGGTGGGACTGAGCCTCTTGGTGGCGCTATAATAGAACAAAACATGAAATTCCCATTGATTTCAATAGAGTTTTGTGAAATAAAATGCTATACTAAACAAATGCATTGGTGTAATATTACGAAACTCAGAATGTGCCTTCAGCACCATCCCCTGAAGGTACTCAAAATATTTCGAAACAGCGCCACCTAGTGGTCAAAAGTTATAACAAAATTTCCAAAAAGGCTAATAACTTTTGAATAAATCTGTCTATTGAAATGCCACTGGTCTTAATAGATTCCTTGGGTCAAGCCGAGAACATAGATACCAAGTTTTCCTTATTTGGCCGAACTTCCTGTCCGCCATCTTGATGTTCAGTCAAAACCTACTTTTTCGAACTCCTCCTAGACCGTTTATCCGATTTTCACCAAAATCGAATCGTATCATCTCCAGACCGTGCCGACTAAAAGTTATTGATTTCGTGTCGATTGACGAAACCGTTGTCGTATACCGCAGCAGCAAAGTTGTGGCATGATGCCAAAGGCACTATTCAGGCTTTATCTCTGCAATGCCTTGACATATTGACACCAAACTTTGTATGTGTCATTGTCACTTCACTCTGACCGCATCACATCAGGTTTGTAACTGCGCCACCTATTGGTTGAAAGTGATAATCCATTAAATCATATTTTTATTTACTGTTTCTATGATTTTTCAGGCATTTGGCCTAAAATACTCTTTAATGTCTTTAATTGCTCATTGTTGCAGTTGGTCTGGCAAATTTTTAGCCATGTTGGCATGTCTTGTCATCTGATTGTGCTTGGCCCCGGTAATGGTTGCTTGTTATTATTATTATTCTTCCGCCATGGGAGTCTATGGCAGCCCATAGAACCGATTGCGGGAAAGTTGTTTTGGTTTGACATTCTGATAGAGGACAGTCCCAACATTAAATACACCAATTTTGGTGTGTCTAAGTAATTCCCTCTAGCGCCACCACCTGTCCAAAGTTTCACTTTTGTTTTGCTAATAACTTTTGAACCGTAAGGCCAATCAACAAAATTCTTTTTTCCCCTGATTCCTCAGCTCATGCCGATTCGACGGCACCCTATGACGTCATTTTCCGTCATAAAACATGGCCGCTATTTAGAATTTTCCAAAAAAGCTACTTTTTCGAACTCGTCCTAGACGGTTTGTCCGATTTGCACAAAAATTTAACCAGATCATCTTCAGGCATTGCTGACAAAAAGTTATTAAAAGAAAGTTGATTCGTCAAACCGTTTTTGATAAACGCTCGAACAAATTTTAGGTAGCGCTTGCAAAAACAGTCGTAGGGCTGTATCTCCGCAACGGTTTATTGTATTCAGACCAAACTAGGTACATGTCATCACAAGCATGACCTGAGGCTACATGCTGCGTTTCGGCTCAGCGCCACCTACTGGTCCGGAGATATGAAAAATGGCTATTTTTGCTTATAACTTTTGAACAGTTTGTCCAAAAATCATAAAATTGATCTCGTTAGATTCAGGGCAGCATGCCGAGTCGACTGATATCCAATTTTACCATATCGGCCATTGTGGCTGTCGGCCATTTTGAATTTTGTGCTAAAATGCTGTATTTTAACAACGCATGAACGGATTGTTACGAAACTTGGCATGGGTCATCAGCACGATGCCCTGAAGGAGCCTGAGAAGTTTCGAAACAGCGCCACCTAGTGGTGAATTTTTTTTCCAAATGCTTATAACTTTGGTTGTGGTTGACTTATTTTCACGAAACTCATGTCATTAGACTCCTGAATCGTTGCCGAGTCCTACGATACCAAACATGCTAGGTTTCGCCTTATGCTTTGTGTAGCGTTGTGATTTAGCGCTTAAAAAACATTTGGCTATATCTTTGAAACCGCTAGTCCGATCGAGACGAAACCACCGTCAGAAGTTTGGAAACATAGGTCGATAGCTATACGCCAATGCCCAAATGCGAAAATATTGATGTTTAGGGGTAGTAATTTCCAATCAAAGTCATGTGTCAGTCATTTTTTTCGTGTTTTTTCATATAAATGTCTATAACTCCGACGCGAATTGAGATATTTTCACCAAAATTGACACACATATGTATGGGCTCACTCTGAGGACATGTAAAAAAAATGGTTTGACTGAGCCTCTTGGTGGCGCTATAATAGAACAAAACATGAAATTCCCATAGACTTCAATACAGTTTTGTGAAATAAAATGCTATACTAAACAAATGCATTGGTTTAATATTATGAAACTCAGTATGTGCCATCAGCACCATACCCTGAAGGTACCCAAAATATTTCGAGACAGCGCCACCTTGTGGTCAAAAGTTATAACAAAATTTACAAAAAGGCTAATTACTTTTGATAACATCTGCCTTTTGAAATACCATTGGTCTTCTTACATTCCTTGGATCAAGCCGAGAACATAGATACCAAGTTTTCCTTATTTGGCCTATTTTCCTGTGCACCATCTTGATTTTTATTCAAAACCTACTTTTTCGAACTCCTCCTACACCGTTTGTCCGATTTTCACCAAAATCGAATCGTATTATCTCCAGACCGTGCCGACTAAAAGTTATTGATTTCGTGTCGATTGACGAAACCGTTGTCGTATACCGCAGCAGCAAAGTTGAGGCATGATGCCAAAGGCACTATTCAGGCTTTATCTCTGCAATGCCTTGACATATTGACACCAAACTTTGTATGTGTCATTGTCACTTCACTCTGACCGCATCACATCAGGTTTGTAACTGCGCCACCTATTGGTTGAAAGTGATAATCCATTAAATCATATTTTTATTTACTGTTTCTATGATTTTTCAGGCATTTGGCCTAAAATACTCTTTAATGTCTTTAATTGCTCATTGTTGCAGTTGGTCTGACACTTTCAGCAATGTTGGCATGTCTTGTCATCTGATTGTGCTTGGCCCCGGTAATGGCTGCTTGCAGCTATATTTATTAGGGGCCAAGCACCGAAGGTGCGGAGGCACCTATTGTATCTGTTCCGTTTCTTATTATTATTATTATTAGGGGCCAAGCACCGAAGGTGCGGAGGCACCTATTGTATCTGTTCCGTTTCTTATTATTATTATTAGGGGCCAAGCACCGAAGGTGCGGAGGCACCTATTGTATCTGTTCCCGTTCTTATTATTATTCTTCATTTTTCCGACTGGGAGTCTATGGTAGCCTATAGAACCGATTGCGGGAAAGTTGTTTTGGTTTGACATTCTGATAGAGGACAGTCCCAACATTAAATACACCAATTTTTGTGTTTCTAAGTCATTCCCTCTAGCGCCACCACCTGTCCAAAGTTTCACTTTTATTTTGCTAATAACTTTTGAACCGTAAGGCCAATCAACAAAATTCTTTTTTCCTCTGATTCCTGAGCTCATGCCGATTCGATTGCACCCTATGACGTCATTTTCCGTCATATAAATATGGCCGCCATTTTGAATTTTCTGAAAAAGCTACTTTTTCGAACTCGTCCTAGACGGTTTGTCCGATTTGTACGAAAATTGAACCAGATCATCTTCAGGCAGTGCTGACCAAAAGTTATGGAATTCAAATTGATTCGTCAAACCGTTTTCGATAAACGCACGAATACATTTTACGTAGCGCTAGCAAAAACAGTCGTAAGGCTGTATCTCCGCAACGGTTTATCGTATTCAGACCAAACCTGGTACATGTACTCACAAGCATGACCTGAGGCTACATGCTGCGTTTCGGCGCAGCGCCACCTACTGGTCTGGAGATATGAAAAATGGCTATTTTTGCTTATAACTTCTGAACAGCTTGTCCAAAAATCATAAAATTGGTCTTGATAGATTCAGGGCGACATGCCGAGTCGACTGATATCCAATTTTGCCATATCGGCCATTTTGACTGTCGGCCATTTTGAATTTTGTGCTAAAATGCTGTATTTTAACAACGCATGAACGGATTGTTACGAAACTTGGTATGGGTCATCAACACGATGTCCTGAAGGAGTGTGAGAAGTTTCGAAACAGCGCCACCTAGTGGTGAATTTTTTTTTTCAAATGCTTATAACTTTGGGAGTGATCGACTTATTTTCACGAAACTCATCTCATTAGACTCCTGAATCGTTGCCGAGTCCAACGATACCAAACATTCTAGGTTTCGCCTTACGGTTTGTGTAGCGTTGTGATTTAGCGCTTAAAAAACATTAGGCTATATCTTCGAAACCGTTTGTCCGATCAAGACGAAACCACCGTCAGAAGTTTGGAATCATAGCTTGTTAACTACATGTCAAAGCCCAAATGCGAAAATATTTATGTTTAGGGGTAGTAATATTCAATCAAAGTCATGTGTCAGTCATTTTTTACGTGTTTTTTCATATAAATATCTATAACTCCGAAGCAAATTGAGATTTTTGCACCAAAATCGACATATATATGTATGGGCACACTCTGATGACACATAAAAAAAATGGTGGGACTGAGCCTCTTGGTGGCGCTATAATAGAACAAAACATGAAATTCCCATTGATTTCAATACAGTTTTGTGAAATAAAATGCTATACTAAACAAATGCATTGGTGTAATATTACGAAACTCAGAATGTGCCTTCAGCACCATCCCCTGAAGGTACTCAAAATATTTCAAAACAGCGCCACCTAGTGGTCAAAAGTTATAACAAAATTTACAAAAAGGCTAATAACTTTTGAATAAATCTGGCTATTGAAAAGCCACTGGTCTTAATAGAGTCCTTGGGTCAAGCCGAGAACATAGATACCAAGTTTTCCTTATTTGGCCGAACTTCCTGTCCGCCATCTTGATTTTCAGTCAAAACCTACTTTTTCGAACTCCTCCTAGACCGTTTGTCCGATTTTCACCAAAATCGTATCATATCATCTCCAGACCGTGCCGACTAAAAGTTATGGATTTCGTGTTGATAGACGATACCGTTTTCGTATAGCGCAGCAGCAAAGTTGAGGCATGATGCTAATAGCACTATTCAGGCTTTATCTCTGCAATGCCTTGACATATTAACACCAAACTTTGTATGTGTCATTGTCACTTCACTCTGACCACATCACATCAGTTTTGTAACTGCGCCACCTATTGGTCGAAAGTGATAATCCATAAAATCATATTTTTAATTATTGTTTCTATGATTTTTCAGGCATTTTGCCTAAAATCCTCTTTAAAGTCTTTAATTGCTCATTGTCGCAGTTGGTCTGACACTTTCAGACATGTTGGCATGTCTTGTCGTCTTATTCTGCTTGGCCCCGGTAATTGCTGCTTGCAGCTATATTTATTATTATTATTCTTCTTCTTCTTCCGCTCTTGGAGTCTATGGCAGCCCATAGAACCGATTGCGGGAAAGTTGTTTTGGTTTGACATTCTGATAGAGGACAGTCCCAACATTAAATACACCAATTTTTGTGTTTCTAAGTCATTCCCTCTAGCGCCACCACCTGTCCAAAGTTTCACTTTTATTTTGCTAATAACTTTTGAACCGTAAGGCCAATCAACAAAATTCTTTTTTCCTCTTATTTCTGAGCTCATGCCGATTCGATTGCACCCTATGACGTCATTTTCCGTCATATAAATATGGCCGCCATTTTTAATTTTCTGAAAAAGCTACTTTTTCGAACTCGTCCTAGACGGTTTGTCCGATTTGCACGAAAATTGAACCAGATCATCTTCAGGCAGTGTTGACCAAAAGTTATGGAATTCAAATTGATTTGTCAAACTGTTTTCGATAAACGCACGAATACATTTTACGTAGCGCTAGCAAAAACAGTCGTAAGGCTGTATCTCCGCAAAGGTTTATCGTATTCAGACCAAACTTGGTACATGTACTCACAAGCATGACCTGAGGCTACATGCTGCGTTTCGGCGCAGCGCCTCCTACTGGTCCGGAGATATGAAAAATGGCTATTTTTGCTTATAACTTCTGAACAGTTTGTCCAAAAATCATAAAATTGGTATCGTTAGATTCAGGGCAATATGCCGATTCGACTGATATCCAGTTTTACCATATCGGCCCTTTTGACTGTCGGCCATTTTGAATTTTGTGCTAAAATACTGTATTTTAAGAACGCATGAACGAATTGTTACGAAACTTGGTATGGGTCATCAGCACGTTGTCCTGAAGGAGCGTGAGAAGTTTCGAAACAGCGCCACCTAGTGGTGAATTTTTTTTTTCAAATGCTTATAACTTTGGGTGTGGTCAACTTATTTTCACGAGACTCATCTAATTAGACTCCTGAAACCTTGCCGAGTCCTACGATACCAAACATGCTAGGTTTTGCCTTACGGTTTGTGTAGCGTTGTGATTTAGCGCTTAAAAAACATTTGGCTATATCTTCGAAACCGCTAGTCCGATCGAGACGAAACCACCGTCAGAAGTTTGGAAACATAGGTCGATAGCTATACGCCAATGCCCAAATGCGAAAATATTGATGTTTAGGGGTAGTAAATTCCAAACAAAGTCATGTGTCAGTCATTTTTTACGTGTTTTTTCATATAAATGCCTATAACTCTGAAGCAAATTGAGATTTTTTCACCAAAACTGACACACATATGTATGGGCTCACTCTGAGGACACGTAAAAAAATTGTGAGACTGAGCCTCTTGGTGGCGCTATAATAGAACAAAACATAAAATTCCCATTGACTTCAATACAGTTTTGTGAAATAAAATGCTATTTTCATTAAAAACCTACTTTTTCGAACTCCTCCTACACCGTTTGTCCGATTTTCACCAAAATCGAATCATATCATCTCCAGACCGTGCCGACTGAAAGTTATGGATTTCGTGTCGATTGACAAAACCGTTTTCGTATAGCGCAGCAGCAAATTTGAGGCATGATGCTAAAAGCATTATTCAGGCTTTATGTCTGCAATGCCTTGACATATTGACACCAAACTTTGCATGTGTCATTGTCACTTCACTCTGACCACATCACATCAGTTTTGTAACTGCGCCACCTATTGGTCGAAAGTGATAATCCATCAAATCATATTTTTATTTATTGTTTCTATGATTTTTCAGGCATTTTGCCTAAAATCCTCTTTAAATGTCTTTAATTGCTCATTGTTGCAGTTGGTCTGACACTTTCAGACATGTCGGCATGTCTTGTCGTCTTATTCAGCTTGGCCCCGGTAATGGCTGCTTGCAGCTATATTTAGGGGCCAAGCACCGAAGGTGCGGAGGCACCTATTGTTTCTGTTCGCGTTATTATTAGGGGCCAAGCACCGAAGGTGCGGAGGCACCTATTGTATCTGTTCCGTTTCTTATTATTAGGGGCCAAGCACCGAAGGTGCGGAGGCACCTATTGTATCCGTTCGCGTTCTTATTATTATTATTAGGGGCCAAGCACCGAAGGTGCGGAGGCACCTATTGTATCTGTTCCGTTTCTTATTATTATTATTATTATTAGGGGCCAAGCACCGAAGGTGCGGAGGCACCTATTGTTTTCGTTCGCGTTCTTATTATTATTATTATTAGGGGCCAAGCACCGAAGGTGCGGAGGCACCTATTGTATCTGTTCCGTTTCTTATTATTATTATTATTATTATTATTATTATTATTATTATTATTCTTCCGCCATGGGAGTCTATGGCAGCCCATAGAACCGATTGCGGGAAAGTTGTTTTGGTTTGACATTCTGATAGAGGACCGTCTCAACATTAAATACACCAATTTTGGTGTTTCTAAGTCATTCCCTCTAGCGCCACCACCTGTCCAAAGTTTCACTTTTATTTTGCTAATAACTTTTGAACCGTAAGGCCAATCAGCGAAATTCTTTTTTCCTCTGATTCCTGAGCTCATGGCGATTCGATTGCACCCTATGACGTCATTTGCCGTCATAAAAATATGGCCGCCATCTTGAATTTTCAAAAAAAGCTACTTTTTCGAACTCGTCCTAGACGGTTTGTCCGATTTGCACGAAAATTGAACCAGATCATCTTCAGGTAGTGCTGACAAAAAGTTATGGAATTCAAATGGATTCGTCAAACCGTTTTCAATAAACGCACAAATACATTTTACGTAGCGCTAGCAAAAACAGTCGTAAGGCCGTATCTCCGCAACGGTTTATCGTATTCAGACCAAACTTGGTACTTGTACTCACAAGCATGACCTGAGGCTACATGCTGTGTTTCGGCGCAGCGCCACCTACTGGTCCGGAGATATGAAAAATGGCTATTTTTTCTTATAACTTCTGAACAGTTTGTCCAAAAATCATACAATTGGTCTCGTTAGATTCAGGGCAACATGCCGAGTCGACTGATATCCAATTTGACCATATCGGTCATTTTGGCTGTCGGCCATTTTGAATTTTGTGCTAAAATTCTGTATTTTATGAACGCATGAACGGATTGTTACGAAATGTGGTATGGGTCATCAGCACAATGCCCTGAATGAGCCTGAGAAGTTTCGAAACAGCGCCACCTAGTGGTGAATTTTTTTTTTCAAATGCTTATAACTTTGGGTGTGGTCGACTTATTTTCACGAAACTCATCTTTTTAGACTCCTGAATCGTTGCCGAGTCCTACGATACCAAACATGCTAGGTTTCGCCTTACGGTTTGTGTAGCGTTGTGATTTAGCGCTTAAAAAACATTTGGCTATATCTTTGAAACCGCTAGTCCAATCGAGACGAAACCACCGTCAGAAGTTTGGAAACATAGGTCGATAGCTATACGCCAATGCCCAAATGCGAAAATATTGATGTTTAGGGGTACTAATTTCCAATCAAAGTCATGTGTCAGTCATTTTTTTCGTGTTTTTTCATATAAATGTCTATAACTCCGAAGCGAATTGAGATATTTTCACCAAAATTGACACACATATGTATGGGCTCACTCTGAGGACACGTAAAAAAAATTGTGGGACTGAGCCTCTTGGTGGCGCTATAATTGAACAAAATATGAAATTCCCATTGACTTCAATACAGTTTTGTGAAATAAAATGCTATACTAAACAAATGCATTGGTGTAATATTACGAAACTCAGATTGTGTCATCAGCACCATCCCCTGAAGGCAACCAAAATATTTCAAGACAGCGCCACCTAGTGGTCAAAAGTTATAACAAAATTTCCAAAAAGGCTAATAACTTTTGAATAAATCTGGCTATTGAAATGCCACGGATCTTAATAGATTCCTTGGGTCAAGCCGAGAACATAGATACCAAGTTTTCCTTATTTGGCCAAACTTCCTGTCCGCCATCTTGATTTTCATTCAAAACCTACTTTTTCTAACTCCTCCTAGACCGTTTGTCCGATTTTCACCAAAATCGAATCGTATCATCTCCAGACTGTGCCGACAAAAAGTTATGGATTTCGTGTCGATTGATGAAACCGTTTTTGTATAGCACAGCAGCAAAGTTGAGGCATGATGCCAAAATGACTATTCAGGCTTTATATCTGCAATGCCTCGACATATTGACACAAAACTTTGTATGTGTCACTGTCTCCTTACTCTGACCACACCACATCAATTTCGTAACAGCGCCACCTTTTGGTCAAAAGTGACAATCCATTAAATCATATTTTGAATCACTTTTTACATGATTTTTCAGCCATTTCGCCTAAAATCCTCTTTAAATGTCTTTAATTGCTCATTGTTGCAGTTGGTCTGACACTTTCAGACATGTTGGCATGTCTTGTCGTCTTATTCTGCTTGGCCCCGGTAATTGCTGCTTGCAGCTATATTTATTATTATTATTCTTCCTTCTTCCGACTGGGAGTCTATGGCAGCCCATAGAACCGATTGCGGGAAAGTTGTTTTGGTTTGACATTCTGATAGAGGACCGTCTCAACATTAAATACACCAATTTTGGTGTTTCTAAGTCATTCCCTCTAGCGCCACCACCTGTCCAAAATTTCACTTTTATTTTGCTAATAACTTTTGAACCGTAAGGCCAATCAGCGAAATTCTTTTTTCCACTGATTCCTGAGCTCATGGCGATTCGATTGCACCCTATGACGTCATTTGCCGTCATAAAAATATGGCCGCCATCTTGAATTTTCAAAAAAAGCTACTTTTTCGAACTCGTCCTAGACGGTTTGTCCGATTTGCACGAAAATTGAACCAGATCATCTTCAGGTAGTGCTGACAAAAAGTTATGGAATTCAAATGGATTCGTCAAACCGTTTTCGATAAACGCACGAATACATTTTACGTAGCGCTAGCAAAAACAGTCGTAAGGCCGTATCTCCGCAACGGTTTATCGTATTCAGACCAAACTTGGTACTTGTACTCACAAGCATGACCTGAGGCTACATGCTGTGTTTCGGCGCAGCGCCACCTACTGGTCCGGAGATATGAAAAATGGCTATTTTTGCTTATAACTTCTGAACAGTTTGTCCAAAAATCATACAATTGGTCTCGTTAGATTCAGGGCAACATGCCGAGTCGACTGATATCCAATTTGACCATATCGGTCATTTTGGCTGTCGGCCATTTTGAATTTTGTGCTAAAATTCTGTATTTTATGAACGCATGAACGGATTGTTACGAAACGTGGTATGGGTCATCAGCACAATGCCCTGAATGAGCCTGAGAAGTTTCGAAACAGCGCCACCTAGTGGTGAATTTTTTTTTTCAAATGCTTATAACTTTGGGTGTGGTCGACTTATTTTCACGAAACTCATCTTTTTAGACTCCTGAATCATTGCCGAGTCCTACGATACCAAACATGCTAGGTTTTGCCTTACGGTTTGTGTAGCGTTGTGATTTAGCGCTTAAAAAACATTTGGCTATATCTTTGAAACCGCTAGTCCGATCGAGACGAAACCACCGTCAGAAGTTTGCAAACATAGGTCGATAGCTAAACGCCAATGCCCAAATGCGAAAATATTGATGTTTAGGGGTACTAATTTCCAATCAAAGTCATGTGTCAGTCATTTTTTTCGTGTTTTTTCATATAAATGTCTATAACTCCGAAGCAAATTGAAATTTTTGCACCAAAATCGACACATATATGTATGGGCTCACTCTGAGGACACATAAAAAAAATGGTGGGACTGAGCCTCTTGGTGGCGCTATAATAGAACAAAACATGAAATTCCCATTGACTTCAATGCAGTTTTGTGAAATAAAATGCTATACTAAACAAATGCATTGGTGTAATATTACGAAACTCAGAATGTGCCATCAGCACCATCCCCTGAAGGTACCCAAAATATTTAGAGACAGCGCCACCTAGTGGTCAAAAGTTATAACAACATTTCCAAAACTGCTAATAACTTTTGAATACATCGGCCTATGTAAATGCCACTGGTCTTAATAGATTCCTTGGGTCAAGCCGAGAACATAGATACCAAATTTTCCTTATTTGGTCAAACTTCTTGTCCGCCATCTTGATTTTCATTCAAAACCTACTTTTTCGAACTCCTCCTAGACCGTTTGTCCGATTTTCACCAAAATCGAATCGTATCATCTCCAGACCGTGCCGACTAAAAGTTATGGATTTCGTGTCGATAGACGAAACCGTTTTCGTATAGCGCAGCAGCAAAGTTGAGGCATGATGCTAATAGCATTAATTAAGGCTTTATCTCTGCAATGCCTTGACAAATTGACACCAAACTTTGTATGTGTCATTGTAACTTCACTCTGACCACATCACATCAGTTTTGTAACTGCGCCACCTATTGGTCGAAAGTGATAATCCATCAAATCATATTTTTATTTATTGTTTCTATGATTTTTCAGGCATTTTGCCTAAAATCCTCTTTAAATGTCTTTAATTGCTCATTGTTGCAGTTGGTCTGACACTTTCAGACATGTCGGCATGTCTTGTCGTCTTATTCAGCTTGGCCCCGGTAATGGCTGCTTGCAGCTATATTTATTATTATTATTATTATTCTTCCGCCATGGGAGTCTATGGCAGCCCATAGAACCGATTGCGGGAAAGTTGTTTTGGTTTGACATTCTGATAGAGGACCGTCTCAACATTAAATACACCAATTTTGGTGTTTCTAAGTCATTCCCTCTAGCGCCACCACCTGTCCAAAGTTTCACTTTTATTTTGCTAATAACTTTTGAACCGTAAGGCCAATCAGCGAAATTCTTTTTTCCTCTGATTCCTGAGCTCATGGCGATTCGATTGCACCCTATGACGTCATTTGCCGTCATAAAAATATGGCCGCCATCTTGAATTTTCAAAAAAAGCTACTTTTTCGAACTCGTCCTAGACGGTTTGTCCGATTTGCACGAAAATTGAACCAGATCATCTTCAGGTAGTGCTGACAAAAAGTTATGGAATTCAAATGGATTCGTCAAACCGTTTTCAATAAACGCACAAATACATTTTACGTAGCGCTAGCAAAAACAGTCGTAAGGCCGTATCTCCGCAACGGTTTATCGTATTCAGACCAAACTTGGTACTTGTACTCACAAGCATGACCTGAGGCTACATGCTGTGTTTCGGCGCAGCGCCACCTACTGGTCCGGAGATATGAAAAATGGCTATTTTTTCTTATAACTTCTGAACAGTTTGTCCAAAAATCATACAATTGGTCTCGTTAGATTCAGGGCAACATGCCGAGTCGACTGATATCCAATTTGACCATATCGGTCATTTTGGCTGTCGGCCATTTTGAATTTTGTGCTAAAATTCTGTATTTTATGAACGCATGAACGGATTGTTACGAAATGTGGTATGGGTCATCAGCACAATGCCCTGAATGAGCCTGAGAAGTTTCGAAACAGCGCCACCTAGTGGTGAATTTTTTTTTTCAAATGCTTATAACTTTGGGTGTGGTCGACTTATTTTCACGAAACTCATCTTTTTAGACTCCTGAATCGTTGCCGAGTCCTACGATACCAAACATGCTAGGTTTCGCCTTACGGTTTGTGTAGCGTTGTGATTTAGCGCTTAAAAAACATTTGGCTATATCTTTGAAACCGCTAGTCCAATCGAGACGAAACCACCGTCAGAAGTTTGGAAACAAAGGTCGATAGCTATACGCCAATGCCCAAATGCGAAAATATTGATGTTTAGGGGTACTAATTTCCAATCAAAGTCATGTGTCAGTCATTTTTTTCGTGTTTTTTCATATAAATGTCTATAACTCCGAAGCGAATTGAGATATTTTCACCAAAATTGACACACATATGTATGGGCTCACTCTGAGGACACGTAAAAAAAATTGTGGGACTGAGCCTCTTGGTGGCGCTATAATTGAACAAAATATGAAATTCCCATTGACTTCAATACAGTTTTGTGAAATAAAATGCTATACTAAACAAATGCATTGGTGTAATATTACGAAACTCAGATTGTGTCATCAGCACCATCCCCTGAAGGCAACCAAAATATTTCAAGACAGCGCCACCTAGTGGTCAAAAGTTATAACAAAATTTCCAAAAAGGCTAATAACTTTTGAATAAATCTGGCTATTGAAATGCCACGGATCTTAATAGATTCCTTGGGTCAAGCCGAGAACATAGATACCAAGTTTTCCTTATTTGGCCAAACTTCCTGTCCGCCATCTTGATTTTCATTCAAAACCTACTTTTTCTAACTCCTCCTAGACCGTTTGTCCGATTTTCACCAAAATCGAATCGTATCATCTCCAGACTGTGCCGACAAAAAGTTATGGATTTCGTGTCGATTGATGAAACCGTTTTTGTATAGCACAGCAGCAAAGTTGAGGCATGATGCCAAAATGACTATTCAGGCTTTATATCTGCAATGCCTCGACATATTGACACAAAACTTTGTATGTGTCACTGTCTCCTTACTCTGACCACACCACATCAATTTCGTAACAGCGCCACCTTTTGGTCAAAAGTGACAATCCATTAAATCATATTTTGAATCACTTTTTACATGATTTTTCAGCCATTTCGCCTAAAATCCTCTTTAAATGTCTTTAATTGCTCATTGTTGCAGTTGGTCTGACACTTTCAGACATGTTGGCATGTCTTGTCGTCTTATTCTGCTTGGCCCCGGTAATTGCTGCTTGCAGCTATTTTTAGGGGCCAAGCACCGAAGGTGCGGAGGCACCTATTGTATCTGTTCCGTTTCTTATTATTATTATTATTATTATTATTATTATTAGGGGCCAAGCACCGAAGGTGCGGAGGCACCTATTGTATCTGTTCCGTTTCTTATTAGGGGCCAAGCACCGAAGGTGCGGAGGCACCTATTGTTTTCGTTCCCGTTCTTATTATTATTAGGGGCCAAGCACCGAAGGTGCGGAGGCACCTATTGTATCTGTTCCGTTTCTTATTATTATTATTATTATTATTATTATTATTATTCTTCCGCCATGGGAGTCTATGGCAGCCCATAGAACCGATTGCGGGAAAGTTGTTTTGGTTTGACATTCTGATAGAGGACCGTCTCAACATTAAATACACCAATTTTGGTGTTTCTAAGTCATTCCCTCTAGCGCCACCACCTGTCCAAAGTTTCACTTTTATTTTGCTAATAACTTTTGAACCAAAAGGCCAATCAGCGAAATTCTTTTTTCCTCTGATTCCTGAGCTCATGGCGATTCGATTGCACCCTATGACGTCATTTTCCGTCATAAAAATATGGCCGCCATCTTGAATTTTCAAAAAAAGCTACTTTTTCGAACTCGTCCTAGACGGTTTGTCCGATTTGCACGAAAATTGAACCAGATCATCTTCAGGTAGTGCTGACAAAAAGTTATGGAATTCAAATGGATTCGTCAAACCGTTTTCGATAAACGCACAAATACATTTTACGTAGCGCTAGCAAAAACAGTCATAAGGCCGTATCTCCGCAACGGTTTATCGTATTCAGACCAAACTTGGTACTTGTACTCACAAGCATGACCTGAGGCTACATGCTGTGTTTCGGCGCAGCGCCACCTACTGGTCCGGAGATATGAAAAATGGCTATTTTTGCTTATAACTTCTGAACAGTTTGTCCAAAAATCATACAATTGGTCTCGTTAGATTCAGGGCAACATGCCGAGTCGACTGATATCCAATTTGACCATATCGGTCATTTTGGCTGTCGGCCATTTTGAATTTTGTGCTAAAATTCTGTATTTTATGAACGCATGAACGGATTGTTACGAAACGTGGTATGGGTCATCAGCACAATGCCCTGAATGAGCCTGAGAAGTTTCGAAACAGCGCCACCTAGTGGTGAATTTTTTTTTTCAAATGCTTATAACTTTGGGTGTGGTCGACTTATTTTCACGAAACTCATCTTTTTAGACTCCTGAATCGTTGCCGAGTCCTACGATACCAAACATGCTAGGTTTCGCCTTACGGTTTGTGTAGCGTTGTGATTTAGCGCTTAAAAAACATTTGGCTATATCTTTGAAACCGCTAGTCCGATCGAGACGAAACCACCGTCAGAAGTTTGGAAACATAGGTCGATAGCTATACGCCAATGCCCAAATGCGAAAATATTGATGTTTAGGGGTACTAATTTCCAATCAAAGTCATGTGTCAGTCATTTTTTTCGTGTTTTTTCATATAAATGTCTATAACTCCGAAGCGAATTGAGATATTTTCACCAAAATTGACACACATATGTATGGGCTCACTCTGAGGACACGTAAAAAAAATTGTGGGACTGAGCCTCTTGGTGGCGCTATAATTGAACAAAATATGAAATTCCCATTGACTTCAATACAGTTTTGTGAAATAAAATGCTATACTAAACAAATGCATTGGTGTAATATTACGAAACTCAGATTGTGTCATCAGCACCATCCCCTGAAGGCAACCAAAATATTTCAAGACAGCGCCACCTAGTGGTCAAAAGTTATAACAAAATTTCCAAAAAGGCTAATAACTTTTGAATAAATCTGGCTATTGAAATTCCACGGTTCTTAATAGATTCCTTGGGTCAAGCCGAGAACATAGATACCAAGTTTTCCTTATTTGGCCAAACTTCCTGTCCGCCATCTTGATTTTCATTCAAAACCTACTTTTTCGAACTCCTCCTAGACCGTTTGTCCGATTTTCACCAAAATCGAATCGTATCATCTCCAGACTGTGCCGACAAAAAGTTATGGATTTCGTGTCGATTGATGAAACCGTTTTCGTATAGCGCAGCAGCAAAGTTGAGGCATGATGCCAAAATGACTATTCAGGCTTTATATCTGCAATGCCTCGACATATTGACACAAAACTTTGTATGTGTCACTGTCTACTTACTCTGACCACACCACATCAATTTCGTAACAGCGCCACCTTTTGGTCAAAAGTGACAATCCATTAAATCATATTTTGAATCACTTTTTACATGATTTTTCAGCCATTTCGCCTAAAATCCTCTTTAAATGTCTTTAATTGCTCATTGTTGCAGTTGGTCTGACACTTTCAGACATGTTGGCATGTCTTGTCGTCTTATTCTGCTTGGCCCCGGTAATTGCTGCTTGCAGCTATATTTAGGGGCCAAGCACCGAAGGTGCGGAGGCACCTATTGTATCTGTTCCGTTTCTTATTATTATTATTATTATTATTATTATTATTATTCTTCCGCCATGGGAGTCTATGGCAGCCCATAGAACCGATTGCGGGAAAGTTGTTTTGGTTTGACATTCTGATAGAGGACCGTCTCAACATTAAATACACCAATTTTGGTGTTTCTAAGTCATTCCCTCTAGCGCCACCACCTGTCCAAAGTTTCACTTTTATTTTGCTAATAACTTTTGAACCGTAAGGCCAATCAGCGAAATTCTTTTTTCCTCTGATTCCTGAGCTCATGGCGATTCGATTGCACCCTATGACGTCATTTTCCGTCATAAAAATATGGCCGCCATCTTGAATTTTCAAAAAAAGCTACTTTTTCGAACTCGTCCTAGACGGTTTGTCCGATTTGCACGAAAATTGAACCAGATCATCTTCAGGTAGTGCTGACAAAAAGTTATGGAATTCAAATGGATTCGTCAAACCGTTTTCGATAAACGCACAAATACATTTTACGTAGCGCTAGCAAAAACAGTCGTAAGGCCGTATCTCCGCAACGGTTTATCGTATTCAGACCAAACTTGGTACTTGTACTCACAAGCATGACCTGAGGCTACATGCTGTGTTTCGGCGCAGCGCCACCTACTGGTCCGGAGATATGAAAAATGGCTATTTTTGCTTATAACTTCTGAACAGTTTGTCCAAAAATCATAAAATTGGTCTCGTTAGATTCAGGGCAACATGCCGAGTCGACTGATATCCAATTTGACCATATCGGTCATTTTGGCTGTCGGCCATTTTGAATTTTGTGCTAAAATTCTGTATTTTATGAACGCATGAACGGATTGTTACGAAACGTGGTATGGGTCATCAGCACAATGCCCTGAATGAGCCTGAGAAGTTTCGAAACAGCGCCACCTAGTGGTGAATTTTTTTTTTCAAATGCTTATAACTTTGGGTGTGGTCGACTTATTTTCACGAAACTCATCTTTTTAGACTCCTGAATCGTTGCCGAGTCCTACGATACCAAACATGCTAGGTTTCGCCTTACGGTTTGTGTAGCGTTGTGATTTAGCGCTTAAAAAACATTTGGCTATATCTTTGAAACCGCTAGTCCGATCGAGACGAAACCACCGTCAGAAGTTTGGAAACATAGGTCGATAGCTATACGCCAATGCCCAAATGCGAAAATATTGATGTTTAGGGGTACTAATTTCCAATCAAAGTCATGTGTCAGTCATTTTTTTCGTGTTTTTTCATATAAATGTCTATAACTCCGAAGCGAATTGAGATATTTTCACCAAAATTGACACACATATGTATGGGCTCACTCTGAGGACACGTAAAAAAAATTGTGGGACTGAGCCTCTTGGTGGCGCTATAATTGAACAAAATATGAAATTCCCATTGACTTCAATACAGTTTTGTGAAATAAAATGCTATACTAAACAAATGCATTGGTGTAATATTACGAAACTCAGATTGTGTCATCAGCACCATCCCCTGAAGGCAACCAAAATATTTCAAGACAGCGCCACCTAGTGGTCAAAAGTTATAACAAAATTTCCAAAAAGGCTAATAACTTTTGAATAAATCTGGCTATTGAAATTCCACGGTTCTTAATAGATTCCTTGGGTCAAGCCGAGAACATAGATACCAAGTTTTCCTTATTTGGCCAAACTTCCTGTCCGCCATCTTGATTTTCATTCAAAACCTACTTTTTCGAACTCCTCCTAGACCGTTTGTCCGATTTTCACCAAAATCGAATCGTATCATCTCCAGACTGTGCCGACAAAAAGTTATGGATTTCGTGTCGATTGATGAAACCGTTTTCGTATAGCACAGCAGCAAAGTTGAGGCATGATGCCAAAATGACTATTCAGGCTTTATATCTGCAATGCCTCGACATATTGACACAAAACTTTGTATGTGTCACTGTCTACTTACTCTGACCACACCACATCAATTTCGTAACAGCGCCACCTTTTGGTCAAAAGTGACAATCCATTAAATCATATTTTGAATCACTTTTTACATGATTTTTCAGCCATTTCGCCTAAAATCCTCTTTAAATGTCTTTAATTGCTCATTGTTGCAGTTGGTCTGACACTTTCAGACATGTTGGCATGTCTTGTCGTCTTATTCTGCTTGGCCCCGGTAATTGCTGCTTGCAGCTATATTTATTCTTCTTCTTCTTCTTCTTCTTCCGCTCTTGGAGTCTATGGCAGCCCATAGAACCGATTGCGGGAAAGTTGTTTTGGTTTGACATTCTGATAGAGGACAGTCCCAACATTAAATACACCAATTTTTGTGTTTCTAAGTCATTCCCTCTAGCGCCACCACCTGTCCAAAGTTTCACTTTTATTTTGCTAATAACTTTTGAACCGTAAGGCCAATCAACAAAATTCTTTTTTCCTCTTATTTCTGAGCTCATGCCGATTCGATTGCACCCTATGACGTCATTTTCCGTCATATAAATATGGCCGCCATTTTTAATTTTCTGAAAAAGCTACTTTTTCGAACTCGTCCTAGACGGTTTGTCCGATTTGCACGAAAATTGAACCAGATCATCTTCAGGCAGTGTTGACCAAAAGTTATGGAATTCAAATTGATTCGTCAAACCGTTTTCGATAAACGCACGAATACATTTTACGTAGCGCTAGCAAAAACAGTCATAAGGCTGTATCTCCGCAAAGGTTTATCGTATTCAGACCAAACTTAGTACATGTACTCACAAGCATGACCTGAGGCTACATGCTGCGTTTCGGCGCAGCGCCACCTACTGGTCCGGAGATATGAAAAATGGCTATTTTTGCTTATAACTTCTGAACAGTTTGTCCAAAAATCATAAAATTGGTATCGTTAGATTCAGGGCAATATGCCGATTCGACTGATATCCAGTTTTACCATATCGGCCCTTTTGACTGTCGGCCATTTTGAATTTTGTGCTAAAATACTGTATTTTAAGAACGCATGAACGAATTGTTACGAAACTTGGTATGGGTCATCAGCACGTTGTCCTGAAGGAGCGTGAGAAGTTTCGAAACAGCGCCACCTAGTGGTGAATTTTTTTTTTCAAATGCTTATAACTTTGGGTGTGGTCAACTTATTTTCACGAGACTCATCTAATTAGACTCCTGAAACCTTGCCGAGTCCTACGATACCAAACATGCTAGGTTTTGCCTTACGGTTTGTGTAGCGTTGTGATTTAGCGCTTAAAAAACATTTGGCTATATCTTCGAAACCGCTAGTCCGATCGAGACGAAACCACCGTCAGAAGTTTGGAAACATAGGTCGATAGCTATACGCCAATGCCCAAATGCGAAAATATTGATGTTTAGGGGTAGTAAATTCCAAACAAAGTCATGTGTCAGTCATTTTTTACGTGTTTTTTCATATAAATGCCTATAACTCTGAAGCAAATTGAGATTTTTTCACCAAAACTGACACACATATGTATGGGCTCACTCTGAGGACACGTAAAAAAAATTGTGAGACTGAGCCTCTTGGTGGCGCTATAATAGAACAAAACATAAAATTCCCATTGACTTCAATACAGTTTTGTGAAATAAAATGCTATTTTCATTAAAAACCTACTTTTTCGAACTCCTCCTACACCGTTTGTCCGATTTTCACCAAAATCGAATCATATCATCTCCAGACCGTGCCGACTGAAAGTTATGGATTTCGTGTCGATTGACAAAACCGTTTTCGTATAGCGCAGCAGCAAATTTGAGGCATGATGCTAAAAGCATTATTCAGGCTTTATGTCTGCAATGCCTTGACATATTGACACCAAACTTTGCATGTGTCATTGTCACTTCACTCTGACCACATCACATCAGTTTTGTAACTGCGCCACCTATTGGTCGAAAGTGATAATCCATCAAATCATATTTTTATTTATTGTTTCTATGATTTTTCAGGCATTTTGCCTAAAATCCTCTTTAAATGTCTTTAATTGCTCATTGTTGCAGTTGGTCTGACACTTTCAGACATGTCGGCATGTCTTGTCGTCTTATTCAGCTTGGCCCCGGTAATGGCTGCTTGCAGCTATATTTATTATTCTTCTTCTTCTTCCGCCATGGGAGTCTATGGCAGCCCATAGAACCGATTGCGGGAAAGTTGTTTTGGTTTGACATTCTGATAGAGGACAGTCCCAACATTAAGTACACCAATTTTGGTGTGTCTAAGTCATTCCCTCTAGCGCCACCACCTGTCCAAAGTTTCACTTTTACTTTGCTAATAACTTTTGAACCGTAAGGCCAATCAGCGAAATTCTTTTTTCCTCTGATTCCTGAGCTCATGACGATTCGATTGCACCCTATGACGTCATTTTCCGTCATAAAAACATGGCCGCCATTTTGAATTTTCCTAAAAAGCTACTTTTTCGAACTCGTCCTAGACGGTTTGTCCGATTTGCACGAAAATTGAATCGGATCATCTTCAGGCAGTGGTGACAAAAAGTTATTAAAATCTTTTTGATTCGTCAAACCGTTTTCGATAAACGCTCGAACAAATTTTACGTGGCGCTTACAAAAACAGTCGTAAGGCTGTATCTCCGCAACGGTTTATCGTATTCAGACCAAACTTGGTACATGTCATCACAAGCATGACCTGAGGCTACATGCTGCGTTTCGCCGCAGCGCCACCTACTGGTCCGGAGATATGAAAAATGGCTATTTTTGCTTATAACTTCTGAACAGTTTGTCCAAAAATCATAAAATTGGTCTTGATAGATTCAGGGCGTCATGCCGAGTCGACTGATATCCAATTTTGCCATATCGGCCAATTTGACTGTCGGCCATTTTGAATTTTGTGCTAAAATGCTGTATTTTAACAACGCATGAACAGATTATTACGAAACTTGGTATGGGTCATCAGCACGATGTCCTGAAGGAGTGTGAGAAGTTTCGAAACAGCGCCACCTAGTGGTGAATTTTTTTTTTCAAATGCTTATAACTTTGGGTGTGATCGACTTATTTTCACGAAACTCATCTCATTGGACTCCTGAATTGTTGCCGAGTCCAACGATACCAAACATGTTAGGTTTCGCCTAACGGTTTGTGTAGCATTGTGATTTAGCGCTTAAAAAACATTAGGCTATATCTTCGAAACCGTTTGTCCGATTGAGACGAAACCACCGTCAGAAGTTTGGAATCATAGCTTGTTAACTACATGCAAATGCCCAAATGTGAAAATATTGATGTTTAGGGGTAGTAATATTCAATCAAAGTCATGTGTCAGTCATTTTTTACGTGTTTTTTCATATAAATGTCTATAACTCCGAAGCAAATTGAGATTATTGCACCAAAATCGACACATATATGTATGGGCTCACTCTGATGACACATAAAAAAAATGGTGGGACTTAGCCTCTTGGTGGCGCTATAATAGAACAAAACATGAAATTCCCATTGATTTCAATAGAGTTTTGTGAAATAAAATGCTATACTAAACAAATGCATTGGTGTAATATTACGAAACTCAGAATGTGCCTTCAGCACCATCCCCTGAAGGTACTCAAAATATTTCGAAACAGCGCCACCTAGTGGTCAAAAGTTATAACAAAATTTCCAAAAAGGCTAATAACTTTTGAATAAATCTGTCTATTGAAATGCCACTGGTCTTAATAGATTCCTTGGGTCAAGCCGAGAACATAGATACCAAGTTTTCCTTATTTGGCCGAACTTCCTGTCCGCCATCTTGATGTTCAGTCAAAACCTACTTTTTCGAACTCCTCCTAGACCGTTTGTCCGATTTTCACCAAAATCGAATCGTATCATCTCCAGACCGTGCCGACTAAAAGTTATGGATTTCGTGTCGATAGACAAAACCGTTTTCGTATAGCGCAGCAGCAAAGTTGAGGCATGATGCTAATAGCACTATTCAGGCTTTATCTCTGCAATGCCTTGACATATTGACACCAAACTTTGTATGTGTCATTGTCACTTCACTCTGACCACATCACATCAGTTTTGTAACTGCGCCACCTATTGGTCGAAAGTGATAATCCATAAAATCATATTTTTAATTATTGTTTCTATGATTTTTCAGGCATTTTGCATAAAATCCTCTTTAAAGTCTATAATTGCTCATTGTTGCAGTTGGTCTGACACTTTCAGACATGTTGGCATGTCTTGTCGTCTTATTCTGCTTGGCCCCGGTAATTGCTGCTTGCAGCTATATTTATTATTATTCTTCTTCTTCTTCCGCCATGGGAGTCTATGGCAGCCCATAGAACCGATTGCGGGAAAGTTGTTTTGGTTTGACATTCTGATAGAGGACAGTCCCAACATTAAGTACACCAATTTTGGTGTGTCTAAGTCATTCCCTCTAGCGCCACCACCTGTCCAAAGTTTCACTTTTACTTTGCTAATAACTTTTGAACCGTAAGGCCAATCAGCGAAATCCTTTTTTCCTCTGATTCCTGAGCTCATGACGATTCGATTGCACCCTATGACGTCATTTTCCGTCATAAAAACATGGCCGCCATTTTGAATTTTCCTAAAAAGCTACTTTTTCGAACTCGTCCTAGACGGTTTGTCCGATTTGCACGAAAATTGAATCGGATCATCTTCAGGCAGTGGTGACAAAAAGTTATTAAAATCTTTTTGATTCGTCAAACCGTTTTCGATAAACGCTCGAACAAATTTTACGTGGCGCTTACAAAAACAGTCGTAAGGCTGTATCTCCGCAACGGTTTATCGTATTCAGACCAAACTTGGTACATGTCATCACAAGCATGACCTGAGGCTACATGCTGCGTTTCGCCGCAGCGCCACCTACTGGTCCGGAGATATGAAAAATGGCTATTTTTGCTTATAACTTCTGAACAGTTTGTCCAAAAATCATAAAATTGGTCTTGATAGATTCAGGGCGTCATGCCGAGTCGACTGATATCCAATTTTGCCATATCGGCCAATTTGACTGTCGGCCATTTTGAATTTTGTGCTAAAATGCTGTATTTTAACAACGCATGAACGGATTATTACGAAACTTGGTATGGGTCATCAGCACGATGTCCTGAAGGAGTGTGAGAAGTTTCGAAACAGCGCCACCTAGTGGTGAATTTTTTTTTTCAAATGCTTATAACTTTGGGTGTGATCGACTTATTTTCACGAAACTCATCTCATTGGACTCCTGAATTGTTGCCGAGTCCAACGATACCAAACATGTTAGGTTTCGCCTAACGGTTTGTGTAGCATTGTGATTTAGCGCTTAAAAAACATTAGGCTATATCTTCGAAACCGTTTGTCCGATTGAGACGAAACCACCGTCAGAAGTTTGGAATCATAGCTTGTTAACTACAAGCAAATGCCCAAATGTGAAAATATTGATGTTTAGGGGTAGTAATATTCAATCAAAGTCATGTGTCAGTCATTTTTTACGTGTTTTTTCATATAAATGTCTATAACTCCGAAGCAAATTGAGATTATTGCACCAAAATCGACACATATATGTATGGGCTCACTCTGATGACACATAAAAAAAATGGTGGGACTGAGCCTCTTGGTGGCGCTATAATAGAACAAAACATGAAATTCCCATTGATTTCAATAGAGTTTTGTGAAATAAAATGCTATACTAAACAAATGCATTGGTGTAATATTACGAAACTCAGAATGTGCCTTCAGCACCATCCCCTGAAGGTACTCAAAATATTTCGAAACAGCGCCACCTAGTGGTCAAAAGTTATAACAAAATTTCCAAAAAGGCTAATAACTTTTGAATAAATCTGTCTATTGAAATGCCACTGGTCTTAATAGATTCCTTGGGTCAAGCCGAGAACATAGATACCAAGTTTTCCTTATTTGGCCGAACTTCCTGTCCGCCATCTTGATGTTCAGTCAAAACCTACTTTTTCGAACTCCTCCTAGACCGTTTGTCCGATTTTCACCAAAATCGAATCGTATCATCTCCAGACCGTGCCGACTAAAAGTTATGGATTTCGTGTCGATAGACAAAACCGTTTTCGTATAGCGCAGCAGCAAAGTTGAGGCATGATGCTAATAGCACTATTCAGGCTTTATCTCTGCAATGCCTTGACATATTGACACCAAACTTTGTATGTGTCATTGTCACTTCACTCTGACCACATCACATCAGTTTTGTAACTGCGCCACCTATTGGTCGAAAGTGATAATCCATAAAATCATATTTTTAATTATTGTTTCTATGATTTTTCAGGCATTTTGCATAAAATCCTCTTTAAAGTCTATAATTGCTCATTGTTGCAGTTGGTCTGACACTTTCAGACATGTTGGCATGTCTTGTCGTCTTATTCTGCTTGGCCCCGGTAATTGCTGCTTGCAGCTATATTTAGGGGCCAAGCACCGAAGGTGCGGAGGCACCTATTGTATCTGTTCCGTTTCTTATTATTATTAGGGGCCAAGCACCGAAGGTGCGGAGGCACCTATTGTATCTGTTCCGTTTCTTATTATTATTAGGGGCCAAGCACCGAAGGTGCGGAGGCACCTATTGTATCTGTTCCGTTTCTTATTATTAGGGGCCAAGCACCGAAGGTGCGGAGGCACCTATTGTTTTCGTTCCCGTTCTTATTATTATTATTATTATTATTATTATTATTCTTCCTTCTTCCGACTGGGAGTCTATGGCAGCCCATAGAACCGATTGCGGGAAAGTTGTTTTGGTTTGACATTCTGATAGAGGACCGTCTCAACATTAAATACACCAATTTTGGTGTTTCTAAGTCATTCCCTCTAGCGCCACCACCTGTCCAAAATTTCACTTTTATTTTGCTAATAACTTTTGAACCGTAAGGCCAATCAGCGAAATTCTTTTTTCCACTGATTCCTGAGCTCATGGCGATTCGATTGCACCCTATGACGTCATTTGCCGTCATAAAAATATGGCCGCCATCTTGAATTTTCAAAAAAAGCTACTTTTTCGAACTCGTCCTAGACGGTTTGTCCGATTTGCACGAAAATTGAACCAGATCATCTTCAGGTAGTGCTGACAAAAAGTTATGGAATTCAAATGGATTCGTCAAACCGTTTTCGATAAACGCACGAATACATTTTACGTAGCGCTAGCAAAAACAGTCGTAAGGCCGTATCTCCGCAACGGTTTATCGTATTCAGACCAAACTTGGTACTTGTACTCACAAGCATGACCTGAGGCTACATGCTGTGTTTCGGCGCAGCGCCACCTACTGGTCCGGAGATATGAAAAATGGCTATTTTTGCTTATAACTTCTGAACAGTTTGTCCAAAAATCATACAATTGGTCTCGTTAGATTCAGGGCAACATGCCGAGTCGACTGATATCCAATTTGACCATATCGGTCATTTTGGCTGTCGGCCATTTTGAATTTTGTGCTAAAATTCTGTATTTTATGAACGCATGAACGGATTGTTACGAAACGTGGTATGGGTCATCAGCACAATGCCCTGAATGAGCCTGAGAAGTTTCGAAACAGCGCCACCTAGTGGTGAATTTTTTTTTTCAAATGCTTATAACTTTGGGTGTGGTCGACTTATTTTCACGAAACTCATCTTTTTAGACTCCTGAATCATTGCCGAGTCCTACGATACCAAACATGCTAGGTTTTGCCTTACAATTTGTGTAGCGTTGTGATTTAGCGCTTAAAAAACATTTGGCTATATCTTTGAAACCGCTAGTCCGATCGAGACGAAACCACCGTCAGAAGTTTGGAAACATAGGTCGATAGCTATACGCCAATGCCCAAATGTGAAAATATTGATGTTTAGGGGTACTAATTTCCAATCAAAGTCATGTGTCAGTCATTTTTTTCGTGTTTTTTCATATAAATGTCTATAACTCCGAAGCGAATTGAGATTTTTGCACCAAAATCGACACATATATGTATGGGCTCACTCTGAGGACACATAAAAAAAATGGTGGGACTGAGCCTCTTGGTGGCGCTATAATAGAACAAAACATGAAATTCCCATTGACTTCAATGCAGTTTTGTGAAATAAAATGCTATACTAAACAAATGCATTGGTGTAATATTACGAAACTCAGAATGTGCCATCAGCACCATCCCCTGAAGGTACCCAAAATATTTAGAGACAGCGCCACCTAGTGGTCAAAAGTTATAACAACATTTCCAAAACTGCTAATAACTTTTGAATACATCGGCCTATGTAAATGCCACTGGTCTTAATAGATTCCTTGGGTCAAGCCGAGAACATAGATACCAAATTTTCCTTATTTGGTCAAACTTCTTGTCCGCCATCTTGATTTTCATTCAAAACCTACTTTTTCGAACTCCTCCTAGACCGTTTGTCCGATTTTCACCAAAATCGAATCGTATCATCTCCAGACCGTGCCGACTAAAAGTTATGGATTTCGTGTCGATAGACGAAACCGTTTTCGTATAGCGCAGCAGCAAAGTTGAGGCATGATGCTAATAGCATTAATTAAGGCTTTATCTCTGCAATGCCTTGACATATTGACACCAAACTTTGTATGTGTCATTGTAACTTCACTCTGACCACATCACATCAGTTTTGTAACTGCGCCACCTATTGGTCGAAAGTGATAATCCATCAAATCATATTTTTATTTATTGTTTCTATGATTTTTCAGGCATTTTGCCTAAAATCCTCTTTAAATGTCTTTAATTGCTCATTGTTGCAGTTGGTCTGACACTTTCAGACATGTCGGCATGTCTTGTCGTCTTATTCAGCTTGGCCCCGGTAATGGCTGCTTGCAGCTATATTTATTATTATTATTATTATTATTATTATTCTTCCGCCATGGGAGTCTATGGCAGCCCATAGAACCGATTGCGGGAAAGTTGTTTTGGTTTGACATTCTGATAGAGGACCGTCTCAACATTAAATACACCAATTTTGGTGTTTCTAAGTCATTCCCTCTAGCGCCACCACCTGTCCAAAGTTTCACTTTTATTTTGCTAATAACTTTTGAACCGTAAGGCCAATCAGCGAAATTCTTTTTTCCTCTTATTTCTGAGCTCATGCCGATTCGATTGCACCCTATGACGTCATTTGCCGTCATAAAAATATGGCCGCCATCTTGAATTTTCAAAAAAAGCTACTTTTTCGAACTCGTCCTAGACGGTTTGTCCGATTTGCACGAAAATTGAACCAGATCATCTTCAGGTAGTGCTGACAAAAAGTTATGGAATTCAAATGGATTCGTCAAACCGTTTTCAATAAACGCACAAATACATTTTACGTAGCGCTAGCAAAAACAGTCGTAAGGCCGTATCTCCGCAACGGTTTATCGTATTCAGACCAAACTTGGTACTTGTACTCACAAGCATGACCTGAGGCTACATGCTGTGTTTCGGCGCAGCGCCACCTACTGGTCCGGAGATATGAAAAATGGCTATTTTTGCTTATAACTTCTGAACAGTTTGTCCAAAAATCATACAATTGGTCTCGTTAGATTCAGGGCAACATGCCGAGTCGACTGATATCAAATTTGACCATATCGGTCATTTTGGCTGTCGGCCATTTTGAATTTTGTGCTAAAATTCTGTATTTTATGAACGCATGAACGGATTGTTACGAAACGTGGTATGGGTCATCAGCACAATGCCCTGAATGAGCCTGAGAAGTTTCGAAACAGCGCCACCTAGTGGTGAATTTTTTTTTTCAAATGCTTATAACTTTGGGTGTGGTCGACTTATTTTCACGAAACTCATCTTTTTAGACTCCTGAATCGTTGCCGAGTCCTACGATACCAAACATGCTAGGTTTTGCCTTACGGTTTGTGTAGCGTTGTGATTTAGCGCTTAAAAAACATTTGGCTATATCTTTGAAACCGCTAGTCCGATCGAGACGAAACCACCGTCAGAAGTTTGGAAACATAGGTCGATAGCTATACGCCAATGCCCAAATGCGAAAATATTGATGTTTAGGGGTACTAATTTCCAATCAAAGTCATGTGTCAGTCATTTTTTTCGTGTTTTTTCATATAAATGTCTATAACTCCGAAGTGAATTGAGATATTTTCACCAAAATTGACACACATATGTATGGGCTCACTCTGAGGACACGTAAAAAAAATTGTGGGACTGAGCCTCTTGGTGGCGCTATAATTGAACAAAATATGAAATTCCCATTGACTTCAATACAGTTTTGTGAAATAAAATGCTATACTAAACAAATGCATTGGTGTAATATTACGAAACTCAGATTGTGTCATCAGCACCATCCCCTGAAGGCAACCAAAATATTTCAAGACAGCGCCACCTAGTGGTCAAAAGTTATAACAAAATTTCCAAAAAGGCTAATAACTTTTGAATAAATCTGGCTATTGAAATGCCACGGGTCTTAATAGATTCCTTGGGTCAAGCCGAGAACATAGATACCAAGTTTTCCTTATTTGGCCAAACTTCCTGTCCGCCATCTTGATTTTCATTCAAAACCTACTTTTTCTAACTCCTCCTAGACCGTTTGTCCGATTTTCACCAAAATCGAATCGTATCATCTCCAGACTGTGCCGACAAAAAGTTATGGATTTCGTGTCGATTGATGAAACCGTTTTTGTATAGCACAGCAGCAAAGTTGAGGCATGATGCCAAAATGACTATTCAGGCTTTATATCTGCAATGCCTCGACATATTGACACAAAACTTTGTATGTGTCACTGTCTCCTTACTCTGACCACACCACATCAATTTCGTAACAGCGCCACCTTTTGGTCAAAAGTGACAATCCATTAAATCATATTTTGAATCACTTTTTACATGATTTTTCAGCCATTTCGCCTAAAATCCTCTTTAAATGTCTTTAATTGCTCATTGTTGCAGTTGGTCTGACACTTTCAGACATGTTGGCATGTCTTGTCGTCTTATTCTGCTTGGCCCCGGTAATTGCTGCTTGCAGCTATATTTATTATTATTATTATTATTATTATTATTATTATTCTTCCGCCATGGGAGTCTATGGCAGCCCATAGAACCGATTGCGGGAAAGTTGTTTTGGTTTGACATTCTGATAGAGGACCGTCTCAACATTAAATACACCAATTTTGGTGTTTCTAAGTCATTCCCTCTAGCGCCACCACCTGTCCAAAGTTTCACTTTTATTTTGCTAATAACTTTTGAACCGTAAGGCCAATCAGCGAAATTCTTTTTTCCTCTGATTCCTGAGCTCATGGCGATTCGATTGCACCCTATGACGTCATTTGCCGTCATAAAAATATGGCCGCCATCTTGAATTTTCAAAAAAAGCTACTTTTTCGAACTCGTCCTAGACGGTTTGTCCGATTTGCACGAAAATTGAACCAGATCATCTTCAGGTAGTGCTGACAAAAAGTTATGGAATTCAAATGGATTCGTCAAACCGTTTTCAATAAACGCACAAATACATTTTACGTAGCGCTAGCAAAAACAGTCGTAAGGCCGTATCTCCGCAACGGTTTATCGTATTCAGACCAAACTTGGTACTTGTACTCACAAGCATGACCTGAGGCTACATGCTGTGTTTCGGCGCAGCGCCACCTACTGGTCCGGAGATATGAAAAATGGCTATTTTTTCTTATAACTTCTGAACAGTTTGTCCAAAAATCATACAATTGGTCTCGTTAGATTCAGGGCAACATGCCGAGTCGACTGATATCCAATTTGACCATATCGGTCATTTTGGCTGTCGGCCATTTTGAATTTTGTGCTAAAATTCTGTATTTTATGAACGCATGAACGGATTGTTACGAAATGTGGTATGGGTCATCAGCACAATGCCCTGAATGAGCCTGAGAAGTTTCGAAACAGCGCCACCTAGTGGTGAATTTTTTTTTTCAAATGCTTATAACTTTGGGTGTGGTCGACTTATTTTCACGAAACTCATCTTTTTAGACTCCTGAATCGTTGCCGAGTCCTACGATACCAAACATGCTAGGTTTCGCCTTACGGTTTGTGTAGCGTTGTGATTTAGCGCTTAAAAAACATTTGGCTATATCTTTGAAACCGCTAGTCCAATCGAGACGAAACCACCGTCAGAAGTTTGGAAACATAGGTCGATAGCTATACGCCAATGCCCAAATGCGAAAATATTGATGTTTAGGGGTACTAATTTCCAATCAAAGTCATGTGTCAGTCATTTTTTTCGTGTTTTTTCATATAAATGTCTATAACTCCGAAGCGAATTGAGATATTTTCACCAAAATTGACACACATATGTATGGGCTCACTCTGAGGACACGTAAAAAAAATTGTGGGACTGAGCCTCTTGGTGGCGCTATAATTGAACAAAATATGAAATTCCCATTGACTTCAATACAGTTTTGTGAAATAAAATGCTATACTAAACAAATGCATTGGTGTAATATTACGAAACTCAGATTGTGTCATCAGCACCATCCCCTGAAGGCAACCAAAATATTTCAAGACAGCGCCACCTAGTGGTCAAAAGTTATAACAAAATTTCCAAAAAGGCTAATAACTTTTGAATAAATCTGGCTATTGAAATGCCACGGATCTTAATAGATTCCTTGGGTCAAGCCGAGAACATAGATACCAAGTTTTCCTTATTTGGCCAAACTTCCTGTCCGCCATCTTGATTTTCATTCAAAACCTACTTTTTCTAACTCCTCCTAGACCGTTTGTCCGATTTTCACCAAAATCGAATCGTATCATCTCCAGACTGTGCCGACAAAAAGTTATGGATTTCGTGTCGATTGATGAAACCGTTTTTGTATAGCACAGCAGCAAAGTTGAGGCATGATGCCAAAATGACTATTCAGGCTTTATATCTGCAATGCCTCGACATATTGACACAAAACTTTGTATGTGTCACTGTCTCCTTACTCTGACCACACCACATCAATTTCGTAACAGCGCCACCTTTTGGTCAAAAGTGACAATCCATTAAATCATATTTTGAATCACTTTTTACATGATTTTTCAGCCATTTCGCCTAAAATCCTCTTTAAATGTCTTTAATTGCTCATTGTTGCAGTTGGTCTGACACTTTCAGACATGTTGGCATGTCTTGTCGTCTTATTCTGCTTGGCCCCGGTAATTGCTGCTTGCAGCTATTTAGGGGCCAAGCACCGAAGGTGCGGAGGCACCTATTGTATCTGTTCCGTTTCTTATTATTATTATTAGGGGCCAAGCACCGAAGGTGCGGAGGCACCTATTGTATCTGTTCCGTTTCTTATTATTATTATTAGGGGCCAAGCACCGAAGGTGCGGAGGCACCTATTGTATCTGTTCCGTTTCTTATTATTAGGGGCCAAGCACCGAAGGTGCGGAGGCACCTATTGTATCTGTTCCGTTTCTTATTATTATTATTATTATTATTATTATTATTATTCTTCCGCCATGGGAGTCTATGGCAGCCCATAGAACCGATTGCGGGAAAGTTGTTTTGGTTTGACATTCTGATAGAGGACCGTCTCAACATTAAATACACCAATTTTGGTGTTTCTAAGTCATTCCCTCTAGCGCCACCACCTGTCCAAAATTTCACTTTTATTTTGCTAATAACTTTTGAACCGTAAGGCCAATTAGCGAAATTCTTTTTTCCTCTGATTCCTGAGCTCATGGCGATTCGATTGCACCCTATGACGTCATTTGCCGTCATAAAAATATGGCCGCCATCTTGAATTTTCAAAAAAAGCTACTTTTTCGAACTCGTCCTAGACGGTTTGTCCGATTTGCACGAAAATTGAACCAGATCATCTTCAGGTAGTGCTGACCAAAAGTTATGGAATTCAAATGGATTCGTCAAACCGTTTTCAATAAACGCACAAATACATTTTACGTAGCGCTAGCAAAAACAGTCGTAAGGCCGTATCTCCGCAACGGTTTATCGTATTCAGACCAAACTTGGTACTTGTACTCACAAGCATGACCTGAGGCTACATGCTGCGTTTCGGCGCAGCGCCACCTACTGGTCCGGAGATATGAAAAATGGCTATTTTTGCTTATAACTTCTGAACAGTTTGTCCAAAAATCATACAATTGGTCTCGTTAGATTCAGGGCAACATGCCGAGTCGACTGATATCCAATTTGACCATATCGGTCATTTTGGCTGTCGGCCATTTTGAATTTTGTGCTAAAATTCTGTATTTTATGAACGCATGAACGGATTGTTACGAAATGTGGTATGGGTCATCAGCACGATGCCCTGAATGAGCCTGAGAAGTTTCGAAACAGCGCCACCTAGTGGTGAATTTTTTTTTTCAAATGCTTATAACTTTGGGTGTGGTCGACTTATTTTCACGAAACTCATCTTTTTAGACTCCTGAATCGTTGCCGAGTCCTACGATACCAAACATGCTAGGTTTCGCCTTACGGTTTGTGTAGCGTTGTGATTTAGCGCTTAAAAAACATTTGGCTATATCTTTGAAACCGCTAGTCCGATCGAGACGAAACCACCGTCAGAAGTTTGAAAACATAGGTCGATAGCTATACGCCAATGCCCAAATGCGAAAATATTGATGTTTAGGGGTAGTAATATTCAATCAAAGTCATGTGTCAGTCATTTTTTTCGTGTTTTTTCATATAAATGTCTATAACTCCGAAGCAAATTGAGATTTTTGCACCAAAATCGACACATATATGTATGGGCTCACTCTGAGGACACATTAAAAAAATGGTGGGACTGAGCCTCTTGGTGGCGCTATAATAGAACAAAACATGAAATTCCCATTGACTTCAATGCAGTTTTGTGAAATAAAATGCTATACTAAACAAATGCATTGGTGTAATATTACGAAACTCAGAATGTGCCATCAGCACCATCCCCTGAAGGTACCCAAAATATTTAGAGACAGCGCCACCTAGTGGTCAAAAGTTATAACAACATTTCCAAAACTGCTAATAACTTTTGAATACATCGGCCTATGTAAATGTCACTGGTCTTAATAGATTCCTTGGGTCAAGCCGAGAACATAGATACCAAATTTTCCTTATTTGGTCAAACTTCTTGTCCGCCATCTTGATTTTCATTCAAAACCTACTTTTTCGAACTCCTCCTAGACCGTTTGTCCGATTTTCACCAAAATCGAATCGTATCATCTCCAGACCGTGCCGACTAAAAGTTATGGATTTCGTGTCGATAGACGAAACCGTTTTCGTATAGCGCAGCAGCAAAGTTGAGGCATGATGCTAATAGCATTAATTAAGGCTTTATCTCTGCAATGCCTTGACATATTGACACCAAACTTTGTATGTGTCATTGTAACTTCACTCTGACCACATCACATCAGTTTTGTAACTGCGCCACCTATTGGTCGAAAGTGATAATCCATCAAATCATATTTTTAATTATTGTTTCTATGATTTTTCAGGCATTTTGCCTAAAATCCTCTTTAAATGTCTTTAATTGCTCATTGTTGCAGTTGGTCTGACACTTTCAGACATGTCGGCATGTCTTGTCGTCTTATTCTGCTTGGCCCCGGTAATGGCTGCTTGCAGCTATATTTATTATTATTATTATTCTTCCGCCATGGGAGTCTATGGCAGCCCATAGAACCGATTGCGGGAAAGTTGTTTTGGTTTGACATTCTGATAGAGGACCGTCTCAACATTAAATACACCAATTTTGGTGTTTCTAAGTCATTCCCTCTAGCGCCACCACCTGTCCAAAGTTTCACTTTTATTTTGCTAATAACTTTTGAACCGTAAGGCCAATCAGCGAAATTCTTTTTTCCTCTGATTCCTGAGCTCATGGCGATTCGATTGCACCCTATGACGTCATTTGCCGTCATAAAAATATGGCCGCCATCTTGAATTTTCAAAAAAAGCTACTTTTTCGAACTCGTCCTAGACGGTTTGTCCGATTTGCACGAAAATTGAACCAGATCATCTTCAGGTAGTGCTGACAAAAAGTTATGGAATTCAAATGGATTCGTCAAACCGTTTTCAATAAACGCACAAATACATTTTACGTAGCGCTAGCAAAAACAGTCGTAAGGCCGTATCTCCGCAACGGTTTATCGTATTCAGACCAAACTTGGTACTTGTACTCACAAGCATGACCTGAGGCTACATGCTGTGTTTCGGCGCAGCACCACCTACTGGTCCGGAGATATGAAAAATGGCTATTTTTTCTTATAACTTCTGAACAGTTTGTCCAAAAATCATACAATTGGTCTCGTTAGATTCAGGGCAACATGCCGAGTCGACTGATATCCAATTTGACCATATCGGTCATTTTGGCTGTCGGCCATTTTGAATTTTGTGCTAAAATTCTGTATTTTATGAACGCATGAACGGATTGTTACGAAATGTGGTATGGGTCATCAGCACAATGCCCTGAATGAGCCTGAGAAGTTTCGAAACAGCGCCACCTAGTGGTGAATTTTTTTTTTCAAATGCTTATAACTTTGGGTGTGGTCGACTTATTTTCACGAAACTCATCTTTTTAGACTCCTGAATCGTTGCCGAGTCCTACGATACCAAACATGCTAGGTTTCGCCTTACGGTTTGTGTAGCGTTGTGATTTAGCGCTTAAAAAACATTTGGCTATATCTTTGAAACCGCTAGTCCAATCGAGACGAAACCACCGTCAGAAGTTTGGAAACATAGGTCGATAGCTATACGCTAATACCCAAATGCGAAAATATTGATGTTTAGGGGTACTAATTTCCAATCAAAGTCATGTGTCAGTCATTTTTTTCGTGTTTTTTCATATAAATGTCTATAACTCCGAAGCGAATTGAGATATTTTCACCAAAATTGACACACATATGTATGGGCTCACTCTGAGGACACGTAAAAAAAATTGTGGGACTGAGCCTCTTGGTGGCGCTATAATTGAACAAAATATGAAATTCCCATTGACTTCAATACAGTTTTGTGAAATAAAATGCTATACTAAACAAATGCATTGGTGTAATATTACGAAACTCAGATTGTGTCATCAGCACCATCCCCTGAAGGCAACCAAAATATTTCAAGACAGCGCCACCTAGTGGTCAAAAGTTATAACAAAATTTCCAAAAAGGCTAATAACTTTTGAATACATCTGGCTATTGAAATGCCACTGGTCTTAATAGATTCCTTGGGTCAAGCCGAGAACATAGATACCAAGTTTTCCTTATTTGGCCAAACTTCCTGTCCGCCATCTTGATTTTCATTCAAAACCTACTTTTTCGAACTCCTCCTAGACCGTTTGTCCGATTTTCACCAAAATCGAATCGTATCATCTCCAGACTGTGCCGACAAAAAGTTATGGATTTCGTGTCGATTGATGAAACCGTTTTCGTATAGCGCAGCAGCAAAGTTGAGGCATGATGCCAAAATGACTATTCAGGCTTTATATCTGCAATGCCTCGACATATTGACACAAAACTTTGTATGTGTCACTGTCTCCTTACTCTGACCACACCACATCAATTTCGTAACAGCGCCACCTTTTGGTCAAAAGTGACAATCCATTAAATCATATTTTGAATCACTTTTTACATGATTTTTCAGCCATTTCGCCTAAAATCCTCTTTAAATGTCTTTAATTGCTCATTGTTGCAGTTGGTCTGACACTTTCAGACATGTTGGCATGTCTTGTCGTCTTATTCTGCTTGGCCCCGGTAATTGCTGCTTGCAGCTATATTTATTATTATTATTATTCTTCCGCCATGGGAGTCTATGGCAGCCCATAGAACCGATTGCGGGAAAGTTGTTTTGGTTTGACATTCTGATAGAGGACCGTCTCAACATTAAATACACCAATTTTGGTGTTTCTAAGTCATTCCCTCTAGCGCCACCACCTGTCCAAAGTTTCACTTTTACTTTGCTAATAACTTTTGAACCGTAAGGCCAATCAGCGAAATTCTTTTTTTCTCTGATTCCTGAGCTCATGGCGATTCGATTGCACCCTATGACGTCATTTTCCGTCATAAAAATATGGCCGCCATCTTGAATTTTCAAAAAAAGCTACTTTTTCGAACTCGTCCTAGACGGTTTGTCCGATTTGCACGAAAATTGAACCAGATCATCTTCAGGTAGTGCTGACAAAAAGTTATGGAATTCAAATGGATTCGTCAAACCGTTTTCGATAAACGCACAAATACATTTTACGTAGCGCTAGCAAAAACAGTCGTAAGGCCGTATCTCCGCAACGGTTTATCGTATTCAGACCAAACTTGGTACATGTACTCACAAGCATGACCTGAGGCTACATGCTGTGTTTCGGCGCAGCGCCACCTACTGGTCCGGAGATATGAAAAATGGCTATTTTTGCTTATAACTTCTGAACAGTTTGTCCAAAAATCATACAATTGGTCTCGTTAGATTCAGGGCAACATGCCGAGTCGACTGATATCCAATTTGACCATATCGGTCATTTTGGCTGTCGGCCATTTTGAATTTTGTGCTAAAATTCTGTATTTTATGAACGCATGAACGGATTGTTACGAAACGTGGTATGGGTCATCAGCACAATGCCCTGAATGAGCCTGAGAAGTTTCGAAACAGCGCCACCTAGTGGTGAATTTTTTTTTTCAAATGCTTATAACTTTGGGTGTGGTCGACTTATTTTCACGAAACTCATCTTTTTAGACTCCTGAATCGTTGCCGAGTCCTACGATACCAAACATGCTAGGTTTTGCCTTACGGTTTGTGTAACGTTGTGATTTAGCGCTTAAAAAACATTTGGCTATATCTTTGAAACCGCTAGTCCGATCGAGACGAAACCACCGTCAGAAGTTTGAAAACATAGGTCGATAGCTATACGCCAATGCCCAAATGCGAAAATATTGATGTTTAGGGGTACTAATTTCCAATCAAAGTCATGTGTCAGTCATTTTTTTCGTGTTTTTTCATATAAATGTCTATAACTCCGAAGCGAATTGAGATATTTTCACCAAAATTGACACACATATGTATGGGCTCACTCTGAGGACACGTAAAAAAAATTGTGGGACTGAGCCTCTTGGTGGCGCTATAATTGAACAAAATATGAAATTCCCATTGACTTCAATACAGTTTTGTGAAATAAAATGCTATACTAAACAAATGCATTGGTGTAATATTACGAAACTCAGATTGTGTCATCAGCACCATCCCCTGAAGGCAACCAAAATATTTCAAGACAGCGCCACCTAGTGGTCAAAAGTTATAACAAAATTTCCAAAAAGGCTAATAACTTTTGAATAAATCTGGCTATTGAAATGCCACGGGTCTTAATAGATTCCTTGGGTCAAGCCGAGAACATAGATACCAAGTTTTCCTTATTTGGCCAAACTTCCTGTCCGCCATCTTGATTTTCATTCAAAACCTACTTTTTCGAACTCCTCCTAGACCGTTTGTCCGATTTTCACCAAAATCGAATCGTATCATCTCCAGACTGTGCCGACAAAAAGTTATGGATTTCGTGTCGATTGATGAAACCGTTTTCGTATAGCACAGCAGCAAAGTTGAGGCATGATGCCAAAATGACTATTCAGGCTTTATATCTGCAATGCCTCGACATATTGACACAAAACTTTGTATGTGTCACTGTCTCCTTACTCTGACCACACCACATCAATTTCGTAACAGCGCCACCTTTTGGTCAAAAGTGACAATCCATTAAATCATATTTTGAATCACTTTTTACATGATTTTTCAGCCATTTCGCCTAAAATCCTCTTTAAATGTCTTTAATTGCTCGTTGTTGCAGTTGGTCTGACACTTTCAGACATGTTGGCATGTCTTGTCGTCTTATTCTGCTTGGCCCCGGTAATGGCTGCTTGCAGCTATATTTAGGGGCCAAGCACCGAAGGTGCGGAGGCACCTATTGTATCTGTTCCGTTTCTTATTATTAGGGGCCAAGCACCGAAGGTGCGGAGGCACCTATTGTTTTCGTTCCTGTTCTTATTATTATTATTATTATTATTATTCTTCCTTCTTCCGACTGGGAGTCTATGGCAGCCCATAGAACCGATCGTGGGAAAGTTATAATGATTTGACATTCTAATAGAGGACAGTCCCAACATTAAATACACCAATTTTGGTGTGTCTAAGTCTTTCCCTCTAGCGCCACCAACTGTCCAAAGTTGCACTCATGTTGATGCTAATAACTTTTGAACCACTAGGGCTAGAAACAAAATTCGTTTTTCCTCTGATTCCTGAGCTCATGACGATTCGAATGCACCATATGACGTCATTTTTCGTCATAAAAATGTTTCCGCCATTTTGAATTTTCCGAAAAACCTACTTTTTCAAACTCCTTCTAGGCCGTTGGTCCAATTTCCACGAAAATTGAATCAGATCATCTTCAGACCATGCCGACAAAAAGTTATGGAATTCGTGTTGATTCGTCAAACCGTTTTCGAATACCGCGCAAACAAATTTTATGTAGCGCTTGCGAAAACAGACACAAGCCTGTATCTCCGCAACGCTTTATCGTATTCAGACCAAACTAAGCACATATCATCACAAGCATGACCTGAGCCTACATGCTGCGTTTCGTCGCAGTGCCACCCTCTGGTCCGGAGATATGAAAAATGGCTTTTTTTGCTTATAACTTCTGAATGGTTTGTCCAAAAATCATAAAAGTGGTCTCGTTAGATTCAAGGGATCATGCTGAGTCGACTGATATCCAATTTTCCCAGATCAGCCATTTTGGCTGTCGGCCATTTTGAATTATGTGCTAAAATGCTGTATTTTAGGAATGCATGAACGTATCAATATGAAACTCGGTATGGGTCATCAGCACGATGTCCTGAAGGAGCCTGAGAAGTTTCGAAACAGTGCCATCTAGTGGTGAATTTTTTTCCCCAAATGCTTCCAAATGCTTATAACTTTGGGTGTGGTCAACTTATTTTCACAGGACTCATCTCTTTAGACTCCTGAATCGTTGCCGAGTCCAACGATACCAAACATGTTAGGTTTCGCCTTATGGTTTGTGTAGCGTTGTGATTTAGCGCTTAAAAAACATTTGGCTATATCTTTGAAACAGCTTGTCCGATCAAGACGAAACCACCTTCAGAAGTTTGGAAACATAGGTCGATAGCTATACGCCAATGCCCAAATGTGAAAATATTGATGTTTAGGGGTAGTAATATTCAATCAAAGTCATGTGTCAGTCATTTTTTACGTGTTTTTTCATATAAATGTCTATAACTCCGAAGCAAATTGAGATTTTTGCACCAAAATCAACACATAGATGTATGGGCTCACTCTGAGGACACATAAAAAAAATGGTGGGACTGAGCCTCTTGGTGGCGCTATAATAGAACAAAACATGAAATTCCCATTGACTTCAATGCAGTTTTGTGAAATAAAATGCTATACTTAACAAATGCATTGGTGTAATATTACGAAACTCAGAATGTGCCATCAGCACCATCCCCTGAAGGTACCCAACATATTTAGAGACAGCGCCACCTAGTGGTCAAAAGTTATAACAACATTTCCAACACTGCTAATAACTTTTGAATACATCGGCCTATGTAAATGCCACTGGTCTTAATAGATTCCTTGGGTCAAGCCGAGAACATAGATACCAAATTTTCCTTATTTGGTCAAACTTCTTGTCCGCCATCTTGATTTTCATTCAAAACCTACTTTTTCGAACTCCTCCTAGACCGTTTGTCCGATTTTCACCAAAATCGAATCGTATCATCTCCAGACCGTGCCGACTAAAAGTTATGGATTTCGTGTCGACAGACGAAACCGTTTTCGTATAGCGCAGCAGCAAAGTTGAGGCATGATGCTAATAGCACTATTCAGGCTTTATCTCTGCAATGCCTTGACATATTGACACCAAACTTTGTATGTGTCATTGTCACTTCACTCTGACCACATCACATCAGTTTTGTAACTGTGCCACCTATTGGTCGAAAGTGATAATCCATAAAATCATATTTTTAATTATTGTTTCTATGATTTTTCAGGCATTTTGCATAAAATCCTCTTTAAAGTCTATAATTGCTCATTGTTGCAGTTGGTCTGACACTTTCAGACATGTTGGCATGTCTTGTCGTCTTATTCTGCTTGGCCCCGGTAATTGCTGCTTGCAGCTATATTTAGGGGCCAAGCACCGAAGGTGCGGAGGCACCTATTGTTTTCGTTCCCGTTCTTATTATTATTATTAGGGGCCAAGCACCGAAGGTGCGGAGGCACCTATTGTATCCGTTCGCGTTCTTATTATTATTATTCTTCTTCTTCTTCTTCTTCTTCTTCTTCCGCTCTTGGAGTCTATGGCAGCCCATAGAACCGATTGCGGGAAAGTTGTTTTGGTTTGACATTCTGATAGAGCACAGTCCCAACATTAAATACACCAATTTTGGTGTTTCTAAGTCATTCCCTCTAGCGCCACCACCTGTCCAAAGTTTCACTTTTATTTTGCTAATAACTTTTGAACTGTAAGGCCAATCAACAAAATTATTTTTTCCTCTGATTCCTGAGCTCATGCCGATTCGATTGCATCCTATGACTTCATTTTCTGTAATAAAAATATGGCCGCCATTTTGATTCATTCGAAAAACCTACTTTTTCGAACTCGTCCTAGACGGTTTGTCCGATTTGCACGAAAATTGAACCAGATCATCTTCAGGCAGTGCTGACCAAAAGTTATGGAATTCAAATTGATTCGTCAAACCATTTTCAATAAACGCACGAACAAATTTTACGTAGCGCCTGCAAAAACAGTCGTAAGGCTGTATCTCTGCAACGGTTTATCGTATTCAGACCAAACTTGGTACATGTCATCACAAGCATGACCTGAGGCTACATGCTGCGTTTCGGCGCAGCGCCACCTACTGGTCCGGAGATATGAAAAATGGCTATTTTTGCTTATAACTTCTGAACAGTTTGTCCAAAAATCATAAAATTGGTCTCGTTAGATTCAGGGCGACATGCCGAGTCGACTGATATCCAATTTTACCATATCGGCCATTTTGACTGTCGGCCATTTTGAATTATGTGCTAAAATGCTGTATTTTATGAACGCATGAACGGATTGTTACGAAACTTGGCATGGGTCATCAGCACGATGTCCTGAAGGAGTGTGAGAAGTTTCGAAACAGCGCCACCTAGTGGGGAATTTTTTTTTTCAAATGCTTATAACTTTGGGTGCGGTCGACTTATTTTCACGAGACTCATCTAATTAGACTCCTGAAACCTTGCCGAGTCCTACGATACCAAACATGCTAGGTTTCGCCTTACGGTTTGTGTAGCGTTGTGATTTAGCGCTTAAAAAACATTAGGCTATATCTTCGAAACCGCTTGTCCGATCGAGACGAAACCACCGTCAGAAGTTTGGAAACATAGGTCGATAGCTATACGCCAATGCCCAAATGCGAAAATATTGATGTTTAGGGGTAGTAAAATTCAAACAAAGTCATGTGTCAGTCATTTTTTACGTGTTTTTTCATATAAATGTTTATAACTCTAAAGCAAATTGAGATATTTTCACCAAAACTGACACACATATGTATGGGCTCACTCTGAGGACACGTAAAAAAAATTGTGGGACTGAGCCTCTTGGTGGCGCTATAATAGAACAAAACATGAAATTCCCATTGACTTCAATACAGTTTTGTGAGATAAAATGCTATTTTCATTCAAAACCTACTTTTTCGAACTCCTCCCACACCGTTTGTCCGATTTTCACCAAAATCGAATCGTATCATCCCCAGACTGTGCCGACTAAAAGTTATGGATTTCGTGTCAATTGACGAAACCGTTTTCGTATAGCGCAGCAGCAAATTTGAGGCATGATGCTAATAGCACTATTCAGGCTTTATCTCTGCAATGCCTTGACATATTGACACCAAACTTTGTATGTGTCATTGTCTCCTCACTCTGACCACATCACATCAGTTTTGTAACTGCGCCACCTATTTGTCGAAAGTGATAATCCATTAAATCATATTTTTAATTACTGTTTCTATGATTTTTCAGCCATTTCGTCTAAAATCCTCTTTAAATGTCTTTAATTGCTCATTGTTGCAGTTGGTCTGACACTTTCAGACATGTCGGCATGTCTTGTCGTCTTATTCTGCTTGGCCCCGGTAATTGCTGCTTGCAGCTATATTTATTATTATTCTTCTTCTTCTTCCGCTCTTGGAGTCTATGGCAGCCCATAGAACCGATTGCGGGAAAGTTGTTTTGGTTTGACATTCTGATAGAGCACAGTCCCAACATTAAATACACCAATTTTGGTGTTTCTAAGTCATTCCCTCTAGCGCCACCACCTGTCCAAAGTTTCACTTTTATTTTGCTAATAACTTTTGAACTGTAAGGCCAATCAACAAAATTATTTTTTCCTCTGATTCCTGAGCTCATGCCGATTCGATTGCATCCTATGACTTCATTTTCTGTAATAAAAATATGGCCGCCATTTTGATTCATTCGAAAAACCTACTTTTTCGAACTCGTCCTAGACGGTTTGTCCGATTTGCACGAAAATTGAACCAGATCATCTTCAGGCAGTGCTGACAAAAAGTTATGGAATTCAAATTGATTCGTCAAACCGTTTTCAATAAACGCACGAACAAATTTTACGTAGCGCCTGCAAAAACAGTCGTAAGGCTGTATCTCTGCAACGGTTTATCGTATTCAGACCAAACTTGGTACATGTCATCACAAGCATGACCTGAGGCTACATGCTGCGTTTCGGCGCAGCGCCACCTACTGGTCCGGAGATATGAAAAATGGCTATTTTTGCTTATAACTTCTGAACAGTTTGTCCAAAAATCATAAAATTGGTCTCGTTAGATTCAGGGCGACATGCCGAGTCGACTGATATCCAATTTTACCATATCGGCCATTTTGACTGTCGGCCATTTTGAATTATGTGCTAAAATGCTGTATTTTATGAACGCATGAACGGATTGTTACGAAACTTGGCATGGGTCATCAGCACGATGTCCTGAAGGAGTGTGACAAGTTTCGAAACAGCGCCACCTAGTGGGGAATTTTTTTTTTCAAATGCTTATAACTTTGGGTGCGGTCGACTTATTTTCACGAGACTCATCTAATTAGACTCCTGAAACCTTGCCGAGTCCTACGATACAAAACATGCTAGGTTTCGCCTTACGGTTTGTGTAGCGTTGTGATTTAGCGCTTAAAAAACATTAGGCTATATCTTCGAAACCGCTTGTCCGATCGAGACGAAACCACCGTCAGAAGTTTGGAAACATAGGTCGATAGCTATATGCCAATGCCCAAATGCGAAAATATTGATGTTTAGGGGTAGTAAAATTCAAACAAAGTCATGTGTCAGTCATTTTTTACGTGTTTTTTCATATAAATGTTTATAACTCTAAAGCAAATTGAGATATTTTCACCAAAACTGACACACATATGTATGGGCTCACTCTGAGGACACGTAAAAAAAATTGTGGGACTGAGCCTCTTGGTGGCGCTATAATAGAACAAAACATGAAATTCCCATTGACTTCAATACAGTTTTGTGAGATAAAATGCTATTTTCATTCAAAACCTACTTTTTCGAACTCCTCCCACACCGTTTGTCCGATTTTCACCAAAATCGAATCGTATCATCCCCAGACTGTGCCGACTAAAAGTTATGGATTTCGTGTCAATTGACGAAACCGTTTTCGTATAGCGCAGCAGCAAATTTGAGGCATGATGCTAATAGCACTATTCAGGCTTTATCTCTGCAATGCCTTGACATATTGACACCAAACTTTGTATGTGTCATTGTCTCCTCACTCTGACCACATCACATCAGTTTTGTAACTGCGCCACCTATTTGTCGAAAGTGATAATCCATTAAATCATATTTTTAATTACTGTTTCTATGATTTTTCAGCCATTTCGTCTAAAATCCTCTTTAAATGTCTTTAATTGCTCATTGTTGCAGTTGGTCTGACACTTTCAGACATGTCGGCATGTCTTGTCGTCTTATTCTGCTTGGCCCCGGTAATTGCTGCTTGCAGCTATATTTAGGGGCCAAGCACCGAAGGTGCGGAGGCACCTATTGTATCTGTTCCGTTTCTTATTATTATTATTATTATTATTATTAGGGGCCAAGCACCGAAGGTGCGGAGGCACCTATTGTTTTCGTTCCCGTTCTTATTATTATTATTATTATTATTATTCTTCCTTCTTCCGACTGGGAGTCTATGGCAGCCCATAGAACCGATTGCGGGAAAGTTGTTTTGGTTTGACATTCTGATAGAGGACCGTCTCAACATTAAATACACCAATTTTGGTGTTTCTAAGTCATTCCCTCTAGCGCCACCACCTGTCCAAAGTTTCACTTTTATTTTGCTAATAACTTTTGAACCGTAAGGCCAATCAACAAAATTCTTTTTTCCTCTTATTTCTGAGCTCATGCCGATTCGATTGCACCCTATGACGTCATTTTCCGTCATATAAATATGGCCGCCATTTTAAATTTTCTGAAAAAGCTACTTTTTCGAACTCGTCCTAGACGGTTTGTCCGATTTGCACGAAAATTGAACCAGATCATCTTCAGGCAGTGTTGACCAAAAGTTATGGAATTCAAATTGATTCGTCAAACCGTTTTCGATAAACGCACGAATACATTTTACGTAGCGCTAGCAAAAACAGTCGTAAGGCTGTATCTCCGCAAAGGTTTATCGTATTCAGACCAATCTTGCTACATGTACTCACAAGCATGACCTGAGGCTACATGCTGCGTTTCGGCGCAGCGCCACCTACTGGTCCGGAGATATGAAAAATGGCTATTTTTGCTTATAACTTCTGAACAGTTTGTCCAAAAATCATACAATTGGTCTCGTTAGATTCAGGGCAACATGCCGAGTCGACTGATATCCAATTTGACCATATCGGTCATTTTGGCTGTCGGCCATTTTGAATTTTGTGCTAAAATTCTGTATTTTATGAACGCATGAACGGATTGTTACGAAATGTGGTATGGGTCATCAGCACAATGCCCTGAATGAGCCTGAGAAGTTTCGAAACAGCGCCACCTAGTGGTGAATTTTTTTTTTCAAATGCTTATAACTTTGGGTGTGGTCGACTTATTTTCACGAAACTCATCTTTTTAGACTCCTGAATCGTTGCCGAGTCCTACGATACCAAACATGCTAGGTTTCGCCTTACGGTTTGTGTAGCGTTGTGATTTAGCGCTTAAAAAACATTTGGCTATATCTTTGAAACCGCTAGTCCGATCGAGACGAAACCACCGTCAGAAGTTTGGAAACATAGGTCGATAGCTATACGCCAATGCCCAAATGCGAAAATATTGATGTTTAGGGGTACTAATTTCCAATCAAAGTCATGTGTCAGTCATTTTTTTCGTGTTTTTTCATATAAATGTCTATAACTCCGAAGCGAATTGAGATATTTTCACCAAAATTGACACACATATGTATGGGCTCACTCTGAGGACACGTAAAAAAAATTGTGGGACTGAGCCTCTTGGTGGCGCTATAATTGAACAAAATATGAAATTCCCATTGACTTCAATACAGTTTTGTGAAATAAAATGCTATACTAAACAAATGCATTGGTGTAATATTACGAAACTCAGATTGTGTCATCAGCACCATCCCCTGAAGGCAACCAAAATATTTCAAGACAGCGCCACCTAGTGGTCAAAAGTTATAACAAAATTTCCAAAAAGGCTAATAACTTTTGAATAAATCTGGCTATTGAAATGCCACGGGTCTTAATAGATTCCTTGGGTCAAGCCGAGAACATAGATACCAAGTTTTCCTTATTTGGCCAAACTTCCTGTCCGCCATCTTGATTTTCATTCAAAACCTACTTTTTCTAACTCCTCCTAGACCGTTTGTCCGATTTTCACCAAAATCGAATCGTATCATCTCCAGACTGTGCCGACAAAAAGTTATGGATTTCGTGTCGATTGATGAAACCGTTTTCGTATAGCACAGCAGCAAAGTTGAGGCATGATGCCAAAATGACTATTCAGGCTTTATATCTGCAATGCCTCGACATATTGACACAAAACTTTGTATGTGTCACTGTCTCCTTACTCTGACCACACCACATCAATTTCGTAACAGCGCCACCTTTTGGTCAAAAGTGACAATCCATTAAATCATATTTTGAATCACTTTTTACATGATTTTTCAGCCATTTCGCCTAAAATCCTCTTTAAATGTCTTTAATTGCTCATTGTTGCAGTTGGTCTGACACTTTCAGACATGTTGGCATGTCTTGTCGTCTTATTCTGCTTGGCCCCGATAATTGCTGCTTGCAGCTATATTTATTAGGGGCCAAGCACCGAAGGTGCGGAGGCACCTATTGTATCTGTTCCCGTTCTTATTATTATTATTCTTCTTCTTCCGCCATGGGAGTCTATGGCAGCCCATAGAACCGATTGCGGGAAAGTTGTTTTGGTTTGACATTCTGATAGAGGACAGTCCCAACATTAAGTACACCAATTTTGGTGTGTCTAAGTCATTCCCTCTAGCGCCACCACCTGTCCAAAGTTTCACTTTTACTTTGCTAATAACTTTTGAACCGTAAGGCCAATCAGCGAAATCCTTTTTTCCTCTGATTCCTGAGCTCATGACGATTCGATTGCACCCTATGACGTCATTTTCCGTCATAAAAACATGGCCGCCATTTTGAATTTTCCTAAAAAGCTACTTTTTCGAACTCGTCCTAGACGGTTTGTCCGATTTGCACGAAAATTGAATCGGATCATCTTCAGGCAGTGGTGACAAAAAGTTATTAAAATCTTTTTGATTCGTCAAACCGTTTTCGATAAACGCTCGAACAAATTTTACGTGGCGCTTACAAAAACAGTCGTAAGGCTGTATCTCCGCAACGGTTTATCGTATTCAGACCAAACTTGGTACATGTCATCACAAGCATGACCTGAGGCTACATGCTGCGTTTCGCCGCAGCGCCACCTACTGGTCCGGAGATATGAAAAATGGCTATTTTTGCTTATAACTTCTGAACAGTTTGTCCAAAAATCATAAAATTGGTCTTGATAGATTCAGGGCGTCATGCCGAGTCGACTGATATCCAATTTTGCCATATCGGCCAATTTGACTGTCGGCCATTTTGAATTTTGTGCTAAAATGCTGTATTTTAACAACGCATGAACGGATTATTACGAAACTTGGTATGGGTCATCAGCACGATGTCCTGAAGGAGTGTGAGAAGTTTCGAAACAGCGCCACCTAGTGGTGAATTTTTTTTTTCAAATGCTTATAACTTTGGGTGTGATCGACTTATTTTCACGAAACTCATCTCATTGGACTCCTGAATTGTTGCCGAGTCCAACGATACCAAACATGTTAGGTTTCGCCTAACGGTTTGTGTAGCATTGTGATTTAGCGCTTAAAAAACATTAGGCTATATCTTCGAAACCGTTTGTCCGATTGAGACGAAACCACCGTCAGAAGTTTGGAATCATAGCTTGTTAACTACATGCAAATGCCCAAATGTGAAAATATTGATGTTTAGGGGTAGTAATATTCAATCAAAGTCATGTGTCAGTCATTTTTTACGTGTTTTTTCATATAAATGTCTATAACTCCGAAGCAAATTGAGATTATTGCACCAAAATCGACACATATATGTATGGGCTCACTCTGATGACACATAAAAAAAATGGTGGGACTGAGCCTCTTGGTGGCGCTATAATAGAACAAAACATGAAATTCCCATTGATTTCAATAGAGTTTTGTGAAATAAAATGCTATACTAAACAAATGCATTGGTGTAATATTACGAAACTCAGAATGTGCCTTCAGCACCATCCCCTGAAGGTACTCAAAATATTTCGAAACAGCGCCACCTAGTGGTCAAAAGTTATAACAAAATTTCCAAAAAGGCTAATAACTTTTGAATAAATCTGTCTATTGAAATGCCACTGGTCTTAATAGATTCCTTGGGTCAAGCCGAGAACATAGATACCAAGTTTTCCTTATTTGGCCGAACTTCCTGTCCGCCATCTTGATGTTCAGTCAAAACCTACTTTTTCGAACTCCTCCTAGACCGTTTGTCCGATTTTCACCAAAATCGAATCGTATCATCTCCAGACCGTGCCGACTAAAAGTTATGGATTTCGTGTCGATAGACAAAACCGTTTTCGTATAGCGCAGCAGCAAAGTTGAGGCATGATGCTAATAGCACTATTCAGGCTTTATCTCTGCAATGCCTTGACATATTGACACCAAACTTTGTATGTGTCATTGTCACTTCACTCTGACCACATCACATCAGTTTTGTAACTGCGCCACCTATTGGTCGAAAGTGATAATCCATAAAATCATATTTTTAATTATTGTTTCTATGATTTTTCAGGCATTTTGCATAAAATCCTCTTTAAAGTCTATAATTGCTCATTGTTGCAGTTGGTCTGACACTTTCAGACATGTTGGCATGTCTTGTCGTCTTATTCTGCTTGGCCCCGGTAATTGCTGCTTGCAGCTATATTTATTATTATTATTATTCTTCTTCTTCTTCCGCTCTTGGAGTCTATGGCAGCCCATAGAACCGATTGCGGGAAAGTTGTTTTGGTTTGACATTCTGATAGAGCACAGTCCCAACATTAAATACACCAATTTTGGTGTTTCTAAGTCATTCCCTCTAGCGCCACCACCTGTCCAAAGTTTCACTTTTATTTTGCTAATAACTTTTGAACTGTAAGGCCAATCAACAAAATTATTTTTTCCTCTGATTCCTGAGCTCATGCCGATTCGATTGCATCCTATGACTTCATTTTCTGTAATAAAAATATGGCCGCCATTTTGATTCATTCGAAAAACCTACTTTTTCGAACTCGTCCTAGACGGTTTGTCCGATTTGCACGAAAATTGAACCAGATCATCTTCAGGCAGTGCTGACCAAAAGTTATGGAATTCAAATTGATTCGTCAAACCGTTTTCAATAAACGCACGAACAAATTTTACGTAGCGCCTGCAAAAACAGTCGTAAGGCTGTATCTCTGCAACGGTTTATCGTATTCAGACCAAACTTGGTACATGTCATCACAAGCATGACCTGAGGCTACATGCTGCGTTTCGGCGCAGCGCCACCTACTGGTCCGGAGATATGAAAAATGGCTATTTTTGCTTATAACTTCTGAACAGTTTGTCCAAAAATCATAAAATTGGTCTCGTTAGATTCAGGGCGACATGCCGAGTCGACTGATATCCAATTTTACCATATCGGCCATTTTGACTGTCGGCCATTTTGAATTATGTGCTAAAATGCTGTATTTTATGAACGCATGAACGGATTGTTACGAAACTTGGCATGGGTCATCAGCACGATGTCCTGAAGGAGTGTGAGAAGTTTCGAAACAGCGCCACCTAGTGGGGAATTTTTTTTTTTCAAATGCTTATAACTTTGGGTGCGGTCGACTTATTTTCACGAGACTCATCTAATTAGACTCCTGAAACCTTGCCGAGTCCTACGATACCAAACATGCTAGGTTTTGCCTTACGGTTTGTGTAGCGTTGTGATTTAGCGCTTAAAAAACATTAGGCTATATCTTCGAAACCGCTTGTCCGATCGAGACGAAACCACCGTCAGAAGTTTGGAAACATAGGTCGATAGCTATACACCAATGCCCAAATGCGAAAATATTGATGTTTAGGGGTAGTAAAATTCAAACAAAGTCATGTGTCAGTCATTTTTTACGTGTTTTTTCATATAAATGTTTATAACTCTAAAGCAAATTGAGATATTTTCACCAAAACTGACACACATATGTATGGGCTCACTCTGAGGACACGTAAAAAAAATTGTGGGACTGAGCCTCTTGGTGGCGCTATAATAGAACAAAACATGAAATTCCCATTGACTTCAATACAGTTTTGTGAGATAAAATGCTATTTTCATTCAAAACCTACTTTTTCGAACTCCTCCCACACCGTTTGTCCGATTTTCACCAAAATCGAATCGTATCATCCCCAGACTGTGCCGACTAAAAGTTATGGATTTCGTGTCAATTGACGAAACCGTTTTCGTATAGCGCAGCAGCAAATTTGAGGCATGATGCTAATAGCACTATTCAGGCTTTATCTCTGCAATGCCTTGACATATTGACACCAAACTTTGTATGTGTCATTGTCTCCTCACTCTGACCACATCACATCAGTTTTGTAACTGCGCCACCTATTTGTCGAAAGTGATAATCCATTAAATCATATTTTTAATTACTGTTTCTATGATTTTTCAGCCATTTCGTCTAAAATCCTCTTTAAATGTCTTTAATTGCTCATTGTTGCAGTTGGTCTGACACTTTCAGACATGTCGGCATGTCTTGTCGTCTTATTCTGCTTGGCCCCGGTAATTGCTGCTTGCAGCTATATTTATTATTATTCTTCTTCTTCTTCCGCCATGGGAGTCTATGGCAGCCCATAGAACCGATTGCGGGAAAGTTGTTTTGGTTTGACATTCTGATAGAGGACAGTCCCAACATTAAATACACCAATTTTTGTGTTTCTAAGTCATTCCCTCTAGCGCCACCACCTGTCCAAAGTTTCACTTTTATTTTGCTAATAACTTTTGAACCGTAAGGCCAATCAACAAAATTCTTTTTTCCTCTTATTTCTGAGCTCATGCCGATTCGATTGCACCCTATGACGTCATTTTCCGTCATATAAATATGGCCGCCATTTTTAATTTTCTGAAAAAGCTACTTTTTCGAACTCGTCCTAGACGGTTTGTCCGATTTGCACGAAAATTGAACCAGATCATCTTCAGGCAGTGCTGACCAAAAGTTATGGAATTCAAATTGATTCGTCAAACCGTTTTCAATAAACGCACGAACAAATTTTACGTAGCGCCTGCAAAAACAGTCGTAAGGCTGTATCTCTGCAACGGTTTATCGTATTCAGACCAAACTTGGTACATGTCATCACAAGCATGACCTGAGGCTACATGCTGCGTTTCGGCGCAGCGCCACCTACTGGTCCGGAGATATGAAAAATGGCTATTTTTGCTTATAACTTCTGAACAGTTTGTCCAAAAATCATAAAATTGGTCTCGTTAGATTCAGGGCGACATGCCGAGTCGACTGATATCCAATTTTACCATATCGGCCATTTTGACTGTCGGCCATTTTGAATTATGTGCTAAAATGCTGTATTTTATGAACGCATGAACGGATTGTTACGAAACTTGGCATGGGTCATCAGCACGATGTCCTGAAGGAGTCTGAGAAGTTTCGAAACAGCGCCACCTAGTGGGGAATTTTTTTTTTCAAATGCTTATAACTTTGGGTGCGGTCGACTTATTTTCACGAGACTCATCTAATTAGACTCCTGAAACCTTGCCGAGTCCTACGATACCAAACATGCTAGGTTTCGCCTTACGGTTTGTGTAGCGTTGTGATTTAGCGCTTAAAAAACATTAGGCTATATCTTCGAAACCGCTTGTCCGATCGAGACGAAACCACCGTCAGAAGTTTGGAAACATAGGTCGATAGCTATACGCCAATGCCCAAATGCGAAAATATTGATGTTTAGGGGTAGTAAAATTCAAACAAAGTCATGTGTCAGTCATTTTTTACGTGTTTTTTCATATAAATGTTTATAACTCTAAAGCAAATTGAGATATTTTCACCAAAACTGACACACATATGTATGGGCTCACTCTGAGGACACGTAAAAAAAATTGTGGGACTGAGCCTCTTGGTGGCGCTATAATAGAACAAAACATGAAATTCCCATTGACTTCAATACAGTTTTGTGAGATAAAATGCTATTTTCATTCAAAACATACTTTTTCGAACTCCTCCCACACCGTTTGTCCGATTTTCACCAAAATCGAATCGTATCATCCCCAGACTGTGCCGACTAAAAGTTATGGATTTCGTGTCAATTGACGAAACCGTTTTCGTATAGCGCAGCAGCAAATTTGAGGCATGATGCTAATAGCACTATTCAGGCTTTATCTCTGCAATGCCTTGACATATTGACACCAAACTTTGTATGTGTCATTGTCTCCTCACTCTGACCACATCACATCAGTTTTGTAACTGCACCACCTATTTGTCGAAAGTGATAATCCATTAAATCATATTTTTAATTACTGTTTCTATGATTTTTCAGCCATTTCGTCTAAAATCCTCTTTAAATGTCTTTAATTGCTCATTGTTGCAGTTGGTCTGACACTTTCAGACATGTCGGCATGTCTTGTCGTCTTATTCTGCTTGGCCCCGGTAATTGCTGCTTGCAGCTATATTTAGGGGCCAAGCACCGAAGGTGCGGAGGCACCTATTGTATCTGTTCCGTTTCTTATTATTATTATTATTATTATTATTATTATTATTCTTCCGCCATGGGAGTCTATGGCAGCCCATAGAACCGATTGCGGGAAAGTTGTTTTGGTTTGACATTCTGATAGAGGACCGTCTCAACATTAAATACACCAATTTTGGTGTTTCTAAGTCATTCCCTCTAGCGCCACCACCTGTCCAAAGTTTCACTTTTATTTTGCTAATAACTTTTGAACCGTAAGGCCAATTAGCGAAATTCTTTTTTCCTCTGATTCCTGAGCTCATGGCGATTCGATTGCACCCTATGACGTCATTTGCCGTCATAAAAATATGGCCGCCATCTTGAATTTTCAAAAAAAGCTACTTTTTCGAACTCGTCCTAGACGGTTTGTCCGATTTGCACGAAAATTGAACCAGATCATCTTCAGGTAGTGCTGACCAAAAGTTATGGAATTCAAATGGATTCGTCAAACCGTTTTCAATAAACGCACAAATACATTTTACGTAGCGCTAGCAAAAACAGTCGTAAGGCCGTATCTCCGCAACGGTTTATCGTATTCAGACCAAACTTGGTACTTGTACTCACAAGCATGACCTGAGGCTACATGCTGCGTTTCGGCGCAGCGCCACCTACTGGTCCGGAGATATGAAAAATGGCTATTTTTGCTTATAACTTCTGAACAGTTTGTCCAAAAATCATACAATTGGTCTCGTTAGATTCAGGGCAACATGCCGAGTCGACTGATATCCAATTTGACCATATCGGTCATTTTGGCTGTCGGCCATTTTGAATTTTGTGCTAAAATTCTGTATTTTATGAACGCATGAACGGATTGTTACGAAATGTGGTATGGGTCATCAGCACGATGCCCTGAATGAGCCTGAGAAGTTTCGAAACAGCGCCACCTAGTGGTGAATTTTTTTTTTCAAATGCTTATAACTTTGGGTGTGGTCGACTTATTTTCACGAAACTCATCTTTTTAGACTCCTGAATCGTTGCCGAGTCCTACGATACCAAACATGCTAGGTTTCGCCTTACGGTTTGTGTAGCGTTGTGATTTAGCGCTTAAAAAACATTTGGCTATATCTTTGAAACCACTAGTCCGATCGAGACGAAACCACCGTCAGAAGTTTGGAAACATAGGTCGATAGCTATACGCCAATGCCCAAATGCGAAAATATTGATGTTTAGGGGTAGTAATATTCAATCAAAGTCATGTGTCAGTCATTTTTTTCGTGTTTTTTCATATAAATGTCTATAACTCCGAAGCAAATTGAGATTTTTGCACCAAAATCGACACATATATGTATGGGCTCACTCTGAGGACACATTAAAAAAATGGTGGGACTGAGCCTCTTGGTGGCGCTATAATAGAACAAAACATGAAATTCCCATTGACTTCAATGCAGTTTTGTGAAATAAAATGCTATACTAAACAAATGCATTGGTGTAATATTACGAAACTCAGAATGTGCCATCAGCACCATCCCCTGAAGGTACCCAAAATATTTAGAGACAGCGCCACCTAGTGGTCAAAAGTTATAACAACATTTCCAAAACTGCTAATAACTTTTGAATACATCGGCCTATGTAAATGTCACTGGTCTTAATAGATTCCTTGGGTCAAGCCGAGAACATAGATACCAAATTTTCCTTATTTGGTCAAACTTCTTGTCCGCCATCTTGATTTTCATTCAAAACCTACTTTTTCGAACTCCTCCTAGACCGTTTGTCCGATTTTCACCAAAATCGAATCGTATCATCTCCAGACCGTGCCGACTAAAAGTTATGGATTTCGTGTCGATAGACGAAACCGTTTTCGTATAGCGCAGCAGCAAAGTTGAGGCATGATGCTAATAGCATTAATTAAGGCTTTATCTCTGCAATGCCTTGACATATTGACACCAAACTTTGTATGTGTCATTGTAACTTCACTCTGACCACATCACATCAGTTTTGTAACTGCACCACCTATTGGTCGAAAGTGATAATCCATCAAATCATATTTTTAATTATTGTTTCTATGATTTTTCAGGCATTTTGCCTAAAATCCTCTTTAAATGTCTTTAATTGCTCATTGTTGCAGTTGGTCTGACACTTTCAGACATGTCGGCATGTCTTGTCGTCTTATTCTGCTTGGCCCCGGTAATGGCTGCTTGCAGCTATATTTATTATTCTTCTTCTTCTTCTTCCGCCATGGGAGTCTATGGCAGCCCATAGAACCGATTGCGGGAAAGTTGTTTTGGTTTGACATTCTGATAGAGGACAGTCCCAACATTAAATACACCAATTTTTGTGTTTCTAAGTCATTCCCTCTAGCGCCACCACCTGTCCAAATTTTCACTTTTATTTTGCTAATAACTTTTGAACCGTAAGGCCAATCAACAAAATTATTTTTTCCTCTGATTCCTGAGCTCATGGCGATTCGATTGCACCCTATGACGTCATTTGCCGTCATAAAAATATGGCCGCCATCTTGAATTTTCAAAAAAGGCTACTTTTTCGAACTCGTCCTAGACGGTTTGTCCGATTTGCACGAAAATTGAACCAGATCATCTTCAGGTAGTGCTGACAAAAAGTTATGGAATTCAAATGGATTCGTCAAACCGTTTTCAATAAACGCACAAATACATTTTACGTAGCGCTAGCAAAAACAGTCGTAAGGCCGTATCTCCGCAACGGTTTATCGTATTCAGACCAAACTTGGTACTTGTACTCACAAGCATGACCTGAGGCTACATGCTGTGTTTCGGCGCAGCGCCACCTACTGGTCCGGAGATATGAAAAATGGCTATTTTTGCTTATAACTTCTGAACAGTTTGTCCAAAAATCATACAATTGGTCTCGTTAGATTCAGGGCAACATGCCGAGTCGACTGATATCCAATTTGACCATATCGGTCATTTTGGCTGTCGGCCATTTTGAATTTTGTGCTAAAATTCTGTATTTTATGAACGCATGAACGGATTGTTACGAAACGTGGTATGGGTCATCAGCACAATGCCCTGAATGAGCCTGAGAAGTTTCGAAACAGCGCCACCTAGTGGTGAATTTTTTTTTTCAAATGCTTATAACTTTGGGTGTGGTCGACTTATTTTCACGAAACTCATCTTTTTAGACTCCTGAATCATTGCCGAGTCCTACGATACCAAACATGCTAGGTTTCGCCTTACGGTTTGTGTAGCGTTGTGATTTAGCGCTTAAAAAACATTTGGCTATATCTTTGAAACCGCTAGTCCGATCGAGACGAAACCACCGTCAGAAGTTTGGAAACATAGGTTGATAGGTATACGACAATGCCCAAATGCGAAAATATTGATGTTTAGGGGTACTAATTTCCAATCAAAGTCATGTGTCAGTCATTTTTTTCGTGTTTTTTCATATAAATGTCTATAACTCCGAAGCGAATTGAGATATTTTCACCAAAATTGACACACATATGTATGGGCTCACTCTGAGGACACGTAAAAAAAATTGTGGGACTGAGCCTCTTGGTGGCGCTATAATTGAACAAAATATGAAATTCCCATTGACTTCAATACAGTTTTGTGAAATAAAATGCTATACTAAACAAATGCATTGGTGTAATATTACGAAACTCAGATTGTGTCATCAGCACCATCCCCTGAAGGCAACCAAAATATTTCAAGACAGCGCCACCTAGTGGTCAAAAGTTATAACAAAATTTCCAAAAAGGCTAATAACTTTTGAATAAATCTGGCTATTGAAATTCCACGGTTCTTAATAGATTCCTTGGGTCAAGCCGAGAACATAGATACCAAGTTTTCCTTATTTGGCCAAACTTCCTGTCCGCCATCTTGATTTTCATTCAAAACCTACTTTTTCGAACTCCTCCTAGACCGTTTGTCCGATTTTCACCAAAATCGAATCGTATCATCTCCAGACTGTGCCGACAAAAAGTTATGGATTTCGTGTCAATTGACGAAACCGTTTTCGTATAGCGCAGCAGCAAATTTGAGGCATGATGCTAAAAGCTTTATTCAGGCTTTATCTCTGTAATGCCTTGACATATTGACACCAAACTTTGTATGTGTCATTGTCACTTTACTCTGACCACATTACATCAGTTTTGTTAACTGCGCCACCTATTGGTCGAAAGTGATAATCCAATAAATCATATTTTTAATTATTGTGTCTATGATTTTTCAGGCATTTTGCCTAAAATCCTCTTTAAATGTCTTTAATTGCTCATTGTTGCAGTTGGTCTGACACTTTCAGACATGTCGAAATGTCTTGTCGTCTTATTCTGCTTGGCCCCGGTAATTGCTGCTTGCAGCTATATTTATTAGGGGCCAAGCACCGAAGGTGCGGAGGCACCTATTGTGTTTGTTCCGGTTCTTATTAGGGGCCAAGCACCGAAGGTGCGGAGGCACCTATTGTTTCTGTTCGCGTTCTTATTATTAGGGGCCAAGCACCGAAGGTGCGGAGGCACCTATTGTATCTGTTCCGTTTCTTATTATTATTATTATTATTATTATTATTATTATTCTTCCGCCATGGGAGTCTATGGCAGCCCATAGAACCGATTGCGGGAAAGTTGTTTTGGTTTGACATTCTGATAGAGGACCGTCTCAACATTAAATACACCAATTTTGGTGTTTCTAAGTCATTCCCTCTAGCGCCACCACCTGTCCAAAGTTTCACTTTTATTTTGCTAATAACTTTTGAACCGTAAGGCCAATCAGCGAAATTCTTTTTTCCTCTTATTTCTGAGCTCATGCCGATTCGATTGCACCCTATGACGTCATTTGCCGTCATAAAAATATGGCCGCCATCTTGAATTTTCAAAAAAAGCTACTTTTTCGAACTCGTCCTAGACGGTTTGTCCGATTTGCACGAAAATTGAACCAGATCATCTTCAGGTAGTGCTGACAAAAAGTTATGGAATTCAAATGGATTCGTCAAACCGTTTTCAATAAACGCACAAATACATTTTACGTAGCGCTAGCAAAAACAGTCGTAAGGCCGTATCTCCGCAACGGTTTATCGTATTCAGACCAAACTTGGTACTTGTACTCACAAGCATGACCTGAGGCTACATGCTGTGTTTCGGCGCAGCGCCACCTACTGGTCCGGAGATATGAAAAATGGCTATTTTTGCTTATAACTTCTGAACAGTTTGTCCAAAAATCATACAATTGGTCTCGTTAGATTCAGGGCAACATGCCGAGTCGACTGATATCAAATTTGACCATATCGGTCATTTTGGCTGTCGGCCATTTTGAATTTTGTGCTAAAATTCTGTATTTTATGAACGCATGAACGGATTGTTACGAAACGTGGTATGGGTCATCAGCACAATGCCCTGAATGAGCCTGAGAAGTTTCGAAACAGCGCCACCTAGTGGTGAATTTTTTTTTTCAAATGCTTATAACTTTGGGTGTGGTCGACTTATTTTCACGAAACTCATCTTTTTAGACTCCTGAATCGTTGCCGAGTCCTACGATACCAAACATGCTAGGTTTTGCCTTACGGTTTGTGTAGCGTTGTGATTTAGCGCTTAAAAAACATTTGGCTATATCTTTGAAACCGCTAGTCCGATCGAGACGAAACCACCGTCAGAAGTTTGGAAACATAGGTCGATAGCTATACGCCAATGCCCAAATGCGAAAATATTGATGTTTAGGGGTACTAATTTCCAATCAAAGTCATGTGTCAGTCATTTTTTTCGTGTTTTTTCATATAAATGTCTATAACTCCGAAGTGAATTGAGATATTTTCACCAAAATTGACACACATATGTATGGGCTCACTCTGAGGACACGTAAAAAAAATTGTGGGACTGAGCCTCTTGGTGGCGCTATAATTGAACAAAATATGAAATTCCCATTGACTTCAATACAGTTTTGTGAAATAAAATGCTATACTAAACAAATGCATTGGTGTAATATTACGAAACTCAGATTGTGTCATCAGCACCATCCCCTGAAGGCAACCAAAATATTTCAAGACAGCGCCACCTAGTGGTCAAAAGTTATAACAAAATTTCCAAAAAGGCTAATAACTTTTGAATAAATCTGGCTATTGAAATGCCACGGGTCTTAATAGATTCCTTGGGTCAAGCCGAGAACATAGATACCAAGTTTTCCTTATTTGGCCAAACTTCCTGTCCGCCATCTTGATTTTCATTCAAAACCTACTTTTTCTAACTCCTCCTAGACCGTTTGTCCGATTTTCACCAAAATCGAATCGTATCATCTCCAGACTGTGCCGACAAAAAGTTATGGATTTCGTGTCGATTGATGAAACCGTTTTTGTATAGCACAGCAGCAAAGTTGAGGCATGATGCCAAAATGACTATTCAGGCTTTATATCTGCAATGCCTCGACATATTGACACAAAACTTTGTATGTGTCACTGTCTCCTTACTCTGACCACACCACATCAATTTCGTAACAGCGCCACCTTTTGGTCAAAAGTGACAATCCATTAAATCATATTTTGAATCACTTTTTACATGATTTTTCAGCCATTTCGCCTAAAATCCTCTTTAAATGTCTTTAATTGCTCATTGTTGCAGTTGGTCTGACACTTTCAGACATGTTGGCATGTCTTGTCGTCTTATTCTGCTTGGCCCCGGTAATTGCTGCTTGCAGCTATATTTATTATTATTATTCTTCCGCCATGGGAGTCTATGGCAGCCCATAGAACCGATTGCGGGAAAGTTGTTTTGGTTTGACATTCTGATAGAGGACCGTCTCAACATTAAATACACCAATTTTGGTGTTTCTAAGTCATTCCCTCTAGCGCCACCACCTGTCCGAAGTTTCACTTTTATTTTGCTAATAACTTTTGAACCGTAAGGCCAATCAGCGAAATTCTTTTTTCCTCTGATTCCTGAGCTCATGGCGATTCGATTGCACCCTAGGACGTCATTTGCCGTCATAAAAATATGGCCGCCATCTTGAATTTTCAAAAAAAGCTACTTTTTCGAACTCGTCCTAGACGGTTTGTCCGATTTGCACGAAAATTGAACCAGATCATCTTCAGGTAGTGCTGACAAAAAGTTATGGAATTCAAATGGATTCGTCAAACCGTTTTCAATAAACGCACAAATACATTTTACGTAGCGCTAGCAAAAACAGTCGTAAGGCCGTATCTCCGCAACGGTTTATCATATTCAGACCAAACTTGGTACTTGTACTCACAAGCATGACCTGAGGCTACATGCTGTGTTTCGGCGCAGCGCCACCTACTGGTCCGGAGTTATGAAAAATGGCTATTTTTGCTTATAACTTCTGAACAGTTTGTCCAAAAATCATACAATTGGTCTCGTTAGATTCAGGGCAACATGCCGAGTCGACTGATATCCAATTTGACCATATCGGTCATTTTGGCTGTCGGCCATTTTGAATTTTGTGCTAAAATTCTGTATTTTATGAACGCATGAACAGATTGTTACGAAACGTGGTATGGGTCATCAGCACAATGCCCTGAATGAGCCTGAGAAGTTTCGAAACAGCGCCACCTAGTGGTGAATTTTTTTTTTCAAATGCTTATAACTTTGGGTGTGGTCGACTTATTTTCACGAAACTCATCTTTTTAGACTCCTGAATCGTTGCCGAGTCCTACGATACCAAACATGCTAGGTTTTGCCTTACGGTTTGTGTAGCGTTGTGATTTAGCGCTTAAAAAACATTTGGCTATATCTTTGAAACCGCTAGTCCGATCGAGACGAAACCACCGTCAGAAGTTTGGAAACATAGGTCGATAGCTATACGCCAATGCCCAAATGCGAAAATATTGATGTTTAGGGGTACTAATTTCCAATCAAAGTCATGTGTCAGTCATTTTTTTCGTGTTTTTTCATATAAATGTCTATAACTCCGAAGCGAATTGAGATATTTTCACCAAAATTGACACACATATGTATGGGCTCACTCTGAGGACACGTAAAAAAAAATGTGGGACTGAGCCTCTTGGTGGCGCTATAATTGAACAAAATATGAAATTCCCATTGACTTCAATACAGTTTTGTGAAATAAAATGCTATACTAAACAAATGCATTGGTGTAATATTACGAAACTCAGATTGTGTCATCAGCACCATCCCCTGAAGGCAACCAAAATATTTTAAGACAGCGCCACCTAGTGGTCAAAAGTTATAACAAAATTTCCAAAAAGGCTAATAACTTTTGAATAAATCTGGCTATTGAAATGCCACGGGTCTTAATAGATTCCTTGGGTCAAGCCGAGAACATAGATACCAAGTTTTCCTTATTTGGCCAAACTTCCTGTCCGCCATCTTGATTTTCATTCAAAACCTACTTTTTCGAACTCCTCCTAGACCGTTTGTCCGATTTTCACCAAAATCGAATCGTATCATCTCCAGACTGTGCCGACAAAAAGTTATGGATTTCGTGTCGATTGATGAAACCGTTTTCGTATAGCACAGCAGCAAAGTTGAGGCATGATGCCAAAATGACTATTCAGGCTTTATATCTGCAATGCCTCGACATATTGACACAAAACTTTGTATGTGTCACTGTCTCCTTACTCTGACCACACCACATCAATTTCGTAACAGCGCCACCTTTTGGTCAAAAGTGACAATCCATTAAATCATATTTTGAATCACTTTTTACATGATTTTTCAGCCATTTCGCCTAAAATCCTCTTTAAATGTCTTTAATTGCTCATTGTTGCAGTTGGTCTGACACTTTCAGACATGTTGGCATGTCTTGTCGTCTTATTCTGCTTGGCCCCGGTAATTGCTGCTTGCAGCTATATTTATTAGGGGCCAAGCACCGAAGGTGCGGAGGCACCTATTGTATCTGTTCCGTTTCTTATTATTATTATTATTATTATTATTATTATTATTCTTCCGCCATGGGAGTCTATGGCAGCCCATAGAACCGATTGCGGGAAAGTTGTTTTGGTTTGACATTCTGATAGAGGACCGTCTCAACATTAAATACACCAATTTTGGTGTTTCTAAGTCATTCCCTCTAGCGCCACCACCTGTCCAAAGTTTCACTTTTATTTTGCTAATAACTTTTGAACCGTAAGGCCAATCAGCGAAATTCTTTTTTCCTCTGATTCCTGAGCTCATGGCGATTCGATAGCACCCTATGACGTCATTTGCCGTCATAAAAATATGGCCGCCATCTTGAATTTTCAAAAAAAGCTACTTTTTCGAACTCGTCCTAGACGGTTTGTCCGATTTGCACGAAAATTGAACCAGATCATCTTCAGGTAGTGCTGACAAAAAGTTATGGAATTCAAATGGATTCGTCAAACCGTTTTCAATAAACGCACAAATATATTTTACGTAGCGCTAGCAAAAACAGTCGTAAGGCCGTATCTCCGCAACGGTTTATCGTATTCAGACCAAACTTGGTACATGTCATCACAAGCATGACCTGAGGCTACATGCTGTGTTTCGGCGCAGCGCCACCTACTGGTCCGGAGATATGAAAAATGGCTATTTTTGCTAATTACTTCTGAACAGTTTGTCCAAAAATCATACAATTGGTCTCGTTAGATTCAGGGCAACATGCCGAGTCGACTGATATCCAATTTGACCATATCGGTCATTTTGGCTGTCGGCCATTTTGAATTTTGTGCTAAAATTCTGTATTTTATGAACGCATGAACGGATTGTTACGAAACGTGGTATGGGTCATCAGCACAATGCCCTGAATGAGCCTGAGAAGTTTCGAAACAGCGCCACCTAGTGGTGAATTTTTTTTTTTCAAATGCTTATAACTTTGGGTGTGGTCGACTTATTTTCACGAAACTCATCTTTTTAGACTCCTGAATCGTTGCCGAGTCCTACGATACCAAACATGCTAGGTTTTGCCTTACAGTTTGTGTAGCGTTGTGATTTAGCACTTAAAAAACATTTGGCTATATCTTTGAAACCGCTAGTCCGATCGAGACGAAACCACCGTCAGAAGTTTGGAAACATAGGTCGATAGCTATATACCAATGCCCAAATGCGAAAATATTGATGTTTAGGGGTACTAATTTCCAATCAAAGTCATGTGTCAGTCATTTTTTTCGTGTTTTTTCATATAAATGTCTATAACTCCGAAGCGAATTGAGATATTTTCACCAAAATTGACACACATATGTATGGGCTCACTCTGAGGACACGTAAAAAAAATGGTGGGACTGAGCCTCTTGGTGGCGCTATAATTGAACAAAATATGAAATTCCCATTGACTTCAATACAGTTTTGTGAAATAAAATGCTATACTAAACAAATGCATTGGTGTAATATTACGAAACTCAGATTGTGTCATCAGCACCATCCCCTGAAGGCAACCAAAATATTTCAAGACAGCGCCACCTAGTGGTCAAAAGTTATAACAAAATTTCCAAAAAGGCTAATAACTTTTGAATAAATCTGGCTATTGAAATGCCACGGGTCTTAATAGATTCCTTGGGTCAAGCCGAGAACATAGATACCAAGTTTTCCTTATTTGGCCAAACTTCCTGTCCGCCATCTTGATTTTCATTCAAAACCTACTTTTTCGAACTCCTCCTAGACCGTTTGTCCGATTTTCACCAAAATCAAATCGTATCATCTCCAGATTGTGCCGACAAAAAGTTATGGATTTCGTGTTGATTGATGAAACCGTTTTCGTATAGCACAGCAGCAAAGTTGAGGCATGATGCCAAAATGACTATTCAGGCTTTATATCTGCAATGCCTCGACATATTGACACAAAACTTTGTATGTGTCACTGTCTCCTTACTCTGACCACACCACATCAATTTCGTAACAGCGCCACCTTTTGGTCAAAAGTGACAATCCATTAAATCATATTTTGAATCACTTTTTACATGATTTTTCAGCCATTTCGCCTAAAATCCTCTTTAAATGTCTTTAATTGCTCATTGTTGCAGTTGGTCTGACACTTTCAGACATGTTGGCATGTCTTGTCGTCTTATTCTGCTTGGCCCCGGTAATTGCTGCTTGCAGCTATATTTATTATTATTATTATTCTTCCGACTGTGCGTCTATGGCAGCCCATAGAACCGATTGCGGGAAAGTTGTTTTGGTTTGACATTCTGATAGAGGACAGTCCCAACATTAAATACACCAATTTTTGTGTTTCTAAGTCATTCCCTCTAGCGCCACCACCTGTCCAAAGTTTCACTTTTATTTTGCTAATAACTTTTGAACCGTAAGGCCAATCAACAAAATTCTTTTTTCATCTGATTCCTGAGCTTATGCCGATTCGATTGCATCCTATTACTTCATTTTCCGTAATAAAAATATGGCCGCCATTTTGAATCATTCGAAAAACCTACTTTTTCGAACTCGTCCTAGACGGTTTGTCCGATTTGCACGAAAATTGAACCAGATCATCTTCAGGGAGTGCTGACAAAAAGTTATGGAATTCAAATTGATTCGTCAAACCGTTTTCGATAAACGCTCGAACAAATTTTACGTAGCGCCTGCAAAAACAGTCGTAAGGCTGTATCTCCGCAACGGTTTATCGTATTCAGACCAAACTTGGTACATGTCATCACAAGCATGACCTGAGGCTACATGCTGCGTTTCGGCGCAGCGCCACCTACTGGTCCGGAGATATGAAAAATGGCTATTTTTGCTTATAACTTCTGAACTGTTTGTCCAAAAATCATAAAATTGGTCTCGTTAGATTCAGGGCGACATGCCGAGTCGACTGATATCCAATTTTACCATATCGGCCATTTTGACTGTCGGCCATTTTGAATTATGTGCTAAAATGCTGTATTTTAGGAACGCATGAACGGATTGTTACAAAACTTGGCATGGGTCATCAGCACGATGTCCTGAAGGAGCGTGAGAAGTTTCGAAACAGCGCCACCTAGTGGTGAATTTTTTTTTCAAACGCTTATAACTTTGGGTTTGGTCGACTTATTTTCACGAGACTCATCTAATTAGACTCCTGAAACCTTGCCGAGTCCTACGATACCAAACATGCTAGGTTTCGCCTTACGGTTTGTGTAGCGTTGTGATTTAGCGCTTAAAAAACATTAGGCTATATCTTCAAAACCGTTTGTCCGATCGAGACGAAACCACCGTCAGAAGTTTGGAAACATAGGTCGATAGCTATACGCCAATGCCCAAATGCGAAAATATTGATGTTTAGGGGTACTAACTTCCAATCAAAGTCATGTGTCAGTCATTTTTTTCGTGTTTTTTCATATAAATGTCTATAACTCCGAAGCAAATTCAGATTTTTGCACCAAAATCGACACATATATGTATGGGCTCACTCTGAGGACACATAAAAAAAATGGTGTGACTGAGCCTCTTGGTGGCGCTATAATAGAACAAAACATGAAATTCCCATTGACTTCAATACAGTTTTGTGAAATAAAATGCTATTTTCATTCAAAACCTACTTTTTCGAACTCCTCCCACACCGTTTGTCCGATTTTCACCAAAATCGAATCATATCATCTCCAGACTGTGCCGACTAAAAGTTATGGATTTCGTGTCGATTGACGAAACCGTTTTCGTATAGCGCAGCAGCAAATTTGAGGCATGATGATAAAAGCACTATTCAGGCTTTATCTCTGCAATGCCTTGACATATTGACACCAAACTTTGTATGTGTCATTGTCTCCTCACTCTGACCACATCACATCAGTTTTGTAACTGCGCCACCTATTTGTCAAAAGTGATAATCAATTAAATCATATTTTTAATTGCTGTTTCTATGATTTTTCAGCCATTTCGTCTAAAATCCTCTTTAAATGTCTTTAATTGCTCATTGTTGCAGTTGGTCTGACACTTTCAGACATGTTGGCATGTCTTGTCGTCTTATTCTGCTTGGCCCCGGTAATTGCTGCTTGCAGCTATATTTATTATTATTCTTCTTCCGACTGGGCGTCTATGGCAGCCCATAGAACCGATTGCGGGAAAGTTGTTTTGGTTTGACATTCTGATAGAGGACAGTCCCAACATTAAATACACCAATTTTTGTGTTTCTAAGTCATTCCCTCTAGCGCCACCACCTGTCCAAAGTTTCACTTTTATTTTGCTAATAACTTTTGAACCGTAAGGCCAATCAACAAAATTCTTTTTTCCTCTTATTTCTGAGCTCATGCCGATTCGATTGCACCCTATGACGTCATTTTCCGTCATATAAATATGGCCGCCATTTTTAATTTTCTGAAAAAGCTACTTTTTCGAACTCGTCCTAGACGGTTTGTCCGATTTGCACGAAAATTGAACCAGATCATCTTCAGGCAGTGTTGACCAAAAGTTATGGAATTCAAATTGATTCGTCAAACCGTTTTCGATAAACGCACGAATACATTTTCCGTAGCGCTAGCAAAAACAGTCGTAAGGCTGTATCTCCGCAAAGGTTTATCGTATTCAGACCAAACTTGGTACATGTACTCACAAGCATGACCTGAGGCTACATGCTGCGTTTCGGCGCAGCGCCACCTACTGGTCCGGAGATATGAAAAATGGCTATTTTTGCTTATAACTTCTGAACAGTTTGTCCAAAAATCATAAAATTGGTATCGTTAGATTCAGGGCAATATGCCGATTCGACTGATATCCAGTTTTACCATATCGGACCTTTTGACTGTCGGCCATTTTGAATTTTGTGCTAAAATACTGTATTTTAAGAACGCATGAACGAATTGTTACGAAACTTGGTATGGGTCATCAGCACGTTGTCCTGAAGGAGCGTGAGAAGTTTCGAAACAGCGCCACCTAGTGGTGATTTTTTTTTTTCAAATGCTTATAACTTTGGGTGTGGTCAACTTATTTTCACGAGACTCATCTAATTAGACTCCTGAAACCTTGCCGAGTCCTACGATACCAAACATGCTAGGTTTTGCCTTACGGTTTGTGTAGCGTTGTGATTTAGCGCTTAAAAAATATTTGGCTATATCTTCGAAACCTCTAGTCCGATCGAGACGAAACCACCGTCAGAAGTTTGGAAACATAGGTCGATAGCTATACGCCAATGCCCAAATGCGAAAATATTGATGTTTAGGGGTAGTAAATTCCAAACAAAGTCATGTGTCAGTCATTTTTTACGTGTTTTTTCATATAAATGCCTATAACTCTGAAGCAAATTGAGATTTTTTCACCAAAACTGACACACATATGTATGGGCTCACTCTGAGGACACGTAAAAAAAATTGTGAGACTGAGCCTCTTGGTGGCGCTATAATAGAACAAAACATAAAATTCCCATTGACTTCAATACAGTTTTGTGAAATAAAATGCTATTTTCATTAAAAACCTACTTTTTCGAACTCCTCCTACACCGTTTGTCCGATTTTCACCAAAATCGAATCATATCATCTCCAGACCGTGCCGACTGAAAGTTATGGATTTCTTGTCGATTGACAAAACCGTTTTCGTATAGCGCAGCAGCAAATTTGAGGCATGATGCTAAAAGCATTATTCAGGCTTTATGTCTGCAATGCCTTGACATATTGACACCAAACTTTGCATGTGTCATTGTCACTTCACTCTGACCACATCACATCAGTTTTGTAACTGCGCCACCTATTGGTCGAAAGTGATAATCCATCAAATCATATTTTTATTTATTGTTTCTATGATTTTTCAGGCATTTTGCCTAAAATCCTCTTTAAATGTCTTTAATTGCTCATTGTTGCAGTTGGTCTGACACTTTCAGACATGTCGGCATGTCTTGTCGTCTTATTCAGCTTGGCCCCGGTAATGGCTGCTTGCAGCTATATTTATTATTATTCTTCTTCCGACTGGGCGTCTATGGCAGCCCATAGAACCGATTGCGGGAAAGTTGTTTTGGTTTGACATTCTGATAGAGGACAGTCCCAACATTAAATACAGCAATTTTTGTGTTTCTAAGTCATTCCCTCTAGCGCCACCACCTGTCCAAAGTTTCACTTTTATTTTGCTAATAACTTTTGAACCGTAAGGCCAATCAACAAAATTCTTTTTTCCTCTTATTTCTGAGCTCATGCCGATTCGATTGCACCCTATGACGTCATTTTCCGTCATATAAATATGGCCGCCATTTTTAATTTTCTGAAAAAGCTACTTTTTCGAACTCGTCCTAGACGGTTTGTCCGATTTGCACGAAAATTGAACCAGATCATCTTCAGGCAGTGTTGACCAAAAGTTATGGAATTCAAATTGATTCGTCAAACCGTTTTCGATAAACGCACGAATACATTTTACGTAGCGCTAGCAAAAACAGTCGTAAGGCTGTATCTCCGCAAAGGTTTATCGTATTCAGACCAAACTTGGTACATGTACTCACAAGCATGACCTGAGGCTACATGCTGCGTTTCGGCGCAGCGCCACCTACTGGTCCGGAGATATGAAAAATGGCTATTTTTGCTTATAACTTCTGAACAGTTTGTCCAAAAATCATAAAATTGGTATCGTTAGATTCAGGGCAATATGCCGATTCGACTGATATCCAGTTTTACCATATCGGCCCTTTTGACTGTCGGCCATTTTGAATTTTGTGCTAAAATACTGTATTTTAAGAACGCATGAACGAATTGTTACGAAACTTGGTATGGGTCATCAGCACGTTGTCCTGAAGGAGCGTGAGAAGTTTCGAAACAGCGCCACCTAGTGGTGAATTTTTTTTTTCAAATGCTTATAACTTTGGGTGTGGTCAACTTATTTTCACGAGACTCATCTAATTAGACTCCTGAAACCTTGCCGAGTCCTACGATACCAAACATGCTAGGTTTTGCCTTACGGTTTGTGTAGCGTTGTGATTTAGCGCTTAAAAAACATTTGGCTATATCTTCGAAACCGCTAGTCCGATCGAGACGAAACCACCGTCAGAAGTTTGAAAACATAGGTCGATAGCTATACGCCAATGCCCAAATGCGAAAATATTGATGTTTAGGGGTAGTAAATTCCAAACAAAGTCATGTGTCAGTCATTTTTTACGTGTTTTTTCATATAAATGCCTATAACTCTGAAGCAAATTGAGATTTTTTCACCAAAACTGACACACATATGTATGGGCTCACTCTGAGGACACGTAAAAAAAATTGTGAGACTGAGCCTCTTGGTGGCGCTATAATAGAACAAAACATAAAATTCCCATTGACTTCAATACAGTTTTGTGAAATAAAATGCTATTTTCATTAAAAACCTACTTTTTCGAACTCCTCCTACACCGTTTGTCCGATTTTCACCAAAATCGAATCATATCATCTCCAGACCGTGCCGACTGAAAGTTATGGATTTCGTGTCGATTGACAAAACCGTTTTCGTATAGCGCAGCAGCAAATTTGAGGCATGATGCTAAAAGCATTATTCAGGCTTTATGTCTGCAATGCCTTGACATATTGACACCAAACTTTGCATGTGTCATTGTCACTTCACTCTGACCACATCACATCAGTTTTGTAACTGCGCCACCTATTGGTCGAAAGTGATAATCCATCAAATCATATTTAGGGGCCAAGCACCGAAGGTGCGGAGGCACCTATTGTTTTCGTTCGCGTTCTTATTATTATTATTATTAGGGGCCAAGCACCGAAGGTGCGGAGGCACCTATTGTTTTCGTTCCCGTTCTTATTATTATTATTATTATTATTATTCTTCCTTCTTCCGACTGGGAGTCTATGGCAGCCCATAGAACCGATTGCGGGAAAGTTGTTTTGGTTTGACATTCTGATAGAGGACCGTCTCAACATTAAATACACCAATTTTGGTGTTTCTAAGTCATTCCCTCTAGCGCCACCACCTGTCCAAAATTTCACTTTTATTTTGCTAATAACTTTTGAACCGTAAGGCCAATCAGCGAAATTCTTTTTTCCACTGATTCCTGAGCTCATGGCGATTCGATTGCACCCTATGACGTCATTTGCCGTCATAAAAATATGGCCGCCATCTTGAATTTTCAAAAAAAGCTACTTTTTCGAACTCGTCCTAGACGGTTTGTCCGATTTGCACGAAAATTGAACCAGATCATCTTCAGGTAGTGCTGACAAAAAGTTATGGAATTCAAATGGATTCGTCAAACCGTTTTCGATAAACGCACGAATACATTTTACGTAGCGCTAGCAAAAACAGTCGTAAGGCCGTATCTCCGCAACGGTTTATCGTATTCAGACCAAACTTGGTACTTGTACTCACAAGCATGACCTGAGGCTACATGCTGTGTTTCGGCGCAGCGCCACCTACTGGTCCGGAGATATGAAAAATGGCTATTTTTGCTTATAACTTCTGAACAGTTTGTCCAAAAATCATACAATTGGTCTCGTTAGATTCAGGGCAACATGCCGAGTCGACTGATATCCAATTTGACCATATCGGTCATTTTGGCTGTCGGCCATTTTGAATTTTGTGCTAAAATTCTGTATTTTATGAACGCATGAACGGATTGTTACGAAACGTGGTATGGGTCATCAGCACAATGCCCTGAATGAGCCTGAGAAGTTTCGAAACAGCGCCACCTAGTGGTGAATTTTTTTTTTCAAATGCTTATAACTTTGGGTGTGGTCGACTTATTTTCACGAAACTCATCTTTTTAGACTCCTGAATCATTGCCGAGTCCTACGATACCAAACATGCTAGGTTTTGCCTTACGGTTTGTGTAGCGTTGTGATTTAGCGCTTAAAAAACATTTGGCTATATCTTTGAAACCGCTAGTCCGATCGAGACGAAACCACCGTCAGAAGTTTGGAATCATAGCTTGTTAACTATAAGTCAAAGCCCAAATGCGAAAATATTGATGTTTAGGGGTAGTAATATTCAATCAAAGTCATGTGTCAGTCATTTTTTACGTGTTTTTTCATATAAATATCTATAACTCCGAAGCAAATTGAGATATTTGCACCAAAATCGACACATATATGTATGGGCTCACTCTGAGGACACATAAAAAAAATTGTGGGACTGAGCCTCTTGGTGGCGCTATAATTGAACAAAATATGAAATTCCCATTGACTTCAATACAGTTTTGTGAAATAAAATGCTATACTAAACAAATGCATTGGTGTAATATTACGAAACTCAGATTGTGTCATCAGCACCATCCCCTGAAGGCAACCAAAATATTTCAAGACAGCGCCACCTAGTGGTCAAAAGTTATAACAAAATTTCCAAAAAGGCTAATAACTTTTGAATAAATCTGGCTATTGAAATGCCACGGGTCTTAATAGATTCCTTGGGTCAAGCCGAGAACATAGATACCAAGTTTTCCTTATTTGGCCAAACTTCCTGTCCGCCATCTTGATTTTCATTCAAAACCTACTTTTTCGAACTCCTCCTAGACCGTTTGTCCGATTTTCACCAAAATCGAATCGTATCATCTCCAGACTGTGCCGACAAAAAGTTATGGATTTCGTGTCGATTGATGAAACTGTTTTCGTATAGCACAGCAGCAAAGTTGAGGCATGATGCCAAAATGACTATTCAGGCTTTATATCTGCAATGCCTCGACATATTGACACAAAACTTTGTATGTGTCACTGTCTCCTTACTCTGACCACACCACATCAATTTCGTAACAGCGCCACCTTTTGGTCAAAAGTGACAATCCATTAAATCATATTTTGAATCACTTTTTACATGATTTTTCAGCCATTTCGCCTGAAATCCTCTTTAAATGTCTTTAATTGCTCATTGTTGCAGTTGGTCTGACACTTTCAGACATGTTGGCATGTCTTGTCGTCTTATTCTGCTTGGCCCCGGTAATTGCTGCTTGCAGCTATATTTATTATTATTATTCTTCATTGTTCCGACTGGGAGTCTATGGCAGCCCATAGAACCGATTGCGGGAAAGTTGTAATGGTTTGACATTCTGATAGAGGACAGTCCCAACATTAAATACACCAATTTTGGTGTGTCTAAGTCATTCCCTCTAGCGCCACCAACTGTCCAAAGTTTCACTCATGTTTCTGCTAATAACTTTTGAACCACAAGGGCTAGAAACAAAATTCTTTTTTCCTCTGATTTCTGAGCTCAGGGCGATTCGATTGCACCCTATGACGTCATTTTTCGTCATAATAATTTTTCCGCCATTTTGAATTTTCCGAAAAACCTACTTTTTCAAACTCCTCCTAGGCCGTTGCTCCAATTTCCACGAAAATTGAATCAGATCATCATCAGACCATGCCGACAAAAAGTTATGGAATTCGTGTTGATTCATCAAACCGTTCTCGAATACCGCGCAAACAAATTTTACGTAGCGCTTGCGAAAACAGACACAAGCCAGTATCTCCTCAACACTTTATCATATTAAGACCAAACTTGGTACATCTCATCACAAGCATGACCTGAGGCAACATGCTGCGTTTCGGCACAGTGCCACCTACTGGTCCGGAGATATGAAAAATGGCTATTTTTGCTTATAACTTCTGAATGGTTTGTCCAAAAATCATAAAAGTGGTCTCGTTAGATTCAGGGCATCATGCTGAGTCGACTGATATCCAATTTTCCCCGATCAGCCATTTTGGCTGTCGGCCATTTTGAATTATGTGCTAAAATGCTGTATTTTATGAACGCGTGAATGTATCGTTACAAAACTCGGAATGGATCATCAGCACGATGCCCTGAAGGAGCCTGAGAAGTTTCGAAACAGTGCCACGTAGTGGTGAATTTTTTTCCCCAAATGCTTCCAAATGCTTATAACTTTGGGTGTGGTCGACTTATTTTCACGAGACTCATCTCATTAGAGTCCTGAATCGTTGCTGAGTCCCACGATACCAAACATGCTAGGTTTTGCCTTACGGTTTGTGTAGCGTTGTGATTTAGCGCTTAAAAAACATTTGGCTATATCTTCGAAACCGCTAGTCCGATCGAGACGAAACCACCTTCAGAAGTTTGGAAACATAGGTCGATAGCTATACGCCAATGCCCAAATGCGAAAATATTGATGTTTAGGGGTAGTAAATTCCAATCAAAGTCATGTGTCAGTCATTTTTTACGTGTTTTTTCATATAAATGTCTATAACTCCGAAGCGAATTGAGATATTTTCACCAAAATCGACACACATATGTACGAGCTCACTCTGAGGACATGTAAAAAAAATGGTGGGACTCAGCCTCTTGGTAGCGCTATAATAGAACAAAACATGAAATTCCCATTGACTTCAATACAGTTTTGTGAAATAAAATGCTATACTAAACAAATGCATTGGTGTAATATTACGAAACTCAAAATGTGCCATCAGCACCATTCCCTGAAGGTACCCAAAATATTTCAAGACAGTGCCACCTAGTGGTCAAAAGTTATAACAACATTTCCATAAAGGCTAATAACTTTTGAATAAATCTGACTACTGAAATGCCACTGGTCTTAATAGATTCCTTGGGTCAAGCCGAGAACATAGATACCAAGTTTTCCTTATTTGGCCAAACTTCCTGTCCGCCATCTTGATTTTCATTCAAAACCTACTTTTTCGAACTCCTCCTAGACCGTTTGTCCGATTTTCACCAAAATCGAATCGTATCATCTCCAGACTGTGCTGACTAAAAGTTATGGATTTCGTGTCTATAGACGAAACCGTTTTCGTATAGCGTAGCAGCAAACTTGAGGCATGATGCTAAAAGCACTATTCAGGCTTTATCTCTGCAATGCCTTGACATATTGACACCAAACTTTGTATGTGTCATTGTCACTTCACTCTGACCACATCACATCACATTTGTAACTGCGCCACCTATTGGTCGAAAGTGATAATCCATTAAATCATATTTTGAATGACTTTTTATATGATTTTTCAGCCATTTCGCCTAAAATCCTCTTTAAATGTATTTAATTGCTCATTGTTGCAGATGGTCTGACACCTTCAGCCATGTTGGCATATCCTGTCATCTGCTTGCGCTTGGCCCCGATAATTGCTGCTTGCAGCTATATTTTTATTTATTGTTTCTATGATTTTTCAGGCATTTTGCCTAAAATCCTCTTTAAATGTCTTTAATTGCTCATTGTTGCAGTTGGTCTGACACTTTCAGACATGTCGGCATGTCTTGTCGTCTTATTCAGCTTGGCCCCGGTAATGGCTGCTTGCAGCTATATTTATTATTATTCTTCCTTCTTCCGACTGGGAGTCTATGGCAGCCCATAGAACCGATTGCGGGAAAGTTGTTTTGGTTTGACATTCTGATAGAGGACCGTCTCAACATTAAATACACCAATTTTGGTGTTTCTAAGTCATTCCCTCTAGCGCCACCACCTGTCCAAAATTTCACTTTTATTTTGCTAATAACTTTTGAACCGTAAGGCCAATCAGCGAAATTCTTTTTTCAACTGATTCCTGAGCTCATGGCGATTCGATTGCACCCTATGACGTCATTTGCCGTCATAAAAATATGGCCGCCATCTTGAATTTTCAAAAAAAGCTACTTTTTCGAACTCGTCCTAGACGGTTTGTCCGATTTGCACGAAAATTGAACCAGATCATCTTCAGGTAGTGCTGACAAAAAGTTATGGAATTCAAATGGATTCGTCAAACCGTTTTCGATAAACGCACGAATACATTTTACGTAGCGCTAGCAAAAACAGTCGTAAGGCCGTATCTCCGCAACGGTTTATCGTATTCAGACCAAACTTGGTACTTGTACTCACAAGCATGACCTGAGGCTACATGCTGTGTTTCGGCGCAGCGCCACCTACTGGTCCGGAGATATGAAAAATGGCTATTTTTGCTTATAACTTCTGAACAGTTTGTCCAAAAATCATACAATTGGTCTCGTTAGATTCAGGGCAACATGCCGAGTCGACTGATATCCAATTTGACCATATCGGTCATTTTGGCTGTCGGCCATTTTGAATTTTTTGCTAAAATTCTGTATTTTATGAACGCATGAACGGATTGTTACGAAACGTGGTATGGGTCATCAGCACAATGCCCTGAATGAGCCTGAGAAGTTTCGAAACAGCGCCACCTAGTGGTGAATTTTTTTTTTCAAATGCTTATAACTTTGGGTGTGGTCGACTTATTTTCACGAAACTCATCTTTTTAGACTCCTGAATCATTGCCGAGTCCTACGATACCAAACATGCTAGGTTTTGCCTTACGGTTTGTGTAGCGTTGTGATTTAGCGCTTAAAAAACATTTGGCTATATCTTTGAAACCGCTAGTCCGATCGAGACGAAACCACCGTCAGAAGTTTGGAAACATAGGTCGATAGCCAAACGCCAATGCCCAATTGCGAAAATATTGATGTTTAGGGGTACTAATTTCCAATCAAAGTCATGTGTCAGTCATTTATTTCGTGTTTTTTCATATAAATGTCTATAACTCCGAAGCAAATTGAGATTTTTGCACCAAAATCGACACATATATGTATGGGCTCACTCTGAGGACACATAAAAAAAATGGTGGGACTGAGCCTCTTGGTGGCGCTATAATAGAACAAAACATGAAATTCCCATTGACTTCAATGCAGTTTTGTGAAATAAAATGCTATACTAAACAAATGCATTGGTGTAATATTACGAAACTCAGAATGTGCCATCAGCACCATCCCCTGAAGGTACCCAAAATATTTAGAGACAGCGCCACCTAGTGGTCAAAAGTTATAACAACATTTCCAAAACTGCTAATAACTTTTGAATACATCGGCCTATGTAAATGCCACTGGTCTTAATAGATTCCTTGGGTCAAGCCGAGAACATAGATACCAAATTTTCCTTATTTGGTCAAACTTCTTGTCCGCCATCTTGATTTTCATTCAAAACCTACTTTTTCGAACTCCTCCTAGACCGTTTGTCCGATTTTCACCAAAATCGAATCGTATCATCTCCAGACCGTGCCGACTAAAAGTTATGGATTTCGTGTCGATAGACGAAACCGTTTTCGTATAGCGCAGCAGCAAAGTTGAGGCATGATGCTAATAGCATTAATTAAGGCTTTATCTCTGCAATGCCTTGACATATTGACACCAAACTTTGTATGTGTCATTGTAACTTCACTCTGACCACATCACATCAGTTTTGTAACTGCGCCACCTATTGGTCGAAAGTGATAATCCATCAAATCATATTTTTATTTATTGTTTCTATGATTTTTCAGGCATTTTGCCTAAAATCCTCTTTAAATGTCTTTAATTGCTCATTGTTGCAGTTGGTCTGACACTTTCAGACATGTCGGCATGTCTTGTCGTCTTATTCAGCTTGGCCCCGGTAATGGCTGCTTGCAGCTATATTTATTATTCTTCCTTCTTCCAACTGGGAGTCTATGGCAGCCCATAGAACCGAATGCGGGAAAGTTGTTTTGGTTTGACATTCTGATAGAGGACAGTCCCAACATTAAATACACCAATTTTGGTGTGTCTAAGTCATTCCCTCTAGCGCCACCACCTGTCCAAAGTTTCACTTTTATTTTGCTAATAACTTTTGAACCGTAAGGCCAATCAACAAAATTATTTTTCTCTCTGATTCCTGAGCTCATGCCAATTCGATTGCACCCTATGACATCATTTCTGTCATAACAATATGGCCGCCATTTTGAATTTATCTAAAAAGCTACTTTTTCGAACTCGTCCTAGACGGTTTGTCCGATTTGCACGAAAATTGAACCAGATCATCTACAGACCATGCTGACAAAAAGTTATGGAATTCAAGTTGATTCGCTTAACAGTTTTCGATAAACCCACGAATACATTTTACGTAGCGCTTGCGAAAACAGATGTAAGGCCGTATCTCCGCAACGCTTTATCGGATTCAGACCAAACTTGGTACATGTCATCACAAGCATGACCTGAGGCTACATGCTGTGTTTCGGCGCAGCGCCACCTACTGGTCCGGAGATATGAAAAATGGCTATTTTTGCTTATAACTTCTGAACAGTTTGTCCAAAAATCATAAAATTGGTCTCGTTAGATTCAGGGTAACATGCCGAGTCGACTGATATCCAATATTACCATATCGGCCATTTTGACTGTCGGCCATTTTGAATTTTGTGCTAAAATGCTGTATTTTAAGAACGCATGAACAGATTGTTACGAAACGTGGTATGGGTCATCAGCACAATGCCCTGAATGAGCCTGAGAAGTTTCGAAACAGCGCCACCTTGTGGTGAATTTTTTTTTTCAAATGCTTATAACTTTGGGTGTGGTCGACTTATTTTCACGAAACTCATCTTTTTAGACTCCTGAATCGTTGCCGAGTCCTATGATACCAAACATGCTAGGTTTCGCCTTACGGTTTGTGTAGCGTTGTGATTTAGCGCTTAAAAAACATTTGGCTATATCTTTGAAACCGCTAGTCCGATCGAGACGAAACCACCGTCAGAAGTTTGGAAACATAGGTCGATAGCTATACGCCAATGCCCAAATGCAAAAATATTGATGTTTAGGGGTAGTAAATTCCAAACAAAGTCATGTGTCAGTCATTTTTTACGTGTTTTTTCATATAAATGCCTATAACTCTGAAGCGAATTGAGATATTTTCACCAAAACTGACATACATATGTATGGGCTCACTCTGAGGACACATAAAAAAAATTGTGGGACTTAGCCTCTTGGTGGCGCTATAATAGAATAAAACATGAAATTCCCATTGACTTCAATACAGTTTTGTGAAATAAAATGCTATACTAAACAAATGCATTGGTGTAATATTACAAAACTCAGAATGTGCCATCAGCACCATCCCCTAAAGGTATTCAAAATATTTCGAAACAGCGCCACCTAGTGGTCAAAACTTATAATACATTTCCAAAAAGGCTAATAACTTTTGAATACATCTGGTTACTGAAATGCCACTAGTCTTAATAGATTCCTTGGGTCAAGCCGAGAACATAGATACCAAGTTTACCTTATTTGGCCAAACTTCCTGTCCGCCATCTTGATTTTCATTCAAAACCTACTTTTTCGAACTCCTCCTAGACCGTTTGTCCGATTTTCACCAAAATCGAATCGTATCATCTCCAGACCGTGCCGACTAAAAGTTATGGATTTCGTGTGGATAGACCAAACCGTTTTCGTATAGCGCAGCAGCAAAGTTGAGGCATGATGCTAATAGCACTATTCAGGCTTTATCTCTGCAATGCCTTGACATATTGACACCAAACTTTGTATGTGTCATTGTCACTTCACTCTGACCACATCACATCAGTTTTGTAACTGCGCCACCTATTGGTCGAAAGTGATAATGCATTAAATCATATTTTTATTGACTGTTTCTATGATTTTTCAGCCATTTCGTCTAAAATCCTCTTTAAATGTCTTTAATTGCTCATTGTTGCAGTTGGTCTGACACTTTCAGACATGTTGGCATGTCTTGTCGTCTGATTGTGCTTGGCCCCGATAATTGCTGCTTGCAGCTATATTTAGGGGCCAAGCACCGAAGGTGCGGAGGCACCTATTGTATCTGTTCCCGTTCTTATTAGGGGCCAAGCACCGAAGGTGCGGAGGCACCTATTGTATCCGTTCGCGTTCTTATTATTATTATTCTTCTTCTTCTTCTTCTTCTTCTTCTTCTTCCGCTCTTGGAGTCTATGGCAGCCCATAGAACCGATTGCGGGAAAGTTGTTTTGGTTTGACATTCTGATAGAGCACAGTCCCAACATTAAATACACCAATTTTGGTGTTTCTAAGTCATTCCCTCTAGCGCCACCACCTGTCCAAAGTTTCACTTTTATTTTGCTAATAACTTTTGAACTGTAAGGCCAATCAACAAAATTATTTTTTCCTCTGATTCCTGAGCTCATGCCGATTCGATTGCATCCTATGACTTCATTTTCTGTAATAAAAATATGGCCGCCATTTTGATTCATTCGAAAAACCTACTTTTTCGAACTCGTCCTAGACGGTTTGTCCGATTTGCACGAAAATTGAACCAGATCATCTTCAGGCAGTGCTGACCAAAAGTTATGGAATTCAAATTGATTCGTCAAACCATTTTCAATAAACGCACGAACAAATTTTACGTAGCGCCTGCAAAAACAGTCGTAAGGCTGTATCTCTGCAACGGTTTATCGTATTCAGACCAAACTTGGTACATGTCATCACAAGCATGACCTGAGGCTACATGCTGCGTTTCGGCGCAGCGCCACCTACTGGTCCGGAGATATGAAAAATGGCTATTTTTGCTTATAACTTCTGAACAGTTTGTCCAAAAATCATAAAATTGGTCTCGTTAGATTCAGGGCGACATGCCGAGTCGACTGATATCCAATTTTACCATATCGGCCATTTTGACTGTCGGCCATTTTGAATTATGTGCTAAAATGCTGTATTTTATGAACGCATGAACGGATTGTTACGAAACTTGGCATGGGTCATCAGCACGATGTCCTGAAGGAGTGTGAGAAGTTTCGAAACAGCGCCACCTAGTGGGGAATTTTTTTTTTCAAATGCTTATAACTTTGGGTGCGGTCGACTTATTTTCACGAGACTCATCTAATTAGACTCCTGAAACCTTGCCGAGTCCTACGATACCAAACATGCTAGGTTTCGCCTTACGGTTTGTGTAGAGTTGTGATTTAGCGCTTAAAAAACATTAGGCTATATCTTCGAAACCGCTTGTCCGATCGAGACGAAACCACCGTCAGAAGTTTGGAAACATAGGTCTATAGCTATACGCCAATGCCCAAATGCGAAAATATTGATGTTTAGGGGTAGTAAAATTCAAACAAAGTCATGTGTCAGTCATTTTTTACGTGTTTTTTCATATAAATGTTTATAACTCTAAAGCAAATTGAGATATTTTCACCAAAACTGACACACATATGTATGGGCTCACTCTGAGGACACGTAAAAAAAATTGTGGGACTGAGCCTCTTGGTGGCGCTATAATAGAACAAAACATGAAATTCCCATTGACTTCAATACAGTTTTGTGAGATAAAATGCTATTTTCATTCAAAACCTACTTTTTCGAACTCCTCCCACACCGTTTGTCCGATTTTCACCAAAATCGAATCGTATCATCCCCAGACTGTGCCGACTAAAAGTTATGGATTTCGTGTCAATTGACGAAACCGTTTTCGTATAGCGCAGCAGCAAATTTGAGGCATGATGCTAATAGCACTATTCAGGCTTTATCTCTGCAATGCCTTGACATATTGACACCAAACTTTGTATGTGTCATTGTCTCCTCACTCTGACCACATCACATCAGTTTTGTAACTGCGCCACCTATTTGTCGAAAGTGATAATCCATTAAATCATATTTTTAATTACTGTTTCTATGATTTTTCAGCCATTTCGTCTAAAATCCTCTTTAAATGTCTTTAATTGCTCATTGTTGCAGTTGGTCTGACACTTTCAGACATGTCGGCATGTCTTGTCGTCTTATTCTGCTTGGCCCCGGTAATGGCTGCTTGCAGCTATATTTATTATTATTATTCTTCCTTCTTCCGACTGGGAGTCTATGGCAGCCCATAGAACCGATCGCGGGAAAGTTGTAATGGTTTGACATTCTGATAGAGGACAGTCCCAACATTAAGTACACCAATTTTGGTGTGTCTAAGTCATTCCCTCTAGCGCCACCAACTGTCCAACGTTTCACTCATGTTTATGCTAATAACTTTTGAACCACAAGGGCTAGAAACAAAATTCTTTTTTCCTCTGATTCCTGACCTAATGACGATTCGATTGCACCCTATGACGTCATTTTCCGTCATGAAAGGCTTTCCGCCATTTTGAATTTTCCGAAAAAGCTACTTTTTCGAACTCCTCCTAGGCCGTTGCTCCAATTTCCACGAAAATTGAATCAGATCATCTTCAGACCATGCCGACAAAAAGTTATGGAATTCGTGTTGATTCGTCAAACCGTTCTCGAATACCGCGCAAACAAATTTTACGTAGCTCTAACGAAAACAGACACAAGCTTGTATCTCCTCAACACTTTTTCATATTCAGACCAAACTTAGTCCATATCATCACAAGCATGACCTGAGGCTACATGCTGCGTTTCGCCATAGTGCCACCTACTGGTCCGGAGATATGAAAAATGGCTGTTTTTGCTTATAACTTCTGAATGGATTGCCCAAAAATCATAAACGTGGTCTCGTTAGATTCAGGACGTCATGCTGAGTCGACTGATATCCAATTTTCCCAGATCAGCCATTTTGGCTGTCGGCCATTTTGAATTATGTGCTAAAATGCTGTATTTTAGGAATGCATGAACGTATCGTTACGAAACTCGGTATGGGTCATCAGCACGATGTCCTGAAGGAGTCTGAGAAGTTTCGAAACAGTGCCATCTAGTGGTGAATTTTTTTCCCCAAATGCTTCCAAATGCTTATAACTTTGGGTGTGGTCAACTTATTTTCACGAGACTCATCTCTTTAGACTCCTGAATCGTTGCCGAGTCCAACGATACCAAACATGTTAGGTTTTGCCTTATGGTTTGTGTAGCGTTGTGATTTAGCGCTTAAAAAACATTTGGCTATATCTTTGAAACCGCTTGTCCGATCGAGACGAAACCACCGTCAGAAGTTTGGAAACATAGGTCGATAGCTGTATGCCAATGCCCAAATGTGAAAATATTGATGTTTAGGGGTAGTAAATTCCAATCAAAGTCATGTGTCAGTCATTTTTTACGTGTTTTTTTATATAAATATCTATAACTCCGAAGCGAATTGAGATATTTTCACCAAAATTGACACAAATATGCATGGGCTCACTCTGAGGACACATAAAAAAAATGGTGGGACTGAGTCTCTTGGTGGCGATATAACAGAACAAAACATGAAATTCCCATTGACTTCAATACAATTTTGTGAATTAAAATGCTATAGTAAACAAATGCATTGGTGTAATATTACGAAACTCAGAATGTGCCATCAGCACCATCCCCTGAAGGTACCCAAAATATTTCGAGACAGCGCCACCTAGTGATCAAATGTTATGACAAAATTTCCAAAAAGGCTAATAACTTTTGAATAAATCTGGCTTTTGAAATGCCACTGGTCTTAATAGATTCCTTGGGTCAAGCCGAGAACATAGATACCAAGTTTTCCTTATTTGGCCGAACTTCCTGTCCGCTATCTTGATTTTCAGTCAAAACCTACTTTTTCGAACTCCTCCTAGACCATTTATCTGATTTTCACCAAAATCGAATCGTATCATCTCCAGACTGTGCTGACTAAAAGTTATGGATTTCGTGACGATACACGAAAACTGTTTTCGTATAGCGTAGCAGCAAATTTGAGGCATGATGCTAAAAGCACTATTCAGGCTTTATCTCTGCAATGCCTTGACATATTGACACCAAACTTTGTATGTGTCATTGTCACTTCACTCTGACCACATCACATCAGTTTTGTAACTGCGCCACCTATTGGTCGAAAGTGATAATCCATTAAATCATATTTTGAATGACAATTTATGTGATTTTTCAGCCATTTCACCTAAAATACTCTTTAAATGTATTTAATTGCTCATTGTTGCAGTTGGTCTGACACCTTCAGCCATGTTGGCATATCCTGTCATCTGCTTGCGCTTGGCCCCGATAATTGCTGCTTGCAGCTATATTTATTAGGGGCCAAGCACCGAAGGTGCGGAGGCACCTATTGTATCTGTTCCGTTTCTTATTAGGGGCCAAGCACCGAAGGTGCGGAGGCACCTATTGTATCTGTTCCGTTTCTTATTATTAGGGGCCAAGCACCGAAGGTGCGGAGGCACCTATTGTATCTGTTCCGTTTCTTATTATTATTATTATTATTATTATTATTATTATTCTTCCGCCATGGGAGTCTATGGCAGCCCATAGAACCGATTGCGGGAAAGTTGTTTTGGTTTGACATTCTGATAGAGGACCGTCTCAACATTAAATACACCAATTTTGGTGTTTCTAAGTCATTCCCTCTAGCGCCACCACCTGTCCAAAGTTTCACTTTTATTTTGCTAATAACTTTTGAACCGTAAGGCCAATCAGCGAAATTCTTTTTTCCTCTGATTCCTGAGCTCATGGCGATTCGATTGCACCCTATGACGTCATTTGCCGTCATAAAAATATGGCCGCCATCTTGAATTTTCAAAAAAAGCTACTTTTTCGAACTCGTCCTAGACGGTTTGTCCGATTTGCACGAAAATTGAACCAGATCATCTTCAGGTAGTGCTGACAAAAAGTTATGGAATTCAAATGGATTCGTCAAACCGTTTTCAATAAACGCACAAATACATTTTACGTAGCGCTAGCAAAAACAGTCGTAAGGCCGTATCTCCGCAACGGTTTATCGTATTCAGACCAAACTTGGTACTTGTACTCACAAGCATGACCTGAGGCTACATGCTGTGTTTCGGCGCAGCGCCACCTACTGGTCCGGAGATATGAAAAATGGCTATTTTTGCTTATAACTTCTGAACAGTTTGTCCAAAAATCATACAATTGGTCTCGTTAGATTCAGGGCAACATGCCGAGTCGACTGATATCCAATTTGACCATATCGGTCATTTTGGCTGTCGGCCATTTTGAATTTTGTGCTAAAATTCTGTATTTTATGAACGCATGAACGGATTGTTACGAAACGTGGTATGGGTCATCAGCACAATGCCCTGAATGAGCCTGAGAAGTTTCGAAACAGCGCCACCTAGTGGTGAATTTTTTTTTTCAAATGCTTATAACTTTGGGTGTGGTCGACTTATTTTCACGAAACTCATCTTTTTAGACTCCTGAATCATTGCCGAGTCCTACGATACCAAACATGCTAGGTTTCGCCTTACGGTTTGTGTAGCGTTGTGATTTAGCGCTTAAAAAACATTTGGCTATATCTTTGAAACCGCTAGTCCGATCGAGACGAAACCACCGTCAGAAGTTTGGAAACATAGGTCGATAGCTATACGCCAATGCCCAAATGCGAAAATATTGATGTTTAGGGGTACTAATTTCCAATCAAAGTCATGTGTCAGTCATTTTTTTCGTGTTTTTTCATATAAATGTCTATAACTCCGAAGCGAATTGAGATATTTTCACCAAAATTGACACACATATGTATGGGCTCACTCTGAGGACACGTAAAAAAAATTGTGGGACTGAGCCTCTTGGTGGTGCTATAATTGAACAAAATATGAAATTCCCATTGACTTCAATACAGTTTTGTGAAATAAAATGCTATACTAAACAAATGCATTGGTGTAATATTACGAAACTCAGATTGTGTCATCAGCACCATCCCCTGAAGGCAACCAAAATATTTCAAGACAGCGCCACCTAGTGGTCAAAAGTTATAACAAAATTTCCAAAAAGGCTAATAACTTTTGAATAAATCTGGCTATTGAAATGCCACGGGTCTTAATAGATTCCTTGGGTCAAGCCGAGAACATAGATACCAAGTTTTCCTTATTTGGCCAAACTTCCTGTCCGCCATCTTGATTTTCATTCAAAACCTACTTTTTCTAACTCCTCCTAGACCGTTTGTCCGATTTTCACCAAAATCGAATCGTATCATCTCCAGACTGTGCCGACAAAAAGTTATGGATTTCGTGTCGATTGATGAAACCGTTTTCGTATAGCACAGCAGCAAAGTTGAGGCATGATGCCAAAATGACTATTCAGGCTTTATATCTGCAATGCCTCGACATATTGACACAAAACTTTGTATGTGTCACTGTCTCCTTACTCTGACCACACCACATCAATTTCGTAACAGCGCCACCTTTTGGTCAAAAGTGACAATCCATTAAATCATATTTTGAATCACTTTTTACATGATTTTTCAGCCATTTCGCCTAAAATCCTCTTTAAATGTCTTTAATTGCTCATTGTTGCAGTTGGTCTGACACTTTCAGACATGTTGGCATGTCTTGTCGTCTTATTCTGCTTGGCCCCGGTAATTGCTGCTTGCAGCTATATTATTATTATTATTATTATTCTTCCGCCATGGGAGTCTATGGCAGCCCATAGAACCGATTGCGGGAAAGTTGTTTTGGTTTGACATTCTGATAGAGGACCGTCTCAACATTAAATACACCAATTTTGGTGTTTCTAAGTCATTCCCTCTAGCGCCACCACCTGTCCAAAGTTTCACTTTTATTTTGCTAATAACTTTTGAACCGTAAGGCCAATTAGCGAAATTCTTTTTTCCTCTGATTCCTGAGCTCATGGCGATTCGATTGCACCCTATGACGTCATTTGCCGTCATAAAAATATGGCCGCCATCTTGAATTTTCAAAAAAAGCTACTTTTTCGAACTCGTCCTAGACGGTTTGTCCGATTTGCACGAAAATTGAACCAGATCATCTTCAGGTAGTGCTGACCAAAAGTTATGGAATTCAAATGGATTCGTCAAACCGTTTTCAATAAACGCACAAATACATTTTACGTAGCGCTAGCAAAAACAGTCGTAAGGCCGTATCTCCGCAACGGTTTATCGTATTCAGACCAAACTTGGTACTTGTACTCACAAGCATGACCTGAGGCTACATGCTGCGTTTCGGCGCAGCGCCACCTACTGGTCCGGAGATATGAAAAATGGCTATTTTTGCTTATAACTTCTGAACAGTTTGTCCAAAAATCATACAATTGGTCTCGTTAGATTCAGGGCAACATGCCGAGTCGACTGATATCCAATTTGACCATATCGGTCATTTTGGCTGTCGGCCATTTTGAATTTTGTGCTAAAATTCTGTATTTTATGAATGCATGAACGGATTGTTACGAAATGTGGTATGGGTCATCAGCACGATGCCCTGAATGAGCCTGAGAAGTTTCGAAACAGCGCCACCTAGTGGTGAATTTTTTTTTTCAAATGCTTATAACTTTGGGTGTGGTCGACTTATTTTCACGAAACTCATCTTTTTAGACTCCTGAATCGTTGCCGAGTCCTACGATACCAAACATGCTAGGTTTCGCCTTACGGTTTGTGTAGCGTTGTGATTTAGCGCTTAAAAAACATTTGGCTATATCTTTGAAACCGCTAGTCCGATCGAGACGAAACCACCGTCAGAAGTTTGGAAACATAGGTCGATAGCTATACGCCAATGCCCAAATGCGAAAATATTGATGTTTAGGGGTAGTAATATTCAATCAAAGTCATGTGTCAGTCATTTTTTTCGTGTTTTTTCATATAAATGTCTATAACTCCGAAGCAAATTGAGATTTTTGCACCAAAATCGACACATATATGTATGGGCTCACTCTGAGGACACATTAAAAAAATGGTGGGACTGAGCCTCTTGGTGGCGCTATAATAGAACAAAACATGAAATTCCCATTGACTTCAATGCAGTTTTGTGAAATAAAATGCTATACTAAACAAATGCATTGGTGTAATATTACGAAACTCAGAATGTGCCATCAGCACCATCCCCTGAAGGTACCCAAAATATTTAGAGACAGCGCCACCTAGTGGTCAAAAGTTATAACAACATTTCCAAAACTGCTAATAACTTTTGAATACATCGGCCTATGTAAATGTCACTGGTCTTAATAGATTCCTTGGGTCAAGCCGAGAACATAGATACCAAATTTTCCTTATTTGGTCAAACTTCTTGTCCGCCATCTTGATTTTCATTCAAAACCTACTTTTTCGAACTCCTCCTAGACCGTTTGTCCGATTTTCACCAAAATCGAATCGTATCATCTCCAGACCGTGCCGACTAAAAGTTATGGATTTCGTGTCGATAGACGAAACCGTTTTCGTATAGCGCAGCAGCAAAGTTGAGGCATGATGCTAATAGCATTAATTAAGGCTTTATCTCTGCAATGCCTTGACATATTGACACCAAACTTTGTATGTGTCATTGTAACTTCACTCTGACCACATCACATCAGTTTTGTAACTGCGCCACCTATTGGTCGAAAGTGATAATCCATCAAATCATATTTTTAATTATTGTTTCTATGATTTTTCAGGCATTTTGCCTAAAATCCTCTTTAAATGTCTTTAATTGCTCATTGTTGCAGTTGGTCTGACACTTTCAGACATGTCGGCATGTCTTGTCGTCTTATTCTGCTTGGCCCCGGTAATGGCTGCTTGCAGCTATATTTATTATTATTATTCTTCCTTCTTCCGACTGGGAGTCTATGGCAGCCCATAGAACCGATTGCGGGAAAGTTGTTTTGGTTTGACATTCTGATAGAGGACCGTCTCAACATTAAATACACCAATTTTGGTGTTTCTAAGTCATTCCCTCTAGCGCCACCACCTGTCCAAAATTTCACTTTTATTTTGCTAATAACTTTTGAACCGTAAGGCCAATCAGCGAAATTCTTTTTTCCACTGATTCCTGAGCTCATGGCGATTCGATTGCACCATATGACGTCATTTGCCGTCATAAAAATATGGCCGCCATCTTGAATTTTCAAAAAAAGCTACTTTTTCGAACTCGTCCTAGACGGTTTGTCCGATTTGCACGAAAATTGAACCAGATCATCTTCAGGTAGTGCTGACAAAAAGTTATGGAATTCAAATGGATTCGTCAAACCGTTTTCGATAAACGCACGAATACATTTTACGTAGCGCTAGCAAAAACAGTCGTAAGGCCGTATCTCCGCAACGGTTTATCGTATTCAGACCAAACTTGGTACTTGTACTCACAAGCATGACCTGAGGCTACATGCTGTGTTTCGGCGCAGCGCCACCTACTGGTCCGGAGATATGAAAAATGGCTATTTTTGCTTATAACTTCTGAACAGTTTGTCCAAAAATCATACAATTGGTCTCGTTAGATTCAGGGCAACATGCCGAGTCGACTGATATCCAATTTGACCATATCGGTCATTTTGGCTGTCGGCCATTTTGAATTTTGTGCTAAAATTCTGTATTTTATGAACGCATGAACGGATTGTTACGAAACGTGGTATGGGTCATCAGCACAATGCCCTGAATGAGCCTGAGAAGTTTCGAAACAGCGCCACCTAGTGGTGAATTTTTTTTTTCAAATGCTTATAACTTTGGGTGTGGTCGACTTATTTTCACGAAACTCATCTTTTTAGACTCCTGAATCATTGCCGAGTCCTACGATACCAAACATGCTAGGTTTTGCCTTACGGTTTGTGTAGCGTTGTGATTTAGCGCTTAAAAAACATTTGGCTATATCTTTGAAACCGCTAGTCCGATCGAGACGAAACCACCGTCAGAAGTTTGAAAACATAGGTCGATAGCTATACGCCAATGCCCAAATGCGAAAATATTGATGTTTAGGGGTACTAATTTCCAATCAAAGTCATGTGTCAGTCATTTTTTTCGTGTTTTTTCATATAAATGTCTATAACTCCGAAGCAAATTGAGATTTTTGCACCAAAATCGACACATATATGTATGGGCTCACTCTGAGGACACATAAAAAAAATGGTGGGACTGAGCCTCTTGGTGGCGCTATAATAGAACAAAACATGAAATTCCCATTGACTTCAATGCAGTTTTGTGAAATAAAATGCTATACTAAACAAATGCATTGGTGTAATATTACGAAACTCAGAATGTGCCATCAGCACCATCCCCTGAAGGTACCCAAAATATTTAGAGACAGCGCCACCTAGTGGTCAAAAGTTATAACAACATTTCCAAAACTGCTAATAACTTTTGAATACATCGGCCTATGTAAATGCCACTGGTCTTAATAGATTCCTTGGGTCAAGCCGAGAACATAGATACCAAATTTTCCTTATTTGGTCAAACTTCTTGTCCGCCATCTTGATTTTCATTCAAAACCTACTTTTTCGAACTCCTCCCACACCGTTTGTCCGATTTTCACCAAAATCGAATCGTATCATCTCCAGACCGTGCCGACTAAAAGTTATGGATTTCGTGTCGATAGACGAAACCGTTTTCGTATAGCGCAGCAGCAAAGTTGAGGCATGATGCTAATAGCATTAATTAAGGCTTTATCTCTGCAATGCCTTGACATATTGACACCAAACTTTGTATGTGTCATTGTAACTTCACTCTGACCACATCACATCAGTTTTGTAACTGCGCCACCTATTGGTCGAAAGTGATAATCCATCAAATCATATTTTTATTTATTGTTTCTATGATTTTTCAGGCATTTTGCCTAAAATCCTCTTTAAATGTCTTTAATTGCTCATTGTTGCAGTTGGTCTGACACTTTCAGACATGTCGGCATGTCTTGTCGTCTTATTCAGCTTGGCCCCGGTAATGGCTGCTTGCAGCTATATTTATTATTATTATTATTATTATTATTATTCTTCCGCCATGGGAGTCTATGGCAGCCCATAGAACCGATTGCGGGAAAGTTGTTTTGGTTTGACATTCTGATAGAGGACCGTCTCAACATTAAATACACCAATTTTGGTGTTTCTAAGTCATTCCCTCTAGCGCCACCACCTGTCCAAAGTTTCACTTTTACTTTGCTAATAACTTTTGAACCGTAAGGCCAATCAGCGAAATTCTTTTTTTCTCTGATTCCTGAGCTCATGGCGATTCGATTGCACCCTATGACGTCATTTTCCGTCATAAAAATATGGCCGCCATCTTGAATTTTCAAAAAAAGCTACTTTTTCGAACTCGTCCTAGACGGTTTGTCCGATTTGCACGAAAATTGAACCAGATCATCTTCAGGTAGTGCTGACAAAAAGTTATGGAATTCAAATGGATTCGTCAAACCGTTTTCGATAAACGCACAAATACATTTTACGTAGCGCTAGCAAAAACAGTCGTAAGGCCGTATCTCCGCAACGGTTTATCGTATTCAGACCAAACTTGGTACTTGTACTCACAAGCATGACCTGAGGCTACATGCTGTGTTTCGGCGCAGCGCCACCTACTGGTCCGGAGATATGAAAAATGGCTATTTTTGCTTATAACTTCTGAACAGTTTGTCCAAAAATCATACAATTGGTCTCGTTAGATTCAGGGCAACATGCCGAGTCGACTGATATCCAATTTGACCATATCGGTCATTTTGGCTGTCGGCCATTTTGAATTTTGTGCTAAAATTCTGTATTTTATGAACGCATGAACGGATTGTTACGAAACGTGGTATGGGTCATCAGCACAATGCCCTGAATGAGCCTGAGAAGTTTCGAAACAGCGCCACCTAGTGGTGAATTTTTTTTTTCAAATGCTTATAACTTTGGGTGTGGTCGACATATTTTCACGAAACTCATCTTTTTAGACTCCTGAATCGTTGCCGAGTCCTACGATACCAAACATGCTAGGTTTTGCCTTACGGTTTGTGTAACGTTGTGATTTAGCGCTTAAAAAACATTTGGCTATATCTTTGAAACCGCTAGTCCGATCGAGACGAAACCACCGTCAGAAGTTTGGAAACATAGGTCGATAGCTATACGCCAATGCCCAAATGCGAAAATATTGATGTTTAGGGGTACTAATTTCCAATCAAAGTCATGTGTCAGTCATTTTTTTCGTGTTTTTTCATATAAATGTCTATAACTCCGAAGCGAATTGAGATATTTTCACCAAAATTGACACACATATGTATGGGCTCACTCTGAGGACACGTAAAAAAAATTGTGGGACTGAGCCTCTTGGTGGCGCTATAATTGAACAAAATATGAAATTCCCATTGACTTCAATACAGTTTTGTGAAATAAAATGCTATACTAAACAAATGCATTGGTGTAATATTACGAAACTCAGATTGTGTCATCAGCACCATCCCCTGAAGGCAACCAAAATATTTCAAGACAGCGCCACCTAGTGGTCAAAAGTTATAACAAAATTTCCAAAAAGGCTAATAACTTTTGAATAAATCTGGCTATTGAAATGCCACGGGTCTTAATAGATTCCTTGGGTCAAGCCGAGAACATAGATACCAAGTTTTCCTTATTTGGCCAAACTTCCTGTCCGTCATCTTGATTTTCATTCAAAACCTACTTTTTCGAACTCCTCCTAGACCGTTTGTCCGATTTTCACCAAAATCGAATCGTATCATCTCCAGACTGTGCCGACAAAAAGTTATGGATTTCGTGTCGATTGATGAAACCGTTTTCGTATAGCACAGCAGCAAAGTTGAGGCATGATGCCAAAATGACTATTCAGGCTTTATATCTGCAATGCCTCGACATATTGACACAAAACTTTGTATGTGTCACTGTCTCCTTACTCTGACCACACCACATCAATTTCGTAACAGCGCCACCTTTTGGTCAAAAGTGACAATCCATTAAATCATATTTTGAATCACTTTTTACATGATTTTTCAGCCATTTCGCCTAAAATCCTCTTTAAATGTCTTTAATTGCTCATTGTTGCAGTTGGTCTGACACTTTCAGACATGTTGGCATGTCTTGTCGTCTTATTCTGCTTGGCCCCGGTAATTGCTGCTTGCAGCTATATTTATTATTAGGGGCCAAGCACCGAAGGTGCGGAGGCACCTATTGTATCTGTTCCGTTTCTTATTATTATTATTATTATTATTATTATTATTATTCTTCCGCCATGGGAGTCTATGGCAGCCCATAGAACCGATTGCGGGAAAGTTGTTTTGGTTTGACATTCTGATAGAGGACCGTCTCAACATTAAATACACCAATTTTGGTGTTTCTAAGTCATTCCCTCTAGCGCCACCACCTGTCCAAAGTTTCACTTTTACTTTGCTAATAACTTTTGAACCGTAAGGCCAATCAGCGAAATTCTTTTTTTCTCTGATTCCGGAGCTCATGGCGATTCGATTGCACCCTATGACGTCATTTTCCGTCATAAAAATATGGCCGCCATCTTGAATTTTCAAAAAAAGCTACTTTTTCGAACTCGTCCTAGACGGTTTGTCCGATTTGCACGAAAATTTAACCAGATCATCTTCAGGTAGTGCTGACAAAAAGTTATGGAATTCAAATGGATTCGTCAAACCGTTTTCGATAAACGCACAAATACATTTTACGTAGCGCTAGCAAAAACAGTCGTAAGGCCGTATCTCCGCAACGGTTTATCGTATTCAGACCAAACTTGGTACTTGTACTCACAAGCATGACCTGAGGCTACATGCTGTGTTTCGGCGCAGCGCCACCTACTGGTCCGGAGATATGAAAAATGGCTATTTTTGCTTATAACTTCTGAACAGTTTGTCCAAAAATCATACAATTGGTCTCGTTAGATTCAGGGCAACATGCCGAGTCGACTGATATCCAATTTGACCATATCGGTCATTTTGGCTGTCGGCCATTTTGAATTTTGTGCTAAAATTCTGTATTTTATGAACGCATGAACGGATTGTTACGAAACGTGGTATGGGTCATCAGCACAATGCCCTGAATGAGCCTGAGAAGTTTCGAAACAGCGCCACCTAGTGGTGAATTTTTTTTTTCAAATGCTTATAACTTTGGGTGTGGTCGACTTATTTTCACGAAACTCATCTTTTTAGACTCCTGAATCGTTGCCGAGTCCTACGATACCAAACATGCTAGGTTTTGCCTTACGGTTTGTGTAACGTTGTGATTTAGCGCTTAAAAAACATTTGGCTATATCTTTGAAACCGCTAGTCCGATCGAGACGAAACCACCGTCAGAAGTTTGGAAACATAGGTCGATAGCTATACGCCAATGCCCAAATGCGAAAATATTGATGTTTAGGGGTACTAATTTCCAATCAAAGTCATGTGTCAGTCATTTTTTTCGTGTTTTTTCATATAAATGTCTATAACTCCGAAGCGAATTGAGATATTTTCACCAAAATTGACACACATATGTATGGGCTCACTCTGAGGACACGTAAAAAAAATTGTGGGACTGAGCCTCTTGGTGGCGCTATAATTGAACAAAATATGAAATTCCCATTGACTTCAATACAGTTTTGTGAAATAAAATGCTATACTAAACAAATGCATTGGTGTAATATTACGAAACTCAGATTGTGTCATCAGCACCATCCCCTGAAGGCAACCAAAATATTTCAAGACAGCGCCACCTAGTGGTCAAAAGTTATAACAAAATTTCCAAAAAGGCTAATAACTTTTGAATAAATCTGGCTATTGAAATGCCACGGGTCTTAATAGATTCCTTGGGTCAAGCCGAGAACATAGATACCAAGTTTTCCTTATTTGGCCAAACTTCCTGTCCGCCATCTTGATTTTCATTCAAAACCTACTTTTTCGAACTCCTCCTAGACCGTTTGTCCGATTTTCACCAAAATCGAATCGTATCATCTCCAGACTGTGCCGACAAAAAGTTATGGATTTCGTGTCGATTGATGAAACCGTTTTCGTATAGCACAGCAGCAAAGTTGAGGCATGATGCCAAAATGACTATTCAGGCTTTATATCTGCAATGCCTCGACATATTGACACAAAACTTTGTATGTGTCACTGTCTCCTTACTCTGACCACACCACATCAATTTCGTAACAGCGCCACCTTTTGGTCAAAAGTGACAATCCATTAAATCATATTTTGAATCACTTTTTACATGATTTTTCAGCCATTTCGCCTAAAATCCTCTTTAAATGTCTTTAATTGCTCATTGTTGCAGTTGGTCTGACACTTTCAGACATGTTGGCATGTCTTGTCGTCTTATTCTGCTTGGCCCCGGTAATTGCTGCTTGCAGCTATATTTATTATTATTATTATTATTATTATTCTTCCGCCATGGGAGTCTATGGCAGCCCATAGAACCGATTGCGGGAAAGTTGTTTTGGTTTGACATTCTGATAGAGGACCGTCTCAACATTAAATACACCAATTTTGGTGTTTCTAAGTCATTCCCTCTAGCGCCACCACCTGTCCAAAGTTTCACTTTTATTTTGCTAATAACTTTTGAACCGTAAGGCCAATCAGCGAAATTCTTTTTTCCTCTGATTCCTGAGCTCATGGCGATTCGATTGCACCCTATGACGTCATTTGCCGTCATAAAAATATGGCCGCCATCTTGAATTTTCAAAAAAAGCTACTTTTTCGAACTCGTCCTAGACGGTTTGTCCGATTTGCACGAAAATTGAACCAGATCATCTTCAGGTAGTGCTGACAAAAAGTTATGGAATTCAAATGGATTCGTCAAACCGTTTTCAATAAACGCACAAATACATTTTACGTAGCGCTAGCAAAAACAGTCGTAAGGCCGTATCTCCGCAACGGTTTATCGTATTCAGACCAAACTTGGTACTTGTACTCACAAGCATGACCTGAGGCTACATGCTGTGTTTCGGCGCAGCGCCACCTACTGGTCCGGAGATATGAAAAATGGCTATTTTTTCTTATAACTTCTGAACAGTTTGTCCAAAAATCATACAATTGGTCTCGTTAGATTCAGGGCAACATGCCGAGTCGACTGATATCCAATTTGACCATATCGGTCATTTTGGCTGTCGGCCATTTTGAATTTTGTGCTAAAATTCTGTATTTTATGAACGCATGAACGGATTGTTACGAAATGTGGTATGGGTCATCAGCACAATGCCCTGAATGAGCCTGAGAAGTTTCGAAACAGCGCCACCTAGTGGTGAATTTTTTTTTTCAAATGCTTATAACTTTGGGTGTGGTCGACTTATTTTCACGAAACTCATCTTTTTAGACTCCTGAATCGTTGCCGAGTCCTACGATACCAAACATGCTAGGTTTCGCCTTACGGTTTGTGTAGCGTTGTGATTTAGCGCTTAAAAAACATTTGGCTATATCTTTGAAACCGCTAGTCCAATCGAGACGAAACCACCGTCAGAAGTTTGGAAACATAGGTCGATAGCTATACGCCAATGCCCAAATGCGAAAATATTGATGTTTAGGGGTACTAATTTCCAATCAAAGTCATGTGTCAGTCATTTTTTTCGTGTTTTTTCATATAAATGTCTATAACTCCGAAGCGAATTGAGATATTTTCACCAAAATTGACACACATATGTATGGGCTCACTCTGAGGACACGTAAAAAAAATTGTGGGACTGAGCCTCTTGGTGGCGCTATAATTGAACAAAATATGAAATTCCCATTGACTTCAATACAGTTTTGTGAAATAAAATGCTATACTAAACAAATGCATTGGTGTAATATTACGAAACTCAGATTGTGTCATCAGCACCATCCCCTGAAGGCAACCAAAATATTTCAAGACAGCGCCACCTAGTGGTCAAAAGTTATAACAAAATTTCCAAAAAGGCTAATAACTTTTGAATAAATCTGGCTATTGAAATGCCACGGATCTTAATAGATTCCTTGGGTCAAGCCGAGAACATAGATACCAAGTTTTCCTTATTTGGCCAAACTTCCTGTCCGCCATCTTGATTTTCATTCAAAACCTACTTTTTCTAACTCCTCCTAGACCGTTTGTCCGATTTTCACCAAAATCGAATCGTATCATCTCCAGACTGTGCCGACAAAAAGTTATGGATTTCGTGTCGATTGATGAAACCGTTTTTGTATAGCACAGCAGCAAAGTTGAGGCATGATGCCAAAATGACTATTCAGGCTTTATATCTGCAATGCCTCGACATATTGACACAAAACTTTGTATGTGTCACTGTCTCCTTACTCTGACCACACCACATCAATTTCGTAACAGCGCCACCTTTTGGTCAAAAGTGACAATCCATTAAATCATATTTTGAATCACTTTTTACATGATTTTTCAGCCATTTCGCCTAAAATCCTCTTTAAATGTCTTTAATTGCTCATTGTTGCAGTTGGTCTGACACTTTCAGACATGTTGGCATGTCTTGTCGTCTTATTCTGCTTGGCCCCGGTAATTGCTGCTTGCAGCTATTTATTAGGGGCCAAGCACCGAAGGTGCGGAGGCACCTATTGTATCTGTTCCGTTTCTTATTATTATTATTATTAGGGGCCAAGCACCGAAGGTGCGGAGGCACCTATTGTATCTGTTCCGTTTCTTATTATTATTAGGGGCCAAGCACCGAAGGTGCGGAGGCACCTATTGTTTTCGTTCCCGTTCTTATTATTATTATTATTATTATTATTATTATTCTTCCTTCTTCCGACTGGGAGTCTATGGCAGCCCATAGAACCGATTGCGGGAAAGTTGTTTTGGTTTGACATTCTGATAGAGGACCGTCTCAACATTAAATACACCAATTTTGGTGTTTCTAAGTCATTCCCTCTAGCGCCACCACCTGTCCAAAATTTCACTTTTATTTTGCTAATAACTTTTGAACCGTAAGGCCAATCAGCGAAATTCTTTTTTCCACTGATTCCTGAGCTCATGGCGATTCGATTGCACCCTATGACGTCATTTGCCGTCATAAAAATATGGCCGCCATCTTGAATTTTCAAAAAAAGCTACTTTTTCGAACTCGTCCTAGACGGTTTGTCCGATTTGCACGAAAATTGAACCAGATCATCTTCAGGTAGTGCTGACAAAAAGTTATGGAATTCAAATGGATTCGTCAAACCGTTTTCGATAAACGCACGAATACATTTTACGTAGCGCTAGCAAAAACAGTCGTAAGGCCGTATCTCCGCAACGGTTTATCGTATTCAGACCAAACTTGGTACTTGTACTCACAAGCATGACCTGAGGCTACATGCTGTGTTTCGGCGCAGCGCCACCTACTGGTCCGGAGATATGAAAAATGGCTATTTTTGCTTATAACTTCTGAACAGTTTGTCCAAAAATCATACAATTGGTCTCGTTAGATTCAGGGCAACATGCCGAGTCGACTGATATCCAATTTGACCATATCGGTCATTTTGGCTGTCGGCCATTTTGAATTTTGTGCTAAAATTCTGTATTTTATGAACGCATGAACGGATTGTTACGAAACGTGGTATGGGTCATCAGCACAATGCCCTGAATGAGCCTGAGAAGTTTCGAAACAGCGCCACCTAGTGGTGAATTTTTTTTTTCAAATGCTTATAACTTTGGGTGTGGTCGACTTATTTTCACGAAACTCATCTTTTTAGACTCCTGAATCATTGCCGAGTCCTACGATACCAAACATGCTAGGTTTTGCCTTACAATTTGTGTAGCGTTGTGATTTAGCGCTTAAAAAACATTTGGCTATATCTTTGAAACCGCTAGTCCGATCGAGACGAAACCACCGTCAGAAGTTTGGAAACATAGGTCGATAGCTATACGCCAATGCCCAAATGTGAAAATATTGATGTTTAGGGGTACTAATTTCCAATCAAAGTCATGTGTCAGTCATTTTTTTCGTGTTTTTTCATATAAATGTCTATAACTCCGAAGCGAATTGAGATTTTTGCACCAAAATCGACACATATATGTATGGGCTCACTCTGAGGACACATAAAAAAAATGGTGGGACTGAGCCTCTTGGTGGCGCTATAATAGAACAAAACATGAAATTCCCATTGACTTCAATGCAGTTTTGTGAAATAAAATGCTATACTAAACAAATGCATTGGTGTAATATTACGAAACTCAGAATGTGCCATCAGCACCATCCCCTGAAGGTACCCAAAATATTTAGAGACAGCGCCACCTAGTGGTCAAAAGTTATAACAACATTTCCAAAACTGCTAATAACTTTTGAATACATCGGCCTATGTAAATGCCACTGGTCTTAATAGATTCCTTGGGTCAAGCCGAGAACATAGATACCAAATTTTCCTTATTTGGTCAAACTTCTTGTCCGCCATCTTGATTTTCATTCAAAACCTACTTTTTCGAACTCCTCCTAGACCGTTTGTCCGATTTTCACCAAAATCGAATCGTATCATCTCCAGACCGTGCCGACTAAAAGTTATGGATTTCGTGTCGATAGACGAAACCGTTTTCGTATAGCGCAGCAGCAAAGTTGAGGCATGATGCTAATAGCATTAATTAAGGCTTTATCTCTGCAATGCCTTGACATATTGACACCAAACTTTGTATGTGTCATTGTAACTTCACTCTGACCACATCACATCAGTTTTGTAACTGCGCCACCTATTGGTCGAAAGTGATAATCCATCAAATCATATTTTTATTTATTGTTTCTATGATTTTTCAGGCATTTTGCCTAAAATCCTCTTTAAATGTCTTTAATTGCTCATTGTTGCAGTTGGTCTGACACTTTCAGACATGTCGGCATGTCTTGTCGTCTTATTCAGCTTGGCCCCGGTAATGGCTGCTTGCAGCTATATTTATTATTCTTCTTCTTCTTCCGCTCTTGGAGTCTATGGCAGCCCATAGAACCGATTGCGGGAAAGTTGTTTTGGTTTGACATTCTGATAGAGGACAGTCCCAACATTAAATACACCAATTTTTGTGTTTCTAAGTCATTCCCTCTAGCGCCACCACCTGTCCAAAGTTTCACTTTTATTTTGCTAATAACTTTTGAACCGTAAGGCCAATCAACAAAATTCTTTTTTCCTCTTATTTCTGAGCTCATGCCGATTCGATTGCACCCTATGACGTCATTTTCCGTCATATAAATATGGCCGCCATTTTTAATTTTCTGAAAAAGCTACTTTTTCGAACTCGTCCTAGACGGTTTGTCCGATTTGCACGAAAATTGAACCAGATCATCTTCAGGCAGTGCTGACCAAAAGTTATGGAATTCAAATTGATTCGTCAAACCGTTTTCAATAAACGCACGAACAAATTTTACGTAGCGCCTGCAAAAACAGTCGTAAGGCTGTATCTCTGCAACGGTTTATCGTATTCAGACCAAACTTGGTACATGTCATCACAAGCATGACCTGAGGCTACATGCTGCGTTTCGGCGCAGCGCCACCTACTGGTCCGGAGATATGAAAAATGGCTATTTTTGCTTATAACTTCTGAACAGTTTGTCCAAAAATCATAAAATTGGTCTCGTTAGATTCAGGGCGACATGCCGAGTCGACTGATATCCAATTTTACCATATCGGCCATTTTGACTGTCGGCCATTTTGAATTATGTGCTAAAATGCTGTATTTTATGAACGCATGAACGGATTGTTACGAAACTTGGCATGGGTCATCAGCACGATGTCCTGAAGGAGTGTGAGAAGTTTCGAAACAGCGCCACCTAGTGGGGAATTTTTTTTTTCAAACGCTTATAACTTTGGGTGCGGTCGACTTATTTTCACGAGACTCATCTAATTAGACTCCTGAAACCTTGCCGAGTCCTACGATACCAAACATGCTAGGTTTCGCCTTACGGTTTGTGTAGCGTTGTGATTTAGCGCTTAAAAAACATTAGGCTATATCTTCGAAACCGCTTGTCCGATCGAGACGAAACCACCGTCAGAAGTTTGGAAACATAGGTCGATAGCTAAACGCCAATGCCCAAATGCGAAAATATTGATGTTTAGGGGTAGTAAAATTCAAACAAAGTCATGTGTCAGTCATTTTTTACGTGTTTTTTCATATAAATGTTTATAACTCTAAAGCAAATTGAGATATTTTCACCAAAACTGACACACATATGTATGGGCTCACTCTGAGGACACGTAAAAAAAATTGTGGGACTGAGCCTCTTGGTGGCGCTATAATAGAACAAAACATGAAATTCCCATTGACTTCAATACAGTTTTGTGAGATAAAATGCTATTTTCATTCAAAACATACTTTTTCGAACTCCTCCCACACCGTTTGTCCGATTTTCACCAAAATCGAATCGTATCATCCCCAGACTGTGCCGACTAAAAGTTATGGATTTCGTGTCAATTGACGAAACCGTTTTCGTATAGCGCAGCAGCAAATTTGAGGCATGATGCTAATAGCACTATTCAGGCTTTATCTCTGCAATGCCTTGACATATTGACACCAAACTTTGTATGTGTCATTGTCTCCTCACTCTGACCACATCACATCAGTTTTGTAACTGTGCCACCTATTTGTCGAAAGTGATAATCCATTAAATCATATTTTTAATTACTGTTTCTATGATTTTTCAGCCATTTCGTCTAAAATCCTCTTTAAATGTCTTTAATTGCTCATTGTTGCAGTTGGTCTGACACTTTCAGACATGTCGGCATGTCTTGTCGTCTTATTCTGCTTGGCCCCGGTAATTGCTGCTTGCAGCTATATTTAGGGGCCAAGCACCGAAGGTGCGGAGGCACCTATTGTATCTGTTCCCGTTCTTATTATTATTCTTCATTTTTCCGACTGGGAGTCTATGGCAGCCCATAGAACCGATTGCGGGAAAGTTGTTTTGGTTTGACATTCTGATAGAGGACAGTCCCAACATTAAATACACCAATTTTGGTGTTTCTAAGTCATTCCCTCTAGCGCCACCACCTGTCCAAATTTTCACTTTTATTTTGCTAATAACTTTTGAACCGTAAGGCCAATCAGCGAAATCCTTTTTTCCTCTGATTCCTGAGCTCATGACGATTCGATTGTACCCTATCACGTCATTTTCCGTCATTAAAATATGGCCGCCATTTTGAATTTTTCAAAAAACCTACTTTTTCGAACTCGTCCTAGACGGTTTGTCCGATTTGTACGAAAATTGAACCAGATCATCTTCAGGCAGTGCTGACCAAAAGTTATGGAATTCAAATTGATTCGTCAAACCGTTTTCGATAAACGCTCGAACAAATTTTACGTAGCGCCTGCAAAAACAGTCGTAGGGCTTTATCTCCGCAACGGTTTATCGTATTCAGACCAAACTTGGTACATGTAATCACAAGCATGACCTGAGGCTACATGCTGCGTTTCGGCGCAGCGCCACCTACTGGTCCGGAGATATGAAAAATGGCTATTTTTGCTTATAACTTCTGAACAGTTTGTCCAAAAATCATAAAATTGGTCTCGTTAGATTCAGGGCGACATGCCGAGTCGACTGATATCCAATTTTACCATATCGGCCATTTTGACTGTCGGCCATTTTGAATTATGTGCTAAAATGCTGTATTTTATGAACGCATGAACGGATTGTTACGAAACTTGGTGTGGGTCATCAGCACGATGCCCTGAAGGAGCCTGAGAAGTTTCGAAACAGCGCCACCTAGTGGTGAATTTTTTTTTTCAAATGCTTATAACTTTGGGTGTGGTTGACTTATTTTCAGGAGACTCATCTCTTTAGACTCCTGAATCCTTGCCGAGTCCAACAATACCAAACATGCTAGGTTTCGCCTTACGGTTTGTGTAGCGTTGTGATTTAGCACTTAAAAAACATTAGGCGATATCTTCGAAACCGTTTGTCCGATCGAGACGAAACCACCGTCAGAAGTTTGGAATCATAGCTTGTTAACTACACGTCAAAGCCCAAATGCGAAAATATTGATGTCTAGAGGTAGTAAATTCCAATTAAAGTCATGTGTCAGTCATTTTTTACGTGTTTTGTCATATAAATGTCTATAACTCCGAAGATAATTGAGATATTTTCACCAAAATCGACACACATATGTATGGGCTCACTCTGAGGACACATAAAAAAAATGGTTGGACTGAGCCTCTTGGTGGCGCTATAATAGAACAAAACATGAAATTCCCATTGACTTCAATACAGTTTTGTGAAATAAAATGCTATACTAAACAAATGCATTGGTGTAATATTACAAAACTCAGAATGTGCCATCTGCACCATCCCCTTAAGGTACCCAACATATTTAGAAACAGCGCCACCTAGTGGTCAAAAGTTATAACAAAATTTCCAAAATTGCTAATAACTTTTGAATAAATTGGCCTATTGTAATGCAACTCATCTTAGTAGATTCCTTGGGTCAAGCTGAGAACATAGATACCAAGTTTACCTTATTTGGCCTAACTTCCTGTCCGCCATCTTGATTTTCATTCAAAACCTACTTTTTCGAACTCCTCCTAGACCGTTTGTCCGATTTTCACCAAAATAGAATCGTATCGAAATGTCTTGTCGTCTTATTCTGCTTGGCCCCGGTAATTGCTGCTTGCAGCTATATTTATTATTATTATTATTCTTCCGCCATGGGAGTCTATGGCAGCCCATAGAACCGATTGCGGGAAAGTTGTTTTGGTTTGACATTCTGATAGAGGACCGTCTCAACATTAAATACACCAATTTTGGTGTTTCTAAGTCATTCCCTCTAGCGCCACCACCTGTCCAAAGTTTCACTTTTATTTTGCTAATAACTTTTGAACCAAAAGGCCAATCAGCGAAATTCTTTTTTCCTCTGATTCCTGAGCTCATGGCGATTCGATTGCACCCTATGACGTCATTTGCCGTCATAAAAATATGGCCGCCATCTTGAATTTTCAAAAAAAGCTACTTTTTCGAACTCGTCCTAGACGGTTTGTCCGATTTGCACGAAAATTGAACCAGATCATCTTCAGGTAGTGCTGACAAAAAGTTATGGAATTCAAATGGATTCGTCAAACCGTTTTCAATAAACGCACAAATACATTTTACGTAGCGCTAGCAAAAACAGTCGTAAGGCCGTATCTCCGCAACGGTTTATCGTATTCAGACCAAACTTGGTACTTGTACTCACAAGCATGACCTGAGGCTACATGCTGTGTTTCGGCGCAGCGCCACCTACTGGTCCGGAGATATGAAAAATGGCTATTTTTGCTTATAACTTCTGAACAGTTTGTCCAAAAATCATACAATTGGTCTCGTTAGATTCAGGGCAACATGCCGAGTCGACTGATATTCAATTTGACCATATCGGTCATTTTGGCTGTCGGCCATTTTGAATTTTGTGCTAAAATTCTGTATTTTATGAACGCATGAACGGATTGTTACGAAACGTGGTATGGGTCATCAGCACAATGCCCTGAATGAGCCTGAGAAGTTTCGAAACAGCGCCACCTAGTGGTGAATTTTTTTTTTCAAATGCTTATAACTTTGGGTGTGGTCGACTTATTTTCACGAAACTCATCTTTTTAGACTCCTGAATCGTTGCCGAGTCCTACGATACCAAACATGCTAGGTTTCGCCTTACGGTTTGTGTAGCGTTGTGATTTAGCGCTTAAAAAACATTTGGCTATATCTTTGAAACCGCTAGTCCGATCGAGACGAAACCACCGTCAGAAGTTTGGAAACATAGGTCGATAGCTATACGCCAATGCCCAAATGCGAAAATATTGATGTTTAGGGGTACTAATTTCCAATCAAAGTCATGTGTCAGTCATTTTTTTCGTGTTTTTTCATATAAATGTCTATAACTCCGAAGCGAATTGAGATATTTTCACCAAAATTGACACACATATGTATGGGCTCACTCTGAGGACACGTAAAAAAAATTGTGGGACTGAGCCTCTTGGTGGCGCTATAATTGAACAAAACATGAAATTCCCATTGACTTCAATGCAGTTTTGTGAAATAAAATGCTATACTAAACAAATGCATTGGTGTAATATTACGAAACTCAGAATGTGCCATCAGCACCATCCCCTGAAGGTACCCAAAATATTTAGAGACAGCGCCACCTAGTGGTCAAAAGTTATAACAACATTTCCAAAACTGCTAATAACTTTTGAATACATCGGCCTATGTAAATGCCACTGGTCTTAATAGATTCCTTGGGTCAAGCCGAGAACATAGATACCAAATTTTCCTTATTTGGTAAACTTCTTGTCCGCCATCTTGATTTTCATTCAAAACCTACTTTTTCGAACTCCTCCTAGACCGTTTGTCCGATTTTCACCAAAATCGAATCGTATCATCTCCAGACCGTGCCGACTAAAAGTTATGGATTTCGTGTCGATAGACGAAACCGTTTTCGTATAGCGCAGCAGCAAAGTTGAGGCATGATGCTAATAGCATTAATTAAGGCTTTATCTCTGCAATGCCTTGACATATTGACACCAAACTTTGTATGTGTCATTGTAACTTCACTCTGACCACATCACATCAGTTTTGTAACTGCGCCACCTATTGGTCGAAAGTGATAATCCATCAAATCATATTTTTATTTATTGTTTCTATGATTTTTCAGGCATTTTGCCTAAAATCCTCTTTAAATGTCTTTAATTGCTCATTGTTGCAGTTGGTCTGACACTTTCAGACATGTCGGCATGTCTTGTCGTCTTATTCAGCTTGGCCCCGGTAATGGCTGCTTGCAGCTATATTTATTATTATTATTATTCTTCCGCCATGGGAGTCTATGGCAGCCCATAGAACCGATTGCGGGAAAGTTGTTTTGGTTTGACATTCTGATAGAGGACCGTCTCAACATTAAATACACCAATTTTGGTGTTTCTAAGTCATTCCCTCTAGCGCCACCACCTGTCCAAAGTTTCACTTTTATTTTGCTAATAACTTTTGAACCGTAAGGCCAATCAGCGAAATTCTTTTTTCCTCTGATTCCTGAGCTCATGGCGATTCGATTGCACCCTATGACGTCATTTGCCGTCATAAAAATATGGCCGTCATCTTGAATTTTCAAAAAAAGCTACTTTTTCGAACTCGTCCTAGACGGTTTGTCCGATTTGCACGAAAATTGAACCAGATCATCTTCAGGTAGTGCTGACAAAAAGTTATGGAATTCAAATGGATTCGTCAAACCGTTTTCAATAAACGCACAAATACATTTTACGTAGCGCTAGCAAAAACAGTCGTAAGGCCGTATCTCCGCAACGGTTTATTGTATTCAGACCAAACTTGGTACTTGTACTCACAAGCATGACCTGAGGCTACATGCTGTGTTTCGGCGCAGCGCCACCTACTGGTCCGGAGATATGAAAAATGGCTATTTTTGCTTATAACTTCTGAACAGTTTGTCCAAAAATCATACAATTGGTCTCGTTAGATTCAGGGCAACATGCCGAGTCGACTGATATCCAATTTGACCATATCGGTCATTTTGGCTGTCGGCCATTTTGAATTTTGTGCTAAAATTCTGTATTTTATGAACGCATGAACGGATTGTTACGAAATGTGGTATGGGTCATCAGCACAATGCCCTGAATGAGCCTGAGAAGTTCCGAAACAGCGCCACCTAGTGGTGAATTTTTTTTTTCAAATGCTTATAACTTTGGGTGTGGTCGACTTATTTTCACGAAACTCATCTTTTTAGACTCCTGAATCGTTGCCGAGTCCTACGATACCAAACATGCTAGGTTTCGCCTTACGGTTTGTGTAGCGTTGTGATTTAGCGCTTAAAAAACATTTGGCTATATCTTTGAAACCGCTAGTCCGATCGAGACGAAACCACCGTCAGAAGTTTGGAAACATAGGTCGATAGCTATACGCCAATGCCCAAATGCGAAAATATTGATGTTTAGGGGTACTAATTTCCAATCAAAGTCATGTGTCAGTCATTTTTTTCGTGTTTTTTCATATAAATGTCTATAACTCCGAAGCGAATTGAGATATTTTCACCAAAATTGACACACATATGTATGGGCTCACTCTGAGGACACGTAAAAAAAATTGTGGGACTGAGCCTCTTGGTGGCGCTATAATTGAACAAAATATGAAATTCCCATTGACTTCAATACAGTTTTGTGAAATAAAATGCTATACTAAACAAATGCATTGGTGTAATATTACGAAACTCAGATTGTGTCATCAGCACCATCCCCTGAAGGCAACCAAAATATTTCAAGACAGCGCCACCTAGTGGTCAAAAGTTATAACAAAATTTCCAAAAAGGCTAATAACTTTTGAATAAATCTGGCTATTGAAATTCCACGGTTCTTAATAGATTCCTTGGGTCAAGCCGAGAACATAGATACCAAGTTTTCCTTATTTGGCCAAACTTCCTGTCCGCCATCTTGATTTTCATTCAAAACCTACTTTTTCGAACTCCTCCTAGACCGTTTGTCCGATTTTCACCAAAATCGAATCGTATCATCTCCAGACTGTGCCGACAAAAAGTTATGGATTTCGTGTCGATTGATGAAACCGTTTTCGTATAGCGCAGCAGCAAAGTTGAGGCATGATGCCAAAATGACTATTCAGGCTTTATATCTGCAATGCCTCGACATATTGACACAAAACTTTGTATGTGTCACTGTCTACTTACTCTGACCACACCACATCAATTTCGTAACAGCGCCACCTTTTGGTCAAAAGTGACAATCCATTAAATCATATTTTGAATCACTTTTTACATGATTTTTCAGCCATTTCGCCTAAAATCCTCTTTAAATGTCTTTAATTGCTCATTGTTGCAGTTGGTCTGACACTTTCAGACATGTTGGCATGTCTTGTCGTCTTATTCTGCTTGGCCCCGGTAATTGCTGCTTGCAGCTATATTTATTATTCTTCTTCTTCTTCCGCCATGGGAGTCTATGGCAGCCCATAGAACCGATTGCGGGAAAGTTGTTTTGGTTTGACATTCTGATAGAGGACAGTCCCAACATTAAATACACCAATTTTTGTGTTTCTAAGTCATTCCCTCTAGCGCCACCACCTGTCCAAAGTTTCACTTTTATTTTGCTAATAACTTTTGAACCGTAAGGCCAATCAACAAAATTCTTTTTTCCTCTTATTTCTGAGCTCATGCCGATTCGATTGCACCCTATGACGTCATTTTCCGTCATATAAATATGGCCGCCATTTTTAATTTTCTGAAAAAGCTACTTTTTCGAACTCGTCCTAGACGGTTTGTCCGATTTGCACGAAAATTGAACCAGATCATCTTCAGGCAGTGCTGACCAAAAGTTATGGAATTCAAATTGATTCGTCAAACCGTTTTCAATAAACGCACGAACAAATTTTACGTAGCGCCTGCAAAAACAGTCGTAAGGCTGTATCTCTGCAACGGTTTATCGTATTCAGACCAAACTTGGTACATGTCATCACAAGCATGACCTGAGGCTACATGCTGCGTTTCGGCGCAGCGCCACCTACTGGTCCGGAGATATGAAAAATGGCTATTTTTGCTTATAACTTCTGAACAGTTTGTCCAAAAATCATAAAATTGGTCTCGTTAGATTCAGGGCGACATGCCGAGTCGACTGATATCCAATTTTACCATATCGGCCATTTTGACTGTCGGCCATTTTGAATTATGTGCTAAAATGCTGTATTTTATGAACGCATGAACGGATTGTTACGAAACTTGGCATGGGTCATCAGCACGATGTCCTGAAGGAGTGTGAGAAGTTTCGAAACAGCGCCACCTAGTGGGGAATTTTTTTTTTCAAATGCTTATAACTTTGGGTGCGGTCGACTTATTTTCACGAGACTCATCTAATTAGACTCCTGAAACCTTGCCGAGTCCTACGATACCAAACATGCTAGGTTTCGCCTTACGGTTTGTGTAGCGTTGTGATTTAGCGCTTAAAAAACATTAGGCTATATCTTCGAAACCGCTTGTCCGATCGAGACGAAACCACCGTCAGAAGTTTGGAAACATAGGTCGATAGCTATATGCCAATGCCCAAATGCGAAAATATTGATGTTTAGGGGTAGTAAAATTCAAACAAAGTCATGTGTCAGTCATTTTTTACGTGTTTTTTCATATAAATGTTTATAACTCTAAAGCAAATTGAGATATTTTCACCAAAACTGACACACATATGTATGGGCTCACTCTGAGGACACGTAAAAAAAAATTGTGGGACTGAGCCTCTTGGTGGCGCTATAATAGAACAAAACATGAAATTCCCATTGACTTCAATACAGTTTTGTGAGATAAAATGCTATTTTCATTCAAAACCTACTTTTTCGAACTCCTCCCACACCGTTTGTCCGATTTTCACCAAAATCGAATCGTATCATCCCCAGACTGTGCCGACTAAAAGTTATGGATTTCGTGTCAATTGACGAAACCGTTTTCGTATAGCGCAGCAGCAAATTTGAGGCATGATGCTAATAGCACTATTCAGGCTTTATCTCTGCAATGCCTTGACATATTGACACCAAACTTTGTATGTGTCATTGTCTCCTCACTCTGACCACATCACATCAGTTTTGTAACTGTGCCACCTATTTGTCGAAAGTGATAATCCATTAAATCATATTTTTATTGACTGTTTCTATGATTTTTCAGCCATTTCGTCTAAAATCCTCTTTAAATGTCTTTAATTGCTCATTGTTGCAGTTGGTCTGACACTTTCAGACATGTCGGCATGTCTTGTCGTCTTATTCTGCTTGGCCCCGGTAATTGCTGCTTGCAGCTATATTTATTATTATTCTTCCTTCTTCCAACTGGGAGTCTATGGCAGCCCATAGAACCGAATGCGGGAAAGTTGTTTTGGTTTGACATTCTGATAGAGGACAGTCCCAACATTAAATACACCAATTTTGGTGTGTCTAAGTCATTCCCTCTAGCGCCACCACCTGTCCAAATTTTCACTTTTATTTTGCTAATAACTTTTGAACCGTAAGGCCAATCAACAAAATTTTTTTTCTCACTGATTCCTGAGCTCATGCAAATTCGATTGCACCCTATGACGTCATTTCCGTCATAACAATATGGCCGCCATTTTGAATTTATCTAAAAAGCTACTTTTTCGAACTCGTCCTAGACGGTTTGTCCGATTTGCACGAAAATTAAACCAGATCATCTACAGACCATGCTGACAAAAAGTTATGGAATTCAAGTTGATTCGCTTAACAGTTTTCGATAAACCCACGAATAAATTTTACGTAGCGCTTGCGAAAACAGATGTAAAGCCGTATCTCCGCAACGCTTTATCAGATTCAGACCAAAGTTGGTACATGTCATCACAAGCATGACCTGAGGCTACATGCTGTGTTTCGGCGCAGCGCCACCTACTGGTCCGGAGATATGAAAAATGGCTATTTTTGCTTATAACTTCTGAACAGTTTGTCCAAAAATCATAAAATTGGTCTCGTTAGATTCAGGGTAACATGCCGAGTCCACTGATATCCAATATTACCATATCGGCCATTTTGGCTGTCGGCCATTTTGAATTTTGTGCTAAAATGCTGTATTTTAAGAACACATGAACGGATTGTTACGGAACTTGGTATGGGTCATCAGCCCGATGTCCTGAAGGAGCGTGAGAAGTTTCGAAACAGCGCCACCTAGTGGTGAATTTTTTTTTCAAATGCTTATAACTTTGGGTGTGGTCAACTTATTTTCACGAAACTCATCTTTTTAGACTCCTGAATCATTGCCGAGTCCTATGATACCAAACATGCTAGGTTTCGCCTTACGGTTTGTGTAGCGTTGTGATTTAGCGCTTAAAAAACATTTGGCTATATCTTCGAAACCGCTAGTCCGATCGAGACGAAACCACCGTCAGAAGTTTGGAAACATAGGTCGATAGCTACACGCCAATGCCCAAATGCGAAAATATTGATGTTTAGGGGTAGTAAATTCCAAACAAAGTCATGTGTCAGTCATTTTTTACGTGTTTTTTCATATAAATGCCTATAACTCTGAAGCGAATTGAGATATTTTCACCAAAACTGACACACATATGTATGGGCTCACTCTGAGGACACGTAAAAAAAATTGTGGGACTGAGCCTCTTGGTGGCGCTATAATAGAACAAAACATGAAATTCCCATTGACTTCAATAGAGTTTTGTGAAATAAAATGCTATTTTCATTCAAAACCTACTTTTTCGAACTCCTCCTACACCGATTGTCCGATTTTCACCAAAATCGAATCATATCATCTCCAGACTGTGCCGACTGAAAGTTATGGATTTCGTGTCGATTGACGAAACCGTTTTCGTATAGCGCAGCAGCAAAGTTGAGGCATGATGCTAAAAGCATTATTCAGGCTTTATCTCTGCAATGCCTTGACATATTGACACCAAACTTTGTATGTGTCATTGTCACTTCACTCTGACCACATCACATCAGTTTTGTAACTGCGCCACCTATTGGTCGAAAGTGATAATCCATTAAATCATATATTTAATTACTGTTTATATGATTTTTCAGGCATTTCGCCTAAAATCTTCTTTAAATGTCTTTAATTGCTAATTGTTGCAGTTGATCTGACACTTTCAGCAATGTTGGCATGTCTTGTCGTCTTATTCTGCTTGGCCCCGGTAATTGCTGCTTGCAGCTATATTTATTATTATTATTGAAAGCAGTTGTGTACAATTTTTTTCAGGATTTTTTTGATGAATATAAAGTTAAAAAGAACAGCAATTATCTGAAAAGGAAAGCTTTTAACATAGACCACCGTTCAAAAGTTTGGCGACAGTATAGGTTTTTGTGTGTGTGTGTGTGTGTGTGTGTGTGTGTGTGTGTGTGTGTGTGTGTGTGTGTGTGTGTGTGAAAAGAAACTAAAAAAAATAAATAATTTTATTCAGCAAGTATGCTGAATTGATCAAAAGCATTGATCAAAAGTGACAGTAAAGACATTCGTAATAATACAAAAGCTTTCTATTTCAGGCAAATGCTGTTCTTTCAAACTTTCTATTCATCAAACAATCCTGAACATTTTTACATAACTGTTTTCAACTGACAATAATCAGCAAATGAGCATATTAGAATAATTTCTGAAGGATGTCAGTCAGGACGCTTCTTATGTCAGTCAGGATTTATTTAATACGTGGGCCGTTATAACCAGGGGTGGCGCCAGGGAAGTTGAGATGAAGCAAAGATGAAGTTGACGATCGCCATCTCCGTGAATGCACATATATGGAGAGTGTTGCCAATTTCTTTTCGTTTTAAATTGTTTCGTTTAAAGACATTTCAAGCTTTCTTTAGATATATTTCTTAATATTCTCTGTGAGGCACACACTGAGTTTCGGTTAATTTATGATGAGATGCGCTCTAGTTAACGTGCAGTGCAAGTGACCGGGGCGCGCGGGCGCCTCCATGATTATAGCCTATGTCTGCTATATTTGCTTCTTAAATACATTCAATTCGTTGATGAAAAATGCATTAAAATTAAGATACAATTTATACAAAACGAAATTCACTTTAAAGAAAGTCTTTCTACAAAACAAAACTTAATGAAGTGGTCAAAAAAATCATGTCTGACCCACTCCAAGTCTCCCGATATACTGCACATCCTATCTTTGTGCTGTTCACTTTTCATAATCAACATAGAAAAAAAAAAAAAAAAAAAAAACATAATATTTTAACAAATATGAAACTAAATGAGCTTATTTAATGGCTACAACACATAGCCTATAGTAGGCCTACAGAATCTCTGTACAAATTTCTGCACATTCATTTACTGCTTCTGAATTTTACACACAAGTTAAAAGGCATTTGTTTGTGCATAGTATATCTGTAACATTTATCAAGTTCACGGATAATTGTGCTTGGATTTATTAATTATTATCTTAATTAATAATGCAACAAGGACAAATCATGTAAACTGCCTTGTTTGTTTATTCAGAATGAAATGGATCGCAAATGGATCCGAATGAAGAAACGTAAAAAAAAAAAAAAAACGTGAACAATGATGAACACAGAAAATTATCTGTGATCTATGAAGAATGAACTTTGGATGAACTTTGGATGGCCTAGGAGGAGTAGGCCTAGTAGGCTACAACTCTAATTCAACAAGGTTTTAGAATATAGAATATTTTTAAAACAAAATAAATATTTTTAAAGTTTATTATCCCGGGCCCGGTGTGATGCGTGCGAGTGGAGGAGACGCTGAGCATGACAGGTGACGTGTTGAATTTTGTAACACAAGTGCTGGATCAAGGGATCAAGTTCGGCTCGGGCAGAGAATCTAAGCTCTGATTTATCTGATCCTGTTAATTAGCTTTGATCCATGTACGGCTTTTCAGAATGTCACCAAGTAGCCTACAAATATTTATGTAATTTTTCAGCGTGAAAACTCTAGCTAGCTGGGAACAAAGAAAAGGGTCCAGAGCAGCAAATGCAGTGAATGAAGTTCATGTTCTCATGGTTTATTTTTATGAATAAAAATGTTTCAAAACATTTTTTCACAAATCGCACCCTACCAATTGTTCTGTGAAGAACATAAATATCGTACTTGCGTCTACTCCAAAATATGGGGATAGTCAGATTCAGGAAATCGACTCTTTTGGACTACTGCGCATGTGCTCCCAAAGATCCTCAGCACACCACAAGTGGAAGACGCAGCGGGAAAATTAGGTACGTAGCTAATCTGATTAATCGTCATTAATATGTGGTCAGTCAAATATATATTTGATTTTATATCAAATAAATTTAATAGATAAAGTTCTAACTTAATTAAAGTTGCGACGAATAGGCCTATGTGTTTCTGTGGATAACGTTTAGCGTTTGCGGTAACGTTTGCGTTTGTTGTAGTGGTCTAACGTTACTCTTTTAAGTTCTAACAAACTGTTCTTTAAATTTAAAAGAGTAATAACTGACGACAGACTTGCTGTAAAATATTACTAATAAATTACGGTACTATTCTTTGTCACTTCCCAGCGAGCAAAAAGTCGTCCAGAAGACGTCTAAAAGACGTCATTCTTAGACATCCAGAAGACGTCCTCACAGGAGCCAGAATGAAAGTTTTTTTGACGTCTTTTCTGGACATTGTATAGACGTCAATTAAAGACGTCCTAAAGACGTCATTCTTAGACATCCAGAAGACGTCCTCACGGGAGCCAGAATGAAAGTTTTGACGTCTTTTCTGGACATTGTATAGACGTCAGTTAAAGACGTGCTAAAGACGTCATTCTTAGACATCCAGAAGACGTCCTCACAGGAGCCAGAATGAAAGTTTTTTTGACGTCTTTTCTGGACATTGTATAGACGTCAATTAAAGACGTGCTAAAGACGTCATTCTTAGACATCCAGAAGACGTCCTCACAGAAGCCAGAATGAAAGTTTTTTTGACGTCTTTTCTGGACATTGTATAGACGTCAATTAAAGACGTGCTAAAGACGTCATTCTTAGACATCCAGAAGACGTCTTCACAGGAGCCAGAATGAAAGTTTTTTTGACGTCTTTTCTGGACATTGTATAGACGTAAATTAAAGACGTGCTAAAGACGTCATTCTTAGACATCCAGAAGACGTCCTCACAGGAGCCAGAATGAAAGTTTTTTTGACGTCTTTTCTGGACATTGTATAGACGTCAGTTAAAGACGTGCTAAAGACGTCATTCTTAGACATCCAGAAGACGTCCTCACAGAAGCCAGAATGAAAGTTTTTTTTACGTCTTTTCTGGACATTGTATAGATGTCAAGTAAAGACGTGCTACAGACGTAATTGTTAGACATCTAAAGGCAGCCAGAATAAAAGTTGTATTAGACGTGTTTTCTGTAGTAGAAATGTCAAAGACTGTTAAAGACCCATACTGACATGGAAATCCCATATGTGCATTTAGCAAGGATCCAACTTTAAAAAATATTTACTTACAAATATTTATAAAACAGTGGTTGAACTTGTGAGTGAGCTAGTTCTCACTGAGAAAAACCCAGTTACTCCTTGTTAATGGTTGTCGTGTCATGAAACTGCAGACACACAGACCATAGACCTAAATAAGATTTTAAAGAATATTGATAATATTGTATATTCAATTGAATAACTGTGGTGTATATACTTGCATTTGTATATCTTAACAATATAACTGTAATAAACTGCTTACCATTTTCCTGTAAACCAAACTAATCACTCCAAGAAATCAACTATTTAAATCTCAAGATATATTTTTATTACTATTTTAAAACTTAACAGCCGAAAGAGTAAAGTATAAATTAACACAATAAAACTTAAAAGCCAGAACAGTAAAGTTGTAAATTAACACAATTTCCCTTTAAATAATCTATAAAATGTTGTTAAAACAATATAACATAACATAACAGTTAACAAAATATGGCTGCTATAAGGTTCACAAGCTTCATTTATAGCAGCAAGCAGTTTCAGATGATCGGCTACAGACTTTCTTTGGGCCTCTGTTGCAGCTGGGTCCCATTTCATGACAGCAGCTACAATCAAAGCAAAAAAATCCACATGTAAAATAAATAAATACAAATGCCACTGTTGTGGTTTAGCTTATAGCAGAGATACATAGTTGAAAATTTGAGTACTCGAATCAATTAAATGAAATAAATCACAAATCAAGTAAAATTACATAAAGCCTGATATAAGGCATTCCACACACACACACACACACACACACACACACACACACACACACACACACACACACACACACACACACACACACACACACACACACACATAGGGGCCATTTACAACTTCATGCGATTTTAGTGATCGGATAGCTATATGATCTTGAAAAGACCAGGTGTAAATGCCCTCCGAAACGCATTTGAATCTGAATGCTCAAACCACTTCAGGAGGAGCTCTGGGCCGCATTCCAGAAGAAACTGGACATGCATCTGGTTGTTGAAACCACATATGTAAATTTTACTCCTCCCAAAAACGCTCTAAAATAAAGGTGTGAGAGCGTGTTATAGGCTATATGTCATGTTATAGCCAGTTATGACGAGGCTACTGCCGCATCGCCGCTGACCATCTAACGTTATTCATCAAGCCAACGTGCAAACTATCACAAATCAAAGTGAAAGTAAGTCCCAGATTCTTAACACACAGTTATCATCATTAAAAGTAAAGAAACGAAATGATCTTACCAGGGCTGTTGCGCTCTCTCCTATTGCAGTCTTTGATTCAGAAATTTTAACGGATGATCAATTCACGAGTTCACACTTACATATAATTTGAAGGGGTAAGGTTTAATGCGTATTTGGCGTGCTGTCCGGAGGGAGAGCTCCGAGCTCGGAGTTCGGCCCGAACCCAGAGTACTCCCCCCCGTATGTAAGTGTTTAGAACTAGAAGCGTGGAGAAGGGGTGGTGGAGGGATGCTGCAAAACTGTCAATGGAATGAGGTGAGACTGCTGAGTATATATATGCACCTCTTACCATTGATTGCTGAGTGCTCTCCACTTGTGTTAATTATCTGAACGTGCTCCTCCCGAACCTTGTTAATAAAACATCATTAAAATGCAGCTCATATCTGTTGCTTTCGGTGACGTGAACGCCATTAAATTTGCATAGCGAGGGAATCGAGGGAATTATGTGACCAGGTGTAAATGGAATTGTTGTGATAAAACAGATAGCTATCCGATCTGAGAAAACGCATCAAGTGGCCAGGTTTAAACAGCCCCATATACACACACACACACACACACACACACGCACATATTAGGGGTGTAAGTTAACGGTTCACAAAATCCATGGTTCGGTTCAATACGATACACTTGTGTCACGGTTCGGTACGTTTTCGATACAGGAAAAAGAAAGAAACACCAGAGAAATTTCCTTGTTTTAATATTTTTAACTTTTTTTTTGTATTAAACCTAACATCATAAAGTATGATTTTTTTTTTTTTTTACTTTGAGGAATGATGAAGCTATAATTGACTCTTAGAAGCATGTAAAACAGCTCCTTGAAAAAAATGAAATGTAATATTGTAGTTATAAACAAAGGTTTATTTTAGTTCAGATTAACATTTGAGGGCAGTAATTTTATTTATGTCAAAAAAATAAAACCAACGTAATGTAACTTGAAAGCATTATAGCCTACTAATCCTGCCAAACTTCCATGGTTACAGTTAGTGTTACTACAGTAAATCCATGGTGAATGTTGCTGATCTGTGGACACTGGATTGTTCATTCATGGCACAATGTTTCTACGTCAGCGCTGTTTGATCCGTTAATAACAGCGAAATATGAATGCTTCTCACTAGATCTCGCAGCGATGTTATTACTTCAGTGGGGATCTATTAGCGCCGTGTAGAAGCCTAACAGTGTCGCTTGATCAAGATCGGCTCGCGCTGCACTGGTCCAAACTGATAAACGGCCCGTGAAGCACATAATAACAGCACCTGCTTTCTGGTCAGTTAGCCTACAGTACCTGCTTTTTTTGTGGAAACCAAATCTTTTGATTGTGGGAGAGCCATGTGTTAAAGGTCAGATGGCACTTAAGCTACTTTATGATTTGCCCTATGTCTGAACAAAAGAAATAAAAGTTAACTATCTATACCATATTGAATTGCATAGCATCATATTTTTGCAATGCGTTGAATCGAAATCGAATCGCACCGGATCGTAATAATAGTGAATCGTATTGCATTGCATTGGTAGCTGGCAGCTGCTTATATGTATCATTAATGTATTGTATCGTTGGCTATGCATCGAGATGCGTATCGTATTGGCCTCAGTTATGGAGATGCACATCCCTAATACCTACATAGGAAAAGTAACTACATTTACATAATGTGAATCGTTTTTTTAATTTATCGAGAATCGTTTTTGAATCGAAAATCGCAATTGTATCGAATTATGACATTTTCTTAATCTTACACCCCTAATATAAACATACATATAGTACTTTGGAGACCAATTGTGTTGAAATAACATTGAGACAAAGGAGGTAGAGGACGAATACTCACTTCTCTTGGTAGCTGTTCCGATGAATGACGGATCCTGGCCACAGAAAGATAAAAGAGAGAGGTAAAAGGGGGGAATAAATTAGCATGGGTCACATTTCATTCGTTTTGTCTGGTAGGCCTATCTAAAACTTATGTCTGATAGAAAAATGTGCATCACCAAAAGAAGGAACATGTAGATTAACACAGTAGATCTATCCAAGTGGTAATCGTTTTAATAACGTTGTACAAAGAAAGAACTCTTCCGTTTTTAGTACATTGTTGTTGTGTAAAAGTTCCTTAAGTTTGTGTGTTCTTGACGTCTTTTCTTTTAACCCTGCAGGTAGTTACATTAACGCATCTATTAATAAAAGTTTTACCTATGGAACTTCGGTATGATGAAAATGTGTGTAATATAGAAAACCCAAACAAACAACTCAATTACTCTATGTTAAATGGAACTCTTCCACCATATCTAGTTTTAAAATGAATCACAGGAACTTGCCATCCTAGGTCACATTACCATAAATATAATATTAAATTACTATAAGATAAAATTACTTCAGTTAATTTACCATCGCATGCATGTCCCCATTTGCTAACCCTTTTGTGGAAGGGCTCTTTGTGAAGGGATTTAGATGTTTGCTTGGAACACCCCTTTAATTGTACATTTATTAAATCACATGTAAGGTTTATAAATAATACTAGGTAAAGGAGAGCAAACTGATTCCCCCTTCATTTTATCTACCTTATGCCGACCGAAAGGTATATGATTTTCTTTCTTCAGATGAAAACACATATTTTAGAAAAAATAAACTAGACTTTTAGAAATATTATCCATGTGTGTCAAATAATGCAAGTGAATAGACACCAAAATGCTGAAGGTCGAAAAAGTCCAAGAGCATTGCTCACATGATAAGTGCAGAAAACATCTTGTGTGAACAACACAGCAAGCTGTGAGTAGGCTGTATGAAGTTTCTGGCATATGCACTTGCATTATATTGGCTTAGAATAATGGATAATTAAAAAATATATATTTGTGGAAAGAAAGTCAGATATACATCTGGAATGGCACGAGTGAAGAAAAAAAAGAGATCATTTTTTAATTTCGGAGTGCATTGTGCCTTTAAAATTGACTGCGGATTTAGATACTGGGTAACACTTTATTTCGATAGTCCACTTTAGACATTCTACTAACTATAAGTAACTTTGCAACTACATGTCAACTATCTGTCATTAGAGTATTAGTAGACTGTCTGCTTAATATTTGCTAACACTCTGTTTTGTTGGTCCCCTAACAGACATTCTACTGACTATAAGTTACTTGGCAACTACAAGTCAACTTATTCTCCTAACCCATTTCCTAACATCTAAACTTAACCTACCAGTCTATTGACTGTCTACTACAGCCTACTAATACTCTAATGAGAGTTAGTTGACATGTAGTTGAAAAGTTATAGTTAGTAAAATTTCTAAAGTGGACTATCGAAATAAAGTGTAACCAGATACTGCAGTGGATACTTACTAGTGATGGACTTGTTTCTCTGTTGGTGCCTATTCTGCTCCGTAAGTCCAATGCTTGATCTAAAAATATACATTTTTTAAAAAAGTGTGTTAATAGGATTATTGATCGGGTAACATAGGACCATTTTTTTTAATGTTCCATAAGTGTTATATAAATCTGGAGAACCCTTACTAAAAATTAACACTGTTTTGCGACACTAACCAAATGGTAATAAATTATTGTAATACGTAAAATAGGAAAGAGGCCGCACTATGCATAAACTTTTATTTGCAAAAACACGTTTCGGCGTGTGCCTTCATCAGTTTGCACGCGCCGAAACGCATTTTTGCAAATATAAGTTTATGCATAGTGCGGCCTCTTTCCTATTTTACGTATTACAATTATCCAGGCCAGCACTCTAAAACTTTATTAATATATGCAGTGAAGCCTGCTCCTATACTCACTTAATAAATTATTGTATTAAATCCACCATAAAAACATGGTTTCTACACTATAATAAATAAAACATGGTTAATTTAGCAAATGTCCTTAAATGATTAGTTCACCTCAAAGTTGAAAATTGTGTCATCATTTACTCACCCTCAAGTTGATTTAAACCTGTATGAATTTCTTTCTTCTGCTGAACACAAAGAAAGATATTTTGAAGAATGTCGGTAAACAGACAGACTTGGGTCCCATTGACTTCCATAGTAGGAAAAAAAAAATACTATGGAAGTCAATGGGACCCAAGTTACAGACATTCTTCAAAATATCTTTCTTTGTGTTCAGCAGAAGAAAGAAAGAAAGAAATTCATACAGATTTGAAACAACTTGAGGGTGAGTAAATGATGACACAATTTTTAACTTTGAGGTGAACTAATCCTTTAAAAGAACAGCTCGACCAAAAAAAAAAAAAAATAGAGTTAGCTTACTCACCCTCGTGTTGAAATTTTATGAGATTCTTATGTAGGCCTAGAACCATAATTAAGATATCTTGAAAAATGCCTTTTATTTTTGTCATACAATGAATATAGGCCTAGTTGTTTTATTCCCAAAATTCTTGTGTTTCACAAAAGTAAGTTATAGAGGTTTGAAAAAAATACTTTCATTTTGAAAGACATTTATTTTTGGGTCAGCTAGGCCTGTAAACTCAAGAAGATAAAGCTTGTCTGGAGGGTTTGAACCAGTGCATTTGAGCAGAGTTTACATGTTCTTATTTCACGTGTATTTTATGACAATACTCACCGCATCTGAACATCGTGTGGCTGGATAATATTTATTCCCAAAATGCCTGGATCATGAAGGAAACACACACATACACATCAATATTAGTTATTTGTTTTACTTACTAACGGAGACATTTGCAAAAGCTTGCAAAATTGACTCACCAGCTCCAAAACATATTATTACGACTCGTTAATTTAACTGATCGGTTAGCCATCCCGCGATCAACAATAGATTCAAAAGCCTAGTTTGCAGATTCTTATAGTAAGACTGTGACAGTTCCTTTCTGTCTAAAGATACAATATTCTCAGTTCACTCGTTGTAAAGCATTTATTTTTTATCATAAAGTTAGACAAGTTTACGTTACACATCCTAGCAGCACATAACATTAATACATTGGGAATACCGTATGCACTAATAATATTGCTCTAATCGCGTTTAGATTCTCAATTTAATACACTATATCTTGATGTAGCAGAATTTGTATAAAATAAAGTTATTTACCTTCCGTAGATTGCAATATGTCCGTTGTTAAAATTCTTTGTCCATTTCCTTGTTTGTTCTTCATTTACACCCAGCAACACCCAGCAACTCGCTCAAAATAAACATTTAGCAGTCCGATGTAAAATAATCCATGTTTTAAACGATGTAAAACCCACAGAATAGGCTAATATTGAAGATCCCGCGCAGCAGCAAAGCAAACACCGACTCACTCAACTGACGTTTATTCAAACTTGACTCGTAAAGGCGCGCTTAGTTGTCATTGGCTAGATTCCTGGATGACAGTCAGAATAAACAGAGAATAACCAATCATGCTCAAAACAGCTAGGAGAGACAGCCAATAGTGTGGCAACATTGCAATTACAGGAAAATATGAATATATATATATATAATGTGCTATTTATTTGGTTGTATTTGTAGGCTGGCTGTATTTTAATCAATTGGTTAAATTGTTTTTTCATTGCAGTGCATGATTAAAAATTAAACATTAAAAATTAAAGATTAAAAATACTGTAAGAACTTACAGTAACTGACCATATATAATATGTATTTACCACTGTTCTTATAAAGCGCAATTTAATAGAGCAAACAGTGTATTAAACAGAGCAAACACTGCATATATTCATATACAATTCTGTATGTAGATCTATATGAAAATCTAATGAATTGGTATCATGGTGGTGACAGTTACATTCATGTGACCCATAATGACCCTTTTACACTTTCACAAATTCTTGACCTTTCCTTTAGAAACACTCTTATGCCTAATAATGTCAACATCCTTTTTCACCCTGAGTGGCACTGGTACACAACCTGTTGGTTTAGAGTTAATCCTCTGTCCAACGCAACACTTTGGTAACATTGGCATAATTATATACAAGTTACAACATAATACCCCGGGTTTCACACTTTCACAGGCAAGACTTAAGCCTGTAGTCCCAGACTAAAATGCATGTTTGAGCAGTATTACCTGAAAGCAACTTGTACTGACATATCTTATGGCAGTGCCATTGTTTTGTCTCAAGGCACATTTTTAAAAGCTATAATTAAATACCCAAATTGAACTAAGGACAAATCCTGGCTTTATCTAAACCATGTCTGTGAAACTGGGTCTGGGTTAGAAATTAAGGGTTAAGGTTAACCCTAACCTTAATACTTGCCTACAGACTTTTATTTAACAGCATGGTGTTAACTGCAGTGGTTAGGCCTTTAGCATTGCTAAAGGACTAAAATCTTCTCACTGTGACAGTCTGTTTAGTAAAGATTGTTTGTATGGATTGTCCCTAAACTAGAGCTATTGATGCATTCAAAACATACCTGTATCATAAAGATCGTATTTACAAATTGAACATACATGAACGCCCCCACAATGATGAAAATATGAGTAGGAAGCTTGGGATTTTCTTTTAGCCCGATCTTGAAGAGTTATGATGTGTCAGTGAGAAACATGTAATACCACAATACTTTGGTATTTAGCAGTTACATTGTCAGACTTTTCTATTTACGATGAAGTAAGCTAATGCCTGCACAAAATATGACAGTATTATAGTATTACAATATAACATGTAATGATACATTTTACAGTGGCTTCATAAATTGATTTAAAACATAAATAGTAAAATAGTAAAACCTCATGAATACAAACTTCCCAGGAGGACTTAAAAGCATCATGTGTGCATCATGAACCCTGTTGGTGTCTGATCAGCAAGATCAATTTAACAGTTAATGATATAGTCCGTAAATTAACAGTCAGTTAATTAATTTACAGATATTGTTTGTCATTTTGTTCTGAACTAGTTCTGGCTGTCAGTGGACGTTTAGATTATGGCCGGATTGGACATCATTATTCACGTCATTTATGGACTGTTTCTGGATGTCAAAGGACGTCCAGATTATAGGCAGTATGAACGTCTTTTCTGAACTAGTTCTGGCTGTCAGTGGACGTTTAGATTATGGCTGGATTGGACATCTTTATTCACATCATTTATGGACTGTTTCTGGATGTCAACGGACGTCCAGATTATAGCCAGTATGAACGTCTTTTCTGAACTAGTTCTGGCTGTCAGTGGACGTTTAGATTATGGCTGGATTGGACATCTTTATTCACATCATTTATGGACTGTTTCTGGATGTCAACGGACGTCCAGATTATAGCCAGTATGAACGTCTTTTCTGAACTAGTTCTGGCTGTCAGTGGACGTTTAGATTATGGCTGGATTGGACATCTTTATTCACATCATTTATGGACTGTTTCTGGATGTCAACGGACGTCCAGATTATAGTCAGTATGAACGTCTTTTCTGAACTAGTTCTGGCTGTTAGTGGACGTTTAGATTATGGCCATATTGGACATCTTTATTCACGTAATTTATGGACTGTTTCTGGATGTCAACGGACGTCCAGATTATAGTCAGTATGAACGTCTTTTCTGAACTAGTTCTGGCTGTCAGTGGACGTTTAGATTATGGCTGGATTGGACATCTTTATTCACGTAATTTATGGACTGTTTCTGGATGTCAACGGACGTCCAGATTATAGCCAGAATGAACGTCTTTTCTGAACTAGTTCTGGCTGTCTGTGGACGTTTAGATTATGGCTGGATTGGACATCTTTATAAACGTCATTTATGGACTGTTTCTGGATGTCAACGGACGTCCAGATTATTGCCAGTATGAACGTCTTTTCTGAACTAGTTCTGGCTGTCAGTGGACGTTTAGATTATGGCCATATTGGACATCTTTATTCACGTCAGTTATGGACTGTTTCTGGATGTCAACGGACGTCCAGATTATAGTCAGTATGAACGTCTTTTCTGAACTAGTTCTGGCTGTAAGTGGACGTTTAGATTATGGCCGGATTGGACATCTTTATTCACGTCAGTTATGGACTGTTTCTGGATGTCAACGGACGTCCAGATTATAGTCAGTATGAACGTCTTTTCTGAACTAGTTCTGGCTGTCTGTGGACGTTTAGATTATGGCTGGATTGGACATCTTTATTCACGTCATTTATGGACTGTTTCTGGATGTCAAAGGACGTCCAGATTATAGTCAGTATGAACGTCTTTTCTGAACTAGTTCTGGCTGTCAGTGGACGTTTAGATTATGGCTGGATTGGACATCTTTATTCACATCATTTATGGACTGTTTCTGGATGTCAACGGACGTCCAGATTATAGCCAGTATGAACGTCTTTTCTGAACTAGTTCTGGCTGTCAGTGGACGTTTAGATTATGGCTGGATTGGACATCTTTATTCACATCATTTATGGACTGTTTCTGGATGTCAACGGACGTCCAGATTATAGCCAGTATGAACGTCTTTTCTGAACTAGTTCTGGCTGTCAGTGGACGTTTAGATTATGGCTGGATTGGACATCTTTATTCACATCATTTATGGACTGTTTCTGGATGTCAACGGACGTCCAGATTATAGTCAGTATGAACGTCTTTTCTGAACTAGTTCTGGCTGTTAGTGGACGTTTAGATTATGGCCATATTGGACATCTTTATTCACGTAATTTATGGACTGTTTCTGGATGTCAACGGACGTCCAGATTATAGTCAGTATGAACGTCTTTTCTGAACTAGTTCTGGCTGTCAGTGGACGTTTAGATTATGGCTGGATTGGACATCTTTATTCACGTAATTTATGGACTGTTTCTGGATGTCAACGGACGTCCAGATTATAGCCAGTATGAACGTCTTTTCTGAACTAGTTCTGGCTGTCTGTGGACGTTTAGATTATGGCTGGATTGGACATCTTTATTCACGTCATTTATGGACTGTTTCTGGATGTCAACGGACGTCCAGATTATTGCCAGTATGAACGTCTTTTCTGAACTAGTTCTGGCTGTCAGTGGACGTTTAGATTATGGCCATATTGGACATCTTTATTCACGTCAGTTATGGACTGTTTCTGGATGTCAACGGACGTCCAGATTATAGTCAGTATGAACGTCTTTTCTGAACTAGTTCTGGCTGTAAGTGGACGTTTAGATTATGGCCGGATTGGACATCTTTATTCACGTCAGTTATGGACTGTTTCTGGATGTCAACGGACGTCCAGATTATAGCCAGTATGAACGTCTTTTCTGAACTAGTTCTGGCTGTCAGTGGACGTTTAGATTATGGCCATATTGGACATCTTTATTCACGTCAGTTATAGACTGTTTCTGGATGTCAACGGACGTCCAGATTATAGTCAGTATGAACGTCTTTTCTGAACTAGTTCTGGCTGTCAGTGGACGTTTAGATTATGGCTGGATTGAACATCTTTATTCACGTCATTTATGGACTGTTTCTGGATGTCAAAGGACGTCCAGATTATAGTCAGTATGAACGTCTTTTCTGAACTAGTTCTGGCTGTCAGTGGACGTTTAGATTATGGCCATATTGGACATCTTTATTCACGTCATTTATGGACTGTTTCTGGATGTCAAAGGACGTCCAGATTATAGTCAGTATGAACGTCTTTTCTGAACTAGTTCTGGCTGTCAGTGGACGTTTAGATTATGGCCATATTGGACATCTTTATTCACGTCATTTATGGACTGTTTCTGGATGTCAACGGACGTCCAGATTATAGCCAGTATGAACGTCTTTTCTGAACTAGTCCTGGCTGTCAGTAGACGTTTAGATTATGGCCAGATTGGACATAATTACTCAATGTCATAAATCGACTAATTCTGGCTGTCAATGGACGTTCAGATCATGGCCTGGACGGGCGGACTTGATATCAACCTGTTTTGTACGTCCACAGACGTCGCTTGCTCAGTGGGTTATGACCAATTGTTGTTTTACCTCATGAATGCTCGAATGTCGAAACAAATGTTTCCATATCTAAAACGCTCATCAGTCTGTAAAACAACATTTTACACCGTTTAAACAGCATATGGCAGCTATATATATATATATATACACACACTCACACACACACACACACACACACACACACACACACACACACACACACACACACACACACACACACACACACACACACACACACACACATTTTTTTTTAAATTGAGATTTATACATCATCTGAAAGCTGAATACATAATCTTTCCATTGATGTATGGTTTGTTAGGATAGGACAATATTTGGCCAAAATACAACTATTGAAAATCTGTAATCTGAGGGTACAGAAAAATCGAAATATTAAGAAAATTGCCTTTAAAGTTGTCCATAATTGGTGCTAGTGCTGCATCACAAAAATAAATGTTTTATATATTTAAGGTGGGAAATTTACAAAATATCTTCATGGAACATGATCTTTACTTAATATCCTAATGATTTTTGGCATAAAAGAAAAATCTATAATTTTGAGCTTTGACAATGTTTTGTTGGCTATTGCCATAAATATACCAGTGCGACTTAAGACTGGTTTTGTGGTCCAGGGTCACATATATATATAGCAGCCATATGCTGTTTAAACGGTGTAAAATGTTGTTTTACAGACTGATGAGCGTTTTATGTATAATATTTGTATTTGTAAGACATTTTAGACGTACCTATTAAGAGTGATCCTATATTGGTTTTCATTATCCCTCGCTTTTGTCCCCTTCCGCACCAGTTAAGTTGTTTGGCTACAGGACCAAAGACCTTGGAACAGATTCTCCATACTGTTTTTTTCATTGTGTGTCCTCCACTGATGGATAATCTGTTCACCTTAAAAAATAAAAGGTAATATCAAACCATTACAAACAAAACACAAATAATATACTGGACACAATTTTCTTCATTACAATTGTTAAACCTAAAAATGTCAATGATTCTTACCATCTTTTGCATCATCCTTTTTTCAGATAGTTGCCTTTCCAGATTGTCTAGATCTTCCATGGATGTGAGAGGAAAGACATCATCCTCACTGTCCACCACTAGCACTGGAACATTGGAACGGCCTGCAAGGGACTGGACCACTGAAGTCAGGTGATTTATCTTCATGTCTAGTTCTTGTAATGTCTCCAGAATCACCCTCTCAACAGCTGCAATATAGTTGGCAATATGGTTTATCTGGGAGAGTATCTTTATTAAACTTAAAAATGTATAATTTTACAAATTTAGAACTTCAATTTAACGTACGTGTACATTGATCAGAGATGCAACTCCATCGCCTCACACCAGAAGCACCTGCAAGCACAAAAATCTCTTAACAGGGTTCCTACACATTTTCCATACTTTTCCAGACTCAAATTTTCAAACCTCTGTAGATTTTCAGATCATATTTAAAGTGCCCCTATTTTTCGAATATTCCCTTTGATGCAATGTGTAATGCAGCTTTCTGCAAAGTAATGAAGATGAAAGAGCATGCAATAAATAAAGTTATTGTTTCTCAAAAGAAATAATCGACTCTAATCGACTCAGCCTAAACAAGTCTAAAATGCTTCTGAGGGATGATGTAAAATGAGGTTTACAAAACGTACAAGGGGTAATTAGTCTTACTTTTCCAATTCCAATCATACCAGTCTACCTCTTTATGTAACTGACTTTAATAAATTAGGACCTATCTTGAAGAAAATAACTAGATGACTAACTTTTAATCTAAGCAGTTAATGTAGCCAGCCACAGAGATATGAACTAAAATGTAATCTCAAAAAGTTACACTTCTGGCCATAATTGAGATCAGTCTTTTTTTCTATAAAAACAAATAACTTACTCTGTGTTCTTGCCTGGTAGGTACTTGAGGGTCTCGGTTCAGAGATTGTGTCCTCTAATGGATTATACAGAAAATTTTACATTTCCTAGTGTTAGGCTGTTATTCATTGGCAGTGTATGTGTTTCCTGCATGTGCTAGCGAATGTTCTGTTACCTTCAATGTTAGGTGAGTGATCACTCCAAGCATCTTGGGGCTCGTCTGCCTGGGACAAGCTCACTGGAGCTAAGAAAGGTGAAGTTGGTAAGTTGCATTTGCTAACATGACAGTGCATGGAACTGGTACACCAGGCTCTTAAGTAATACCTCAATAATGACTGAAATTGACTTTAAAAAAAAAATGATTTACTCTGCATTCTTCCCTGATGTGTAGATGGTCTTGGGTGTTGATTGGGTCTCAGGACAGAGAATGTGTTCTCTAATTAGTTATACAGAAAAAAAATGTTGTATTACTTTGTGTTAGGCTGCGACTCGTTTGCAATGAATGTGTTTTTGATTTCCTCCATATACCAATTAATGCTCTTTTACCTTGAATGGCAGGTGGGTGTTCATGCCAAGCATCCAGTTGGTGGTCTGCGTGAGAGAAGCTCTTTCTTAGATTAACTCACTTGACATTACAAAAGGTACTCGTTCTACTGCTAATATGTGTGAGACAAGACTCATAACTTACGTGGTGTTCTTCCTTGTGTGGAATCTGAAGGTCTCAGGACAGAAAATGCATTCTCTAATGGATTGTACAGAAAATATTGAATTAGCATGTGAGAGGTTGTCTTTTGTGTGCAGTGATTGTAGGGATGACAGTGCATGAAACTGGTACACAAGGCTCTTAAGTAATACCTCAATAATGACTGAAATTGACTTTAAAAAAATGTACTCTGCATTCTTATGCTTTCGTTTTATGATATACCAGTAAAAATTCTCCTCAAGATAGCAATTAGTCTTCCCGCGATAATCACGATAAAGCCTTTGATGTATTTCTGTTTGAGACCCATTCGCAGCTCATGTGCAGCGTGAAAACAACCGATCATCTCTTCAGTCCTAGTTTATTTATAGCATTAAAAAAACATGAATGATCATGGAGTGTTGTTTTAACCCCAGAAAGACGTCAGTACACTATGTTTTTCAAGTTCAAATCTGCCAACGTTAATCTACTAACTCTTCTGACTGCTTTGTCGGACAAAAATGTCGGATTATGGTTGGTTAGATTGCTGTCAATCAAACTCCCTGCGAAGAGTCAATTGTAAACAATATTCTTTGTTTTATTAATGCTTTTTTTACCTTGAATGTTAGGTGAGTGATCCCTCCAAGCATCTTGGGGCTCGTCTGCCTGGGACAAGCTCACTGGAGCTAAGAAAGGTGAAGTTGGTAAGTTGCATTTGCTAACATGACAGTGCATGGAACTGGTACACAAGGCTCTTAAGTAATACCTCAATAATGACTGAAATTGACTTTAAAAAAAAAATATATATATATATATATATTTACTCTGCATTCTTCCCTGATGTGTAGATGGTCTTGGGTGTTGATTGGGTCTCAGGACAGAGAATGTGTTCTCTAATTAGTTATACAGAAAAAAAATGTTGTATTACTTTGTTTTAGGCTGCGACTCGTTTGCAATGAATGTGTTTTTGATTTCCTCCATATATCAATTAATGCTCCTTTACCTTGAATGGCAGGTGGGTGTTCATGCCAAGGCTCGTCTGCCTGGGAGAAGCTCACTGGTACATCTCGAGCTGAGAAAGGTGAAGTTGGTAAATTTTGTATGTTATTAAAATATTACATGCCAAAATAACAGTTTTAAAAATGTAAACTCACAATTGCTGAAGGATTTTCCTGTTCTACTTTGTGTGAGCAGGGGTCTTACAACAGGACCTGGGGGAAAAAAATAGCACTCAGCAGTTACATACACCTACGTCTAGCAACCATTTAACTGGTTTCATTGTATTCTTACCTTTTGGCTTGATGTTTGCAAGAGGGGCTTTGGGTGCAAGTGGGGCTTTGGGTGCAGGGGTGCAGGCAGAACTTTTTCTCTATTAATAATTTTCTTTTTTTTGTGGGGGGTATCATGAGGCTCATCATCTGATGTGTATATTTTCTTTCTAAGAGCAAAATCATGGTATTAGATTATTTTACAAAGCAGGATTAGATAAGTAATAACACTGCCCTGTTTGTCAACTAAAAGAAAAAATTGCCCCTCCAAAAAATAATTACAGTGTAATGTCCTTCCCCAAACGTTGCTCCAAGCCATTACATTATTACATTTAAGTGTATCTATTCTTAAAGTAAAATATGCTTTGACAACTTACTTGTGAATTCTTTTTCCAGGCATCTCCGTTTCTGAGATGTCAGAAGTGTAGCATGCCTTTTTCCATTTTTTTGCTATGTTGTCAAAAGATGCTGAAAGAAACGAAGTACGTGAATTTAATTCATGCAAGCATTAAGCCATGGGATGTCATGTATTTTACCATCTTTTTTGATAATGTTCATTTACAGTGTAGTTTAACCTGCTTACCTGATTCGTGCAGAATTCTGACCTGATGTTTGGTCCACCCTTTGTCTGGCTGTGGTGCCTCCATCATCCTGACACTCTTCAGCAACCGGTCCAAGTCTCTGAATGGAGGCCACCAGGAGTGGCCATCTGAGTACCAGGACTTTGCTATAGTTCCAGTTGTCCCTTCTCCCACAAACTCCACTATCAGGTACATGTTTTTTTGTTTTTGTTTTTTGTACTGCAACAACCTAGCCCCATGACGTTGAAAGACACTTCTTAAATTTCAGTTGTTCATATGCATGAACATTTTCAATTCAACATTTTTCATGATTCAAATGTACAAGATATCTGTGACAAAACAAAAGCACATGTGTAAAAATAAAATAAAAAAATAATTATTGTGTGTGTAAAAGAGGCACTGAAACAAAACAACGGTCATAAGGAACTAAGAAAGCTTTCCCCTCAATGTTCTCAAACTTGCAGAAATTGGTTGTTCTTGAGAGGTCATCAACTAGATGAATACCAAGTGCCGAAGATGGAAGGGGATAGTCAAAAAAAAGTTCATGATTGTTGAAGGTACTGTAGGCTACATAAATTTCATCCCTCACTGAAATTATATTTTGCAGCTTTGCAACTTTACCCCCAATGTAAACAAAACTGTTAGCCTGGTCCAGTTTCAGAGTGTAAGAGCATGTTTTTAATTCTCTGTACTGTGAAGCTCCCTGAAAAGATTCGGGTAGAGGGCCAGCTGTATGCAGTTTTCTGAGCATCTTTGGGTTGTTTGTCTTTTTTTCTTTGCTGCAGCTTTGCATCTCGGAGAACCTTCTTACAATTTGGCTTAACGGACATGTAGGTTTTCGCAGGAGTCTCTTCAGCTTGTGCAGGTAATCCTCGAACTTGAAAGCGCTGAAGTTGTCGAGTACGCCATGGTGTTTTGCATCTTCTGCAAGATGTACAAGAGAGTGGACGTTGTAGGACAGGAATTTGGGGCCATATAACTGTCCAAAGTGTGTGACAAAAAGTCGCAGGATATCATTGGCATATTCAATGTGATCTCCAATTAGGCTGTTATTGCTCAGGATGAAAATTCCCACAAAAAACAACAGGAAGTTTTTGTACACCTGAGATCTTTTAGCATAACAGGGCCTGTGTACAATAAAAACTGTCTGAACTCAGTCGCCTTCCATCGATCTATTTCCCTCAGTGCCCTTGGTTTGCGTGCAAATTCCATGGGAACATTTTTCTGGGCACCAACCAACCTTTCTGTCAGTACAGTGACTTGGAATCCTGACAGCCTGCAAGTGAGAGGACCCAGCCGAAGCCACAAGTGGAGAAGCCGTCTCATGACTCCAAGGCACACAAGGTGCATATAATCTAGGGGGAATCCAGAGACCATGTACAGGGAGGTTTCTTCCAGAGGTGAGGTTCCATGATGGTGATCTGAATCAGATCTATTTCGGAAACTCTCATTATCTCTAAGAGGCATGTCATTTCTAGGGAAGGTCATCCTGTTCTCCATGTACACGCCATCTTGAATGCACTTTTCGCACCCATGGTAGCCTGTGTGTCCTTTCACGTTTTTCAGAAAAGCCCGTGCAGGTGCGTCACAAACCATTGAGGTAAGCTGTAGTGTTAAACTGACTCCCTCAAATTCAAAACCATTGCCTAATTCTTTTATTTCACAGATGAAGTCTTTGAGATACTCCTCCAGTGAACTAGGTTTACTAGTACCACAAAATAAACCTATTGTCACAGGTTCCTCCTGCACCAGGTTTTGCACAGTTCCAAGAATAGGCCAGAATTGAGTTGTTGAACTCTTGTAGAGAGGCAAACCATCAATGTTCACCTGGAGCTCCAAATTGCTCATGTTCCTCAAAATGTCCATGTTCTTACACTGTCAGAAAAAAGGGTACGGTTGTGGTACATTTGTGAACACTTAGGGTACAAATGGTGAAGTTGTACCCTCAATGGGTCATAGTTACACCTTAGGGTACTAATATGTACCATTTAGTGGTAAAAAAGGTACAAATATGTTTCCAACTGTCAGAGGGTCCATGTTTGGACCATTTAATCCCCAAACAAAGGTACAATCTGTGACATGGAGGAAGCCAATGTGTATGAAATGGTAAAAGCTTTTTAATCTCTGCATCCACAGTGATCTCAACAATTCAGTGAACACATAATTGTCAATCACCCAAAATAGATTAAACATAGAGCAAGATATTCATGTTCATGAGTTGTTGCTATTTAGAAGAGATGCACAAAATAACCAAATATATTTAATAGCCCACATATTTACTGGCTGCCACTGGTTCTGAACAGTACACAAGCACATTACCTTTTATTGATTATGCAGAGCATCAAGGTGATAAGTTTTAAACATAAAGCAAATATTATAAAGTTAAACTGTAACATAATAGCTGGTTTAACTTGTAAGATAAGTTTTAAGTTTTAATTTAGTTAAAACAAATACATATTTACTCAACATTTTTAGCAAAAGCAATTTTTAAAAGTAATGTAGACTACTACATAGAATAGAAAACCATTCAACGTTTATTTAAAATGATATGGGGTACTTTTACTTTGCCTCAAAGTACAAGTCAAGTACACGCATTTGAGCAGCCAATGTGATTGTATAGTTGCCAAGTCCGCTTATAATACGCGACTTTGGGCTTTTTTTTTTAGTAAGTAGCGTTAAAACAGCACGGGTTGCGGGTTGCGTTTTTTTGGGCTTATTAAAAAAATATGGTTGCTTGTTAGGAAAATCTGATAATTCATTTTCTTTACATCACGGTTGCCGTTTTCTCAATCTCCAATACATTGATTGACACTGTCTGCTCACAGCTAACCAATCAGTGCAATCATAAGTGCTGTGGTGTAGCCTAATTCGTCAAAACATTCCGCCGAATCCGCCCCCTTATCCCCCTAATTGTAGAAAAATCCCTTTCAACGTGCAGGCGCGCGCGACGCTGTAATCCAAGCTATGATGTAAATACACATATTTCAATTTCTACAAACAATGCCTCCAACGAAGTGGTCCAAGTATGGCAAAAAAACACAACAAAGACTGGGAAAAGGATAAACAAGTGAATAGGTCAAGTGGTTGGTGATCAGAGTAAAGTGACTGTAATTTTACGGATATATTGGAAATAAATAAATGATAATGCTGAAACTAAATTATCTAATAATATTCTATTAAGAATGTGTGTATATATATATATATATGTATATATATATATATATATATATATATGTATATATATATATATATATATATATATATATATATATATATATATAGGCTATATTGTAAGCCTATATTGTAAGCCTATGAATTACTTATACAAGAATGTATAAGAATGTATACTATAGCCTACTTACTTGTATAAGAATGTATACTATAATATACTATATTAGATATATATTAGTATATCTAATAATATTGGGCTTATTTTGGGCTTGTTTTTGAAGCTCCAGTTGCTTATTTGTCTCGCGAGAGTTGGCAACTGTGATTGTAGCCCGCGCAGTGCACTTTATGCGCGCGAAGAAGTTGGGACGGGACGTCGCAGGACTGTGCGTGTGCACAAAAAACGACGGTTATTTCATGATGGCGGTCTCACTCTCGACGCTGTCGACGGAGGATCTTCTTCAGAAATTGAAAGAAGCCGGAATAAATATCACCGAAGACGAAGCAAAGAAATTCAGAGGTATGTTTTTAAGCATTGGGAAAATCTGTTGGTTCCCTTTCGAGTTATGTGCACTTAACGTAACGTTAGGCCTAACTTACTGACGCCTGAGGGAAACCTTTCTTCAAAAATCCTGACTTGACAAAACCAACGTATTGTCATTACGTTTTAAACTTATTGTTATTACGATTACTTGTATTTTTTGGCATCATTGATTGAAGATATAACTTTTAACTTATAACGTAAGTTACCCTAACTCTACCGCGAGGCAGTGCTTGAGACGCTGTCAGTGGTGAAACGGCCATAGAAACAGTTCAAACCCATCGCGTTTTGTTTAAAAAAAAAAAAAACTCAATATAAACCAACAGATTTATACATTCAGTTTCCCAGAATTTTCTTACAACTCTAACCTAACGTCACCCAAGTTCACCCGGACGCGAGCGAACGCTTGGCCTGTTTCTATTTTAACGCTTCTCCTAGTCAGTCTGGAATTAAATAATTTACGAATATGTCAATACGATTTATTTCAGATTTATTTGGTAACATTACATATTTAAATAACGTTCTAAACGTTAGTTTAGAGAGTCCATGAGAGTAATCATTTAGTCCTTTCAGTCATCACGAGCGAACTATGTAACGTTAAGCAGCAGTCAGGCTCGGAGATCGAGGCGTGCGTCAGTATAATTTTTTTTAACCATTTATCAAAATCTCGTGAAATAAGTCTCTAGTCTTTGAGTGGTAATTTAAATAGGTTTGCTTCTAATCATACACTCAGAAAAAAGGTAACGGTTACTCTCTGTTCATATTAGGCCTAGTACTTCAAGTGTACATATTGGTACCTTTTAGATTTTGTACCTTAGGGTACTGCCCCAGTGACAGCTTTGTACCTTTTTCAGAGTGTATGTACAGAGTTATTATAGTGTATTTTTCTAAATTAAAGTAATATTTTATACTGATGAATTTCCATTGAAAGTTAAAAATTATTTTAAAAAGACATTGATTTTATTGTTGCTGTTAAAACCTCAAGCTCACATTGATCATTATCTCTTCTTCTTTTTTTCAGAAAATGAGGTGGATGGGGAAACAATAGTGTGGCCTCACAGAGAACATGATCTCATATTTATTTCAAGGCTCCTTTAAAAAACAGTCCAAGTTCAACAAATTTTTACATGAGATGAAGGAGGTGATAACACTAACACTGGAGCCAGTGCCAGCAGAATCCCACCAACAGACTTAGAAATGCAAGTATAACATTGACTATTGTGTATTATATTTGGCCTATGTTTAGTGGTCGACCGATATAGATTTTTTATTTTATGCCTGATGCCGATATCTTGGAATGCAGGGTGGCCTATACCGTGCTCAACATTAACGCTGGTCCAGGACAAGTGTATTTTTTTGAAGGGGCAAGTGAAAGAATTTTTACTTGCCTGACCCGGACAAGTAGTCTGATTAAACCATCAATAACAAAACAAAAAAATAGCTTGTGAATCACCAAAACACTATAATGACTAATACATTAATGTCCAATAAGGCCTATAATGTACTGACGGTAAAGGCTTATTTATACTTCTGCGTCGAACCTGCACCATAGCTATGTCATAGGCTGTGTGTAGCATGCGTAGCTCCTCCAAAAATGCAGGGCTTAAAGTTTTCCGGCACCGTGCTGGATCTCCGGCAGGCTTTAGGTTGGTAAGTATTAGCTGTCAATCACTCCCTTTCACTGCGCTCTGGTCTAACTAGCGCAAAATTTAAAGAGCTGAAGAGAGAACGATTTTTTTTGGAAAGGGCAAGTGAAATAGTCCGGATAAGTAGCCAGATTAAAACGTCAATAACAAAAAAATAACTAAGGAATCAGTTATTACCAGTAATTATCAATATTACTTCTAATGCAAGTTCTTAACTACTACCACATCCTCACTGCAGAAATGCAACAAGTGGTAGACTGCCTCCTGGATTCGCCATTCCACCCTTTCCTAGAGATCTTCAGGCCAAGCTTGATGACAAAGAACCATGCCAGAAGTCCTCTAAGGATAGACACAGAATCATTAGAGTTCTTCATGAAGCCATGATAGAACACACAATGTAAGTCAGAAACTTGTAAAGCAACATAAATACTTTGATACATATCAATGAAGCAATGCTTCGTTGACATGCATTTGAAGTATTTATTTTACTTAAAAGTAATTAAAAAATAAAAGATAATTATTTTTTATCAAAGGAGTTTCTAAAGGGCCAATTGGTTTTAATTTAATCTTTCAGGTATCCAACCAATGCAGAATATGTGCAGGTGGCAAAAGCACTTATTGTGAAATACCCTTTCCTAAAGGATCTTGAAGGGAATGGCTATGTAAGTTACTAGGAATGGTAGACTTCACGTTATGTGAAAGGACTTTACTAGTGTAAATAGGAGTTACATAAGGACATTGTTCCATCAATGATATATCCTCGATTTTAAAGGATTAGTTGACCTCAAAATGAAAATTTCCTGATAATTTACTCACCCCAATGCCATCCAAGATGTTCATGTCTTTCTTTCTTCAGTGGAAAAGAAATTAATTTTTTTGAGGAAAACATTTCAGGATTTTTCTCCAGACAATGGACTTCGTCTACGTCCAGTGTGACCTTTCCAATGTGATTACGTAATGCCTGGCAAATTTATATATATATATATACGCAGAAAAGCACAAGATGAACAATTGTGGTTAAAAAGTATATACATTTAAAAAAATGTTTAGAAAATGACCGATCGTTACGTTAGATAAGACCCTATTCCTCAGCTGGGATCTTGCAGAGCCCTTTGAAGCACTTCAAAGCCCTTTGAAACTGTATTGATTTGGACTTCAACAATTTGGTTACCGTTGAAGTCCATTGTGTGGAGAAAAATCCTACAATGTTTTCCTCAAAAAACTTAATTTCTTTTCCACTGAAGAAAGAAAGACATGAACATCTTGGATGGCATTGGGGTGAGTAAATTATCATGAAATTTTCATTTTGAGGTGAACTAATCCTTTAATTGACAGAAGTTGGTGGATTCTGTTTATATGCGTTTAAAAAAAATGACATCAATTTCTCTGCTGTATTCCCTGATCATCTACTATTTTTTCCCTGATATGTCAGCACACTTGGCACCAGTCCCTCAAACGCAAATTTAAAACTGAGCGTGCACCTCTCATCCATGAAGATGAGGTAAGAAGGAGTAAGGAGAAGTTTGGCCATGCAAGAGTGAGACTCTCTGAACAATCTCTAACAGCCTGTCGCAGATCTGAGTCAAGGGTAAGTGTATTCCTGTAGTTCAACAGGTTTATTATTCAAGAGCCCAAGTAAGTTAAGCACGACAAACTAAAAAAACTAACATTACAATATTTTGTTTTTCTGCAGTATATATTGTGATATGAAAAACTACAGGAATTTTGAACTTTGAATTTTGACTTGAACGGCTATATGAATCATTCTAAAATGATTAGGGATAAAATTATTTTGTTCGGGAGTGCATCTGTGTCATCTCAACCAGAGGTCCCTGGTTAAAATTTTAGATTTAGATTTTTTTTTTTTATTCTGGTGAAAGAAATACATATTTACTGAGTAATCCACTGTTTTGTAGAGGGGGGTGAAAATTACAATTTCACCTGAGATGAGTTTAACAAAAGAAAAATTTGTTGAGAACCAGAATCTAAAAGGATATTAACTTAAGGGATCTTTAATACTTCTTAAGTTACAGGCATGCAAACTTTGGGCCAAAACAAGAGCTTTTTCCCATTTTAAAACCATTGGCATATAATTCTACAAAGATTGCTGAAGTCAAAAGATTTTACTAATAGACAAATATTTGTGTAAAAATAAAATAATGATGCTGCTTTCTAAAGTCATTTTACCCCACTGTAATTTGGCTCCAAATATCAGGTGTAACTGTACGTTCACACCGCCTGAAAGAGGTCAAACGTGCAAAATTCGCTCTCGCCGCCCTGCCACCGACGCCGTAGAAAGATTCGGGGACGCTCTGACGTAGATTAGAATGCGTGATTTTTTTTTTTCTCTGAGGCGGAGGACTTCTACATTCCGATTGGTTGCCGCCAAACCATAGCTTATTAACATAAAGTTGACTTGATTTCAACTCCTCTCGCCGTCCAAGGCGCACCGCGCCGCCCTCGCCGGAGCTTGCCGCCGGCGGTGTGAACGCACAGTAAATGGTCATTTTGACCCTCCTCTACAAAATAGTGGATTACTCAGTCAATATTCATTACATTTAATATTTTGGTTTTCATCACTATTTAAATGTAAGGTACATATAAAACATATATAAATGTAAGGTAAGGAAATAGTGAATGACGTGTTTTATTTTTAGATTATTATTCTGTACTTTAACATTTGATCCAATAGGAGCTTGCTGTCATTGGTGAGGATGCATCCTCTATTGAGGGTCATGTGAATGTCCTGCATATCCAGTACAGCAAGATGCGACCAGACACCTTGGTGGTCAAAGACCGAATGCAGCGAACCTTTGCATGGCGAAGAAGGGAGATAAGAGATGGGATGACTGTGGAGGATATACTTAACACTAGAACGGCCATGGCAGTCATTTTGACCGTTTTGAATTTTATATCTGCAATAACTTTGTTGAAAAAATAAATACAATGCTGCTGGTACCTGACTTTTCCTAAAAGTGTCTGTATATTCATTTAAAATGTTTTTCATATAAATTACACATAAGGCAAAAAAATAAATGAACATATTTACCTATTTCGGCCATAGACGGTCATATTGACCGCACGGAATTTCGCGGTATTATTATAGGCTAAACCAATATACAAAACAATAAAATGTGGTTAAAAATACACTAAACATATTCAACAACAAATCATTTAAATGTAATGATATTCAGAACAGAACAAGAATGAAAAAAATAACTATAAACAAGCCAAAATGAAATGCGTTATAAGCGAAAGTGAAAGTAAGCGGCGTTATAGGCTCACGTAACTCTCTAATTAGAATCAAAATGTTTCAACATTTGCGATGTATTTGGATTTTAAACTATTTCTTTATTATAGGCTTTGTACTTCACTCACGATCCAATATCGACGGAAAAAATCATCCTCTTCACATGCGCAAAATGGTACGAATTGTAGGTATAGCCTACTATAGGCTACAAACAGAGCAGTGGAATTTTTATATATTAGGTTGACTATTTCATTATTATATTTTATTGTGGCTATAATGAACAGGCTGCAATGTCAAGATGCAATAGGCTACTGGAATATGGTTGGTGTGTGTGTGTGTGTGTGTGTGTGTGTGTGTGTGTGTGTGTCGGCGGGTGCGGACGCGGACGCGGACGCGATCGAACTGTGTAAACAAATATGGGCTACTCCGTCATTTTGTTCAGGACATCTACGGATATTATTTATTTATAAATGTATAATTAAACTTGTTTAAATGTACAGTTTGGTGTTGTTTTGTTTTTTAAAGACATATTAACACAATAAATGCATTAATCTCTCAATTGGGTATTTATCATTAAAGATATAGAGTTTGGAATATAGCGGTCAAAATGACTGCTTGCGGCAGTTCTAGTAGTTATGGAATTCTGGCACTTCTAGTGTTAAGAAATACCCTTTCTTAAAAACACCCTCAGGGGTCAGTTATATCACAGATTTTATATCAGTTCTCAGCTTAAAATAAATGTTGAATGTTGATGTAAGCAAAATGTATGCTAAAATGATCATTTACATTTATAACTCTTTTGTAAAAACATTGTTATTTTCTAAACCCTCAGGTGAACAAATATATGTGCATTCAAGCTTAGAAATATTTGTACAATGATATTACTAAAGGGAAATGACTATGAAAGAGGCAACAGAATTTTAAAATGTCTGATTTCTTTTTTTTTTTTTTTTTTTTTTAAGTTCATGTGAATGATTAACTTTGTCTTCCTGCCTAATTTCAGTTGTGTGATGAAGTTGACCGAATGCATTCATCAACTGTCAGCTTAAGCCAGCGCTTCAAGGATTGCTTTACCAGTATTGTGCCAAAGGTTCTTGAGCTTGTTCAAAGAAATGCCCCATTAGCCAAAATCTACAAAGAAGCAAGAGAAGAGATGCTTGCAGAAGATCTATCAGGTATTGACATAAAACATTGCGGTTTTGTGATAATCTATTTCTAAACTTTATGGACTGACAGTTTTGTTAATTAAAAGTAAAGGTGTTCAACAAATACATTTGTTGAAAATGTGTGCTTAGTTTCCATACAGTATATCCTTTAGAAACTGATCTAGCGCTGGATATGAGTAATTTTATTTCACGATAATGATATATATCACAATATAGTTATTTTTGTAGGAAATAAATTTGATAAGAACAAATTGTTTTTTGTTTTTGTTTTTTGTAGGAAAAAAAAAAGTCTATAAAAAATACTAGTGTAAAGTAAAACATTCTCAAACTTATTAAAGTAAACAGTAATAAAATAAGAAAAAATAATGTAATAACAAGCTATTGGACAAAAAATGACAACAGAAAAAGGATAAATTAAATGTAAAAAAATAAATAATAATAATCCAGGTGTGGATTATTAGGCTGCCGTCACTTAGTTCATGAACTAAGTGATTTTTCGTGAACTAAGTGACGGCAGCCTAATAACTCGTGTTATTCCAAACCGTAACACTATTGTTCATCTTCGAAAACACAACTGAAGATATTTTTAATTAAATCTGAGAGGTTTTTGTCCCTCCAATATATATATATATATTATCATTGGTAAAACATGTATTCACTTGAAACCAGCTTGTAAACAATTTCATGCATTTTATGCATCATTTGTTGATATTTCCAGTTACTTTGTTTTTAGCAAATTGCAGAAAAATGACTAACAATGAGTAAAGGAAACCACTTATGGAGGATATAAATGAATATGAAAACAAGCAATTTATAATATTAAATTATTGAAGAGTAATTTATTTATTAATTTATTTTTTACAATAGATTCTGACTTTCGTGCAGCGTTGATTCTGCTGCCCCACATCTTTAAAGAGAAAGTTGAGAGCTTCATCACATTGGGAGAGGTATGGAACTATTTGTTAAACTGCCATTTTGTAAAACTCTGATACAGGTCCGGTTATTCAGGTCTGATAGATGTTGCATTGTTTTACTGATAGATGTTTAAAGGAGTCATATGATGCGATTTCTTGTTTTCATTTCTCTTTAGTGTGTTGTGTAACTGTTTGTGCATGTATAAGATCTGCAGAGTTACAAAGTCTCAAACCCAAAGAGATATTCTTTGTAAAAGTTACGGCTCAGCCACGCCTTCCTGAAACACTTTGTTCAAACACTTTGTTGTTTTTTAAACCTAAAACCGCGTAACATTGCATTAAACCAAATACACAAAATAATGTTATTTTTTTAGAACCATCATATGACCCCTTTAACATTTTCTTTTCTTCTCACAGTTTGATGCTGATACTCCATACCCAACCATACAATTGGTAGAAACAGACTGGAAAATGGCTTTCTCCAAGAGGCTTCAAGTCATTGTCAAAGTGGATGGCGTGGAGGTGTGCAGGGGAATAGGAGTTGAAGAAGGGATAATTGCAGCCTTCAGTGCTTACTATGTTTTCAACTTGGCTTATCCACCCTACATGAAGAATACACTGACCTTCCTGCAGCATGCCATAGCAAAGATTACTGAGGTGGGTGGCAAGCCCCTTCCAATAACTGTCACCCGAATAATTAATATCCTCTGCTGACAATGCCACAACCATATAGATGCACAAGGTGTAGAAGAAAAACCTTCACCTTAATGAAACTAGTTCAACATGTTGGTCTGGTTCACAACCATGAACCCAATTTCAGCATCACTTGTGGACTGAATAACTGCAAGTCATCTTTTACAATATACGAGTCTTTCAGGCGTCATGTCTATCGAAAACATAGGAAGCTTGTTCTACCTCATGATGACATGGATGCTACTGAATACATGGACAATGACAATGATTTTGAGGAAATGGACTGTCACAATGATCTGGAGCAAACCAATGAGCTACAGCCTAGGACAGATGAAATGCATCCACTTAGTAGGAATGAGCTTTTGACAAACTTTAAAGAAAATCTCTTCAGCTTTATTCTTAAATGTAGAGAAAAAAATCACATTCCACAGACTGTCCAGCAGGAAATAGTGAATGACATAAATTTTTTATTTTGTTATTTTAAAGAGAACCACGACTCTTTTATTACTTACCATCTTCAAAAAAATGGGTTCAACATTTTAGAATGTCCTGAAATAAGAGAAATGGTACAGTCAAGGGATTTTTTTGAAGAAGCTTCCAAAATTGTTAGCTCTCCATACATGTTGAAAGAACACTGTAAATCTAAGCTTAGGCTGGTCGAACCGGTACATCATATTTTGAGGTCACCTAGTGGACACAAAATAGGCACATATTCATATGTACCCATCACTGAGGTTTTAAGTAACTATTGCTCACATGAGGACATATTTGATGAAATTCAAGCAAACAACTATTTAGACAGAGATCCAGATTATTTAAGTGACTACTCGGATGGTACATATTTCAAGGAACATCCCTTCTTTAAAGATAATCCGCATGCCTTACGTCTTCACTTTTATGAAGACGAATTTGAAGTTGTCAACCCCTTGGGTTCAAAGAAAACCAAGCACAAGCTTTGCGCTTTTTATTATACGGTAGGCAACCTTAAACATTGCTCAAAACTGAAGCACATTCATCTGGCTTTATTAGTACGACAAACTTTTGTAAAACGCTGTGGTTTAGCGACCGTCTTAAAACCGATCTTAGACGATCTTAAAAAACTTCAAAGTGAAGGGTTCATGGTAACTGTAGGTGGGATTGAGCAGACTATTCACGCTGCACTAGCAACATTTTCAGCAGACAATCTTTCAGCACATATGTTAGCTGGGTTTACAATGTCGTTTAATGCTGCTAGAATTTGTCGCTATTGCATGGCAACCCACAATGAAATAAAAGAGAAATTCAGAGAGAGTGATTTTGTTTTAAGAACCCCAGAGGTACACCAGTACCATCTAACGTGTATTGAAAACACTGAGGATAAAAGAATTTATGGTGTAAACTATGCTTCACCATTTAATGAACTAAACTATTTTGATGTGACGAAGGCATTTCCACCTGATATAATGCATGATTTATTAGAGGGAGTCATTCCTCTAATAATGAAGCTAGTTCTTAGCTGGGCTCACAAAGAAAAACATATTACTATTCAAGAGTTAAATGATGAACTTCAGCAACTTTCCATTGGTCAAAATGACAAGAAAAACACACCTGTACAGTTGTCAGAGCGAACTTTACACAAATCTGGAATTGTTGGATCGGCTTCACAAAAGTGGTTTCTGTTTAGGATTTTGCCATTTTTAATGGCACACCGTATTCCTCCCAATAGTGAACATTGGAATGTTTATCTGTTATGTCGTGACATTGTTGACATTGTAATTGCCCCAAAGGTGAAAAGGGAAAACCTAGCAATGTTAGACACACTTGTTTGTGAGTTTTTGACACAGCTAAGTGATGTTTTTGGGGATGTTGTAACACCCAAGTGTCATTATTTGACTCACTACTCAAGGCTAACAACAATGTATGGACCTTTGCGTTTACTTTGGTGCATGCGTTTCGAGGCAAAGCATCAGTATTTTAAAACTGTTGCAAGTAGCTGTAGAAATTTCATTAATATTGCCAAAACTTTAAGCGAAAGGCACCAGATGAAACAGTGCTGGGAATTTTCCACTCCCAATATCCTTGATGAATTTGAGATCGTAGTAGGTAGGAGTATAGAGACTCCGTTGTCATCGCTACCATTAGACCTACAGAAAATTCGTACAAATGTACATGGAAATGAAGATTTGTGCAAAGACATTCAGCGTGTTTCAGAAGTGACTGTTGACAGTGTGAAGTATGCTTTAAAAGATGTATTCATAGTTGACTACGTCCATGCAGAAGACATTCCTCTATTTTTCCAAATTAAGTATATTTTAAATGTCAATACTGTATGGTTTCTGTGTGGCAAGTTTTTAATACCAGTGTTGTATGATTCACACTTCCATGCGTACACAGTCAAAGTTGACTTTGAATGGAGTATTATGAAACCAGGGCAAGAGATGGACTTTCAGGCCCTTGACACATACTCTGCAGATGATAAATTGTTTGTGATCCCCAAGAATGTTTAAAAAGTTCAAATTAAATGTGTAGTACTGTGTTTGGTGAAATGTGTGTTCGTGATCAAATGTTTTAAGGGTATAGAAGTTACTGTTGTACTGTTGGAAAAAAGATTGCTTTGTCATTCTTGATGTTCAAAACTACAAGTAGAAAAATGTACTTAAAATGAGATCTAGTACTGATTTGAAAAGAAACTAAATTTCTTTGTGATTTTTAATGTTAACATGTTTTATTACATGGTAAAAAAAAAAGGTTAATTAAATGTATTGTACTGATTTTGAAAAAAGCTTAATATAATATTAAGCTTAATCTTACTGTTACAAATGTGTGTTTGTGATCAAATGTTTTAAGGGTATAAAGTTACAATTAATGAAATGTGTACTGATAGAAAGATTGCTTTGTCATTCTTGATGTTCAAAACTTTAAAAAGTAGAAAAATGTACTTAAAATGAGATCTAGTACTGATTTGAAAAAAAAAAGAAATTTCTTTGTGATTCTTGATGTTAACATGTTTTATTGCATGGTAAAAAAAGGTTGATGAAATGTACTGATTTTGAAAAAAAGCTTATATTTAAGCTTAATATTCTTACTGTTTACTATTTTTTTAAGATTATAAAAAGTTGAGTAAAATTGCTCAATATATGCATCCTGTTATGACACATTGTGATAGTGTTTAAAATATTCATCCTGTGAAAAATGTGAGACTAATAAATTTGATTGTTCAATAAATGATAAAGAGCATTCTGGCCTTTTTAATGTGATGTATGAAGTACAAATTTGCCATCATAAGGTACAAAACGCTCGTCAATGGGGCAGTACCCTTAAAAGGACAAATTTGCACCTTAAAAGGTACACTTTTGTCACCAGAGGTACATATTCGTCTATGAAAGGTACATACTCCAAGGGTACTTATATGTACCCATGTGAAAGGGTACAATGGGTGTACCCTTGAGGGTACTGCCCCAGTGACAAGCCGTTGTACCCCTGAAGGTACAAATTTTGCACATTTTTTCTGACAGTGTATAGAGTACCCCTGAAATGGATTGAAGAAGGCCAATATGATAGTACTGGCCACCAGCTATGCTCTGTATTTCAGTTCTGTTGGAACGCACTGTTCCTAACAGTGTCCTGGCATCTTTTGGCAGATTCAAATCACGCTCGCGGAGGATATTGAGTAATGAATTTAGTGCCACATGTGTTATTTTATGTTCTGTTGCCCAGGTGGCCAAGTCATCATTCAGGGAACTTGGAGGCAGTTCAGACTCTGTGTCTGTGTCAGATTCACTGCTATATAGAGCACTTGCCATGGTGACGTATTCAGGCTCATCAATATGGGAAAGACAATCCATAAATTCATCATCGCCATCATCCACGGTGCTGCTTTCGTCACTGTGCATGCTACCATACTCCTCCCTCCATGATGCTGATGATACTGCTTGCATTGACTGCAGTTGTTTGTCAACTTTAGCTTTGGCTTTTCTTCGCAATGTCCAGTACGATTGTTTTTTGCAAGCCATGGTGCTGAGACATTAACACAAAAAAGTGCATTGTAATAACCTGTCTAAGCCAAATGCAGTGGTTCTCAACTCCAGTCCTAAAATACCCTTTTTTTAGTAAGAATAAAATTGTATGTATCAAGTATTGACCCTAAATGTGTGCGTAGAAATAATATACAAAAGCTTATTAAACGTCTGTGGTCACTTTTTTGTTTATTAATCTGTTTTAATTAGTTACTTTGTGACTAAAATTTAAGTGTCAACATCTCTCTTTAGAAGTAGAGATAAACTCTACAGGAATCGAGCCCTCAAAGAACAGTTGATGAATGTTGGTTGAGGTTTAAGAAAACTGAACTCTGAACAATGTTCAGCCAAAATGTCAAAAGTCAATATATACATTTATTTGATCAAAATACAGTAAAAACAAAATTGTATTTGTTTTTATTTTTTTATTTAAAATAATTGTATGCAAATATCTAAAAATGTTTTTATTCCAGGGATGATGGTGATAATCATTTGATAATAAGAAATGTTACTTGGGCATCAAATCATATTAGAATGATTTTCAAATAATCATGTGACACTGAAGACTGGAGTAATGATGCTGAACATTCAGCTTTGCGTCCCAGGAATAAATACATTTTAAAGTATTTATTTTAATTTGTTATACAATTTTGCCATTTTACTGCATTTTTTATTAAATAAATTGAGTCTTTATAAGACAAACATATTTGTTTTGTTATAGCAAGATATTTTCTTCTTGCTGTCTAAATACATGTATTTAATATTCTTCAATCGAATCTTCAGATGAGAGTATTAACGCTCTAAACACGCACGCAGAGTGGAAAAGGAGGAGCGGAGGAGCGGAGGCGCGGGGAGCAAGGATCACAGCGCGTTTGAACTATATCGATATATGCGATATGGTCTAATTCCACATCGCATTTCAAAAATATATCGAAAAAAATGGAAACTCATATATTGAGGTGGTGATGAAAAATTTACTACCAAGTCAAATTGCGTTTGTTACCTTTTACTACCTTTCAGGGCCTTAATTTTGGTAGATTCTTTTTACTACCTTTTACTACCGCGCGGACACCCTGTAGAACTATTATACATATGTTTTTAATAAACCTTTCCACTTTAAAATTATGATGTTTAGGCCTATTTGTGAAAGATTATGATAATTTAGTAATTTTATTAAGATTAAGTGTTGAGATCTCTAAGTTCTTGAAACAAAAAATGATGCTTGATTAGATTTACTTTTTATTACTTTATTTGTTTGATATGTATATAAAAAAAAAAATAATGCATGTTTTTAATCTATAGTTTTCCTGAATTGCTAAAATACATTTCTTGGAACCATCACCCACTTTCTCAAAACCTTAAACACAAAACCAAATCTTCAAACTACATTCAGAGAACATCTGACGCTTGTCAAAATAAAGAAATTTACTCAAAACCATTTTATCTGTGCTCAAAATCAAACAATGCTTTCAGATCATACACACAGCTCAATATCATAAACACTACAGAGCATTCATTAGATCATTTAGTCCAAATATATACATCTAATATGAAAACCTTCTGGATCAAAAAGTAAAAAAAAAAAATAATAGACTACATTTATTTTGAGTGTTTTTATGGACTGTGGGAACTTTGTACATTGGGCAATAAAATTAACAATAAAAACTAGTTAAAATGATTATACTGGTCAAGACTATTGAATGTCTGTAGCCTATATAGGCAGTATTTCTGCTCTTTGAAAGCAAAACACATAGCCCCACAAGCACAGGATTCAGGAAAGTTGTTTTTGGGGTACAATATTTATATGTATTGCCTATCATGTCCATTTATAGCCTTTACAGATCAGCTTGTAGGCTATACTTGTATGGTTAAAAAGCTGCAAATTTCAAGACGCTGACGTCACGTCAGGTCGTCACGTGGGTCACCCGTTTGAAAGTTCAAGACGTTCGGATAGACGTTCGATCGGTCGGTCGGTCGTTCGGATGTTTGATTTTGGCACGGAGTAACGACGAATCGGCCACGCGGCTCGGACCATTGAACCGCGCAGATGACATGTCAGCGCGACGCGAGCTCTGTAAACCCCCGCTGTCTCGTCCCACTTTTGGTTTGTTTGGCTTCCCATATTCTGTAGGGAAAAACTCTTAAACTTCAGCAGAGAACCATTTTTTTTTGTAAGAAAGGAGGGGTTTCTTTATTGTACATTCATTTGCATGTATGGTTTGCGCTGCGCTGTTTAAATTGGTCAGCGCAGCGCTGGTGAGGAGGGGTTTTCAAAGTGGGGGCCGCCAGGGGGCGCCAGGGGGGGCGCAGCAAGTTGGGGAAAAAAAGCGGAAAAAAGTAAAAAAATATATATTTATATAAAATATTAAATATTTGCTAATATGAGCATTGTTATGAAATAACATTATAATAATTTTTTGCATAGCCTATCTTAACATTTTACTTTTAATGTTAATATTTTAGAGATGAACTGATTGATCGGCTAGTAACAAGAATTGGCCGATTTTCACGTGATTTTCAGTCTGACATATGCTGATTCAAATGCACTCAGGCGCCGCATGAATAACATGATCGCGCAACATCAGCATCACACATGCACACAGAACGCACATGTAGGAAACCTTGTGAATTACGGCCGTTTCAGACCGCGAGCGGCGCGCGAGCAGCGCGATTCATTCACACTGCGAGCAGGAGCAGCGCGTGAGCGTCAAGCAGGAGCGTCGCATGAGCAGTAGTGAAGCGGAGGGTTTCGGCGCCGAGTCTATTTTTGCTGCGCTGCTCACGCTCAATTAAAGTGAAGGCACACTTTTGATGGACAAAATAAATATGATTTCACACAAAAAGTACCTAAAATGCACATATTGCATGTAGCCTATAGTGTGTTTGAACAAGAACTGGAGTAGGATTTTTGTCTTCATTTTCTTTTCTGACATAGCCTACTAAAGAAAATGAAGACAAAAATATTTTTAGAAAATAAACTTGTTTTTATTAGGCTAATCAGTTTGGGTAAAAGTGGTGTTTTATTATATATATAGGCTATATTAGGGCTGGTGGAATTAACGCGTTAATCTTTGCGATTAATTTGAAATGTTTAACGCGTTAAAAAAATAACGCATTTAACGCAGCACTTTTTTTTTTTTTGCCTCGTTTTAATGATTTCCTGTTGCGGCTGCTATTAAAAAGCCGAAAATATGTGGATCGGGTTTCATTCTCGAGCAGCTTTAATGAGCGGGTCTTTTCCGCTCCGTGTGCGCCGCCGCACTCTCCGTTCCGCGCGCGCGTGTGTGTGTGTGTGTGTGTGTGTGTGTGTGTGTGTGTGTGTCGGCGCGCTGCGCGTTCTGCTCTGTCGTTCACGGCCCAAACGCTCCAATCATGTACCGATCACGCACTGGAAAAGCAAGTCCGCTCAAATAAGGTGAAATTTCTCTCTAGACTTCTGTTTGCTGCGCTGTTATGCATGCTGGGCAACAATGTTAAAGGGATAGCTCACCCAAAAATGAAAATTCTGTCATTTACTCTCCCTCAAGTTGTTCCAAACCTGTATGATTTCCTTTCTTCTGCTAAACACAAAAGAAGATATTTTAAAGAAGGTTTGTAACTAAACAGTTGCTGGTCCCCATTGACCATAGTATTTTATTATTCCTATATGGAAGTCAATGGGGTCCATCAGTCGTTTGGTTACCGACTTTCTTCAAAATATCTTCTTTTGTGTTCAGCAGAAGAAAGAAAGTCATAAAGGTTTGGAACAACTTAAGGAAGAGTAAATGAGGACAGAATTTTTAATTTTTGGGTGAACTATTCCTTTAAAATGACCTGCTCTGATCACATGCTCTGTGTAATAATAGCTTTTTTAGGACTATAGTTTATTTTTATAATTAGCAAAAAAAAAAAAAAAAATTGAAAAAAAAATTCTTAAATTGATTATGTTGATTGATTATTGAAAAAGAATAATACATTGATATATTGATGTTTAATATTATTTTAATATAGGGCTATTTTCTGTTCCTTTTTTTCTGGTGATTCTAAGTTTTAATTATTGATGATTACAAGCTTGGAGGAAATGCAATTAATTGCAATTAATTACAGCAAATTGTGCAAGTAATTAGTTAATTTTTTCTAATCGATTCCCAGCCCTAATATATATATATATATATATATATATATATATATATATATATATATATATATATATATATATATATATATATATAATATTGTGTGTGCTGTAAAGTGGTAAGAAAAAATTAAATCAGAATCGGCTAAAATCTGTATCGGCAGGTTAAACTCAATGAAAAATCGGAATCTGCCTTGAAAATTTTAATCGGTGCATAATCTTTCTGGTATCAAACACCACCACATAATCTGATGTTCACCTAGATGTTTTATTTATTTATTTCTACACGTGCCGTAGTATTGTCGATGGGTTCAATAACACATCCTGCAAAAGGGGGGCCTTGGCCAGAACCTAGTGGTATTTGGGGGGCCTTGGCATGGAAAAGTTTGGGAACCCCTGTGCTAGGAAACACGTCCGCGCTGCGCTGACGAATCGGCCGCGCGGCTCGGACCATTGAACCGCGCAGATGACATGTCAGCGCGGCGCGAGCTCTGTAAACCCCCAATGTCTCGTCCCACTATGGCGAGCGGATAATGACTTTTCAAAGTCTACCCTGAAGAAGGCGAAGGAGCAGTCTACCCTTCCGTCGCCGTCAGTCCGTGTCTATTTTTGAATGGGATTGATAGAGACGTCAGACGACAGACCGGCGGCGACGTCACGGCGGCGTCACAGTTGTAACGTATACCTTACGGCGACGTGGCGACGGCGTACGTGAGAAATGTATAAAAAATCATAACGTCTGAACCAGGCACGTCGCCTAATAAGACGCCTGATACACACGTCGTCCCTCAGTACGTACGTCGCCTAATAAGACGCCTGATACACACGTCGTCCCTCAGTACGTCGCCTAATAAGACGCCTGATACACACGTCGTCCCTCAGTACGTCGCCTAATAAGACGCCTGATACACACGTCGTCCCAATCTAATGTTATTTTTCCGATGTTGATAACGAAAAGTGAATAGCATGAGTAAGATTGGATTTGCAATAGGCTATATCGGGAGACATGATTTTTGTTTTGTTTTGTAAGCTTTTCTTTAAAGTGAATTTTTGTTTAATATTAAAGCCTCTTTATTTTAAATTTGTCATCACCCAATTGCTTGGATTTAATAAAAAAAGAAGCGAATAGCCTATTCCATAAACAGGCTCTAACTTGTTGGTCTTTCTACAGCAGTGTTTCAATAAATGGTCTATCTTAGACAGAAAAGTTAACAACAAAGTAATAAAAATCTTTTATTTGCAAAATCTACCCCTGCCTCCAGATACAAATGGTCCCCCTTGTATGAAAATATTAATTGGAATAGAGCATGGAGTAACCCACATACATTTTTAATTACAAACAAATTAAAAGAAATATAATTTATTACCCCTGTAACAAGATTATCTCTAAATTTATAGCCTACCGTAGACGAAAAATGCAGCTTTTGCTTTATGGAAACGGAAACGTTAGACCATTTATTCTATAATTGCTCACATATCTCTTCTCTGTGAAATGATATAGCCTACAATGTTTCATTAATGGCAACATAAGAATAGGACAGAGGCCGCACTATGCATAGACGTTTTTTATTCGTTGCACAAACGCGTTTCGGCGTGTGCCTTCTTCACTGAAGAAGGCACACGCCGAAACGCGTTTGTGCAACGAATAAAAAACGTCTATGCATAGTGCGGCCTCTGTCCTATTCTTATGTAGGCTATTATATTTTTAGGCCAGCACTCTAAAAAGTGTATTATCAAAAATTGAGTGAAGCCTGCTCCTATCCTCATTAATCATTAATGGCAACAACAATGTTTCAACAACTTGGCTCAAACATAGCCTACATTTATCTAATTTTGATATCTTCTTTTACTTTTCTGACTCAAATTTCTCTGTACAATATATAGTCGACTTAATCATTTTGCTTGGAAAATTCTTTATTCTTAAATCGAAGTTTATGAAAAACTACGGTGACGCATTGCTGCCACATAGGCTACATATAATTTTTTCCACTCAATTATGTCGTAATAACGAGATCTTATGTCGTTTTGACGACATATTTTTCTCGTAATAACGAGATCTTATTTCATTAAAACGACACATTTTGTAGTCATGAAATATGCCTTTATCCACATAAAATTGATAGCCAATCATAACCTTATTAATAGCAGATGAGCCCAGAATGCGAACATTGTGTTTAATTCAGACTGTAAAAAATAGGTTTAATTGCATATTAGGCTAAGCATAAAGAAACAGCTTAATGTGGCTTAATAGGCTACTTCAGTGATAAAGATCAAATGCTGTACACACCTTATTAATAAACCATATCCTACAGAAAAGCAGATGAGCCCAGAATATGAACGCAATGCATTTAATTATACGTTAAGCGTTTTCCGATAGAAACCCTTTATTATAAGGAAAATAAAGGTGGCTCTTAACGTCTCTTTCTATGGGAGGATGGCATTGCGGTGCACAGCAAATCCTTTAAATGGTATTCAATGCAAAACAAAAATGAAAAATAAAAGTAGCCAATAAAATAAACAAATTATTGTGGCATTAATTAGCCCACAAACAATATTTATTTTAAAGACTAAACGAATTTGTTTAAAGAAAAAAAAACAGCATTGGGCGTTTATCTGTAGAGTGTTTCAGCCGCCCTTTTCAAACTGGCGCAATAAAATGCAACAGAATTTGATTTGTTAAACATGAAGGACTTATCAGTCTGGCATGGCCGCTCGCTCTAACGTTAACCTAGATAAATGTTCGCTATTATTAAGCGCATATCCGAGTGTTTGTGCGGAGTGTGGAGCGCGCACTGCATGGCACACATGGACGCGCCGGTGCCATCACTCGCATTTTCCTATCAACAGTGGAAACAACTTAAATACTCCATTTCTGGTCATACAGAAAAGAATAATACATCAGTCGCAACTTTATTTGTGTAAACTCTCAACAACAAGAAAACGTTGTGCTTTTGTAAAATAAAAGAAAACGAACGCGCTTTCATGATCTCTGTGAATTGGAGCGCATCTAAAAAATGAACCGAAAACAGTTAGCCTCACAGACATGAGAAATATCACTATCTATATAAAGTTTATAAATAAAATAAAAATGTCCACCAACGAAAAAAAATCCAATCGAAAGCAAATACGGTAGGCTACCATCTGATTATGTGATCCTGTCCGTATGAAAGGCGCATTCATTAGCCTACTTTTGCCGGTGCTTTGCGGCAAGTTTTATGCGCTTGAGCGCGGAATAGCCATATACACCCAGGATTGAATATAAACGTGCGATTAGTCCTAATTGCTTAAATAAATTACTACTAGTCTAGAAAAATCCTTTAGTCTATGGCAACTCTAATCAATAGCCTACATTTAATATTTGACATTATTTAATTAGTAATTTTATCCAGCTCTTTACATTAAATTAGTTGAGTTAGCATAATTAGTTCATGAACAAATAAAATAATAAAATAAAGTTTAAATAATAGCCTACCGGTAACATTTCTATATAGCATTGCTTATTCCACCACACAAAGGACTGTTTATAAGGTGACTGTCCGTTATACATGTGAAGATTGTATATGGCTGTATCTTGAAGATTTTTGTATTGTAGGCCTATCTTCTGTTATAAAGATGAAGATTGACATTTCGTTAATTAAACAAAATAAGAACACAATGTTGTAAAAAATAAACAACTTAGGCTATGTTCTGTTAGATGTGTTTTGACTACTTTTTGTTTAATTATCTCTAGGTAATGAAGATATAGCCTATTAACAAAAATAAATCTTAGGCTATATATAATTAATATATTATATAAAAAAACGTATAGGCCTATATAAATATATTTTTAAAAAGGGCCTCATTGATTCATTTTGCCTGATTGGGGGCTGTTACTATTTGCATAAGCTTTTTGAACGTAGAAGTGTGAAAAAGGATAGGCTGACAATTTTATGTGGATTATAAAGGCAAAAAAAAAGATGTCGTGACATCTCGTTATTACGAGAAAAATATGTCGTTTTAACGACATAAGATCACGTTATTACGAGAAAAGATGACGTTAAAACGACATAAGATCTCGTCATTAGGCTACAACATAATTGAGGGGAAACAATAATATGTATGTGGCAGCAGCTATGCGTCACCGTAGTACTGCTCTTGATGTAGTGTAACAATTATCGCCAGTTATCCTCTTGCGCCCTCTGTTGGCATTTGTACATAATATACATATGTTCATTGTTTATATATTTCTTCATGTATTTTAATAGTGTTGTTAAATAAAATAAAATAATTAATTACTTTTAATACCCTACTTTATTTGAACCAATTATATTGCCTCATTTGTAATTATGTATTTAAGTCATACTAAAGGCTATTGTTCACTTCAGATCTATCTTTATGACCAAAAAATATATAGCCTAAATAAATAGTCGACACTGACAGCCCTAGTCTTGAACATTTGACCATGAACCTACATTGTTTTGCATTTTGTGACTAAACGACTATTTCCCTGTCTTATATTTTTTCATTGTTGATTTCTTGAAAATAATAGGCTATTAAAATACTTTCTTGTCACCTTCTCCTGTAAACAATATCGTGAATAGTTTAATTTTGTGTATTTGCCTATTATGGTCAACTGTGTAAATTAAAATTATTACCACCTTCAAAAGTAAAAACTCAGACTGACACATTCCAGAATATTATGTTTATAGATTACAATTAATGAATTTATCTGTTCAACTTTAAAGTTGTTGTTAATAATTGTGCAAAAAGTTGTGACTTTGATGGTGTATAATTTGCATAGCCCTCATATCCAGTAGAAAGTGAGTGAATTATAAAAAAAAAAAAAAACTATGTTCGTAAACCATTCAGCGATGACATTAATGACATACACAACTTTGTATACAATACAAAATTTGTATCAATGATATTTTCAATGTCATCAGAATACAAGAAAAGAATGATTGATTAGAAAGATAACAAAGGAAAGATAAGAAAAGCTAGGGGGGAAATAGATATTATTTTATTGTGATGCGACGTTGGAGTCATGCTGTGGTGAGACGTTGGTGTTACGCGTCTGTGATGCGACGTGCTGTGGTGAGACGTTGGAGTCACGCGTCAGTGGTGCGACGTGCTGTGATGCGACGTTGGAGTCACGCGTTGGTTTCACCCGTCTGTGGTGCGGCGTACCCCTTCTGTCACGTAAAAGTACACGACTGTAGACTTCGGTAAGTTATCCGTGGCATTATCCACTCGCCATAGTCCCACTTTTGGTTTGTTTGGCTTCCCATACTTTCCTCACACAGCCGGCGACTCACTTTCCTCACACAGCGAGCGACTCACTCTCCTCACACAGCGGGCGACTCACTTTCCTCACACAGCGAGCGATTCACCTCACACAGCGAGCGACTCACTCTCCTCACACAGCGGGCGACTCACTCTCCTCACACAGCGAGCGACTCACTCTCCTCACACAGCGAGCGATTCACCTCACACAGCAATCGACTCACTCTCCTCACACAGCGAGCGACTCACTTTCCTCACACAGCGAGCGACTCACTCTCCTCACACAGCGGGCGACTCACTTTCCTCACACAGCGAGCGACTCGCTCTCCTCACACAGCGAGCGATTCACCTCACACAGCGAGCGACTCACTCTCCTCACACAGCGAGCGATTCACCTCACACAGCGAGCGACTCACTCTCCTCACACAGCGGGCGACTCACTTTCCTCAGTGAGAATGATGACATACGTCACGGTAGCTTGCTGTCACGTGACGAATATCCTCTGGTCTGTACATAGCCTACTGTACATTTCATTTTTTTTGTTGTGCAGGTTGCACAGTATTTGTAGTGTTCTCTGTACCTATTGTCCTGTGTATTGTTCATAATAAAGTTCGTTAAAAAAAATTTAGCCCGTCCACCATTTTGGGATCCTACGCTATCGGTATAGAGCGATACAGAGACTGAGCAGGAAAGACGGCTCGAGAAATTATCTATCTATAAATTACAGAAACGTCTGTCTGTCTGTCTGTCTGTCTGTGTGTGTGTCTGTTAACCACATATCTCTCGAACCGTTAGTCTGATGGATTTCAAACTTGACAGGTGTCTCGCGTCACGAGTAAGTGCAGTGCCAAGTTCGACGTTGTTTGGATGAGAAATGCTAAAGATATCGTTAAATATGTCATTTTAAAAGGTTGTGGATTAAAAATAAACATTCTGACATAAACACTCTGTCAGCTACACTGTTTACTTCTGAATAGTATAGTTTGGTTCCAGAACGTGATAAATCCATTTTGATTAATTTGAGTGAAAATATGTTTTCTTTACCAAGAAAGTGGCAAGATGAAAATCACTATTTTCTGTTTAAAACTTTCACATAGCATCTTTAGGTTATAACAGCGGCGGTTTCTTCATTAGGGCGATCGGGCGACGCACCACCAAAGTGTGAAAGGGACTTTCTATCACTATCTCATTCAACCACAGAGTTACGCTAGCAGCAGAGAATGTCTAATATGGTTAGCAGTCACTCATTGTTGTTCTGCCTCTGGATATAGTCCAATCAGCGCCGAGTCACGTTCTGTGGAGTACCACCTCTTTTTGGGCGATTTCACTCTGCCTGAGAATCGCCCAGAGTCTTCCCATAGACTTACATTCATTCATTTTTTTTTTCGAACTGCAGGCACTGCAATGCATTCTCTATGGGTTCCGGGAGGGCTCGCACTAACGTGATTTCGTCATCATACGTAACCTTAACTTGTGCAGCGATTGGTGGAAACAAGTGTACCTCTATTAGTATTTAGCCATAAGCTGAAGTGACATCCAATAATTTCCTCAGTGCATAACTTACATTTCACGGACATATTCTCCATCTGTAAATGTTAGAAAGTCCAGTTTGCTGTCATGAGTGGGCGAGCTTTCTGCAAGCTATACTTCCGTGAACGAGCGCCCCCGCGTGCATGCGCGCCGAACAGACGGAGCGCAATAGAATAGGAGCGCAATTATTCTGACTAAAATATACATTAGCACTAAATTATAAATATATTTATCTAAAACATTTGTTGTTGAATATTTGTTGTTGTTGGTGAACATAAATGTGCTAGATAATTTCAAACCTACCTGTGTATTTTTATGATATTAGCTTTTTTTTTTTTTTTTTGGTTTAGAAAATTGAACTACTTCTTTAAAAAACATTTATTTTGTTTTTAGATTGTAATGTTGCAATGTTAGAATGTAATGTGATTCATTTGACCCCTTTTTCGGATAGACTGCAGATAGACAGCAAGGTTGCACTATGTTTGTTTTTATAACCTTCAATATAAACATTGTTTGTAGGACAATATCGATCAGGATATTAAATATTAAAAAAAAATTAAATACAGGGTTTTTTTTATTCAAATAGAAAAATAATAATTAAATACTCAGATTATACCATTTATGCCATTTAGCCCAAAAATTCAGATTTATTTGGCAATTGGCTATTTCCCAACCCTACCGGCTGAAGTTTTAGCTAAACTTTAGGCTTATGATAGCTACATTATTATCACTGTTAAATTGTTATTTAACAATAAGCCTACATTCAGTCCTGAATTAAAAATTCAGTTTGTTGTGCCCCCCCAAAAAAATTTAGCACCAGCCGCCACTGGGTTATAATATCATAAAAAATTCAAATCCAGATTTGGATTTTCAAAGATCTATTATAAAAACGGATTATTTTTCCCCAAAAATACAATAAATTCATGACACTTTTTTTTCCAAAATGCTATCATAACTGTTGAAATCAGCCATCACTAAGAAATATCTCCTGAACTTTTTTGACGGCGATCAGCTCACAAAAACTGATTTTGCACAGGCACTTTGCACTGCTCCCTGAATCGACGCGCTTATTCATTTGTGGATGTTAACAGAATCTGTAAATCAGCTATGCTGTTTACTTCTGAATATTATAATTCATATTATAATAATAATATAATAATTAATTCTGGTGCGCTTAAAGTTATCGCTACTGTGTAATAGTAGCCTATGCTATTCACCAACTAAACATATCCTATTCAGTACGTTCACAGTCTCTTTCACGGCCATCATTTGTAGTAGCCTATATTCACAAACTGTTTCCTCAAGCGCTGCATTTTCTCGGAGTTCACTGTGTGCTTTCTACCATGCACAAATAAAAATGTCACTGAACTTTTGCTGTGTAATTGTAACAATGAGCACTCAAACACACCAAACCAACTATTAGGCTACTAAAAACACACTCAAAAACTGATTTTGCACGGGCATTTTGCACTAAAACTTAGAAGGTTGTGGTATTCATAAATACTCAGTCAGCTACACTGTTTACTTCTGAATATTATAGTTTATTCACAGCCATCATTTGTAGTAACCTAGCCTGCTCCATGAATTCAATGCGTTCACAGTCTCTTTCACAGGCACCAAACCAACAATTACTAAAAACACACAAAAACTGATTTTGCACGGGCATTTTGCACTAGTAAAAGAAATTACGAGAAGATTGATGGATTTATAGCGTTTTGAAAAGATCTTTTTTTTTTTTACTTTGAATTTATCATCAACAATATTGTTGTTTGATTAAATAATAATCTATTGCTAAAAAGCTGATAGAGAAAAACAACATGAAAGTAAGTCATACAGTTAACAAATGTGATGTAGAAAAACATAATGGTGTATGTAACTCTGAAATGTGTTTTACCTATTTTGATACCAGTGTGAATCAGCAAAAATGGAAATTTCACTTTTTAAGATTATTCTATATTAAAGATAATTTATAAAATCCACAAAAGCTTTACAGGTGTCTATTTTAAAGTGGCTAAACAATGTGTTTTATGCTTGTTTTGCATACAAAAATTTGAATATCTAAATGCCACCTCTGATGCAGATTCTGTTTTCTCTGCAGTGGGATAAAATATGTTTGTTGATAGTCAATTTGATTGGTAAAAGCCATATAGTGACTTAAAATGTATAGTGACTTAAAATGTATATCATTTAACATTAAAGATTACAGTTTGTGGGGAAATTGCCTTTATAAAAGTAAAAAAAAAAATGCACTGAGAATCAATTTAAGATTATTGGTTCAGAATATTATGACGTTTACAACACATAGCCTACATGTAACACTTTATTGATATATTTAGTTACTGCCCCACCACAGTATTTGAGTATATGGTTTTATTCAGTGGCGGCTGGTGCTAAAATTTTTTGGGGGGGCACAACAAACTGAATTTTTAATTCAGGACTGAATGTAGGCTTATTGTTAAATAACAATTTAACAGTGATAATAATGTAGCTATCATAAGCCTAAAGTTTAGCTAAAACTTCAGCCGGTAGGGTTGGGAAATAGCCAATTGCCAAATAAATCTGAATTTTTGGGCTAAATGGCATAAATGGTATAATCTGAGTATTTAATTATTATTTTTCTATTTGAATAAAAAAAAACCTGTATTTTTTTTTTTTTATATTTAATATCCTGATCGATATTGTCCTACAAACAATGTTTATATTGAAGGTTATAAAAACAAACATAGTGCAACCTTGCTGTCTATCTGCAGTCTATCCAAAAAAGGGGTCAAATGAATCACATTACATTCTAACATTGCAACATTACAATCTAAAAACAAAATAATGTTTTTTAAAGAAGTAGTTAAATTTTCTAAACCAAAAAAAAAAAGCTAATATCATAAAAATACACAGGTAGGTTTGAAATTATCTAGCACATTTTATGTTCACCAACAACAACAACAAATATTCAACAACAAATGTTTTAGCTAAATATATTTATAATTTAGTGCTAATGTATATTAGTCAGAATAATTGCGCTCAGACTATTCTATTGCGCTCCGTCTGTTCGGCGCGCATGCACGCGGGGGCGCTCGTTCACGGAAGTATAGCTTGCAGAAAGCTCGCCCACTCATGACGGCAAACTGGACTTTCTAACATTTACAGATGGAGAATATGTCCGTGAAATGTAAGTTATGCACTGAGGAAATTATTGGATGTCACTTCAGCTTATGGCTAAATACTAATAGAGGTACATTTGTTTCCACCAATCGCTGCACAAGTTTAAGGTTACGTATGATGACGAAAGCACGTTAGTGCGAGCCCTCCCGGAACCCATAGAGAATGCATTGCAGTGCCTGCAGTTCGAAAAAAAAAATCTTTGAATGTAAGTCTATGGGAAGACTCTGGGCGATTCTCAGCCAGAGTGAAATCGCCCAAAAAGAGGCGGTACTCCACAGAACGTGACTCGGCGCTGATTGGACTATATCCAGAGGCAGAACAACAGTGAGTGACTGCTAGCGTAACTCTGTGGTTGAATGAGATAGTGATAGAAAGTCCCTTTCACACTTAGGTGGTGCGTCGCCCGATCGCCCTAATGAAGAAACCGCCGCTGGTTTTATTATAATATTAGGCCAATGTGTACATGACTGGCGTGAGGAAAGTGAGTCGCCCGCTGTGTGAGGAAAGTGAGTCGCCCGCTGTGTGAGGTGAATCGCTCGCTGTGTGAGGAGAGTGAGTCGCTCGCTGTGTGAGGAGAGTGAGTCGCTCGCTGTGTGAGGTGAATCGCCCGCTGTGTGAGGAGAGTGAGTCGCTCGCTGTGTGAGGAGAGGGAGTCGCTCGCTGTGTGAGGAGAGTGAGTCGCCCGCTGTGTGAGGAGAGTGAGTCGCTCGCTGTGTGAGGTGAATCGCTCGCTGTGTGAGGAAAGTGAGTCGCCCGCTGTGTGAGGAGGTACGTACCAGGGGCGTCACTAGGCCCTTTTTAGGGGGGCTTCAGCCCCCCCTAAACTTCTGCCCAGCCCCCCTAAAAATATTTGATTAATACATTTTTGATCGCTTCAGTCCCCTTTTAAAAAACTCATTTGAAACGGCGGAAAGCTGCGTCAAGTTTCGGCTCCTCCCCTTATCTGAGTCTGCTTGGATTTAGCGCATTTTTCAATCTGCAGTGGCGCCGAGCAGAGCGAACATCAGAGAGTACAAGGTGTGTCGTGAGTGCATATTGATAGATTGCTATGATATTACATCTGCATCGGTGCAGTTCTTTGTCATAAATGCATTGCAGTTTACATAATGTAATTACTAGAGTATTGGGAGCAACACAGGACGTTTCGGTTTCTCATCCGAGCGCGAATTTTAGCAGCACGACTGACGCTTCAGTTTACGGTCAAGTACGAGTTAAGAATAAGTAGCTAAACTAAACATTTTATATTTGACAGTTTTTTAGGTCATAAATGTTAAACGAATGACAAAAATAATTAGAAAACTAATAAACTTTTGTCTAATAACGTGTAATTGTCATTGTGAGGGGACAAGAAACATTAACAAAGCCGTTTTCATAGGCACAAGATTAATAATGCATGTGTACATGTTGAGAATTAATATAATAGCCTACAATTTGTAGCCTTCAGTAAATTAAAAAAGTTCAGCTTTAGGAGGGGAAGAGACAGGGCAAGATCATTTAAATTAAATTTAAAGATACAATAAAGCTATTGTTATCCAATTTTTTGGCCTTCAAAACATCTTAAAATGCACATATGTAGATCAGAGAAATCTAAATTTTCTCGGGGGAGCATGCCCCCGAACCCCCCTAAATAACTCACATTCGGGACCTCAGCGATAATATAAGACCCTTCCATATGCATGTTACTGGATGAATGAATGAAAGTAGTTAATATTGAGCATTAGACCATAAACTAACTTTTTTAAATCATACCCTCATTGGGGGCTGAGCCCCCCTAAAATGAAAATCCTAGAATCGCCCCTGGTACGTACGTATTAGGGCTGCTCGATTATGGAAAAAATCATAATCACGATTATTTTGTTCAGTATTGAAATCACGATTATGTAACACGATTATTTCACATGACTTTGGGAACGTGTTGCATTTATTAAAAAGACATGGTAACACTTTACAATAATGTTAATTAGTTAACATTAGTTAATGTATTAACTAACATGAACTAACAATGAGAAATAGGCCTACATTTGTTACAGTATTTATTAATCTTTTTTAATGTTAGTTAATAAAAATACAGCTGTTCATTGTTTGTTCATGTTAGTCCACGGTGCATTAATTAATGTTAACAAATACAACCTTTCATTTTAATAACGTATTAGTAAATGGTGAAATTAATATTAACTAAGATTAATAAATGCTGTAGAAGTATTATTCATTATTAGTTAATGTTAACTAAGGTAGTTAACTAATGCTAATTAATGAACCTTATTGTAAAGTGTTACCAAAGACACCTTTCAACAATTCTTAAAAAAAATCGAAATTTGAACATTTATTGTACTTTTTGAACTATTAAAATAAATAATATAACAGATAATACTTCAATGAGTATTTTAATAATTTCCGCAGCAGGTCTACCACTTATGATGCGGGAAATTCCCCCGCAAACATTGACTCACTTTAGCCTGTAGTTTGTATGAGTATCCTAAATGAATCCACACAGATTATAAAATCAAATCAATCATTCTAAATCTTTCTCCAAGACGCAATTTCACAAACCGCGCGAGTGTTCAGCGGTGCTGCGTCTTCTCTCTCTCTCTCTCTCTCTCTCTCTGAATGTGTTGGACAAGGCAAGCGTCAAAACTACACTCTCGCGTTCAGGAGTTGGGACATGACGGAATTGTCAGTTGCACAATCGGGCCAGCATTGCATCGTAAGTTTATCATTTTCACTTCTTTTTAAGTCTTATCAGTTTAAACATTCGAGCTGAGAGAGTTTATGGCATCGGGAGGGGCGGATGTGCGCGTGTCATTCAGAACACAAGACAAAATTAGAGCGTTCTTTCAAAACAGAATATGGAAAAATAATCGTTTTTACTCGATTGTACTATTTTGGTAATCGCTGGGAGCCAAAATCGAAATCGAAATTCAATTAATTGCACAGCCCTAGTACGTATACAGATCCACTGCTGGCCTATCAGTGGGAAAGTCAGTAGCTAATGGCTATTCATTCGATTCACATGACGTCACTGTAGCTTTGCGCCGCCATCTTTGCGACCGCGGCGGTCTCATAATGCCTGCAATATGTTGTGCAGTTGGCTGCAACAACAGCCGAAAGAGGAACCCTGAGCTGGTATTTTATTCTATACCAAAAGAAGAGAGAAGAGAGAATCATTTATTTAAAAGACTTGAAGTCTCATGTTGGTTTGTGGTTAATTATATTTCCATTATACTCTAAGTGGCCAACATAGACAGATATCGACAGATAATGTTTTGTCTTCATTTTATTGTTGGATCTGTTTAAATGCACTTTATCATGGTAAGTTAGTAAGATTTGGGGTTGTTTTGAATATAACTGTCTGTCTGTCTGTATGTTAGTTAATACCTACCTAAATCTAATAAATATTTTTCTGAAGTTCATAAAGATATTGTCTTCGTCACGTGCGCTTTAGATGTTACCCAGCAAACACATTTACGTTGTGGCAACGTCTCTGGCACGTTGCATTTCTGCTATGGCAACGTCGCTGTCTACGTGCTCGCAACATTGTAACAACGTAGAATTGTAAGACGTGACAGGGCTGTAGCAACGTTGTTGCGCGACATTCAGCAACTGAGAGACGACGTTCTGACAATATTTTTATATGCTGCATTTTGTTAGATAATTATATACTTTTATAGTTTATTGTTTATCTATATTTTTATTTAATAGGGCTATCAACACCTGCAAGTGTAGCCTACACTTTGAAGAGTAAAAATGACAAAGTTTCGTTAATTCAACTCTATTAAAACTGCATTTAATCAAATTGCACTTCCAAAAGTCATACATTTGAGAAAAAAAAAGAAAAAAAAACGAAATAAACGAATATACAAATTTATTTTAAGTATAATAAATAAAACATTAAAAGCAAAGGAAGATCAGAACATTTAATGAACAAAACCGGGTCTGTTTGGCAGACAGTGGCCGAAAGCAGGTGTCACCGGGGAAAAATCCACAAATCCAGAGGAGCAAAGAAAATCAATATCAATTAAATAGCGGAAAAATCAAATGACAAACTTAACAGTGCGAGCGATGCTACATTAATCACATTAGAAATTAAAGTTGTAGATGTGTTTGATAGCTAAACGCAATACTCACGTATCCTTGCTCGATGATGAATGAGAACACAACGAGCCCAACAACAGGTGGTTGGAATTAAAGGCTGATTTTCCCGCTTCAGGGCAGTGACGAGTACATAATGTAGTCCAGTGGTTGTCCTGACACCGTTGGCACAACCTTAAGCAATGGCCCTGAACGGTGGTTTAATGCCAACATTGTGACAACGCTGTAACAACCTTCACTACACAACCTAGTTATAGCAACCTTTTGGCCATGTTGTTAAAACGTTGTTAGAAGGTTGGCTACGTTGTGCCAACGTTCTGTGTTTGCTGGGTATTTTGTGTAAGTAACGTTAACGTTAGCTCTGCAGACGATGCATAATCTCAGCCTTTCCGTGGAAGACAAAGGGACATTTTTGAATATGTAGTCTAATGGAGACTCTTTTTGTCGATGTAATGAAAGTGAATGAGTAACATTAGCCTACTGGGGGCTGTCACGCAAAAAATAATATAAAAGACAAAAAAAAAAAAAAATCACAAAAGTATCATAAAAGTGATCTAATACGACTCGTCCGTTATATTAATATCGTTATTTATTCATATGATAGCTTTATGTGACGAACAAACTGCAATTTAAGTCGTTATATTATAATCACTGAGCTTACCTCTTGTCTTGATAGCTTTTAATCGCAGCCGAATCATTCAAAAAGATTCGACTCGAAAGATTCTTTCATTTCGATATTTGTGTGTATTAAACCTTCTCTCTGTAATTGAACATCTGTTCTTTCGGACAGATATGGCAGTCTTTTATGATATTCGGCTGATGTCTCTGGCTGTGCTGATGGACGGATTAGATAGATTCATTCATGCCGGCCGAACAGCTGCAGATTCAGATTCATTCATGACATCGCCTCGATTCTCATGAACGCGCGCCATGAAGCTCTATGACTTAAATGAAAGGCCAATTTAGTCAGGTCCGAATCTTCAAGATTGTGTAACCCTGTAGGCATTTTTGAGGAAAAGTTGTTATACCACATTTTTAGAAAGTTCAATGTCTCCTGAATAAGGATCCATCGTATAACATTGAAATAAGGGTCCCATTTTCTTGTAATTGTCATTGAAACAATAGGTGCATTATTCAAAGCCAAAACACTACAGGTGGATAGGGTAAAAATTTTAAGTTATAGATATCACCATAAAACCTTTCCAGTTTTTCACTTACATAGAGACAGACATTTTTTGTATTACAAGTTTTCTGAAATGTCATGTTTACATATGCAAATGAGGCATACCAGTATATATATATATATATATATATAATTCGAGGGGCAGGCATACCAGTGCGCGGTTCCCCCTTTCGGGCTAGCCCTGTCTCTTCGCGTCTTCACAAAGGTTGTCGAGGCAGCCCTTGTTCCTCTCGACGACTGGCTGATCCTAGCTCACTCTCGAGACAAGGTTTGCGAACACAGGGACCTAGTGCTGCGGCACCTAGCTTGTCTGGGCCTTCGAGTCAACTGGGAGAAGAGCAAACTCTGCTCCGTGCAGAGGATCTCTTTTCTCGGTATGGAAATCGACTCGGTCGCCATGTGCGTGCGCGCGCAGTCACTGCTAATTTGCCTTCGTCAGTTCGAGGGCAAGAGTGCGTTTCCACTGAAACTATTTCAGAGGCTCCTGGGGCATATGGCATCCGCAGCCGCAGTAACGTCGCTCGTCTTGCTTCATATGAGACCGCTTCAGCTTTGGCTTCGCGATCAAGTCCCGAGGTGGGCATGGCAACAAGGCACGCTCCGAGTCCCAGTGACTGCCTTCAGACCTTCACCCCGTGGACGAACCTCAGTTTTCTATGGGCTGGAGTGCCCATAGAACGAGTTTCCTGGCATGTTGTTGTATCAACAGATGCCTCCATAATGGGCTAGGGCGCCATGTGCAATGGACATGCTGCCGCAGGCTCCTGGACAAGACCCCAGCGCCTTTGGCATGTCAATTGCCTCGAGTTGCTGGCTGTACGTCTCACCCTGCACTGCTTCTGTGCGTTGCTCAGGGGTCAGCACGTATTAGTCCGATCAGACAATACCGCCACAGTAGCGTACATCAACCGACAAGGTGGTCTGCGCTCCCGCCGTATGTCGCAACTCGCCTGCCACCTCCTCATATTGAGTCAGAAGCATCTGAGGTCGCTTCGAGCCATTTATATCCCGGGAGACCTGAACCGTGCAGCTGATATGTCTCGGTTTCGGCCTCTCGCTGGAGAATGGGGACTCCATCCCCAGTCGGTTCATCTGATTTGGGATCAGTTCGGGGACGCACAGGTAGATCTGTTTGCCTCCCACGACTCTTGCCACTGTGACCTGTTTTATTCCCTGACCGAGGGCACGCTCGGCACGGATGCACTGGCGCACAGCTGGCCGCGGGGCCTCTGCAAGTATGCGTTTTCCCCCAGTGAGCCTTCTTACGTAGACTTTGCGCAAGATCAGGGAGGACGAGGAGCAGGTAATTTTGGTTGCCCCGTATTGGCTCAACCGCACCTGGTTCCAAGAACTAGTACTCTTCGCGACAGCACCTCCCTGGCCAATTCCTCTGAGAAAGAACCTGCTTTCTCAGGGACGGGGCACCCTATGGCACCCTCGTCCCGATCTTTGAAACCTCCATGTGTGGTTCCTGGATGGGACGAGGCAGGTTTGAGTACCCTACCACCAGCGGTGGTGGCTACCATCACTTCCGCTAGACTAGAGCATCGTCCACGAGACATGCCTATGCGTTGAAGTGGAACCTCTTTGTCAACTGGTGTTCTTCTAAACTTAAAGAACCCACGAAAGGCCCGATCAGTGTCGTGCTTTCCTTCTTGCAAGAAGGGTTGGAGCGAAGGTTGTCTCCCTCCACCCTGAAAGTGTATGGTGCCGCCATTGCCACACATCATGATGCAGTTGATGGTAAGTGCATTGGAAAGCACGACCTGATCATCAGTTTCCTGAGAGGAGCGAGGAGACTGAATCCTCCTCGCCCTCCTCTCGTTCCCTCTTTGGACCTCTCTGTGGTTTTAACTGCCCTGCAGAGTGCTCCCTTTGAGCCTCTGCAATCAGTGGAGCTTAAGTTCCTGTCAATGAAAACAGTGCTCCTGGTTGCATTGGCCTCCATCAAGAGGGTAGGGGACCTGCAGGCATTTTCGGGTGACGAAGCGTGCCTGGAATTTGGACCGGCTAACTCTTACGTGATCCTGAGACCCCGGCCTGGATATGTGCCCAAGGTTCCCACCACACCCTTTCGAGACCAGGTGGTGAACCTGCAAGCGCTGCCCTTGGAGGACGCAGACCCAGCCTTGGCACAGCTCTGTCCAGTACGCACCCTCCATACTTACATAGACAGGATGCATTGTTTCAGGACTTCAGACCAGCTCTTTGTCTGTCATGGTGGGAAGCTGAAGGGAAAGGCTCTCTCCAAGCAAAGGTTGTCTCACTGGATAGTGGACACCATTGCTTTGGCTTACCAGCAGCAAGGTCGACCATGCCCCCTTGATGTGACGGCCTGCTCCACCCGGAGTGTGGCATCCTCTTGGGCTCTAGCGCATGGCGCCTCGCCAACAGACATATGTAGATCTGCAGGCTGGGCGACACCTAACACGGCCTCTGGGCAACCCCCACGTGTGTAGTCCACTGTAAGCCTCTCTGAGCATGTGTCTTTCCCTCGGCAAGCTACCTTGCCACCCCTGGGTTTGAAATATTCCACCTGCAGCTGGACACCCCAGTGATTCTCAATATGCAGCCCCCTGGGGTCATGTGTATTCCAAGTCCCCCCCTTCGGGCTGGGCATAATTGCATATTTCCACTGATATATGCTTCCCAGTGTACCTTGGCATAATTCCAGCAGCCATTAAAAACTATCCCTTTCATGTTAATGTTGTTTTTTCATTGTTTACATGTTTAAATATTCTGAGAATGCATAGTTTTAGTTCTAATGTTTAATGTTTAAACTGCAACAAATGCATTAAAACTTTTTTTTTTTGGCAGCCATTTTGTTTTTATTGTTTATGCCAAAACAGTGATGTTTACAACTTGTTATACGGCAGAAATGGATTCAGCACCTAAAAATCATATAGAAACAACACTTGAAGTACTTTTCCTCAAAAATGCCTACTGCATCTTATCCAGGGCTATTTATCTATTTTGGGACCTGACTAATTGGGGCAAGCCTGGGACAGATAATAAAGGACTAAAGAAAACTGGAGGTAAAAAATAAGGATCGGAGCCTAAATTATAAATTTTCTCCAGGTATCTCTGTCTCTCTCTCTCATTCAAATGGGCAGTTTGGGCGGCCATACCGGGCGAGTCGGTCGCAAATATGCCGGCGTTCTATTTGTAGTGACGTAGGTGGCATCAGGGCTGGACTGGGACAGAAAATCGGCCCTGGCATTTTGGCCCAGACTGGCCCACTACATATGATCATAAACACCACCCATCTTTGCACGCCTTTGAATATGTTTTTGTTTAACTCCTGTTCATTAAAACCGCTAATGCCATGTAATGAGTGAGTATAAACGAGTGAGAGTTAACAGATGAAATAAGTACAAAATTGTAATTTATTAATACAGTCGAACTATACTCCACAGTGATGAATCCAAAAAACAAGCTATAAGCTGCATTGACAGTGTTTCTCAAATGAATTTTGGTAAAACTGTGGTGGGTGGACCTCTAGGGGGGTTTGGGGGCATGGTCCCCCTAAGAAATTTTTTTGCATTTTAATGTTAAATTCATCAATCTGGTGCAGTTTGAGGGTTCAAAATTAAAAGCTCCAACCCATATTCAGTGTGCAAGTATAACAAAGAAAACAAATCAAACCTCTTTTAATAACAGTGTCTGTCTATATTACACCACTACATAATAATAGTTATAATATTAATCTCATGATAGTAGCCTATATATTGTAAAAAAATAATGCACCGAAAAATAAAGAAAACTTTCATAATTAGTTTTGTACTAATTTCTAAACTTGAAAGAGATAAGCACATGATCTTTTATTTTGACGGAAACTGCATCGAGCTTTTATTTTGGCGGAAAACATGGATACAAACGTGTCTCATTAAACTTCTAGTAAATTGCTGTAATTGTCAACTATGCAGATGTGGAAATAATCTGTAACTGGGTTATGGGTTCCTACACTCATAGCCAAAGTGTTCTGAAAGTAGTTCTGCTTACCGCGGACTCTACGTTACACTTTCTCATCTCTCTCTCCTGATCCTCCTCACTATCCTCATCATCAGCCACTGGAGCTGATGAAGGTCCTGCTGCTGCAGAAAACATATATATCTTGACACATTTTACAGCGTCTGCTTGAAGGGCCTATATCTATTTTTCACGCTATTTCTCTGCACATTCCTTGCGTTTCCTCTCCATCTCTCAGACTATTTTGACAGATACACACTTGACACTGCACGCTCGCTCAGAGCCCAGAGGGGGAGGTGTTTAATGATGTGATTGGGCCAGCCCAGTGTCAATCAAGATAACAACCAATGGGCCGCTGATCTACGCGTTTCATGGGCCGGTCTGTCAGTGGAAAAAAAACTAACGCTTACCTTTTTTTTGACCAATGCATTACACCGGCACTAACCCAGCGCTGTCAATTAAACAAAACAAAACGAATGGGCCGCCGATGTACGAGTTTTATGGGCCGTCAAAAAAAAAAAAAAAAAAAAAAGTATGAGATGTATCGGCCCAAAAGCACGTCGGCCCACCGGGCATTTGCCCGGTATGCCAGATTACCAGTCCAGCCCTGGGTGGCATCTATGAATAGTAAAGTGACTTCCCAAGACAAATCATTAGTCCTATTTTTGAACCTTTCCGGCCCGCCATAAAAATCAACTATTTGTGCAGGTGAGGTTAATGCACAATGAAAATAGTCAAGTATCAGGAAGGAGACTAACTTTACCTGATTCCTCACCTATGGCCTCAGCTTTATGCTTAAGTAATGCTTTATGGCCGTGCCTTTTTGCATAATGAATATAAATCCTGTCTGTATGCAAAGAACGAATCTTCTGTTTTTGATCATATTTGGAATGTATTGTGAGTGTATTATTGTCACTTGGAGGGCAGTTTAATGTGCTCTCTATATTAAGGCAGTTAATGTGTTTGGCTCAGGTTTGCTCTGTTACAAAGTTGCTCTCTAACCATACTCTAAGATTACCAATTTTGTAATCACTTCATTGAAATTTTTTAAACGTGATTTTGTTTGTTGTACTTGACGAAATTACATTAAGTTTCCATTTTTCTTTCAGGGTCACATAACGAACAGCCATCTGTCAGACCGAGAATTCAGGAATCCTTCTCCAGGCCATCTGGCAGAACCAAAGACACATTGCATTTGTTTCTTGTTTAATGTCCTTCATAAAGGTGTTTTTTTTTTGTTTTTGTTTTTACCATATAGTTATGGTGTTTATTGGTTAAAGTGTCCTTTCTTACCTTAAATATTTTTCACCCATTTGTTTTTATTGTCTCCAGTTCCAAATTCTGCATTATCATCCCAGTCCCAGAGGACACCCCATTTTATGTGAGAACCTTGCTATTTGCATCTTATTTTATACACAATATACCTTAAATACAAACATAAATTTTTCTAAAAAAAATTTCATACAGTTACAAATATAGAGCCTATAAGGTCCATCATTGCTAAAGTACAGCCAGCTAATTTTATAGTAACTAATGCAGTATTACACTGTGAAGTGTATATTTGAACAGCAGTCTTATCACTTCACAATTTAAATTATGTAGCCAACCCTGGTCCTCCAGAGCCACTGCCCTGCTTGTTTTCCAACTATTCCTGCCCTTCCAGCTTCTGACTGACAACACACCTGATCCACTATTAGTCAGCAGGAAGTAGGGCAGGGATAGTTTGGAAACAAGCAGGAGAGTGGCTCTCGAGGACCAGGGTTGGCTACCTTGGATTTAGTCATTGTGAATGATTATTATATGGCTACAATAGTTGACTATGTCCAATTGGATTACAAGAAGTCTAAATCTTTGCTACATCCACAAAGTAGATAAAATAAAACAATATTGTTTACTGTTTTTATTTAACTACCCTCTTATTTAAGTTTGTATGTGTGTTTTGTTTTCATCAACAGGATTTCCAAATGTTGTCTTGCCCCTTGACCGCTGCATTCGGGAGAGAGCACAGAAGTGAGGGTATGTGTGTTAATGGTCTCTTCCAGCCATGGGGTTGTCCTTTCCAAAATTGAATTTGCATTTTACAAATCTTTACATTTTGAAATAGCTGGCACCAGACCCTCAAGGAGCGCTTACCCCATGTCAAGTGAAAGAAATATAATATATATCTAATTATTGTGAACAGCGTGATTTTTGTTTTGTTTTGTAGGATAAAATCAGAGATTGATTTGGTAAATATGGATGATGCTCAAAGACTGAGCTGGCTGTTCACATGTGAAACATATAAATTAGCCAATTATCTTTAGAAAGCCTGGGAGAAAAGGAAAAAAGCTCTTTATTGAGATGATCTGTAGATGAGGATTTGTTTGTATATGCTGTGTGTATATGTGTATATATATGTTTCTATTCATGTATTTCTCAGAATGATTTGTATATGTGACCGGAAAATGTTTGCTAAATAAGTTTGTGGTGTCTTGTAATCCCATGTGGGATGGGCCAAATGTTTGGCATGACACAGAAATAAAATTTAACTAACTATATATGGTGTGTTTAAAACACTGGCTTATTTGGAGTTTGTTGTCAACCTTTGTTAGAAGTACAAGTATTCATCCAAGTATTGAATGATTATTGATACCATTGTTTTCGCTCGGTGTCAATTCAGTCTCCCCTAAATTGACCTTTACTTTGAATTTTTTTTTTTTTTTTTTTTTTTTTTTTTGAGGTGAAGTAATCCTGTGTAATTTCTTTCACAGAGTCATGTCAAATGCTTTAATGGCTGTTTTCAATATGAGGAGTGGTGGCCAAGTTCAAAAGAAGTCATTCAACGCTACACTTTGTACGATGTAATTCAAGGTAATTTTGGCCTTATGACATCAAAAAAAAAAATCTTTTGTTCCTTGTCTAATATTAATGTCATTTTTATTGTTAACTTTTATCTATTCCGGGGACATTCTTTAAAAGACCATCTGTCTTTATCAGAAATGTCCTTTTCACTTTTACAGTTACACACCTAGTGAAGGGTCTTTCTTAAGGGCTCCACAGTATTGAAGAGGGCAAATGCTGTTTTTTTTTTCACTATTCGAACACCTTGTAATGCAGAACAACACTTTCTCTTTTTTTTTAAACCATATTCTCTTTCCTCAGATGCTGTGAAGAGGTGGAGCCCAAATGCTACAGACTCAGACATTGATGCAGCAGTGGAGGAACACCTGAAGAACGCTCCAGGAACAGCTGAGGGTGGTGGATTTAAAAAAATGAGCCATAAACAAAACAAAAACCATAAAGCCATAAACTTCATAGACTCTAAAAACTATTATTTATGGCTGTTTAACAGTAATGCAAGACTGTTAGTAACTGAAACTTAGTACTGCCAGAGCTCTGACTTCTATTCATCAATGATGTAATATTATAGAAAGACTCTAAAAATAGAATGTGTTTACTGTTCCTGTACTTTTGTTATATTCTGGATTAATTAATGTCTGCTTAACCGTAATGTGAAACTGTTAGAGAAAATGCCATTACCACAGATTTTACCAGATTGTACTATTTCTAACAACAGGAAGACATTTCAAATGAAATATTTACAATAAAATGTGCTAAATTATAGCACTATTTTTTGCTTCAGTCCACAAATAATGTGTTGATGTACACATGATTAAATGGTTTTATAGACGTTCAGGTCTGACCGGACCGATTTTGGACCTTTTTAGAACCTTTGTCAAGTTCAGATGTGTAAAAATAGCCTAAATCAGGGGTGGGCAAACTACGGCCCGCGGGCCACATTAGGCTGTTTAATCCGGCCCGCCGAGTATTTAAAAAAACTGTCTTAAGATCGCATTAATTGTGCCTTTTTTCTTGCAATACTTTGCGTTATATATATATATATATATATATAAATATATATAAATATATATAAATATATATATATATATATATATATATATATATATATATATATATATATATATATATATATATATATTGCGTTGCATATATTTGACAATCGGAATATCAGATATTGCATGCCATAGCTAACAAATGTAAAAAAGGAAAAATGACATAAAAGCAGATCATCATTCATTCAGCGCTGTTGTGGCTGCGGTGCGTCACGTAACAAGCAATGACGCGTCACCATGGAAACCAAACAGACAGCGACTTGAGCGCATAGACTTGTTGCACGTTAATGTTTTTTCCTTTTTTGGAAACTCAATGAGAAAAAAAAATGTTTGGTAACCGCTTGCACACCTTAGTTTTTCCTTTGATTTGTCTGCTATTTAGTTTCTTTGCTCCTCTGGATTTGTGGATGTACCCTGCCCGATTCCGTTTACCGACCTTTATCGTCCGGCTTTCGACTACGCTCCCCTGTCTGCCATGTACAGAACCCGTTTTTTTTTTTTTTCATTAAATGTTCTGATCTCCCTTTGCCTTTTATGTTTTATTTTATTATTCTTAAAATAAATTTGTATATTCGTTTATTTTCACAAATGTATGACTTTTGGAAGTGCAAATTGCCATTCAGTTTTAATAAAGTTGAATTAACGTAACCTGTAATTTTTACTCTTCTAAGTGTACACTTGCAGATGTTTTGTTTCTAATTTACTGTTAGGCCATTAAATAATAATAAGGATAAACAATATTTAAAAAGTATACCCAGCAAACACAGAACGTTGGCACAACGTAGCCAACCTTCTAACAACGTTTTAACAACATGGCCAAAAGGTTGCTATAACTAGGTTGTGTAGTGAAGGTTGTTACAGCGTTGTCACAATGTTGGCATTAAACCACCGTTCAGGGCCATTGCTTAAGGTTGTGCCAACGGTGTCAGGACAACCACTGGACTACATTATGTACTCGTCACTGCCCTGAAGCGGGAAAATCAGCCTTTAATTCCAACCACCTGTTGTTGGGCTCGTTGTGTTCTCATTCATCATCGAGCAAGGATACGTGAGTATTGCGTTTAGCTATCAAACACATCTACAACTTTAATTTCTAATGTGATTAATGTAGCATCGCTCGCACTGTTAAGTTTGTCATTTGATTTTTCCGCTATTTAATTGATATTGATTTTCTTTGCTCCTCTGGATTTGTGGATTTTTCCCCGGTGACACCTGCTTTCGGCCACTGTCTGCCAAACAGACCCGGTTTTGTTCATTAAATGTTCTGATCTTCCTTTGCTTTTAATGTTTTATTTATTATACTTAAAATAAATTTGTATATTCGTTTATTTCGTTTTTTTTTCTTTTTTTTTCTCAAATGTATGACTTTTGGAAGTGCAATTTGATTAAATGCAGTTTTAATAGAGTTGAATTAACGAAACTTTGTCATTTTTACTCTTCAAAGTGTAGGCTACACTTGCAGGTGTTGATAGCCCTATTAAATAAAAATATAGATAAACAATAAACTATAAAAGTATATAATTATCTAACAAAATGCAGCATATAAAAATATTGTCAGAACGTCGTCTCTCAGTTGCTGAATGTCGCGCAACAACGTTGCTACAGCCCTGTCACGTCTTACAATTCTACGTTGTTACAATGTTGCGAGCACGTAGACAGCGACGTTGCCATAGCAGAAATGCAACGTGCCAGAGACGTTGCCACAACGTAAATGTGTTTGCTGGGTAGGCTATAATTATCTAACATCTTTAAGAATTAACATCAAAACATAACATGCTAAATGGGGGATATCTAGCATAAAAAAAATTATTGTCAGAATGTCGTCTCTCAGTTGTTGAATTTCGCACAGACATTGCCACAACATTGTCTGTTTGCTCAGCCCGATCTTATGAAAGTGCGAATACCACGAATTGTATTTGTAGTGCATAATATGTTTTCGCGTGCATATGATATGCACTTTATGGCGTGTAATAGGCACGCACTCCACACCCCTAATCCTAACCAAGGGGTTTACAGTGTGTAGCATGCACGCAAAAAAAAAAAAAAAAAAAAAAAAAAACATTTTTGGCATATAAATGGCACGAGAAATAAAATTTGTGGTATAGATACGCACTTTCATGAGATCGTGCTTCATAATCTGCTACTGGGCCGGCCCTCTGTCAAATTTTTAAAACCCAGTGTGGCCCTTGAGCCAAAAAGTTTGCCCACCCCTGGCCTAAATGATTGCCTTTCACAATGTTACACAATATGGGTGTGATTAGTTTATATGCAGGATTATATAGATATATAGATATATATCTCTTATAAACATCCAGAAGAACTAAAAAAATAAAACATTTAGACGTCCAGGGACGCGCAGAAAAGACGTGGAATTCACGGCCAGAAAAGACGTGGAATTCACGGCCAGACGACGTCAAAGACGTCGGTTCAACTTTCATTTTGGAACTATTTTTCAGCCATGACGGGACGTCTCGGACGGACGTCTTTTCAACGGTCATTAAACGTCCAAATGTTTGCTGGGTCTGGATGTTTATAAGATGTGTTGCTGCCAAATGTATGTGTATATATAATCCTGCATATAAAATAATCACACCCATATTGTGTAACATCGTGAAAGGCAATCATTTAGGCTATTTTTACACATCTGAACTTGACAAAGGTTCTAAAAAGGTCCAAAATCGGTCCGGCCAGACCTGAACGTCTATAAAACCGTTTACCGTAATCACGTGTACATCAACACATTATTTGTGGACTAAGGGACCGTTCGGTATTTATGGAAGGGGCCACCGGAGGAAAATAGGGGAGGGTCATGTCTTTTTATTCTTTGTTGAGGGGAGGGTCATCCAACTTTTTTTAGTCTAGGGGGAGGGTCACCCAACTTTTATATTCATTAAAACAGCAACATTTCAAAGTGGCTTGTTTGGTGCTATTTTTTTCCATTTAGCTCCATGTTGATCTCGCGTTATCAGCCCCCCTTCGATATCAGATGGGTCTGACCCAACAAAAATCCAGTTTGGCGCTGTTTGACAGTGCGCGCGCACTTCAGTTCGTGCTTAGAAAAAGTGCATCATGTCAGAACAGAATGCCAAAGAAATGTTTACCCGGCAAAGACTTAAAACACGAGCAAATAATGAACTGTTGTTAAGTGCACAGTGTCCTGTGAGTGTAACTCTACCGCTGCATTAACATGTGATGTGAACGTACGTCGAGTTTAACAGTAGGCTATTGGGACTGAGGCGCCAGAACTGCTGATAGAATGTGCGCTGTAGGGCGATACTGCATATTTTAGTTTCCATTCTTATTTTGTTTCCACGATGTGTAAAATGTAGGGCTACCACCAGCCGCGGCGCTACCATTGGGCATTTTAGGTCCGGGCCCACCCATTTTCTACTATGGTTTTGTACGTTTCTTCATTCGGATCTATTTGCGATGATCGATCCAAATTCTAAACAAACAATTTACATGCTTCGTCCTTGTTACATTATTCATTAAGATAATAATTAATAAATGCACGCATAATTATCAGTGAACTTGATAAATGTTGCAGATATGTTTTACATGCATGCACAAACAAATGCCTTTCAACTTGTGTGTGCAAAATTCAGAATAAAATGAATGTGCAGCAATTTGTACAAATACAGAGTCTGTAGGCCTACTGTGTTGTTACCATTAAATAAGCTCATTTAGTTTCATTTTTGTTAAAATATAATAATGTTATTTTTTCATCTATGTTGATTATGAAAAGTGAACCGCACACACGAGTACGCAATATCGAGAGACATGGAGCGGGTCAGACATGATTTTGACCACTTAATTAAGTTTTGTTTTGCAGAAAACGATTTTTTTAAGTGAATTTCGTTTTGTATAAATTGTATCTTAATTTAAAAAAAAAATTATCAACCAATTGCCAAATACCAAATATAGCAGACAACACAATCATAGAGGCGCCCGCGTGGTCACTTGCACTGCACGTAAACAGGAGCGCATCTCAACTTAAAGGTCCCGTTGCATGCGATTCCATGTTTCAAACTTTAGTTAGTGTGTAATGTTGCTGTTAGAGCATAAATAATATCTGTAAAATTATAAAGCTCAAAGTTCAATGCCAAGCGAGATATTTTATTTAACAGAAGTTGACTACAAAAAACGGCTCGATTGGACTACACCCCTCTACATCCTGCATTGGTGACATCACCAGAACCGTTTCTTGACTAACCTCCGCCCACAGGAATGCTCCCTCAACTCTACTGGCTACTTGCGCACTTCTTATAACTTAGCCTACTGTGTTTACTCAGCTCTTACGGTGATTTTCTGAAGTAAAACTGACGCTTCATCTTTTGTGTGATGTACAATAAACTTTATTAAACTCATCAGTACATGTTTGATCATCATTCAGACAGCAGACTTGTAGGCTATTAATAAATAATGGATACATAGCCTACAAGCAGATGACAAATACGTTATAATAACCGTAATTAAACTACTAAACTATACCTGTTTCATCTCTATACAGCAATCTGACTCTGTAGGCATTATTGTCCGACTCGAAATGAACGCCGTTACTGAGAGTTTCTGATATTATCATCATTCCGTGAGATGAATTTTTCCTGACAGACTGAGCACGAGCTCATGAAGCTCCGCCCCCTGTGTCGTCCAGCAGCACCTCATTTGCATTTAAAGGGGACACACTGAAACGGCTCGTTTTTCTGAGCCCCAAAAAATGTCAATTTAAACATGCTGTAAAAAATGATCTGTTGGGTATTTTAAGCTCAAACTTCACATACACACTCTGGGGACATCAGAGACTTATTTTACATCTTGTGAAAAGGGGCATAGAACGGGACCTTTAACGAAACTCAGCGTATGCCTCACAGACATTAAATATATCTTAAGAAAGCTTGAAATGTCTTTTTAACAATTTAAAACGAAAAGAAATAATGATGTGCATTTCTCTCTATAGGCGTGTTCACTACTACGGAGATGGCGATCGTCAACTTCATCTTTACAGCTGTTGTTGCTGTTAATAAACTAAAAATAATAGGCTTATAATTTTATTAAACAATAAATTAAATTAATTTTTTATTGTATTAAAAAAGCAAAAAAAAAAAAAAAATCCTGTTTATCAATATTGTGTGTGCTTGTGTTTATGGTTTACAAGGACAATATGTCAGGTTACTCACCAGCATTATGAGGACACCTAGGTTTATGAGGACACCTCAGTGTCCCCGTAATTCGGAGGTCATATATGTTATTTTCTGGCATAAATAAATGCCCATATGAAGTTTGATCATTTTCTAAAATATGACCTTACATACCATGATGTGCATGTGTATGAATACAACTATGACCTTACATACCATGATGTGAATGTGTATGAATACAACTATCTGTATATTATCTAAATATTCCTCTCAAACCAGGTAATGATTTTGGTGTATATGTACAAAATATTGAGAACACTTTGACACAGACACTGTTATTACAATTTGAAATTAAGATTTTTGAGACTTAACATATAATACCTGTGTATAGTGGTGTTGTCTAGTTTTTTATAGTGAGGGTAACACTTATAACGCTCAGTTGTAAGTAAGTTATGCTTAGTTAATGATGAACTCATGAATTCATAAATGATTAGCAAGTGATATACTAACATTTTATGTATGTTTATTTATAATGTGTGTGTGTGTGTGTGTCGAAATAATTTGTCCGCAGCTGCTCAAAAAAAAAAAAAACAGTCAAAAACCCCACTGTCAGTGTTTTGTAAGGAACAGTCAAATATGTTCAATATAGCAGGAGACATTTTAATTGTTTACTAATAAAACAGTTATTTTTTATGTCAGTGTCGGCTAGACAGATGAAGTTGACGACTCGCGATCTTCGCAGCGCTACCACATCTTTAAATTACTATTAGTATTATTTAAGTTAACATAAAATACATAGACCTACACCACAAAAACTAGTTGAGGATAAATTCGTTAAAATTGGGCGATTCCAGTGTTATGGACGTGACATTTGCAGTCAAAACTTAAAATAAAAATTCTCAGAAAATGCATTTATTTGAAACATCTGAAAGGAGTCAAACAATAGAAAAATATCAGTCTACACATGCGTTTTATATTTAATATGAGGGGAAATACACATGTGACGTGACACAAAAAAAATCTTTAACTTTTAGGTGGCAAAATATTTTTTAGTAATTCTATAAATTACACTGTGCAAACCAAAATATATACCCACCGGATGAATAAAGATCGGCCTCCACAGAACATAAAATATTATATTATTTTATTTTTCGTGTTCGCATTTATGTGAAGAAAAAAAAAAAAAGAAAAAAAATGTTACGGGCGTGACAGTTCTCCATTACGAACATGACTGCTCTGAAGCGACTTTAAAAATTTCACAGAGACCTCAAACAGAAAGCACAAAGTCTTTCTTTAAAGTGAATTTCGTTTTTTTATTAATTTTATCTTAATTTTAATCAATGTTTCATCTGGATTTAATAAATAAGAAGTAGTCTAAATATAGTAGAAAATAAATAATCATGACACAGAGGCGCGGGCGAGTGAACTGGACTCTTGTCTCATAAATGAACCGAAACTCAGCGTAAGGTATGCTACTTGCCTCACAGACATGAGAAATATATAGAAAGCTTGAAATGTCTACTTTTAAACAGAACAATTCATAACGAAAGAAAACAGACTGCTCTCTGCTTATGAAATGTGCATTTCTCTCTGGCGCGTCCTGAGAAGATCGCGACGCATCGTCAACTTCATCTTTGCAGTAGACACAGAAAACACTTGTTTATTAATAAACAATTAAAATGTCTCCTAGCTATTTATGACATATTAATAATCATTACTTTTGCCGGTTCTTTGTGACAGCTTTTAGATGCTTTATTCGCAAGGCCACCCACATGTTGAACGCGTCACACCGCATCAGCACCGAAAACATGATTTTTTTTTCGTGATACGAGAAAAATCGTGATACGAGCCGAATCGTAGGTTTGATCTATCGTTACAGCCCTAGTAAGATGAGAAAGCAAGAGTTTATGGTTTAAAAAACAAACAAACAATGGCTATCTGAACATCTTTGCCAAGCACAAACCAGTACAGAAGTAGGCTAATCAATAAATTATCGGGGAGGGTCATGCCTTTTTTCACAATCATTTTGGAGGGTCATAGAAAAAATTATTGCTGGCGAAGGGAGGGTAATGTCTTTTTTGACAACAGATCTCAAAACTTCTCCGGTGGCCCCTTAAATAAATAACGAACAGTCCCTAAAGCAAAAAATAGTGCTATAATTTAGCACAACATTTTATTGTGAATATTACATTTGAAATGTCTTCCAATTGTTAAACAGCTACTATTCAAAAAAGATAATAGAAATAGTACAATGTGGTAAATTCTGTGGTAATGGCATTTTCTCTAACAGTTTCACATTAAGGTTCTCTAACAGTTTCACATTAAGGTTAAGCAGACATTAATCAAACCAGAATATATTAACAAAGGTACAGGAACAGTCAACATTCTATTTTTAGAGTCTTTCTATGCTTAGGGCACCATATGCCATCATTGATGAATAGAAGTCAGAGCTGTGGCAGTACTAAGTTTCAGTTACTAACAGTCTTGCATTACTGTTAAACAGCCATAAATAAGTGTTTAGAGTCTATGAAGTTTGTTTATGGATTTATGGTTTTTGCTTTGTTTATGGCTCATTTTTTAAATTCACCAACGCCAGCTGTTCCTGGAGCGTTCTTCAGGTGTTCCTCCACTGCTGCATCAATGTCTGAGTCTGTAGCATTTGGGCTCCACCTCTTCACAGCATCTGAGGAAAGAGTATATGATTTTTAAAAAAAGGAAAAAGGCTAATTTTTAGGTAAATGACATACTTTTTTTGAAAATGTCGGAAAATAACCATGTTAATTTATTGCATAATAATCTTATGCCAATAAATGATGTTCTGCATTAAATGTGTTCGAATAGTGAAAAGAAAAAAAAAAAACAGCATTTGACCTCTTCAATACTGTGGAGCCCTTAAGAAAGACCCTTCACTAGGTGTGTAACTGTAAAAGTGAAAAGGACATTTCTGATAAAGACAGGTGGTCTTTTAAAGAATGTCCCCTGAATAGATAAAAGTTAACAATAAAAATTACATTAATATTAGACAAGGAACAAGAGGTTTTTTTTTATGTCATAAGGCCAAAATAACCTTGAATTACATCGTACAAAGCGATCGTGTAGCGTTGAATGACTTCTTTTCAATTTGGCCACCACTCCTCATATTGAAAATCGCCATTAAGGCATTTGACATGATTCTGTGAAAGAAATTACACAGGATTACTTCACCTCAAAAAAAAAAAAAAAAAATCCAAGTAAAGGTCAATTCAGGGGAGACTGAATTGACAACGAGCGAAAACAATGGTATCAATAATCATTCAATACTTGGTTAAATACTTGTACTTCTAACAAAGGTTGACAACAAACTCCAAATAAGCCAGTGTTTTAAACACACCATATATAGTAAGTTAAATTTTATTTCTGTGTCATGCCAAACATTTGGCCCATCCCACATGGGATTACAAGACACCACAAACTTATTTAGCAAACATCTTCCGGTCGCATATACAAATCATTCTGAGAAATACATGAATACAAATATATGCATACACATATACACACAGCATATACAAACAAATCCTCGTCTACAGATCATCTCAATAGGGACTGTTCGTTTTTTATTTAAGGGGCCACCGGAGGAGTTTTGAGATCTGTTGTCAAAAAAGACATGACCCTCCCTTCGCCAGCAATACATTTTTCTACGACCCTCCAAAATGATAGTGAAAAAAGGCATGACCCTCCCCGATAATTTATTGATTAGCCTACTTCTTTACTGGTTTGCGCTTGACAAAGATGTTCAGCCATTGTTTTTTTGTTTTTTTAAACCATAACGTTAAACTCTTGCTTTCTCATCTTACTAGGGCTGTAACGATAGACCAAACCTACGATTCGGTTCGTATCACGATTTTTGATTTTAGATTTGAAAAAAATCATGTTTTCGGTGCTGATGCGGTGTGACTCGTTCAACATGTGGGTGGCGCTGCCAATAAAGCATCTAAAAGCTGTCACAAAGAACCGGCAAAAGTAATGATTACTAATATGTCAAATATAGCAAGGAGACAATTGTTTATTAATAAACAAGTGTTTTCTGTGTCGACTGCAAAGATGAAGTTGACGATGCGTCGCGATCTTCTCAGAACGCGCCAGAGAGAAATGCACATTTCATAAGCAGAAAGCAGTCTGTTTTCCTTCGTTTTGAATTGTTCTGTTTAAAAGTAGACATTTCAAGCTTTCTATATATTTCTCACGTCTGTGAGGCAAGTAGCATACCTTACGCTGAGTCTCGGTTCATTTATGAGATACAATTAATAAAATAATGAAATTCACTTTAAAGAAAGGCTTTGTGCTTTCTGTTTGAGGTAGGCTATCTGTGAAATTTCGCTTTCAGAGCGGTCATGTTTTTTTTGTTAAATGCGAACATGAAAAATAAAATAAAAATAATATAATATTTTATGTTCTGTGGAGGCCGATCTTTATTAATCCGGTGGGTATATATCTTTTGGTTTGCACAGTGTAATTTATAGAATTACTAAAAAATATTTTGCCACCTAAAAGTTAAAGATTTTTTGTGTCACGTCACATGTGTATTTCCCTCATATTAAATATAAAATGCGTGTGTAGACTGATATTTTTCTAATGTCTTGACTCCTTTCAGACGTTTCAAAATATTGGTATCAAATGCATTTTCTGAGAATTTATATTTCAAGTTTTGACTGCAAATGTCACGTCCATAACACTGGAATCGCCCAATTTTAACGAATTTATAATACTAATAGTAATTTAAAGACGTGGTAGCCCTACATCTTACACATCGTGGAAACAAAATAAGAATGGAAACTAAAATATGGTAGTATCGCGCTATACAGCGCACATTCTATCAGCTGCGGTTCTGGCTCCTCAGTCCCAATACTGTAAAACTCGACGTACATTCACGTCTCACATGTTAAAGGTTGGGTAGGTAAAAATTGTCTAAAGAACTTTTTTTCAAATTGGCTTAAACTGTATTTATATACCAATACATAATTAAAATGTAAGTACTTTGAAAAAGAGAGGATAAAAATTGAGTGACTATAGTGTATTTAATCTTCAAAAAACACAGCTCATTAATTCCTACCAGGACGAAACAAGTGATTGGCTTGCGCGACTTTCACTCTCCGTCGCCATGACTACCGCCGCTATTACTGGCTCTGCCCACGTGCGCGACTCCCGTTTTTAGGAGGGAGTGAATGGAATTAATGAGCTGTGTTTATTAAAGATTAAATACACTAGAGTCACTCAATTTTTTATACTCTCTATTTCAGAGTACTTGCCTTTTAATTATGTATTGGTATATAAAGACAGTTTAAACAAATTTAAATAAGTTTTTTTAGACAATTCTGATACCCTACCTTTTATGCGGCGGTAGAGTTACACTCACAGGACACTGTGCACTTATTCGCAATAACAAAAGTTCATTATTTGCTCGTGCTTTAAAGCTTTGCTGGGTAAACATTTCTTTGGCATTCTGTTCTGACATCAGGGCCGGCCCTGACCAATTTGCTGCCCTAGGCAAGATTTTACCTGGTGCCCCATGCATCACAGCCCATTTCACCCCGTCATTGTGTTCATGATTATTTAGCATTGTTTACACACACACACACACACACACACACACACACACACACACACACACACACACACACACACACACACACACACACACACACACACACACACACACACACACACACACACACACACACACACACACACACATTACAGCCTAAACACAAATACCAAGAGCATTACATAGCATTCAAGTCAAGTCCCCATTATCTTTTATAGCACATTTTACAATACAGATTTAATGTGACCTTTGCTATTTTGAATAAACCTGTAAATAAACATCATTACTAATTTTGGCAAATAAATTTTAAAAATGCCATATACAGTACAGGCCAAAAGTTTGGACACATCACTATTTTTAATGTTTTTGAAAGAAATTTCTTCTGCTCATCAAGCCTGCATTTATTTGATCAAAAATACAGAAAAAAAAATAATATTGTGATATTTAAAATAATTGGTTTTCAATTTATTATACTTTAAATTATCATTTATTTCTGTGATGCAAAGCTGAATTTTCAGGATCATTACTCCAGTCTATCACATGATCCTTCAGAAATCATTCTAATGTGATGATTCATTATCAAAGTTGGAAACAGTTCTGCTGCTTAATATTTTTTCATAACCTGTGATACTTTTTATGATACTTTGATGAATAAAAAGTAAAAAAAAAGAAGAAGAACATGTTTTAAAAATATAAATCTTTTGTAACAATATACACTACTGGTCAGTAATTTGGGGTCAGTAATTTTGTTCTTTCTTTTTTTGAAATAAATCAATACTTTTATTCAGCAATGATGTGTTAAATTGATAAAAAGTGATCGTAAAGATGATTTATATAATTAGAAAATATTTTATTTTTAATAAATGCAGTTCTTTTTAACATTTTATTCATCAAATATATTAGGCAGTGAAATTGTTTCCAACACTCATAATAAATCAGAATTTTAGAATGATTTCTAAAGGATCATGTGATTGACTGGATGTCACATGTGACACTGAAGACTGGAGTAATGATGCTGAAAATTCAGCTTTGCATCACAGAAATAAATGATAATTTAAAGTATAATACATTGAAAACCAATTATTTTAAATTGTAATAATATACCACAATATTTATAATTTTTTTTATGTATTTTTATCAAATAAATGCAGGCTTGATGAGCAGAAGAACTTTCTGTCAAAAACATTAAAAATAGTAATGTTTCCAAACTTTTGGCCTGTACTGTATCCCCCCCAAAACTGCACAAGTGTAGAGTAAAACATTAATAAAAAAAGTGATGATAAAAAATGTGTTTTAAAACTGACATGATTGTTACAAAAATCACACAGTCTGGGGACTCTGGAGAACTCAGAACAACTGCTAACATTAAGTTTATGGTAAAAATAACTGCCATGAAATTATAGTATCTTACTCCTATGCAATATATTGTTCATTCACTACATCACTTTACCTCTGTCTTTATCCCCCCTTTTATTCTCTTCTCTTCATTTTGGCACTGTATCTATCGCAGACTATGCTCATTTATAATGTGTCATGTAAATTCGGCCATCCGTCACAATCAGGAAACTTTCACCGTAGAACTGGCGCGAGCTGCCAGGCCCGTTTCTACGAGCTGTGTGTTAACAAAAGCAATGCTGTCTACATTGGATGCGGCGTCGCGCACGCTACACAACAAATTACCAACAACTGATCGCGCGCGCGCTGTTTCTGACGCACTTCAAGCACCCGATGGGCAGGGGAAGATTGATGAGCCGGACTTTTTTTTTTTGCTTTATTTGGTAGAATTTCTAATTAATGGTTTTAAAATAGTATTATAAAAAAAAAAAAAATTCACTCGTTCACTCATTCTGGCGCCCCTATGGATGAGTGGCGCCCCTAGCATTTGCCTATTCCGCCTATGCCTCGGGCCGGCCCTGTCTGACATGATGCACTTTTTCTAAGCGCACTGAAGTGCGCGCACTGTCGGGTTCTGGCCAAACTGGATTTTTGTTGGGTCAGACCCATCTGATATCGAAGGGGGGCTGATAACGCGAGATCAACATGGAGCTAAATGGAAAAAAATAGCACCAAACAAGCCACTTTGAAATGTTGCTTTTTTCATGAATATAAAAGTTGGGTGACCCTCCCCATAGACTAAAAAAAGTTGGATGACCCTCCCCTCAACAAAGAATAAAAAGACATGACCCTCCCCTATTTTCCTCCGGTGGCCCCTTCCATAAATACCGAACGGTCCCTAAAGAGCTTTTTTCCTTTTCTCCCAGGCTTTCTCAAGATAATTAGCTAATTTATATGTTTCACATGTGAACAGCCATCTCAGTCTTTGAACATCATCCATATTTACCAAATCAATCTCTGATTTTATCTTACAAATCAAAACAAAAATCACGCTGTTCACAATAATTAGAAATATATAACATTTCTTACTTTCACTTTCAGTTGACATGGGGTAAGTGCTCCTTGAGGGTCTGGTGCCAGCTATTTCAAAATGTAAAGATTTGTATAATGTAAATTCAATTTTGGATAGGACAACCCCATGGCTGGAAAAGACCATTTACACACATACCCTCACTTCTGTGCTCTCTCCCGAATGCAGCGGTCAAGAAGCAAGAGTCAGACAACATTTGGAAATTCTGTTAATGAAAACAAAACACACACAAACTTAAATAAGAGAGTAGTTAAATAAAAACAGTAAACAATATTGTTTTATTTTGACTACTTTGTGGATGTAGCAAAGATTTAGACTTCTTGTAATCCAATTGTACATAGTCAACTATTGTAGCCATATAATAATCATTCACAATGACTAAATCGAAGGTAGCCAACCCTGGTCCTCGAGAGCCACTCTCCTGCTTGTTTCCAAACTATCCCTGCCCTACTTACTGCTGACTAATAATGGATCAGGTGTTGTCAGTCAGAAGCTGGAAGGGCAGGAATAGTTGGAAAACAAGCAGGGCAGTGGCTCTCGAGGACCAGGGTTGGCTACACCTGGTCTACATATTTTAAACTGTAAAGTGATAAGACTGCTGTTCAAATGTACACTTCACAGTGTAATACTGCATTGCTTACTATGAAATTAGCTGGCTGTACTTTAGCTTTTTCTTGAGCAATGACAGACATTATAGGCTCTATATTTGTAACTGTGAACAATTATTTAGAAAAATGTATGTTTGTATTTAAGGTATAGTGTGAATAAAATAAGATGCAAATCGCAAAGTTCTCACATAAAATGGAGTGTACTCTGGGACTGGGATGATAATGCAGAATTTGAAACTGGAGACATTAAAAACAAATGGGTGAAAATATTTAAGGTAAGAAAGGACACCTTAATCAATAAACACCATAACTAAATGGTTAAAAAAAAAAAAAAAAAAAAAAACACACCTTTATGAAGGATTCGGTTCTGCCAGATGGCCTGGAGAAGGATTCCTGAATTCTACGTCTGACAGATGGCTGTTCGTTATATGACCCTGAAAGAAAAATTGCAACTTAATGTAATTTCGTCAAGTACAACAAACAAAATCACGTTTAAAAAAATTCACTGAAGTGATTACAAAATTGGTAATCTTAGAGTATGGTTAAAGAGCAACTTTGTAACAGAGCAAACCTGAGCCATTAACTGCCTTAATATAGAGAGCACATAAACTGCCCTCCAAGTGACAATAATACACTCACAATACATTCCAAATATGATCAAAAACAGAAGATTCGTTCTTTGCATACAGACAATATTTATATTCATTATGCAAAAAGGCACGGCCATAAAGCATTACTTAAGTATTTAAAGCTGAGGCCATAGGTGAGGAATCAGGTAGTCTCCTTCCTGATACTTGCCTATTTTCATTGTGCATTACCTCACCTGCACAAATAGTTAATTTTATGGTAGTGTAAGATATAAACACAAAGAGTATAGAAGCCCAAGAGGCGAAACTCTGTTGTGTTATGGGTAACAGTCTGTAGATGGCGCTGCGGAGGCGCGTCCGCCATTATGGACTGAAAGCTGCTGAAATCGTTAGCGCCAGTCAATGGCAAAATCCATTTTAATAGGTGTTTATAGTTCATGTGTGCACTTGCTAGATTGCACATCTTTTTTGTACCTTTCCGCCTGTAATAGGACATTCACAGATTGTTTTTGTTCTTCCCATTGAAACGTTCACTGTGTGCACTTTCACTGAAGATGTTGAAAAAACAAGTTGTTAATATTTTTGTGATATTCTATGTAAAATATTAACTGTCTTTAGAAATGTTCATTTATAATTTTATTTATTTATTTATTTTTCCAAATCATATATATGGTGATGTTCACTAATTTCAAAATCAACATTTGAATAAACATCTTATTACTTCTTATTACTGTGTGTCTGCCTATAGCCTATATTATTTCATGAATTTCTGTTAGTCATATAACTAGGAAAATGCATAATAGAACATAAATATTGATAGATTAAAGTTTTGCAGTAATTTTACAATTTTATCTTTGCAAACCGTAAGTGGTAGGCTAATGAAGCCGATTCGGTGGGGACATACCCTTACTAAAAAGTACTATAGGAATCTTATAGTATTTTGGGACAAAATATTATAGTAATCTTATAGGAATACTATAGTAATTTGGGACATACTACAGAAGTACGATAAGACTACTATATAAATACTGTAGCAGCTTTAAAATATTATAGAGGTATTACAGAAAATCACAGAAGTATGTTATGTTCTGTAATACCTCTATAATATCCTAGAGCCGCTATAGTATTTCTATAGTAGTCTTATAGTACTTCTATAGTAATATTTTGTCCCAAAATACCATTTTCCTAAGGGTAATTAGGCCATGCATAACCAACACATAGACGTATATTTTCTGTCATTTAACGTCGGTCATCCTCATTAATGTATTTTAAATTGTTTTCATATTGAGATATGACGGCCAGAAAAAATTAAGTTATGTTAAGTTTTTGTTATGTTAAGTTTTTCAGTGCCATTGACTCCCATTATTTTTCGGCGTTTTCCTTCAGTTTTCAGTTCATAATGGCGGCCGCGCCGTCACGTCATGGGGGCAACTGTTGCTATGGAGCGTTCTATTGAGTTTCGCCTCTTGGGCTTCTATACTCTTTGATAAACACAGTAAATCACAGAGACGTTTTGGGATATTATGTTAACATTTATGCAAAACAAGAAATATCCGAAATGGTCCGAACTAATAAACGGTCCGTGAAGCACAGCGCAGTTTCGTTCCGCTTTCATTTTTTTTTACCATTCGCTGCTGGGCAATGTTGCGGTCGCGCCAGCGCGACCTATAACAAAATTTGATCTCACCGGCAGAAAAAAATAGCCTGGTTCTACCAGACTCTCGTACATTTAATTTGTACAGAGTCTTGGCCCCTCTCCATTGACAAGCGTTAACTTCATTGAAGGCGGGTACTCTGTTGAAGCAAAGAATGTCTAATGTTACATTTATAATACAAAATGTACTTACCCAACAGCAGATTTTTAGTAATTCGTCAACTTTTTGTAATTCGGCAACACAACAATGCACCCTCAAATCCTGCTCGCCTCGTGGTTGTAGAAAAACGGGAAAATGGCTGCGTTATCGCTTTATCGCGAGATAATATATCAAATCGTGTGATTTTGCAATATCGCGAGATTTGCTACAACATCTCGGTGGCACAGTTTTGACGTGTAAAGCACGTCAGTGTCATTTTTTACAGTCTATGGTCAGTGTACGTCTTTTCAGAACCTCTTAAAAACTACTTGGGGCACTTAAATTAATTATTGCAGTATCAACCAAGGTGTAAGGATAATTGCTTTTGCATATTTCATAAGGATTTCATAGAGGGTCATGATGGACTTACACGTGTAAAGGACATCACCTACTGGACGTCCACTTAAAACGACTAAAATGCAATGGCTTTACAATCACTTAACCACACTGGGCACTTTGTGATTATAATTTATTTAAACAAGATAAAGTAAATATATTTACTTTGTATACAAATCGTGTATTTCATAAAGATATTGCCTGTTTTTTCTGTCTTGCTTGACTAGACGTGTAAAGGACGTCAGTGGACGTCTATTCACAGCCTTGACTAGACGTGTAAAGCACGTCAGTGGACGTCTTCACAACCTCTTAAAAACTACTTGGGCAATTAAATTAATTACTGCAGTATTAACCATGCAAGGATTAAGCACAGCTTTTGCATATTTCACAAGGATTTCATAGAGGGTCATGATGGACTATAAATGCACGTGTAAAGACGTCGCCAGGTGACGTCCTCTCACCCGATACTCCATATATTGAACTACACGTAGCTAAAAGTCAAAATAACAAGTATACATGCAACCCCAGAGAACTGTAGACATGTACAAATGTATCTGAATGCATTTTTAGGAAATGTTCTGTGTTACATATTTTTACCGATTTATGCTGTCCTACCGCGACTATTTGGCCAGGGACACGACGTTGCCGTCGGACCAATGTTTGCTGGTGTAACGGGACTGTAAGTCTCGCCTCGTAGGGGAAAATTAAAACACTACCTTGGAAGACTTAAAAGCGAAAGGATCTTAGTCCCCGCTCGAGTGCTTTGAGCCTCAATATGCAATATGTTAATGTATATGTTTTCTCTTACACTATTTTATACTACAGGAATAGTTAGCGTAGGCTTCAGGTGAGTATGTCGACACGGTGGCTTCCTGAAGTGTATGTAAGTGAAAAATAAATTGAAATTCACAACCCCACCCACCTAATCCTAATAGTGTAAGTGAGACGCCCCTACCCCAAGGTAAGTTCAAAAATGACTGTCAAATGTTTCACGTTTTAACAATTAGCAATTTATTTTCCTTCTCTCTGTAAATTATATTTCTGCTGGAAGGATCTGTTTCAATAGCATAAAATACCAAAAAGTAACAAAAAATAAAATAAAATTAAATTAAACAGTTTTGAGATTGTTTTGTTTTCTTGAAAGATCTTCAGATAGTTAACACTTTCCAAACAAGCCTCTTTTAACACCTCAAAAGTGTTTCCCCAAAATGAATGTCAGAATAGGGCACAAACTCATCTACAAACAACACTGGATGTTGATGACCCTTATAGTTCAACACAAATTATTCATTTCAAAGAACCTCTTTCAATTGAATAGATAACACTGACTTCACTTAAATGACTCACTTCTAACAACTCATTTCGAATGTAGGTGACCTTGAAATCACTTAAACGATTCCCATGAATCAATTTGATGATTCAGTTTCCAAACAACTCAGTTATCACAAACACAGTTCAAATTGACAGTTGAAACCCTCAGTTTGTTCAAACACTCAGTTCAGTTCACACTATATCAGTGAAATGTTCGTGTGTGTGTGTGTATCGAACTGTAGTACCAGTCTGTGGCAACGACAACTTTGATGTGATGACTTGCGATGACTTGCAATGACTTGCGATGACTTGAACAACAGCTGTAACGATGTAATGAACAGCTGAGACAGGACAGTGAGATGTCGTAAGGATGGCAGGGCAAATAAAAAAAAAAAAATAAAAATAAAAAACACAAGAAAGTTTCAGCACGGCCCAGGAAAAACTCAGGAACTTTCTGGAACAAAATGGCGCAGCTCAGCCAGCTCACACGCATAGATCGAATGATCTGAATCACACACAAAAATGTCTCTCAAGAACAAATTTTGATCATGGACGATCGTCAGTCTCTAAAAAAACGATTGGAAATGATTCACCAACAAAAAATAAATGTCTCTCGTTCCAAAACAGTCTGTAGATCACCCAGAAAAACAGTAGGACGCTCAAAATTTCTTAGTCATACTAACGTTACGGAAAAACAAATGTTCTGGATTAAACTCACGGCTTTAGCAACTCTCTCTCGTGCTCTCAGCCAGTCTCCAACACCGTTCTCCGTCCGATGACGCAATCGACCGAACTTCTGTTTCAACTGTGTCTACAGTCTCACATGACAATGTTGATGTACACTATTACTCACGAAACTTAATCCGAACTTGCATCACTGTTTTACATTACAGCTTAAACGGAAAAATATCGACCTCTTGCACAGCAATCATGGCGTGTCTCTCTCGTAAACTATTGCGCTCTCTTCTTCTTCCCAGACGTCTTTGCATCTCCCGCGAGCACGCCGGAGAAAGAAAAACCTGTCAAAATAAAAGTCCCCATAGAGAAAAATACCTCTGTTACATTCCCCCCTGCTAAACCCTGCCATACCATCGACATCTCCAGACAGCCTGCCCCTGGAACATAAACAGAACACAATTTAAAAGTGCAACATTGTACAAAATACATTCTTTTCAATCTCAAACAAGTTCATCCATATTCCTCATCACAACCTCAGTTAATTTTTCTTCTTTCTACCTTATTTCATCAGATAATCAGCTCTATACCTCACAGGTAATTTACCACGAGTTTGCCTTTGAGAGCGTCTGAGCTCTGGAACATTTTCACATTCAACATCTGAAATGTCAGCATCATCAGAAACTTCTTGTACTCCCAACTCTACTTCAGAGACCACATCTTCCACTACATTCCCCTGTTCTTGTGTTACACTCCCTCTTTGTTCTACATCATTGGTTTCCATCTGTACCACCCCTTTATCTTTACTCTGTCTATGTGCAGTGGCTGGAAAACAAACAAGATCTGGGAATTCGGTTTCGGAGTCTGACTGGTTTACGGGCCTACATGTGGTTGTAAGTGGCATAACAGGTGACAAAGGAAAGGTGCAGTGACGGAGCTGATCTCTGTGTACTACTCTGGATGGACCCCCCTTTTCAGGTTTGATAGTAAATACAGGTATGTCTGAATGATTCTGCTTTACTACAATGTACGGTGCATGTTCCCACTTGTCTTGAATCTTATTTCTGCCCCTATGTTTGTGATTACGTAGCAACACACGGTCACCAGGCCTTACAAGCGCTCCAGAAGATTTGCGGTCATACACTCTTTTCCGTCTCTTGGAAGCTTCCTGTGCGACCATATTTGCGACTTCTACGGCAGTCTTTAGTCGACCATGATGACTCTTCACCCATTCGTCCAAGTCTTCTGCATCACTTTCCTCCACATCCTTTCCACCCAACACATCTAATGGAAGGCGCGCATCCCTCCCAAACATCAAGTAAAAGGGAGAATAGCCAGTAGATGAGTGGACGTGATTGTTGTATGCCATTACTAGCTCAGGTAGGTGAGTTTTCCAGTCTTTCTTTTTCTCAGGTGTCAACGTTCTCAGCATATCATGCATTGTGCGGTTGAACCGCTCGCACTGAGAGTTTCCTTGAGGATGGTAGGGACTTGTACGACTTTTTCCAATACAATAGGCTTTACAGAGTTCCTTGATCACTTGCGCCTCGAAACATCTTCCCTGATCTGAATGCAGACGAGCTGGGCACCCGTAGCAGACGAACCAATGTTTGATGAGGGCCTTTGCAGTGGTACTCGCTGTTTGGTTCTTGGTTGGGACGGCAACTGTAAACCGGGTAAACATATCAGTGAGAACCAGTACATTTTCATACCCTCCTGAGGACATTTCCAGCTGAGTATAGTCCATTGCCAGCACTTCTAAAGGAGCAGTGACATTGCTACAGGTCATCGGAGCTCGGATTCTTGGAAAGACATCCTTTGCAAGGGTACATCTTTTACACTGTGCTATCCATCCTTGAACATCCGTAGACATTTTAGGCCAATAGTAGCTCCGCCTCATCAGTGTCAGAGTACTCTTTTCTCCGAAATGACCCCCATGCTCATGTTGACTGTCATAAACTGATCGCTGTAATGGGACCGGAACAACCAGCTGCTTAATTTTTTCTCCATCCCTTGGATCAAGAATGCATCTAAACATCACTCCATTATGCAGTTGAAGACGTTCAAACTGTCTGTAAAGCTTTTTCGACTCTGGTGGCATACTCTGTTGTTCTGTCCTGCTTGTTTTTTTCTCTTTGAAAAGTGCATTGTACACGGGACCCATCAAGGCATCAGTTCTTTGCAGCTCCCTTATTTCATTCCAGCTGTAACCATTCAGCACTTTCTTGATGGACGCTTGTACGGCCACTTGAACATCAGTCTCGCCCTGCTTGGAGTCTTGCGCGGGCCACAGGCATGCACGCACTTCCTCAGAGTTCAGTCTGATGAAATCCTTCTCTGTGTCTTCCTGTTCTGGAACTTCACTGGAGGGCATTCTTGATAGAGCATCCGCATTGGTGTTCAGTCTTCCAGGCTTATAGAGAACCTCGAAATTAAGCTCCGCTAACTGGGCCACCCAGCGTTGCTCAACTGCACCAAGATTTGCGGTCTCCAGATAACGCAGTGGATTATGGTCAGTGATTACAGTGAACTTGGAGAACATCAGGTACTCTTTAAATTTTTCTGTTGCAGCCCACTTAAGGGCCAACAGCTCCAGTTTGAATGCACTATAGTACTTGTCATTCCGCTCTGATCCTCTCAGGCCTCTGCTAGCAAATGCAATGACGCGCTCTGCTCCACCTTGTTTTTGGCTCAATACAGCTCCAAGGCCCTGTTGACTTCCATCTGTAGTGAGGATAAACGGAAGGCCAAAGTCGGGGTAAGCAAGGACAGGTGGTGACATCAGGTATTGTCTCAATTTGTCAAACGCAGTCTGGCATTCGCTACTCCACATGAACAGTTCAGATGCTCTCCTTTTGTCTTTGCTGCCCATCAACGCATGCAATGGTTTTGCTATTTGAGCAAACTGTGGTACAAACCGCCGGTAATAACTCATGAATCCGATCAATTGTCTCACTTCTTTCACACTTTTAGGCACGGGCCAAGCATCCAAGGCACTAACCTTTTCACTGTCGACTTGGATTCCTTCAGAGGAAATCACGTGGCCCAAGAATTTTACTTCAGATCTGAAGAGAAAGCATTTGCTTGGTTTTAACTTTAGGCCATGCCGCTTCAGTCGATCAAAGACCAGCTCTAGTCTCTCACAGTGACTCTTGAAGTCTTTAGAAAACACGATAATATCATCAAGATATATCAAGAGGACATCGAAGGTCAAATCCCCGAGCACTACTCCCATAAGGCGCTGGAAGGTGGCTGGCGCGTTGCACAGCCCGAATGGCATCCGCGTCCACTCAAACAGTCCAAACGGGGTAGTGACTGCTGTCTTTTCACGATCACGCTCATTTACAGCTACCTGGAAATAGCCAGCTGTAAGATCTAAGGTGGAGAACAGCTGAGCATTTCCCAGTGCGTCCAGAGATTCTTCCACTCTGGGAAGTGGATATGCGTCTTTGCATGTGACTTGATTTAACCTCCTGTAATCACAACAGAAACGCACACTGCCGTCTTTCTTCACAACTATCACTGCTGGGGATGCCCAGGGACTCGCACTCTCCTTAAGGATGCCTTGTGACACTAGGTCCTGCACGTGTTTTTTGAATTCTTGGAAAACATGTGGCGGTACCCTACGGTGCCTCTGTTTCACTGGTGGAGCTTCACCGGTATGAATGTCATGCGTTACTGACTGTGTGTACCCAAAGTCACTGTCACTTTTGGAGAATATGTCTCTGTACTTTGCTAACAACTGGTTAAGTTCCTCTCTTTGTGCAGGGGTGAGCTTTTCGTAATTCACCTGGACTGGTACTGGGGGGTTGTCAGAGATTTCGACTGCTTGAACATGCACCACTCGTCTGACATGAAGCGTCCCTTCCTCCTCTTCAAACTCCAGTGTATTCTCAGTTAACACCTCCTGTGGTTTAGAAACTACTGCCACTCTGCATCTTGGGTTAAGTCTGATTGTCCGCTCGCTCGAATTCATGACACGTACAGAAACTTTACCACCCTCAGTTTTTGTTAGCACATTAGCCACTAGCAGCCCCTTGGGTAGACTCACACCAGTGGTGGGCTCAATTAATACTTGGCACTTCACTTTAGGTGGCACTCTGCAACGACCTTCGAACACCTTTTCACTTAGTGGAGGGATGGTGACGGCCTGTTTTCCACCGACTTTGACAAACCCAATCTTGCCGTCAGGACTCAGAGTTTCGGTTTTCTCAACGCTGGCTAACATCCTTCGTATCTTTGCTTCTGCAGGTTGTCCATATTTGTTAACTGACTTCACATTCTCGCCTGTGACGAACACTGACTTGAACTCACTGATTATATTCATTCCGATTATTCCTGAAAGTCCTTTTATCTCCTCTGCTTGTGGGCTTGTGTCTGTCAGCACAAAGATGCATTTTCCTGGGAGAACCTTCCCCATACACTCCACATCAGCTTGCAGACATCCTAGAACCGGAATGTCGAGTCCATTAGCTGCAGTGAGTCGTACCCAGTGAGCAGATGACAGTCTCAGCTCTTGTTCTCCGAAGTGCTTCCTAAAGTGTGACTCTGTAATAGTGGACACTTCTGAGCCTGTATCCAGTAAGCAGTTTGTCTTAACACCAGCTATTCTAACTTCGACAGTCAGACAATCTCCAAATGCACCACTTTTCAACTTCTCTGTCACGTCGTCAGTCCATTCAGCTGTATGACTTCTTATCATAGATGGCCCAGGGCTGGTTTGAGCTGTACTGGATGGAACGTTTCTTGTGTTAGTTCCAGGCATCACTGTAGAACGTCGGGACTGATCAGTTACTGTAGTTGCTTCAGTACCTTTGGGACAGTACCTGCTAGTGTGCCCAGGTTCACCACATGAATAACAGATGTATCGGCCATCACTGTCCTTTAGGGGTTGTCTTTTTGGACGACTCTGTTGAAGTTGTACTCTGCTATTACTGTGTACTGCTTGGTAAAGTTCATCTTGACGGGCGGCAATCTTCTGTATAGCTTCGTGCAGTTTTTCCAGTGTTAACGCAGAGGAAGCTTGCTCTGCATCAGCACTTACAACTCTGACACGGGGGCTGTGTTTTGGAATGTCTGGCGTTTGAGTTTCTTCTTCTTCAGCCCAAGTGATTGCGGCTTGCATCACCTGAACAAAAGTCAAACTTGCATCCTCTTTAACTCGCCTTTTCATTTCACGCCTCAGAAAATCATCTCGGAGGCCCAAGACAAGTTGTTCTTTTAACACACTTTCGGCCTCTGGAGCTCTGTTTGGCTCTCTGCGCTGAACTCGGCTGAGTCTTTCTTGTAGGTCATATGCGTATGAGCGTATCATCTCACCTTGCATTTGCTTTCGTTCGTAGAAATCTTTCAGTCTGGTTCCAATTGGTACTTTGTCTCCATAGGTGTCTAGTAGGACTTGAAAGATATCATCGGTAGATTTTTCACCATCACCCAACATGAACCTCACAGTTGCTTTGGCCTCATCTTTGAGATGCTGTTTCGCCAACTCTACACGATCTTCTGCAGGTACTCTCATCACTTGGAAGGCAGATTTCATTGATGCAACCCACTCTTCAACGCTCAACTCTCCAGTTTTGGTCGAACGGCCACTGAACTCTGGCAGTTTTCTGTCCCTGGGAATGTAAATGGTAGCTGGGGGTGCTTGAGCGGTAGCCTGATGCTCGATGACAGCTCTTGCTAGTGACAGGGCCTCTCTTTGTTCAGTTCTTGCCTGGTCGAGTGCTCCCGCCTGTTCGGCAAACCGCCTCTGCATCTCCGCCATCTCCCTCTTCAGTTCCTCAAACTCTGCCATTCTTCAGCTTGTAGGCCTGGGACGTGTGACACAAAACAAAAAGGTAAATACAGTCTAATTCTATCCTGTTCGTGACGCCAAATGTAACGGGACAGTAAGTCTCGCCTCGTAGGGGAAAATTAAAACACTACCTTGGAAGACTTAAAAGCGAAAGGATCTTAGTCCCCGCTCGAGTGCTTTGAGCCTCAATATGCAATATGTTAATGTATATGTTTTCTCTTACACTATTTTATACTACAGGAATAGTTAGCGTAGGCTTCAGGTGAGTATGTCGACACGGTGGCTTCCTGAAGTGTATGTAAGTGAAAAATAAATTGAAATTCACAACCCCACCCACCTAATCCTAATAGTGTAAGTGAGACGCCCCTACCCCAAGGTAAGTTCAAAAATAACTGTCAAATGTTTCACGTTTTAACAATTAGCAATTTATTTTCCTTCTCTCTGTAAATTATATTTCTGCTGGAAGGATCTGTTTCAATAGCATAAAATACCAAAAAGTAACAAAAAATAAAATAAAATTAAATTAAACAGTTTTGAGATTGTTTTGTTTTCTTGAAAGATCTTCAGATAGTTAACACTTTCCAAACAAGCCTCTTTTAACACCTCAAAAGTGTTTCCCCAAAATGAATGTCAGAATAGGGCACAAACTCATCTACAAACAACACTGGATGTTGATGACCCTTATAGTTCAACACAAATTATTCATTTCAAAGAACCTCTTTCAATTGAATAGATAACACTGACTTCACTTAAATGACTCACTTCTAACAACTCATTTCGAATGTAGGTGACCTTGAAATCACTTAAACGATTCCCATGAATCAATTTGATGATTCAGTTTCCAAACAACTCAGTTATCACAAACACAGTTCAAATTGACAGTTGAAACCCTCAGTTTGTTCAAACACTCAGTTCAGTTCACACTATATCAGTGAAATGTTCGTGTGTGTGTGTGTATCGAACTGTAGTACCAGTCTGTGGCAACGACAACTTTGATGTGATGACTTGCGATGACTTGCAATGACTTGCGATGACTTGCGATGACTTGAACAACAGCTGTAACGATGTGAACAACAGCTGTAACGATGTAATGAACAGCTGAGACAGGACAGTGAGATGTCGTAAGGATGGCAGGGCAAATAAAAATAAAAAAATAAAAATAAAAAACACAAGAAAGTTTCAGCACGGCCCAGGAAAAACTCAGGAACTTTCTGGAACAAAATGGCGCAGCTCAGCCAGCTCACACGCATAGATCGAATGATCTGAATCACACACAAAAATGTCTCTCAAGAACAAATTTTGATCATGGACGATCGTCAGTCTCTAAAAAAACGATTGGAAATGATTCACCAACAAAAAATAAATGTCTCTCGTTCCAAAACAGTCTGTAGATCACCCAGAAAAACAGTAGGACGCTCAAAATTTCTTAGTCATACTAACGTTACGGAAAAACAAATGTTCTGGATTAAACTCACGGCTTTAGCAACTCTCTCTCGTGCTCTCAGCCAGTCTCCAACACCGTTCTCCGTCCGATGACGCAATCGACCGAACTTCTGTTTCAACTGTGTCTACAGTCTCACATGACAATGTTGATGTACACTATTACTCACGAAACTTAATCCGAACTTGCATCACTGTTTTACATTACAGCTTAAACGGAAAAATATCGACCTCTTGCACAGCAATCATGGCGTGTCTCTCTCGTAAACTATTGCGCTCTCTTCTTCTTCCCAGACGTCTTTGCATCTCCCGCGAGCACGCCGGAGAAAGAAAAACCTGTCAAAATAAAAGTCCCCATAGAGAAAAATACCTCTGTTACATTGGGTATTTATTTAAACATTTTTATTATGTATTATTATTATTATTATGAGAAATTGACTCCGCCTAGAACTTTAATGCTTCACCAAACTCAGCTCAGACCTTCAGACTGGTCTGACTCGCTTATATCTTTTCTAACTAGTAACTGGTCAGACTGACTTTTCCAAAAAAATCCATCGACTTGCATTATCTGAGCAATGAAGGCCGTAATTCTAAATGCTGTCCACTAGAGGGGGCGACAGGATAATAAGTCTTTTCTACTCTCTTTACCTGTTTGAATCGGTTTAAATGACAAAGAAATGCATGAATTTCATTCATAAATAGGCCATATCTGTGTATGAGAACAAGATTTACACTTCAAGCTTTACAACTAATTAAAACTTCAACCCTACTTCAAAGTTTGCCACTCTGTCGTTTCTTTTAAGATATTGTTATTCCACTGGTTTTTGCATTTGATTTTTTCCATCTGGAACTTTTATTTGTCTTGAGCTGTATATTTAAGATGTACTAGAAAAAAAATATGATTCAACAACACAAACTCTGTTTTTACTCGGCAAATTTGTTTTCCTTTCAAGTAGGCTATAGCCTACAAGTTATCCTGCTTTTTGTAATGGCTTGCCATACTGCCCAGAATAAACAATATTTTCTCCACACGAGATGTTTAAAAACCCTGCATGTAGTTTTGGTGAAGACGAGCGCAAGATTACAAAGGTTCCAGTTCTGTTTGGGCTATTGTAGTTTGTAATGCTTGTTATGTTCCTAAATTTAGATAGAATCTATCTATCTATCTATCTATCTATCTATCTATCTATCTATCTATCTATCTATCTATCTATCTATCTATCTATCTATCTATCTATCTATCTATCTATCTATCTATCTATCTATCTATCTGTCTGACTGTCTGTCTTACTGTCTGTCTGTCTGTCTGTCTGTCTATTTAAAAAAGGTGGTCTGCTATATTTCACAAAGGAAGCCCATTTGTGCGGTCGTTGGCGTTATACGAGAATGATATTCTGAATATGAGCCTACTGTAAAATTAACCGTCTTAAAAATGCGGATTGATCATTGCAGAGTTATTCCTTATTGCAATGCAATACAAGAAGTGCATAGCCTATGTTATTCTTCAATGAACAACGTTAGATCGTTTGTGCAATGCAGTGCAACAACACACATGTCATCTCTTTTATGAACATGGAAATGAGTTAGTTTTGGTGTGCAATGCAATGCAATGCAAGAAGTGCATACCCTATGTTATTCTTCTGTGCACAATGTTAGATCGTTTGTGCAATGCAACAACACATCTCTTTAATGAACATGGGATTGAATTAGTTCTGGTGTGCAATGCAATGCAAGAAGTGCATAACCTAGGGGTGGAAGTCATGAACTCATGAAGTAGCCTATATTTAAAGGTAAATATATAAAATGTTGCATAGGCCTATTACAATATATCAAACAACAACAGATAAAAAACAGCAGATAACAAATGGCCTGCAGAAGTTAATAAGTCGCTACATTTCTGGGAATAGGCAACCTTTACATGTCCCTTGCGCTTAAATATCTGTAGTAATAAAGTATTTTAATACAAAAGATCACTAAAAACATGTAAATAACCATTACTGCTGCATAAACCATGCTCCACCACACATTCTTGACTGGCATGTAGCTTTACAACTGTCCCACATTAGGCTAATCATACTGTCCCACTTTAGGACACTACTTGTCCTAAAGTGGGACAATAGAAAAATGTATTAAAATCAAATATATAGCTTAAATATATACTATGCTATACTATTTTTTAATGAACAAACATTTTATAAACACGTTAAGATAAAAAGTAGCATGATTATTTTGATAATAATTCATTTATACCCTTAACACTAATTTGGTCAAAATTGTATGTCACTGACCTTCTTGTAGCTTTCACAGCAAGTACTTCCTGTTTGATGATTGCCCCGCCCTAATTTATGACTGGACAGTTCAAAGGTTATATGATTTTGTTCACATGACACTACAGCTTTGGCTTTCCCATAGTTTCAGTGACATTCATTAGTTTGGGGAAGAGCCACACCCACTGGAGCTTAGGTGTCCCACATTAGGCAGTGTCCCACATTAGGGCAATCCACCCCTATATGTTATTCTTCAATGCACAAATGTTATTCTTAACACACATAGTGTTGTTAAATTATATTGCACAAACGATCTAACGTTGTGCACTGAAGAATAACATATATGTTATGCACTTCTTGCATTTGCACACCAGAACTAAGCCAATCCCATGTTCATTAAAGAGATAACGTGTTGTTGCAATGCATTGCACAAACAATCTAACGTTGTGCACTGAAGAATAACATATAGGTCCATTCCTATGTTCATTAAAGAGATAACATATGTGTTTGTTGCATTGCATTGCACAAGCGATCTAATGATGTGCATTGAAAAATAATATAGTTTATGCACTTGTGCGCGGAGGTTATGCACTCCTTGCATTGCATTCTAGTGTGCATTGCATTGCACACCAGAGCTAACTCCTTCCCTTGTTCATTAAAGAGATAACATGTTGCATTGCATTGCACAAGTGATCTAACGTTGTGCATTGAAAAATAACATAGGTTATGCACTTTTTGCATTGCATTGCATTGCACACCAGAACTAACTCCTTCCCATGTTCATTAAAGAGATAACATGTTGCATTGCATTGCACAAACGATCCAACGTTGTGCAATGAAGAATAACACATAGGCTATGCACTTCGTGCATTGCATTGCATTGCATTAGACACCAGAACTAACTCAATCCCCTGTTCATTAAAGAGATAACATATATTTTGTTGCAATTCATTGCACAAACAATCTAACGTTGTGCATTGAAGAATCACATAGGCTATGCACTTTTTGCATTGCATTGCATTGCACACCAGAACTAATTCATTCCCATGTTCATTAAAGAGATAACGAATGTTATTGCATTGCATTGCACTAACGATCTAACGTTGTGCATTGAAGAATCACATAGGCTAATCACTTCTTGCATTGCATAGCATTGCACACCAGAACTAACTCAATCCAATGTTCATTAAAGAGATAATGTGTGTTATTGCATTGCATTACACAAACGATCTAACGTTGTGCATTGAAGAATAACATAAGCTATGCACTTTTTGCATTGCATTGCACACCAGAACTTACTCAATCCCAAGTTCATTAAAGAGATAACGTGCATTGCATTGCACAAACGATCTAACGTTGTAGGCTAATAGGCTATGCATTTTTTGCATTGCATTGCACAAACGATCTAACGTTGTGCATTGAAGAAAAACATATTGGCTATGCACTTCTTGCATTGCATTGCACACCAGAACAAACTCAATCCCATGTTAATTAAAGAGATAATATATGTGTTGGTGCATTGCATTGCACAAACGATCTAACGTTGTGCATCATTGAAGAAAAACAAATAGGATATGCACTATTCGCCTTGCATTGCATTGCACACCAGAAGTAACTCTGTGTGTTCATTGAAGATCATTTGATCATTATAAGACCATGTTCATTAAAGAGATAACATAAGTTTTGCTGCATTGCATTGCACAAACGATCTAACGTTGTGCATTGGAGAATAACATAGGCTATGCACTTTTTGCATTGCATTGCATTGCATTGCACAACAGAACTAACTTATTCCCATGTTCATTAAAGAGATAACATATTTGTTGTATTGCATTGCACAAACGATGTAATTTTGTGCACTGAAGACTAACATACAGGTTATGCACTTCTTGCATTATATTGCCCATCAGAACTAACTCATTCCCATGTTCATTAAAGAGATAACATATGCATTGTTGCATTGCATTGCACAAACGATCTAACGTTGTGCATTGAAGAATAACATAGGCTATTCACTTCTTGCATTGCATTGCATTGCATGCACACCAGAACAAACTCAATCCCATGTTAATTAAAGAGATAATATATATGTTGGTGCATTGCATTGCACAAACGATCTAACGTTGTGCATTGAAGAATAACATATAGGGTATGAACCTCTTGCATTGCATTGCATTGCACACTAGAACTAACTCAATCCCATGTGGACAAAAGGTATCATTCCAGCATCCTGGAAAAGAGCAGAGGGGTGTTTTGTACCCAAGGAAATGGACTCCTCCGACATCAGTCAGTTCCGAGCCATTTCTCTCCTAAGTGTCGAATGCAAGGTATTCTTTTCTGTCCTGGCAAAAAGGATGACTACCTACATGGTGAAGAACAAATATGTCGACACATCAGTCCAGAAGGGTGGCATTCCAGGTTTCTACAGGTGCTTGGAACATACGGGCATTTAGTGATAAGAAGTGGGAAAGTGACCAGCAAGTTCCAGTTGCGAGTACAGGGGAGACGATACCATCAATTGAGGAAAACCCAATTAAGTGCCTAGGGAAATGGTGACGACGCATCCCTGACCGACAGATGCAACGTTTCCAGGACAGAGAAACAGGCAGATGCATGGCTGAGTAAGATCGAGGGGTCAGGACTGCCAGGAAAGTTCAAGGCCTGGCACTTCCAGCACGGTCTGCTACCACGACTCATGTGGCTACTGACAATCTATGAAGTACCTATGACAGCAGTGGAAAGAGTCGAGAGGCGAGTGAACAAACACCTTCGCAAGTGGCTCAGAATCCCACCAAGCTTCAGTAGGGCTATACACCAGGTCTGGTCAGGTATAACTACCCCTATCATCAGTGGTGGAAGAGTTCAAGGTGGAAAAGTGCCGGGTTGTTATGATGTACCAAGACTCCACTGATGAAAAAGTCAGAAGAGCAGGCGCCACTACGAGATCAGGACGCAAATGGGCGGCTGACACATCAGTGGCGCAAGCTGAAAGCGCATTGAAGCTGAAGGACATCATCGGGAACCCATGCGTAGGGAGGCAAGGACTCGGATCCACCTACTTCCAGAAAAGCAGACCCAAGGCAGAGGAGGGACATGATTCAAGCCGAGGTCCGACACCTGGAGGAAGAAAGGCGCAGGTCTAGGGCCGTCGAACTTGGAGCACAAGGTGCCTGGACAAAGTGGGACCTGCCGAAGTGGAAGATCACGTGGCCTGAGATCTGGAGACTGGAGCCCTTTCGCATCTCATTCCTGCTCCGTTCAGTGTACGATACCCTTCCTTCACCAACAAACCTCCACAGATGGGGAATGAGGGAGGACCCATTGTGTAGGCTATGCGGAGGGAGGGGAACAATGGCACACATACTGGCAGGATGCAAAACAGCTCTTAGCCAAGGAAGATACAGGTGGCGCCATGACAAGGTTCTCAGTGCACTGGCTGACATCTTGGAGCGGGAGAGGCAGAAAAAGCGCCAGACCAGTACAAGGCCGGCGACATCCATTCAGTTCATCTGAGAAGGGGAGAAACCACCAGCCCCCAAGAAGACAAAAAAGAGCCTCTTGCAAGCAGCACAATCCTGGGAGATGAGGGTGGACCTGGGAAGGAAACTAGTGTTCCCCCAGGTTGTGCAAACACCGCTGAGGCCGGACGTGGTCTTATGGTCTGAGGAGGCAAGGAAGATAATCTTGATTGAACTGACGGTCCCGTGGGAAGACGGGTGCGAGGAGGCCTATGAGCGGAAAGCCACCAAGTATCAGGACCAAGAGACGTTGAGCAGTGCAGGGCCAAAGGGTGGCAGAACTTGGCAGAACTGGCTATTCCCGGTTGAGGTCGGGTGTAGGGGTTTCCCGGCGCAGTCTGTGTGGAAGATACTCACAGCTCTGGGTATAGCAGGAAGGGAGAGGAAGGCAGCTGTCCATAGGTTGGGTGAGGCAGCAGAAAGAGCATCTTGCTGGCTCTGGAGTAGGAGGGAGGAGTTGAGCTGGGGGCCAGGAGGAGGTGGGCAGTGACTGGCCACCACTGCCGACCCGCCAACTGGAGGGTGTTGTGGTTCAGGGTCGAAACACCCCGTGAAAGTTGGACGCCACCTGACGACATCTTCTCCTGGCTGAAAGCTACAGACATGCACTACAGTGAGTGACTGAGTTACACAGGATAAGTATAGATGTATCCAATAGTATTCCCATGTTCATTAAAGAGATAACATATGCATTGTTGCATTGCATTGCACAAACGATCTAACGTTGTGCATTGCAGAATAACATAGGCTATGCACTTTTTGCATTGCATTGCATTGCACAACAGAACTAGATAACATATGTGTTGTTGTATTGCATTGCACAAACGATGTAATTTTGTGCATTGAAGACTGACATATAGGTTATGCACTTCTTGCATTGTATTGCCCATCAGAACTAACTCATTCCCATGTTCATTAAAGAGATAACATATGCATTGCATTGCACAAACGATCTAACGTTGTGCATTGAAGAATAATATAGGCTATGCACTTCTTGCATTGTATTGCACACCAGAACTAACTCATTCCCATGTTCATTAAAGAGATAACATGTGTTGTTGCATTGTATTGGACAAACGATCTAACGTTGTGCACTGAAGAATAACATAGGCTTTGCACTGAAGAATAACATAGGCTAAGCACTTCTTGCATTGCATTGCACACCAGAACTAACTCATTCCCAAACTCATTGCGTTGTGCTTGGGAATGAGTGTTGGTGCATTGCATTTCACGATTAAACTCCACTGCATAAAAGATCAAACTGTTATATAATAATACATTATTATTCAAAGCTAATTCTTCGATCGTTTGTGCAATGAGTTATATGTTTATAACTCATGTTATCTTTTCATTGCACATGAGGTATGAAGTAATCTATGCATTGGAATGCAAGAGGTAAATGCAATAATTTCCATTCAAAGCAAAAATGAATTAGTTATTCAGTGCAATGCGTAAGCCCATGTTATGTGTCAAATCAGGCCTACGGAGTATATTTTCTGTCCAAAGATTTCTTACTACACATACAGACTGACTTCTTGTGATATTGTATTAGCCAGACAGTAGTCCATTTCTGACCTGCTGCACATATTTCTGACCCAAGAGAAATCGATCTTGAACTTTCTTTAAATTCTCGTACAATCTTTCTGATTTTGCATCAGCCATACAAAAGTCCATTTTTGGCCTACTGAATAAATTTCTGGATAAAGAGTCCTTGATCTTGAACTTTCTATTCATAATTATAGACTATTTCAGACAGTACATCGGACAGACAATTGTCCATATTAATTATTGAACATATTTCTTGCCAAAAAGTCCATGATCTTTCATTCTGTACATGCTCATTGACTCCTTTTAGTGTTTCATCAGCCAGATAGTCCATAATTGACCTACTGAAAATTACCTTTCTGGTAAAAGAGCCGTCGATTTTGAACTTTCTATACATGTTCATTAACTCCTTATGATGATTATCAGCCAGACAATTGTCCATAACTGACCTACTGAACATATTGCTGCCCGAAGAGTCTATGAACTTGAACTTTCTATTCATAATCATTGACTTCTGATGTTTCATCATCCATACTGCAGTCCATTTTCGACCTACTTGAATATATTTCTGGCAAAAGAGTCCTCGATCTTGAACTTTCTATAGATTATATTGAACATATTTCTGACCGAAGAGTAATTGATCTTGAACTTCCTATTCATGCTTATTGACTCCTGATGTTTCATCAGCCAGAGAGCCAGAATTAACCTACTGAACACATTAATGGCCAAAGAGTCCTAAATCTTGAACTTTCTATACATACTCATAATCTCCTTCTGATTCTTCATAAGCCATATAAAAGTCCAAATCTGACCTATTGAACTTATTTCTTGTCAATGGGTCCTTCAAAAGGTTTTAAACTATAGACTTCTTCTGATGTTAAATCAGCCAGACAGAGGCCCCTTTTTGAACTACTGAACATATTTCATGCCTAAGAGAAAGAGTTTTCTATACATACTCGTTGACTCCATCTGATGTTACTTCAGCCATACAGAAGTCCATAATTGACCCAAGGAACATATTTCTGGCCAAAGAGTCCTCAATCTTAAACTTTCTATATATACTCATAGTCTCCTTCTGATTCTTCATAAGCCATATAATATATGTCCATATATGACCTATTATTACTTCTGGTCAAAAGTTTTCAAACCTCAAAAGTTTTCTCCTCAAAATTTTTCAAACTAAAATTATAGACTCCTTCTGATGATAAATCAGACCAAAAAAGGTAAAATTTTGACTCTTGAGTCAATATGTATAGAGAGTTAATGTTCAGTTACAGTACAGTACACTATGGCCAAAAATATATTCAGAGGGTCACATATGGACACCTGTTAATGTGATGTATCATCAGAAGAAGTCTATGAGTATGTAGTAAGTTAACTTGTGAGGACATTTTTGCCAAAAATATTTTCACTTCGCCAGATATGGACATCTAGGAGTCTATGAGAATGTATAGAAAGCCCAAGATCGAGGACTCTTTGGCCATAAATATATTCCTTGATCAAATATGGAATTCTGTTAAGGCTGATTTGACATCAGAAGGAATCGATCATTTTATAATAGTAAAAAACATTTGGAGGATTCTTTGGCCAAAACTATGTTCAATTGTTCAAATGTTTACTACAGTCTGGCTGATATGATATCACAAGAAGTCTGTATCGAATGAGAAATTTTTATAGTAAGGTTAAAGTTCAAGGTCTCTGTCCAGAAATAGGTTCAAAAGGTCAAATATGGACTGTATGGCTGATTTAACATCAGAAGGAGTCTATGAGTTTCTAAGAGTAAAAAACATTTTCAGGATTCTTTGGCCAAAATATGTTAAATATGGACTACAGTCTAGCTGCTATAACATCATGATAAGTCTGTATAGTAGGGGAACTATGTATAGTAAGGTAAATGTTCAAGGTCTCTGGCCAGAAATATGTTCAGAAGGTCAAATATGGACTTCTGTATGGCTGATTTAACATCAGAGGGAGTCTATATGTTTATGATAGACAAAATCTTTTTGAGAACTCATTGGTCATTTTTTTTCAATCGGTCAAATATGGACTACTCTATGCCTGATTTAACATTACGAGAAGTCAGTCTATATGTATAGTGAGTTAATGTTCATGGACTCTGGCCAGAAATATGTTCAGTGGGTGAAAAATTGACTACTGGCTGAAAATATAACATCACAAGAAGTCAATCTGTAGTAAAGCAAGATAATGTTCAAGAACTCTTTGGCCAGAAATATGTTCAGTATGTCAAAAGGGGACCTCTGAATAGCTGATTTATCATCAGAAAGAGTCTTGAACTTTACATAGTTTAAAAACTTTTGAGGACCCTTTGACCAGAAATAAGTTCATAAGGTCAGATATGGATATCTAAATAGCTCATGTAGCATTAGAAGGATGAGTATTTATAGAAAGTCCAAGATCGAGGATTCTTTGGCCATAAATATATTCCTTGGGTCAGATATGGACTTCTGTAAGGCTGATTTGATATCAGAAGGAGTCGATAAGTTTATAATAGTAAAAAACATTTTGAGGAATATTTGGCCAAAAATATGTTCAGAAGGTCAAATATAGACTTCTGTATGGTTGACGTAACATCAGGAGTTGACGAGTATGTATAGAAAGTTAACATAACATGAATGCTGGTTTATTGCATTGCACACATGGTCTAACGATGTTCAGAGAAAAAACACACAATCTAAGCAGCTAAGCGCTTGTTGCATTTCAATGCATACCAGAACCGACTCATTCCGTTGTGAAATGCAGAGATAATATAGGTGCAGTTGCACTGCATTGCACACTGACTTTTTTTTCAATTGCACACCAGAACGATGTACATGAGCAATACCGTATAAGCAATGCGCTTGTTGCACAGTAATGCATACAATAAGTAACTCATTCCCATGTACATTAAAGAGATAACATATGTGTTGTTGCATTGCATTTCACAGACGATCAAACGCGTTGTGCACTGAAGAATAACATTTAAGCTATGAGTGCATTGAATACACAATTGAACTACATCATTACGGTGTTCTGAGAGATAGCATGTTTACTGTTGCATTGCAAAAAAAGAGAGATTGCTTTCGCATTTTATTGCATGGGAAATTATTGCAATAGCAATTCCTCTAGTTGCACACAACAATAACGTTATGCAATGAAGAGATAACATATGCTGTTGCTGTTTGTGCGTTAAGGAAATAACATGAGTGCTGGTGTAATTCATTGCACACAAGATCTAATGATGTTAATAGAACAATAACATACAAGCTAAGCGATTGTTGCATTTCAATGCATCCCAGAACTGACTTTCTCCATTGTTGAAATTCATACGCTGATTGTTGATATCTGTGTGTGTCAGCGGAAGCTTATTTTTTGATCTCATGTTTGTTAAAGTCTTCTAACTGATTGTTATAATATTGCTAGATTTCATGCTGCAGTAACACAGGGTTTGTGATGTGAAAATATTAATGGAACAACACAACTGTTAGATTCCTAAGACATCAGTGAAACAGGTTATTTCATGATGATTATAAAACCATCAACAGGTAACCATCATCACCTGATCTCGTTTCACTTTAGCTTTCTTTGCTGCTGCAAATGTGTTTGACAAACACACTGTCACAGCGGCCAAAAAAAAACAAAAAAGATAATAAGAGTTAAGAGCCCAACTAATGGAAACACTAATCACCGTTATGGTGATTTCAAATGAAAGTTAAACCCCTGTTAATTCTCAATAAAAACGTCTGTAGATGTCTGACAGAAATAAAGTCAGTCTGGTTAGTAATATGTGAAGCTGGTAATGCTGTTTGTGGAGTTGTTTAATCCTCCTCTGCTGAGATCTTCACAGATTTAATGTCTTCTTTTCTCTTCAGTTGATTTTATCTAAGACTGTGGCTGAAGTCAGTTGTAGTTCTTGTGTTTCTGCTAGTCTCTTTTTCTGTTCTCTTCTTTCCTTCAGTGATTCTGCTTGATAACAGGCTTATTAAGGCTGAGATGACTCCATATTTAATATACACATATTTTATGGCTCAGCTAAGGTCCAGTTCTGGTTTATTTCTTTGCTCTTGGCTGACATGTGGCATTACTATGGCCTGCTTGTGGCCCAGATCTGGCAAACAGGAATGGTCCGCACAAGTGCCATCATTCCACGCTGCATGTGGGCCAGATCTGGCCCACATGCAGATCGTTAGATCACAACATTAGATCGTTTGTGCAATGCAATGCAACATGTTATCTCTTTAATGAGCATGGGAAGGAGTTAGCTCTGGTGTGCAATGTGGTGGTGCACACTGAATTTATTTCTTGACCCAAGAAACATATTTCTGGCCAAAGAGTCCTCGATCTTGGGCTTTCTATACATACTCATAGACTCCTTCTGATGCTTCATAAGCCATATAGATGTCCATATCTGACCTTTTGAACTTATTTCTAGTCAAAGCATCCTGAACATTTTTCAAACTATATAAAGTTATCGACTCCTTCTGATGTCAAATCAGCCTTATTTGACCCAAGGAATATATTTATGGCCAAAGAGTCCTTGATCGTGGACTTTCTATACATACTCATAGACTCCTAATGCAACATGTAGATGTCCATATCTGACCTTTTTAACTTATTTCTGGTCAAAGGGTCCTCAAAAGTTTTTAAACAATATAAAGTTATAGACTCTTTCTGATGATAAATCAACTATTCAGTGGTCCCCTTTTGACCTAATGAACATATTTCTGGCCAAAGAACCCTAAAAGAATAACACTATACATTCAGATTGATATGTTCGGATGTTATATCATCCTGACAAAAGTCCATATTTGACATACTGAATTTTTTTCTGGCCAAGGAGTACTTGAAACTTGACCTTTCCATAAATACTCGTTGACTCTTTCTGAGGTTACGTCAGCCATACAAAAGTCCATATTGGACCCAAGAAACATATTTCTGGCCAAAGAGTCCTCGATCTTGGGCTTTCTATACATACTCATAGACTCCTTCTGATGCTTCATAAGCCATATAGATGTCCATATCTGACCTTTTGAACTTATTTCTAGTCAAAGCGTCCTGAACATTTTTCAAACTATATAAAGTTATCGACTCCTTCTGATGTCAAATCAGCCTTATTTGACCCAAGGAATATATTTATGGCCAAAGAGTCCTCGATCGTGGACTTTTTATACATACTCACAGACTCCTTTTAATGCAACATGTAGATATCCATATCTGACCTTTTGAACTTATTTCTGGGCAAACGGTCCTAAATTGTTTTTAAACAATATAAAGTTATAGACTCTTTCTGATGACAAATCAGCTATTCAGAGGTCCCCTTTTGACCTACTTAACATATTTCTGGCCAAAGAGTCCTAAAAGATTAACCCTATACATTCAGATTTATATCCTCGGATATTATATCATCCTGACAAAAGTCCATATTTGACACATTGAATTTTTTTCTGGCCAAGGAGAACTTGAAAAATGACCTTTCCATATATACTTGTTGACTCTTTCTGCTGTTACGTCATCCATACAGAAGTCCATATTTGACCCAAAGAACATATTTCTGGCCAAAGAGTCCTCAATCTTGGGCTTTCTATACATACTCATAGACTCCTTCTGATGCTTCATAAGCCATTTAAGGTCCATATCTGACCTCTTGAACTTATTTCTGGTCAAAGTGTCCTGAACATTTTTCAAACTATATAAAGTTATTGACTCCTTCTGATGGCAAATCAGCCTTATTTGAACCCAAGGAATATATTTATGGCCAAAGAGTCCTCTATCTTGGACTTTCTATACATACTCATAGACTCCTTCTAATGCAACATGTAGATATTGTGACGACATCTGCTGTTGATTCTGTGAATTGCGGTTGGCACCTGAGCCCATTAATCACCTTGATTGCCAGTCTACTGGAAACACCTGTGTTCGTGCCTTGGATGCTGTTTAAGAGATCACCAATTGACCGGACAATTCATTCTTTGGTTTTGACGCTTTGGTTTTGGACTCTTTGGTTGTGTTGTATTTTGTTACTTGTAAGGACATTAGCTCTAAGGGGAAATATTAATAATAATCCATAATTACCAATTATGATTAATTATTAATATTTGGGTCAGTTAATCAGATTAACTTTGAGGTAAGCCAAAGTAATATTACAATCAATTAATCAGTTCCAAAGAACTCTTTGATTATTCATTTATTCTAAGGAAAATGTATTGTTCATGGTCGCTGAAAGATAATTATTCCTTATGTAAGGACATTAGCTCTAAGGGGAAATATTAATAATAATCCATAATTACCAATTATGATTAATTATTAATATTTGGGTCAGTTAATCAGATTAACTTTGAGGTAAGCCAAAGTAATATTACAATCAATTAATCAGTTCCAAAGAACTCTTTGATTATTCATTTATTCTAAGGAAAATGTATTGTTCATGGTCGCTGAAAGATAATTATTCCTTATGTACAGCAATTAGCATGTAGCAAGATCAAAATCGTAAAAGGGACTTTGTATGCAAACAGAGGATCAGAAACCAAATTCATAATCGTGCACAAATTTTATTAACTAAATCACAAACATAACTAACACTAAACAAACATAAATACATTCATACATTCATACATACATGCATAGGTAAAGGGGTGAGTGGTGTGGAACAGGAAATAGAACTATGGAATAAGATCTCAGTATGAGAAGAAGAACCATCAGCTTATTTCATAGCAATCTCATCAAAGAATACTTGCATGGCAGTTGCAATCGTGGAAAATTCTTGGATTGGATTGGATTCGTTGATTGGGTCTATGGCCTTGAAGAAAAGCATGGTGGCTTCGAGCACATGGCTGTTGTGAGTCGAAGCCTGCTGTCCTGGCTTGAAGACCAGGAGTGGATCGTTGAGCCAGTGATGGTAAAGTTGCAGTTGTTTTCTAGATTGAAGAAAAGTCTGACTCCCTTTTTGGAGTATGAAAGCATGGCAGGCATTGCTCAGGCCTGTTTGGGCCCAGGGAGCTGGGCCCAAGTGGGGGGGAAGGGGTCCAGCCCATCCCCCAGTAACAGCAGAAGCTGCCTTGTTGTCGGATGAGAAGCGTTGAGAAGAGAGAACGGTCACTGTGGTCAGTCTCTAATAAAGCCTGAGAATGGCCACCCCTCTCTGGGTTTGCTGTACCAATGAGAAGGGTGGACTGTCTGGCGGGAGTTTCTTCTGTCACCAGGATTTACAAGCCTTTGTCTTAAGCGTGCTCACTCGGACTGGCATGCTGGATTGGTGTTTAATGACACTACTAAGGAAGATTCTTAGTAATTCTAATGTGTTGCACAGCTATTGGCATATCATGTACACAATCATTTCGATCTTCAAAGCACCAATTTATCGAGACCAAACATGGTTACATAGACAGTTGGTCTTGTAATAACTACATAGTATCAAAGAGATCATAGTATCAACAGAATTATTAAAAGACAAAACACACAACAGTAAATCATTCTCAAAATGTTCTGGAATGCCTGTACATTTCATGTCAGTCAGTTCATCAATAAATGAATGCAGGAGAGTTTGTTCTGATATCTGTGGCAGAGTTAGTTACTTGTTAGCATTCCTGAGAGTCATAAAACATCCTATCTGATCGCGGCCATGTCAGCCAGGCCCCTTTCACCCCGCCTGGGGGTTGGGACCCTGCTCTCGGATGGAAGTTTTAAAGATTGGTGTGCGCATATGGCAAATAATTGTGTCTGATTTGTCTCAGTCGCTACAGATTCCCCCCCTTTCGGTCGTTGTTGTCCCTCTCAAGGACAACCACGAACGATGTTGAAAGTGCAGAAAGATCAGACACTGTCATACAAGGCTGGAAGGCCATGGTGGCCTCTGGTTGCTGGTGTTTCCTGGAGCGGTGGTCGTTCCACCAGGTGTTGTAGACAGTAGCCAAGTACAGGTCTTTGAGTTGGTGCAGCAGGTGCCGAGGCAGCAGGTGCCTTGACAGGGTGTCACCGGTCATTCTGAAGTTAATTAGTTTCGGGGCAGGTGTTTGCCTGTGGTTGCAGGAAGGGGTTAGGGCTCTATGTAGCATAGAGAGGTTTTCAGGCCGACCTAGTGCTGGTGGCAGGAGGTCAGAAGGTAGTCTGAAGAATTGAAGTGTTGCTCCGTCCTTATGGCGGTGCTGATGTGAGCTTGCCTAAGCTGGGGTAGGCAAGGAGTCAGATGCTTGTATTTTACAGGACTCCTCGGGTGAGTCCTGTTCAGGGAGCTGGTTTGCGTGTGTCAGCAGCTCCTGTAGCTCTGAGTCAGGTGTGTCCAGCTGTCCTTGTGGAGCCTCCGATTGACACCTGTGTGAATGGTGTGGAGGAGGATGTTGTCGTTGACAGCCTATGGTCATTTTGTGGTGTTTGCAGGTGGAGGGTGCTGTCCTCCATGGCTTCTCCAAGAGCTTGACTGTTACCTGGGTTACCTGGACAGTTCTGCGCTGGTGCTGGGCATGCTCAGTCCAGCTGCGTTGAATCTGGTTTGAAACTCAGTCTCTAGCTGGTGTGTGAGGCTTTGAGCACAGGTCCGCTCCTTGTGGGACGCTGTGATCTTTATAGAAGGTTGTGTACCTTCTGTTTCCCACCCAAAAGGTGGGGTAAGGAGATGATACTCTTGATCAGCCTGGTGAGGCTATAACTCTGTCTTGGGTCATGGGTCGTTGGTCCTCTTCTCTCAAGGTTCAGTAACGTTTGGCTCTGGTGCTGTAGGATGTCAGCAGCCTTGGTGGAACAGTGTTCCTTGTGAGGGCTTGTCAGTTCTTTCGGTCTCCTGTCTGGTTAGGGTCAGATTGAACAGAGGATCTGCGACATTTTTGACACCCTAGGGGTGAGAGGCTAATGCATGACCTTAAAGAGTTCAGAGCTAAGGTTTGATAGGTTAGCTAGGTATGTAGCATAAAGCTAGGTGTTTATGTGTAGCTTGTCAAGTGTGTCTTGTATCCTTATCATCTTAGCTGTGGGTGTTAGTGTTAGTAGACCTTTTTTTTTGAAAAGGGCATAAGCCAAGAGGAAATAAATGACTTAAGATGGTTCTTATGGCTAAATTATTTCTCTGGACTTAACTGGTTGTTCACAACGGGCTTGGCGAAGTGAATGATAGTAGGAAAAGGACAGTTTTCCTATTCAGATTATGCTTATTATCAATCCTCAGGACTATAGTTATGCCCTAGTAATCGTTGAGATTACTTGTTTTGCAGGGTCATAAAAATGAGTGCACTTGTTGAAAATAAACAAAATCACAAATAAAGGTGTCTCTGGTTCCTTTCTGGGCCCTATGGGGACTGGAACCACATTAGAACAAGAGGGGAAATGTAAATAAATCAAATAAATGACAGAATAGACAAGTGAATAGCTGACGGCTATTATCAAAGTAAAATAATAAATAAAAAGGACTTAAATAAGTGATAAAAACAGCGAATCATCTGAAATTGGGAATAATCAATGGCACGAGTGGCTAAACTTTGCACTGTGCACAACACAAGCTGTAGAAAAAGGCTTCAAGTAAATGATGCTAACCGCTAACTGTAGCAGTTATTATTTATCTTGGTCTAAGCTGAACGGACGCTAGGTTAGGTTGGCTTAGCTCTCTAGGCTGATTTGTTTACAATATGACGTTATGCGTTTGCACTTCCTGTGACAAGTCGTTGTCAAGGGAACCATGTCAGAGCAATTCAACAGTCTATGACGAATGTCTGTACATTTGAAATGAGTCATACATGTTTAAACAAGTTAAAATGTGGCGCCTATACTTTGAGTCTTTCCAAAACTTGATGTTACATTCAGTAAAATGCAAATGTGGTTTGGCATTTGAAACTTTTACTCATGTAATGCTTCTCTTTACTTTAAACAACTTCTTCTAATTGTTTGAAAGTGAGGAAATGGATTTGCTGTAAGTTAAAGCTTTCCTAAACATACAAGGTTACGTCCATGCATAAATATTGACTTTCAGCGAGTGAAACAATCTTGATCACTAAGTAGCTCTGCTTGTAGATGCAGCCCAAAATCTAGATGAATTACATCAATCTAACAATAATTTGTAAGGCCTTTACATTGTAGAAAGGAGGGGACATCACCCAAGTCTACTTGTATATAACACTGTACTGAGATTTCTTCGTCCGAACAGATTAAATAATGCTGCACTTTGGATTTCTCCAGTCAAGGCAGAATAATAAATACCGGCACAGCATGCCGCTGAGTTGAGCTTCCTTTGTCAAACAGACTTAAGCTTTAATGCTGAAATTGCCGATACTAGTTAAAAATCTATGACTTTTTATTCTTAGTAGAGATGTCGATTACAGCTATCGTTTTATCTGCACTTAAACAAGCCAGTAACTAGTGATCAAAGTGCGTATCTCAGGTTGTATCCTATTTGGATTGCAATGATCAAATGTCTGTATGGTTCGAAAGCAGTGCATAGTCTGTTGGCGCGTTGGGCTTACGTATGCATTCAAGATTTTCTTTAAGTCAGTAAAATTCTAATTTTACTAATGCCGCTTCCTGCTTCTTTTGAGCACACATTTTCATCTACTTTAAAAGTCCTATGTCCTATGCTGACTATGAACTTTGTAGCAGCGGTTTGCATTATGGTCGGGCTGTGTGTCTTCTGATCTTTGCCGTTCAGAGTCAGTGGGGTTTATGAACCCTTTCTGATGAGGCCTCGTGTGTTAAAGGCATTCTGCGTCAGGTCACACATTGTTGAGTGGGCATTGCATGGAGCTGCCAGGAATGGTGACTAACTGGTTTTGGAGAAAAAGGTTCTTGGAGCATCGCTTCATGTGTCGTTTCAGGGTTTGTCTGAATTAAACCTTTTCCTCTGCGCCTGCAGAGCCTCTCAGGACACTGGCGGGTGACTGTCGAGCCAAGGGTTTGACTCCTCCCCCCCTTTGTACAGGGCTGGGGGAGCTTATGCGGCTGATGTGAAGTTTAGCTTTAGCAAACTTTAGAAGTTTATGTGAAGTCCATTTGCAGGTGGTTGGACTGTTTCAGTTCTGTTCAGGGTCACATTCTGTTTGTCTATAATGTTGCAGCATTGTTGAGTCAGTGTTTGGACTTCAGCTCTGACTGGACACTCATGACTTTAGTGTCTCTCTTTGAGCTCAACCAGTTTTTTAAGGTCATTTACCTCCTGTTTAAGGCCTGAGGGAGCGTGGCTAAGGAGAAGATGATGCTGGTCAGCTCTTGGTGACTCAGGCTGGGTGTCAGACGTCCGCTTTCGTTGTCGTCTAACGGTTCCCTTCTCTGCCTCGGCAGGTCGTTGTCTGCTTCAGGCTGGAGGATGTCGAGGACGTGGCTCTGCCGGTTTCCAGGTGGTTCTGGTGGGTGGCAGGGCTGGATGTCTGAGGCCTACTGGCATACTTTGTGGGAACACAAGAGAGAAGTGACAAAGGCCAATGCAAGTTTCTACAGAGGTGGCTCTGTGGGCCATTAAATTTAGTGTTGGTGAGCACACAACAAAAGGGTTTTGAGTATTCAAGTTGATGTGCTTTAAGCAGCATCGACTGATGACTGGCCTCTTACATGTCCTAAAACTATTACTCAAAACTGATGGTTCTTTTCACGTTTTACTACGAGAGTAGCAAATAGAGAAAAACAAAATAGAAACAATAGAAATCTGAAAGGGAAGGGAAGGTGTGTTCTACCTATTTAAGTTTAGCTAGGAGACATAGGTAAACAGGTGTCACGTATGGGTTAAGCTGCTGTAAGACGAAGCTAGCAGGGACACATCAAACATCAGACAAAAAGGTCAAAAGAAGAAGAAACAGCGGGAAGTGTCTCCCGTTCTGTCTTTTGCCTACTGTGCGTTTACGTTAACCGTACTTCATGTACTTAACTTGGTGCTAAGGAGTAAGGAGGGTTAAAGCACAGACAGGGGTTAGGATTCTAATGACCTGGGTCGTTACAGAAACAACAGTTGCTATAATTACTGTAATCCTATAGAGAGAGGGAAGATGTCGATAGGAAGTACCTAAGATAAGGTATAAGTAAAGGTAGAATGTCCTTATAGCTCAAAACCAAAGGAAAGGGAAACAATTGATTTAGTTAAATCTCAAATTTAGTTAAACTTTATTTAGCTGAATATGGAAATTCAGGCTAAAATAAAGTAAGTAAATAAATTGAATAAAATCAAAATCAAAAGTAAACAGGGATTGTCCTCATAGCCCTGGTAACTAAAAGGGAAATTGAATAAGCAAATTGATTTAATTAAATCTCAAATTTAATTAAATTTAACTTAACTGAATAGGAATATTCAGGCTCATCAGGTGTAAATACACACACAAAAAAAAATAGGGGTAGACTTAAGTCGAAATAAATGAAACACAAATAAAACCAAGGTATCTGGGTTTCAACTAAAGTGAAACCAAAAAGGGGGGGGGGTCGAGAGAGGGAGAGAGAGACAGAAATAGAGAGAGGGCGGAGTAGTTTAAACCGCCTATGATACGTGCTTCGTGAAGCTCGGAAACCGGTGTGAATCATTTGTCTCAAATCAGTGATTCTGAGCATGTATCAGACTGTTAAAGTCACAGGATTTCAGTAAACGGGCTTTGTTGCGCGTCATAGATATTTAGAAATTATTCTAAATTTCAACGGTTCGTGAAACAATGTGTATTTGATTTCTATGTGATCTTGTATCACTTTATAGATTCGTACACATTTAATGACACATTTGATAAAAGGAAGAGGCGAATTTAATAGTCTCTTTCATAAACGAGCCCTACAGTTTATTAAATTATTGTGCCTTGAAAGACACCTCATAGTATTAGATAGTTTGTGCGTTGCTATAACATGCTTACACCTTTGATCAAACCTTTGCGATTGGTTTGTTAAAGGTGTTTCATTACGCTGAGTTCTCTACACTTACACTGTTCTGACCAGCAGGGGTCGCCAAAGAGGGCGCTTCAAAACAAAGAATCATTTGTGATGCAATTGACTCCTTTGATTCAAAGACTCGAGAAGCTTTGACTCTTGTGTTCAAAACACTACCCCTTTGTTTCAAGGGCCACGGTCCAAAGTCTGTAGTCTTTGGTTTAAAGGTTACACTTTACGCTCGCACGTGTCTAAGTTTTAGTCAGTGCTAAAAGCTATCACTCGAGGTAAAGGGGCTTGTATGCGCGTAGGGTTGCTAGCGAGCTGGCTTTGGCTACACGCATTCACTTGTTTACACAAGGGGTCTGTGAGATTGGTGCTGTTCTTCACGTAAACAGAAGTGCCTGCTCGCACTTCAGACACACTGCCAACCAGCAACACAAGTCGAACGGAGCAGCGTTCGCATTGTGCTGAAGGTTTGCACTGAGTCAGAGATTGTCTAGTTTAGACACATGACGTTGCATGTAAGTGATTCTTTCACAAATCAAACAGCACCGTTCTTTCACAGACAATGGCAAATTCCTAGTTAGCTAGGCTAGAATTTATACCACTAAATCGACGCGATTGTTTCATATGTGCGGTTTAGCAGTTTAATATGAATACAATGACGTGACGAATAATAATAAGGCCTTAAATCGGTGAGGAGGAACATCGCTCAAACACCTTAAAAATTGCTGAAAATGGGGATTTCTTCGCCCATCTCAGACTAATTTGTTCTGGTACCATCTATACGTGCGGCTAATCTGAGATTTCTTCGTCAGAGAAGGCTTACGATCACTTTAGAACTGAAATTAGGGTTGCTTTGCTAATATCAGGAACCATTTATACCGGCGGCTAATCTGAGATTTCTTTGTCAGAGAAGGCTTACGCTCGATTTATATCTGAAATTAGGATTTCTTCGCTAAAATCAGAAGTTTCTTATTGTACGATTTAAACATGCATAATAGCATTGAGAAACTTTCTGCCATTCGTAGGAAGGCATATTCAAACAATAGTTTTGCTGATTTTATCAGAAACTTGTACGTGCATGTATGAGATGTTAATAAAAACTTATGGGACAACATATGATTGATTAATGTCTGCTTGCATACAATGTTTAATACAATTCCCAAGATTCTCCACCATATGTAAGGACATTAGCTCTAAGGGGAAATATTAATAATAATCCATAATTACCAATTATGATTAATTATTAATATTTGGGTCAGTTAATCAGATTAACTTTGAGGTAAGCCAAAGTAATATTACAATCAATTAATCAGTTCCAAAGAACTCTTTGATTATTCATTTATTCTAAGGAAAATGTATTGTTCATGGTCGCTGAAAGATAATTATTCCTTATGTAAGGACATTAGCTCTAAGGGGAAATATTAATAATAATCCATAATTACCAATTATGATTAATTATTAATATTTGGGTCAGTTAATCAGATTAACTTTGAGGTAAGCCAAAGTAATATTACAATCAATTAATCAGTTCCAAAGAACTCTTTGATTATTCATTTATTCTAAGGAAAATGTATTGTTCATGGTCGCTGAAAGATAATTATTCCTTATGTACAGCAATTAGCATGTAGCAAGATCAAAATCGTAAAAGGGACTTTGTATGCAAACAGAGGATCAGAAACCAAATTCATAATCGTGCACAAATTTTATTAACTAAATCACAAACATAACTAACACTAAACAAACATAAATACATTCATACATTCATACATACATGCATAGGTAAAGGGGTGAGTGGTGTGGAACAGGAAATAGAACTATGGAATAAGATCTCAGTATGAGAAGAAGAACCATCAGCTTATTTCATAGCAATCTCATCAAAGAATACTTGCATGGCAGTTGCAATCGTGGAAAATTCTTGGATTGGATTGGATTCGTTGATTGGGTCTATGGCCTTGAAGAAAAGCATGGTGGCTTCGAGCACATGGCTGTTGTGAGTCGAAGCCTGCTGTCCTGGCTTGAAGACCAGGAGTGGATCGTTGAGCCAGTGATGGTAAAGTTGCAGTTGTTTTCTAGATTGAAGAAAAGTCTGACTCCCTTTTTGGAGTATGAAAGCATGGCAGGCATTGCTCAGGCCTGTTTGGGCCCAGGGAGCTGGGCCCAAGTGGGGGGGAAGGGGTCCAGCCCATCCCCCAGTAACAGCAGAAGCTGCCTTGTTGTCGGATGAGAAGCGTTGAGAAGAGAGAACGGTCACTGTGGTCAGTCTCTAATAAAGCCTGAGAATGGCCACCCCTCTCTGGGTTTGCTGTACCAATGAGAAGGGTGGACTGTCTGGCGGGAGTTTCTTCTGTCACCAGGATTTACAAGCCTTTGTCTTAAGCGTGCTCACTCGGACTGGCATGCTGGATTGGTGTTTAATGACACTACTAAGGAAGATTCTTAGTAATTCTAATGTGTTGCACAGCTATTGGCATATCATGTACACAATCATTTCGATCTTCAAAGCACCAATTTATCGAGACCAAACATGGTTACATAGACAGTTGGTCTTGTAATAACTACATAGTATCAAAGAGATCATAGTATCAACAGAATTATTAAAAGACAAAACACACAACAGTAAATCATTCTCAAAATGTTCTGGAATGCCTGTACATTTCATGTCAGTCAGTTCATCAATAAATGAATGCAGGAGAGTTTGTTCTGATATCTGTGGCAGAGTTAGTTACTTGTTAGCATTCCTGAGAGTCATAAAACATCCTATCTGATCGCGGCCATGTCAGCCAGGCCCCTTTCACCCCGCCTGGGGGTTGGGACCCTGCTCTCGGATGGAAGTTTTAAAGATTGGTGTGCGCATATGGCAAATAATTGTGTCTGATTTGTCTCAGTCGCTACATACTCTTTTCATTTTCACTTCAACACTACATTACATTTCAAACCTGCACCTTGCCTTACACACTGACCTTACTGATGAATACAGAAACATTGTTATTTTCTTTAATTGATTTTCATCTTATTATTTAGTGTTGCCTTATTTTGTAATTAAATAAACATTTCTTTGAGCTTATAATTTGGTTTTCGTGTGTCCCTTGTTTTTGTTGCTTCCCTTGAGCCAAGGGTCGTAACAAATTGGGGGCTCGTCCGTATTTAGGTTATTTGATTCCGTTAAAGTTTTGTTTTCGTATAGTTTGATAATTGATTTATTAAAACAATTTTTTTTTGGACATGCGAAAATTTGTTTGTACCGAAGTCAATTAGTTCACCGTGTGAAATCACCAGTTGGTAAGTACATGTGCAATATTGTTTTTTTTGAACGTGAGTTTTCTCTGATAGGTATAGCGGCATGTTTCTTTTGAGACATGTCGGATTTGTTATTTTTCTGTAGTGTTGCGGTGAAAGTGGGTAGAAGTAATTATCTCGGGAGCACATCCGTGGTGTTGAAGGCGTCGCTGGTTTGACCAGTTGCGTTTTTCACCCAGCGGGCTACAGTGCATAAATACCCCCCACCGGTAATCGCATGAAGACTAGGGTTGAGTTAGGTAGAGGTATTGGAAAAGTAGGTAGAGGGAAAACTCTCGTTATTTGATTGCACTGTACTAATTCAATTATTCTGGTGATTTTTAGCATGGCTGATATTGATGAGTTTGTTAGTTCACCGTCGCATTAATTTTTGGACAGGTGTACTAAAGAGCAATTATTAAGTATTGCCGAACGTTATGAAATTGTGATTAAAGATAAAAGGCTCAAAGAAAGTGTTAAAATAGCTTTGAAAATTGAGTTAATCGAAAAAGGTTTATTAGACACTGAGATGAAGGAATATGTACCAGTTGCATCTGAATTAAAAAGTAATTTGTCTTTTGAACAACAAAAAGAGCTGCTACTTTTACAGATGGAACACGAGAGGTTAAAACTGCGTTCTGAAGAGGGTAAAGTGGAATTAGAAAAGGCAAAATTGGATTTGGAATTTCTCAAACTCAACCTGATGAAAGAAGGTAAGCTTTCTAGTTCTGGTCAGGAGCAGAGTGTGTTTTTTTCGATCACTTCTAATCTTAAACTTGTTCCCAAATTCAATGAGGAAGATCCTGATACTTTCTTTACTCTATTTGAACGCATGGCAGAATTAAGGAACTGGTCAAATGAGAATCGTGTTGCACTGCTGCAGTGTGTGTTAACTGGGAAAGCACAAGTAGCGTTCACTTCGTTGTCCGTTGATGATTGTAAAGATTATGGTACAGTTAAATCTCTCATTTTAAAGGCATATGAATGTGTACCCGAAGCATACAGACAGCACTTTCGATTGCAGAAAAAAGACGAGTTGCAAACAAACTTGGAATTTGTGCGTGATCTGAGAAAACACTTTAATCATTGGTGTAAGGCATTAGACATTAAAACATTGGAGGATTTAGTTCATTTGATGGTGTTGGAACAATTTAGAAATTCAGTTCCGAGCCGTATTGCTATGTTTATCAGTGAGCATAATGTTAAAACGCCAGAGGAAGCGGCTATGTTGGCCGATGATTTTGTACTGACGCACAAAACCACTTTTGTTGATTGGCATGCTCGTGATGTTCAGTATGTAAAGTCTCCGTCTACGTATAATCGTGTTTTCACAGGAAAATTTGATCCAAGCAAGATTTGCAATTACTGTCATGAGAAAGGACATTGGAAAGTAGATTGTCCGGTCCTTAAAAATAAATCCCAAAGTAATGCACAAAGTTCACAAGCTAAGCCTTCTGCTCTTGCAGCACCAGTCCTGTTGGCAGGGAGTGAAATCGTTGAAAGTCAAAAACTTGATGTTGATTTCTCTTCTTACTCACCTTTTATTACAGAAGGGCGTGTATCTCTGGTTGGAGAGAAAGAGGAAATTCCCGTTAAAATCTTGCGGGATACTGGCGCAATGGATTCATTTATTTTGGAATCAGTTTTGCCTTTTTCTTTGCAGTCTCATACTGGTGAGAGTGTTTTAATTCGTGGAATAGGACTGAATACTCTGTCTGTGCCTCTTCATAAGGTAAGGCTTCAGTCTGATTTGATTCAAGGTGAGGTTGTAGTGGGAGTACGACCAGCTTTGTCAGTTGAGGGGGTCCATATTATTTTGGGTAATGGACTGGTAGGTGAACGTGTGTGGGCTGATACTTCACTGTTTCCCATAGTGACCACTGCTAATAAAATTGAGACTGAACTGAGTGTTTTGTGCCAGGATTCATCATGTGTTGTGACTCGTGCAATGAAACGTGCCAATGATGAAGTGTGTGATCAAAAAGAGATTCAATCTGATAAAGGCTGTTCTAAGTTGTTTATGCCTGACTTGTCTGCTTTGTCTTTTCCTGTTTCTGCAGAGGATTTAGGAAAGGAACAGCGAACTGACTCCTCTTTGGATGAACTCTTCCAGAGTGCTGTTCTTCCAGTAGAGGAGTGTAATGTTGCCCGTGGATATTTCGTTCACAATGGAGTGTTGTTGAGAAAATGGAGTCCTCACAAAGATTTTGTTGGGGATCCTGTTTTTCAAGTAGTTGTTCCTACTAATTTTCGACAAATGATGATCGAAATTGCGCATGATCAATTAGGTCACCAGGGGGTGCGTAAGACTTACGATCGCCTGTTGCGATATTTTTTTTGGCCGCGTTTAAAACGAGATGTCTCTGCTTATATTAAGAGATGTAAAACCTGTCAGTTAACCAGTAAGCCGAATCAGGTATTGAAACCTGCTCCGTTGAAACCAATTCAGGCTACTGGTGAACCGTTCGAGCATCTTGTTGTTGATTGTGTAGGGCCACTTCCCCGTTCGAAGTCTGGTAGTAGTTATTTGTTTACTGTGATGTGTTTGAACACGCGTTTCCCTGCTGCATATCCACTACGTACAATTACATCTCGTTCTGTTGTGAAAGCTCTAACCCAGTTTATATCTGTCTTCGGAATTCCGAAAATCATCCAGAGTGATCAAGGTACTTCGCATCTCTTCCAGCAAGTGTTAAAACAGCTGCACATTAAGCATAATCAATCTACTGCGTTTCATGCACAAAGTCAGGGTGCATTGGAGAGATTCCATCAGTCGTTAAAGTCACTTCTCCGTGCGTACTGTGTGCAGCTGGATAGAGATTGGGAAGAGGGTTTACCTTGGATGATGTTAGCCGCACGTGAAGTGGTGCAGGAAAGTATGGGTTTCAGCCCTAACGACTTGGTCTTTGGCCATAATGTTCGTGGACTGTTGTCCGTATTTCAGCAGGTTGGTAAAGCTGTAGAGCCTCCTAAAAACTTGGTGTCATATGTTATGGGGTTTAAAAACAGACTCATCCAGGCTAGAGAACTAGCAAAATTAAGTCTCGAAAAACATCAGAAAAACATGAAACGATTGTATGATCGTACGGTTGAACGTCGAGTGTTTGTACCAGGTGATCAAGTTCTTGTCTTACGACCAATGGTATCTTCTCCTTTTGAAGCCAAATTTGATGGCCCATTTGTTGTAAAACGGAAATTGACTGATGAAAATTATGAAGTCTCAATGCCATTGCGGAAAAAGTCAGTTAAACGGTGCCATGTAAATCTATTAAAACCCTATTATGAAAAAGAAAATTCGACATCTTTGCATTCAGCACTTTCGGCCGTTTCCATCGGTGGGGGTAATGTGAGTTTGGTGGGTGAGGAGGAGGAGACCATTTCGCCCGATGATTGTGTTTTCTGGGGTCGTTTGAATAATTCTGAGTCATTGCACAACTTAGAGTTTACTCTCCGTCATTTATCTCCTGTAAGATGTCAGGAGTTATGTGATTTTATTACGTAGTTTTCCTGAATTATTTGGTGACGCACCATCGCGTACTGATTGGGTTGAACATGATATCGATGTGGGGGACGCAAAGCCTATTAAGCAGCGTTTTTATCGTGTTGCGCCTGAGAAACGGGAATTGATGGAGAGGGAAATTAAGTATATGCAGGACCACAATATTGCAGTACCTTCATTTTCTGATTGGGCTTCCCCGTGTATTTTAGTTGGAAAGTCGGATGGTACTGTGAGATTTTGTACGGATTTTCGCAAAGTTAATGCTTTAACAAAACCAGACTGCTTCCCTCTGCCCCGCGTCGAAGACTGTGTGGACCAGGTTGGTTCAGCCAAGTTTGTCAGCAAGTTTGACTTGCTGAAGGGCTATTGGCAAGTGCCTTTAACCAAGAGCGCAAGAAATTTCATCTTTTGTCACTCCGTCAGGGTTACATTCGTATCAGGTCATGAGTTTTGGCCTGAGAAACGCTCCGGCGACTTTTCAACGCCTCATGAACCGAGTAATTTGTGGTCTTGAGGGTTGTGCCGTCTATTTGGACGACTTGGTAGTTTTTAGTGACAGTTGGGAGTCTCATTTAAAACGTTTGCGTTCGGCGTTGAAACGTTTGGCTGATGCTCGACTTACAGTGAACTTGGCCAAATGCGAGTTTGCGAAGGCGACAGTGACATATCTTGGGAAGGTGGTGGGGAACGGTCAAGTGCGTCCGATACAGGCTAAAGTGCAGGCTGTTCAGAACTTTCCTTCACCAACAACAAAGAAAGAGCTTATGAGGTTTTTAGGGCTGGTCGGATACTATCGGTCTTTTTGTCGAAATTTCTCTACTGTGGTGGCACCGCTTACAGACTTGTTAAAGGGAAAGACAAAGTTTATCTGGTCTAACCCTTGTGAATTGGCTTTTGAGAATGTGAAATCTTTGCTGTGTTCAGCGCCCGTGCTTATGGCTCCGTGCTTTGACAAACCTTTCACGTTGCACGTCGATGCCAGTAATGTGGGAGCTGGAGCTGTCCTGCAGCAGTCTAATGGGGACGGAGTATACCATCCAGTCAGTTTCTTTTCGCGGAAGTTTAACACATATCAATGTAATTATTCTGTTGTTGAGAAGGAAGCATTAGTCCTTATTTGGGCATTGCAGCATTTTGCGGTTTACCTCAGCTCGAGTGCACCTATTGTGATCAACACGGATCATAATCCATTAACTTTTTTGAATTCTTTGCAGTGTCTGAATCAGAGGTTGGTTCGGTGGTCCTTGTTCCTGCAATCCTTCTGTCTAGATATTCGACATATTCGAGGATCGGAAAATGTGGTAGCTGATGCGCTGTCACGCGCCCCAGATGCAGTTTAATCTACTGGATTTGATGTGTTCCTTTTTGGTGTCTTTGGGAGCTGTCTGTGGTTCTGAACTTGAGTGTATCCTATGACTGAATTTTGTTTTGTTACAGGGATCTTTGTGGGAGTCCCTGTCTTATGGGGAGGGGTGTGACGACATCTGCTGTTGATTCTGTGAATTGCGGTTGGCACCTGAGCCCATTAATCACCTTGATTGCCAGTCTACTGGAAACACCTGTGTTCGTGCCTTGGATGCTGTTTAAGAGATCACCAATTGACCGGACAATTCATTCTTTGGTTTTGACGCTTTGGTTTTGGACTCTTTGGTTGTGTTGTATTTTGTTACTCTTTTCATTTTCACTTCAACACTACATTACATTTCAAACCTGCACCTTGCCTTACACACTGACCTTACTGATGAATACAGAAACATTGTTATTTTCTTTAATTGATTTTCATCTTATTATTTAGTGTTGCCTTATTTTGTAATTAAATAAACATTTCTTTGAGCTTATAATTTGGTTTTCGTGTGTCCCTTGTTTTTGTTGCTTCCCTTGAGCCAAGGGTCGTAACAATATCCATAGCTGACCTTTTGAACTTATTTCTGGTCAAAGGGTCCTCAAAAGTTTTTAAACAATATAAAGTTATAGACTCTTTCTGATGACAAATCAGCTATTCAGAGGTCCCCTTTTGACCTACTTAACATATTTCTGGCCAAAGAGCCCTAAAAGAATAACACTATACATTCAGATTGATATATTCGGATGTTATATCATCCTGACAAAAGTCCATACATACTGAATTTTTTTCTGGCCAAGGAGTACTTGAAACTTGACCTTTCCATAAATACTCGTTGACTCTTTCTGATGTTATGTCAGCCATACAAAAGTCCATATTGGACCCAAGAAACATATTTCTGGCCAAAGAGTCCTCGATCTTGGGCTTTCTATACATACTCATAGACTCCTTCTGATGCTTCATAAGCCATATAGATGTCCATATCTGACCTTTTGAACTTATTTCTGGTCAAAGTGTCCTGAACATTTTTCAAACTATATAAAGTTATCGACTCCTTCTGATGTCAAATCAGCCTTATTTGACCCAAGGAATATATTTATGGCTAAAGAGTCCTCGATCTTGGACTTTCTATACATACTCATAGACTCCTTCTAATGCAACATGCAGATATCCATATCTGACCTTTTGAACTTATTTTTGGTCAAAGGGTCCTCAAACGTTTTTAAACAATATAAAGTTATAGACTCTTTCTGATGATAAATCAGCTATTCAGAGGTCCCCTTTTGACATACTGAACATATTTCTGTCCAAAGAGCCCTAAAAGAATAACATGAGTATGTATAGAAAGTCCAAGATCAAGGACTCTTTGGCCATAAGGGACCGTTCGGTATTTATGGAAGGGGCCACCGGAGGAAAATAGGGGAGGGTCATGTCTTTTTATTCTTTGTTGAGGGGAGGGTCATCCAACTTTTTTTAGTCTAGGGGGAGGGTCACCCAACTTTTATATTCATTAAAACAGCAACATTTCAAAGTGGCTTGTTTGGTGCTATTTTTTTCCATTTAGCTCCATGTTGATCTCGCGTTATCAGCCCCACTTCGATATCAGATGGGTCTGACCCAACAAAAATCCAGTTTGGCGCTGTTTGACAGTGCGCGCGCACTTCAGTTCGTGCTTAGAAAAAGTGCATCATGTCAGAACAGAATGCCAAAGAAATGTTTACCCGGCAAAGACTTAAAACACGAGCAAATAATGAACTGTTGTTAAGTGCACAGTGTCCTGTGAGTGTAACTCTACCGCTGCATTAACATGTGATGTGAACGTACGTCGAGTTTAACAGTAGGCTATTGGGACTGAGGCGCCAGAACTGCTGATAGAATGTGCGCTGTAGGGCGATACTGCATATTTTAGTTTCCATTCTTATTTTGTTTCCACGATGTGTAAAATGTAGGGCTACCACCAGCCGCGGCGCTACCATTGGGCATTTTAGGTCCGGGCCTATGGGTGCATTTTCTACTATGGTTTTGTACGTTTCTTCATTCGGATCTATTTGCGATGATCGATCCAAATTCTAAACAAACAATTTACATGCTTCGTCCTTGTTACATTATTCATTAAGATAATAATTAATAAATGCACGCATAATTATCAGTGAACTTGATAAATGTTGCAGATATGTTTTACATGCATGCACAAACAAATGCCTTTCAACTTGTGTGTGCAAAATTCAGAATAAAATGAATGTGCAGCAATTTGTACAAATACAGAGTCTGTAGGCCTACTGTGTTGTTACCATTAAATAAGCTCATTTAGTTTCATTTTTGTTAAAATATAATAATGTTATTTTTTCATCTATGTTGATTATGAAAAGTGAACCGCACACACGAGTACGCAATATCGAGAGACATGGAGCGGGTCAGACATGATTTTGACCACTTAATTAAGTTTTGTTTTGCAGAAAACGATTTTTTTAACCCTCCTGTTACCCTCAAATCTACCAACATCTTTTACCCACTGGGGTCAATTTGACCCCACCAATTTAAACCCCCACAATTTCATTTTTTCCCCAAAGGTTTAAGTCAGGTACTTTATGTTTCTTTGTTGACTACTTAAATAGCTCTTTAAATAAAACACCACCAACCCCCCACCCCCACCCCCACCCCTTATACATCCAGAATACCTATTGCACGACTATGGACAAATTAGCAAATCATTATAAAATGTCACTGATTTATCTAAAATTCAAAAATTATATATATTTTTGGTGTTTTAATAGCTATTTATTTATTATATTATACAATATATTTTATCAAGGATAGGTTTGGGGTCAATATGACACTCCCATTGATAGTCTCAGGATGCCTCACTGTTGGCACGACACAGGACTCATAGTAGCGTTCACCTTTTCTTCTCTGGACAATCGATTTTCCAGATGTTCTAATCAGATACATTAACTTTGCACCAGTCTTCTGCTGTCCAATTCTTGTACTTCCTGCAGAATTTCAGCCAATATTTGATGTTTTTATTGGAGAGAAGTGGCTTCTTTGCTGCCCTTCTTGACAGCAGGTCGTTGTCCAAAAGTCTTGGCCTCACTGTGTGTGCAGATGCTCTCACACCCACCTGCTGCCAATATTGAGCAGTTCTGCACTGGTGGTGACACGATTCCCTAGCTGATTCCTCAGGATGAGAAGTTCCTGGTACTTGCTGGGACATCCTAAAGCCTTCTTCACTGCAGCCGAACCTCTATTCTTGAAGCTCTTGATGATCTGGTAAATGGAGGCCATTTTGATGCAAAGATGATCCTCCATCTTTCTTTGGAGGAAACCATTGCTAACAGAAGAACACAATGATTGGAAGCACTTCTTCCTTCCTTATAGCAATCATGTGCTGATGATATGATTAGTAAAATGATGTTAGCTGGTAATTTGGTGCCAAGGACAAAAACAGTGAAATTTGGGGGTTTGTGATAAAGCTTTTTGAAATTATGTAAAATGCCACTGATCACTCTGCACAATAATCTAGAAAAATGTGAATCAACATTATAGCAACTGAAGCAGCAAAAATGTCAAATTTGGCCACAGCTGCACCCTGTTATTCAAGTGGGAAGTGTCCGGTCTAACAAGGTGATGTTGGTGGCGCATCCACTGTTTAGCTCCCGCACAAGGGCCACGTACTCGTAGGAGATGCCCAGTTGTTGTAGGGCGAGCAGTACGGCATTGATCTCTATGCTGTCGTAGGCTTTCTCGTAGTCTATGAAGACCAGTACCAAGGGCATCTTGTACTTCCGGCAGCGTTCGAGCAGTTGGTTCAGCACGTGGATGTGGTCCATTGTGCTGTAGCTAGACCGGAAGCCGGGCTGTTCGGGTGGCTGTTGTTCGTCCAACTGCCTGGCCAGTCGGTTGTACAGCACCTTGGTGAAGACCCTGTACACGGTCGGCAGGAGTCAGATTGGCCGATAATTCCTCAGCTGTTCGCGGTCACCCTTCTTGTACAACAGCACTGTCTTGGCCGTCTTCCATTGATCTGGTGTTCTTCTCTGCGCCATGTAGTGGCTGAAACGGCTGGCCAATGCTGCCCACAGCATCGGTCCACCCTCTTTGAGCAGCTCGGCCTCGATTCCGTCCAGCCCTGCCGCCGGTCTTTCTGGATGTTCTGGATCGCATGCCTGACCTCACTGGTCAACACTGACGGGATGGCTGGTATGGCGTCGTCCTGCATTTCGGGCGGGTCGACTGGTGTCTTGCTGGAGAACAGGTCCGTATAGAACCCAAAAAAAACCCCAAAAAACTTTGCTAAGAGGTAATTTTCAATTGAGAAAGAGCATAAAGAGAGAGCTCACAAAGCACAAAGAGAAATAGTTTATAAGGCTTCTGTGGAAGCTTTCATACATTTGCTCCTCCCCTATATTATGTTTTCCCCTCCCCCACGGAACAAAATATCAAAGTTCTTGCAAGAATTATATTTTCCCTTCCCTGGAAATATATAATTGGCACTGGAAATATCTAATTTCTTGTGAGAATTATGATTCCCCCCTCCACTATATCGTGTGAACTATCAGTGGTTCTCTCAATACTTCAAGTAGGCCTATATGGTAATGTCAGGTTAGGGCCCTAAAGCAGAGGGAAGGTCTTTGAAGATCATAAAATCTCAACTTATAATGACCTCAATGTCATCCAGAATAAATGTGGGATTTGTGCCTAATCACCAATGTGTGAACAACAACAAAAAAATATATTTCTTATACGTTTTATACAGCAAAATGAGCCTGGGGTCAAATTGACCCCAAAGAACACCGATGCTACAAAAGTACGTACAGACCATTGAAAACCTATCATCATGTTAATTTTATGTTTACCCAGTTGTCCCCATTAAATTAGGAAAAGTCTTTAAATATGAAGCAAAAAAAATTTTTTAAAGTATGTATTTTGAGACGTTAAACACTGAATGGGGTCAAATTGACCCCAAAGGTAATAGGAGGGTTAAGTGAATTTCGTTTTGTATAAATTGTATCTTAATTTAAAAAAAAAATTATCAACCAATTGCCAAATACCAAATATAGCAGACAACACAATCATAGAGGCGCCCGCGTGGTCACTTGCACTGCACGTAAACAGGAGCGCATCTCAACTTAACGAAACTCAGCGTATGCCTCACAGACATTAAATATATCTTAAGAAAGCTTGAAATGTCTTTTTAACAATTTAAAACGAAAAGAAATAATGATGTGCATTTCTCTCTATAGGCGTGTTCACTACTACGGAGATGGCGATCGTCAACTTCATCTTTACAGCTGTTGTTGCTGTTAATAAACTAAAAATAATAGGCTTATAATTTTATTAAACAATAAATTAAATTAATTTTTTATTGTATTAAAAAAGCAAAAAAAAAAAAAAAAAATCCTGTTTATCAATATTGTGTGTGCTTGTGTTTATGGTTTACAAGGACAATATGTCAGGTTACTCACCAGCATTATGAGGACACCTAGGTTTATGAGGACACCTCAGTGTCCCCGTAATTCGGAGGTCATATATGTTATTTTCTGGCATAAATAAATGCCCATATGAAGTTTGATCATTTTCTAAAAAATGACCTTACATACCATGATGTGCATGTGTATGAATACAACTATGACCTTACATACCATGATGTGAATGTGTATGAATACAACTATCTGTATATTATCTAAATATTCCTCTCAAACCAGGTAATGATTTTGGTGTATATGTACAAAATATTGAGAACACTTTGACACAGACACTGTTATTACAATTTGAAATTAAGATTTTTGAGACTTAACATATAATACCTGTGTATAGTGGTGTTGTCTAGTTTTTTATAGTGAGGGTAACACTTATAACGCTCAGTTGTAAGTAAGTTATGCTTAGTTAATGATGAACTCATGAATTCATAAATGATTAGCAAGTGATATACTAACATTTTATGTATGTTTATTTATAATGTGTGTGTGTGTGTGTGTCGAAATAATTTGTCCGCAGCTGCTCAAAAAAAAAAAAAAAAAAACAGTCAAAAACCCCACTGTCAGTGTTTTGTAAGGAACAGTCAAATATGTTCAATATAGCAGGAGACATTTTAATTGTTTACTAATAAAACAGTTATTTTTTATGTCAGTGTCGGCTAGACAGATGAAGTTGACGACTCGCGATCTTCGCAGCGCTACCACATCTTTAAATTACTATTAGTATTATTTAAGTTAACATAAAATACATAGACCTACACCACAAAAACTAGTTGAGGATAAATTCGTTAAAATTGGGCGATTCCAGTGTTATGGACGTGACATTTGCAGTCAAAACTTAAAATAAAAATTCTCAGAAAATGCATTTATTTGAAACATCTGAAAGGAGTCAAACAATAGAAAAATATCAGTCTACACATGCGTTTTATATTTAATATGAGGGGAAATACACATGTGACGTGACACAAAAAAAATCTTTAACTTTTAGGTGGCAAAATATTTTTTAGTAATTCTATAAATTACACTGTGCAAACCAAAATATATACCCACCGGATGAATAAAGATCGGCCTCCACAGAACATAAAATATTATATTATTTTATTTTTCGTGTTCGCATTTATGTGAAGAAAAAAAAAAAAGAAAAAAAAATGTTACGGGCGTGACAGTTCTCCATTACGAACATGACTGCTCTGAAGCGACTTTAAAAATTTCACAGAGACCTCAAACAGAAAGCACAAAGTCTTTCTTTAAAGTGAATTTCGTTTTTTTATTAATTTTATCTTAATTTTAATCAATGTTTCATCTGGATTTAATAAATAAGAAGTAGTCTAAATATAGTAGAAAATAAATAATCATGACACAGAGGCGCGGGCGAGTGAACTGGACTCTTGTCTCATAAATGAACCGAAACTCAGCGTAAGGTATGCTACTTGCCTCACAGACATGAGAAATATATAGAAAGCTTGAAATGTCTACTTTTAAACAGAACAATTCATAACGAAAGAAAACAGACTGCTCTCTGCTTATGAAATATGCATTTCTCTCTGGCGCGTCCTGAGAAGATCGCGACGCATCGTCAACTTCATCTTTGCAGTAGACACAGAAAACACTTGTTTATTAATAAACAATTAAAATGTCTCCTAGCTATTTATGACATATTAATAATCATTACTTTTGCCGGTTCTTTGTGACAGCTTTTAGATGCTTTATTCGCAAGGCCACCCACATGTTGAACGCGTCACACCGCATCAGCACCGAAAACATGATTTTTTTTTCGTGATACGAGAAAAATCGTGATACGAGCCGAATCGTAGGTTTGATCTATCGTTACAGCCCTAGTAAGATGAGAAAGCAAGAGTTTATAGTTTAAAAAACAAACAAACAATGGCTATCTGAACATCTTTGCCAAGCACAAACCAGTACAGAAGTAGGCTAATCAATAAATTATCGGGGAGGGTCATGCCTTTTTTCACAATCATTTTGGAGGGTCATAGAAAAAATTATTGCTGGCGAAGGGAGGGTAATGTCTTTTTTGACAACAGATCTCAAAACTTCTCCGGTGGCCCCTTAAATAAATAACGAACAGTCCCTAAATATATTCCTTGGGTCAAATAAGGCTGATTTGACATCAGAAGGAGACGATAACTTTATATAGTTTGAAAAATGTTCAGGACACTTTGACCAGAAATAAGTTCAAAAGGTCAGATATGGACATCTATATGGCTTATAAAGCATCAGAAGGAGTCTATGAGTATGTATAGAAAGCCCAAGATCGGGGACTCTTTGGCCAGAAATATGTTTCTTGGGTCCAATATGGACTTTTGTATGGCTGACGTAACCTCAGAAAGAGTCAAGGAGTATTTATGGAAAGGTCAAGTTTCAAGTACTCCTTGGCCAGAAAAAAATTCAGTATGTCAAATATGGACTTTTGTCAGAATGATATATCACACGAGAATATATCAATCTGAAAGTTTAGTGTTATTCTTTTAGGGCTCTTTGGCCAGAAATATGTTTAGTAGGTCAAAAAGGGACCTCTGAATAGCTGATTTGTCATCAGAAAGAGTCTATAACTTTATATTGTTTAAAAACTTTTGAGGACCCTTTGACCAGAAATAAGTTCAAAAGGTCAGATATGGACATCTATATGGCTTATGAAGCATCAGAAGGAGTCTATGAGTATGTATAGAAAGCCCAAGATTGAAGACTCTTTGGCCATAAATATATTCCTTGGGTCAAATAAGGCTGATTTGACATCAGAAGGAGTCGATAACTTTATATAGTTTGAAAAATGTTCAGGACACTTTGACTAGAAATAAGTTCAAAGGGTCAGATATGGACATCTATATGGCTTATGAAGCATCAGAAGGAGTCTATGAGTATGTATAGAAAGTCCAAGATCGAGGACTCTTTGGCCAGAAATATGTTTCTTGGGTCCAATATGGACTTTTGTATGGCTGACGTAACCTCAGAAAGAGTCAACGAGTATTTATGGAAAGGTCAAGTTTCAAGTACTCCTAGGCCAGAAAAAAATTCAGTATGTCAAATATGGACTTTTGTCAGGATGATATAACATCCGAATATATCAATCTGAGTGTTTAGTGTTATTCTTTTAGGGCTCTTTGGCCAGAAATATGTTCAGTAGTTCAAAAGGCGACCTCTGAATAGCTGATTTATCATCAGAAAGAGTCTTTAACTTTATATTGTTTAAAAACTTTTGAGGACCCTTTGACCAGAAATAAGTTCAAAAGGTCAGATATGGACATCTGGCTTATGAAGCATGAGAAGGAGTCTATGAGTATGTATAGAAAGCCCAAGATTGAGGACTCTTTGGCCATAAATATATTCCTTGGGTCAAATAAGGCTGATTTGACATCAGAAGGAGTGATAACTTTATATAGTTTGAAAAATGTTCAGGACACTTTGACCAGAAATAAGTTCAAAAGGTCAGATATGGACATCTATATGGCTTATGAAGCATCGGAAGGAGTCTATGATTGTTACATACACCTTGTGATGCATTCTTGGACACATCATCAGTGATAGTACCTGGGGTCATAGGGGGTTTCGGGTCTTTCAACTTCAGACCCCCTCACCCAGGCGACCCGACCGGGAGTGATCAGTTCCCGGCCTGTGTCCAAGAAGCGTTCGCCCACTCTTTGTCCCTCCTGATCCACAGCCATCGTGAGGCTTTTTCTGCAGTCTCTGCCGCTGCACTGATGGCTCTTCTCTTGCGCACTCCTGTGATTCCCAGGAGGCTGTAGGCCCTGCAGAGTGACTTTCCTGCAAAGCCCCTTCCCCCAACCTCGATGGGCAAGCACTGTGCACGCCACCCCCGTCTCTGACACTCCTCCACCAGCTCCGCATATTTCTCCCTTTTCCTTTCACTCGCTTCCTCCATCCTCTCCTCCCAGGGCACTGTTAGCTCCAACAAGATAACCTGTTTCGATGTTACTGAGAGAAGAACCATGTCGGGTCTGAGGCTGGTCTCCACTATGTCTCGGGGGAACTTGAGTTGCTTTCCCAGGTCCACCCTTAGCTGCCAGTCATTCGCTGCTCCCAGCAGGCCTGTCTGAACTGTTGGTCGGGAAGGTGGGGGTTCTCCTGCTCTTAAGAATGAGATTTTGAGCCTTGGTGGTTGTAAACGCTTACTCTGATCGATGGCAGTAGTGATGGACTCAGCAACCACCTTCAGCACTTGGTCATGGCGCCAGCGATAGCGCCCTTCCCCAAGTGCTTTAGGACAGCTGCTGAGGATATGTTCCAGCGATCCTCTTCCCCGGCACAAGGTACATGCCAGAGTCTCCACCTTGCCCCAACAAAAGAGATTGGCTGGACTGGGCAGGGTGTCATAGACAGACTGAATAAGAAATTTTATGCGATAGGGCTCAGCCCTCCACAGCTCTGCCCATGAAATCTTTCTCTCCATGGCATCTTCCCATCTGGTCCATGCGCCCTGATGCCTCAATGCCACCATCTGGCTTGCACGCTGCTCCTCAATCCCAGCCCTCACTTCTTTTTGGACCAGGTCCCGCCTTTCCTTACCCTTCAGTTTGTTATAATGGGTTATTGGGGTGCTTCCCAGTCCTGCACGGCCAATAGCCACGGGACCCACCAATTCCTTATGACGGAGACGTGATTCTGCCTGGTCCACCGCCTCATGTGCCCTCCACTTTCTGCCAGTCCTGACCTCAATGCCAGCTTGAGATACTCTTAGATCATTGGAATCCCTGTACTGAAGCACCTCCCTTGCTCTGGTAACCATGAACTCCTCGCTGAGGCTGTTGATAGGAAGCGTTAGTTTATTTTTCTTGCCGTAGAGGGCGATGCTGCTCAGACTTCTTGGCAAGCCCAACCACTGCCGAAGGTAATTGCTCACCCTCCTCTCAAATCCTTCCACGGTGGAAATTGGAAATGCATACACCAACAATGGCCACAATATCCTTGGTAGGATTCCATGTTGGTATAACCAGGCTTTGAATTTCCCTGGTAGGCCTGACTTGTCAACTGTCATCAGCCAGCTCTCCAGTTGTTCATTGGTTTTCCCAAGGCTCTTCACAGGCTTCTCTGTGACTAATGGAATTCGGGTACCTCCTAGGGAGAAGTGGAACTGGTCTGTTACCTTCCCTCTCTTCAGTACCATGGACCTGGATTTTTCCGGCTTGAAACGCATCCTCGCCCAGGTGGTTAACCTCTCTAAGCCCTGGAGAATCCATCTGCATCCTGGGACTGCTACAGTTGTTACTGTCAGGTCGTCCATGAATGCCCTGATGGGGGGCTGATGGATTCCGGACTTGGTTTTGGGGCCTCTACATTCCGGCTCAGCGGATTTGACCAGCATGTTCATGGCCAGGGAAAAGAGAATCACTGACACGGTGCATCCAGTAATGATCCCTTTTTCCAGACGATGCCGCTCAGATGTAGCTTTGCCGGAAGTGAATCTCAGGTTAAAGTTGTTATAATAGTCCATTATGAGGATCTTGATGCTGCTCGAACATGATGTCTCCCCAATGCCACCTCCACTAGCTTGTGGGGTATGGAGCCATACGCGTTGGCTAAGTCCAGCCATAGTACAGCCAGGTTTCCTTTCCCTTCACGAGCCTCTCTAATCAGTTGTGTTACCACTCCACTGTGTTCAAGGCACCCTGGCACCCCTGGGATCCCTCCCTTTTGCACAGAGGGATCAATGTACTGGTTCTTTAGGAGGTAGTCTGACAGCCGTTGGGAAAGGATACTGAAGAATATCTTCCCCTCGACGTTTAGCAGCGAGATGGTCCTAAACTGCTCTATGGTGGTTGACTTCTCTTCCTTCGGGACCCACACCCCTTCTGCAGATCTCCATTGTTGGGCAACTTTCCCCCTCCTCCAGATGACCCTCAGGATCTTCCACAGACGATGCAAGAGCTTGGGGCACCTCTTATACACCAGATATGGCACACCATTAGGTCCTGGTGCTGAGCTGGTTCTGGCAGCTTTAACAACAGTTTGAATTTCTTTCCAGCTGGGTACTTTGATGTTGAAGTCAACGGTTGGTGTAGGTGGATTAATGAGGTGTCTGCATTCGCCAAGGTCTACTTCCCGGGCTGCATCGCTATAGGTGTCATGCAAATAGGCGTCCATCTCTTCTTTTGAGCAAGTGAGTTGGCCACTGCGCTTCTGGCCTAGCAGCTGCTTGGTAAACCCAAAGGGGTTAACAAGGAAGGCAGCTCGTCTTTTGGCTCTCTCCTTAGCCCGCCTCCTATGCCACTCTGCTCGGCGGAGGGTCAGCAGCTTCTTTCTGAGGATGCCCCGTAGTTCTGCCAGCCCTGGCTTCATATCCTCAGTTGCCCCCTTGAACTGCCTCTTCAAGAGTCGGAGTTCCTGTCTCAGCTTTGCGATCTTCTCTGCCCTGCGGTTCTTGGAGTACTGGTTTGTAGCAGCGTGTTTCTCTACCAAGCCAAATCTTTCAGTGGCGATGCTGGTTATCATAGTTGTCATTGTTTGGAGTTTCCTGTCTGCCATTCCCTTCATCGTAGCTTTCAGGATACCATCCACATCATCATCAAATTGCTGCCACTCACTCCCTTTGCTGGCTGGAGGCCACTTAACCCGCCGTTGGTGTTGTGGGATGCCTGGTGCTTGGGCTTCCGGAACATGGAGGTTCTGAGCGCTGTGGGGTGATTCCGGGCTCGGCTCCTCCTGCGTCTCACCAAGGTCCTCTGGAGTGTGGAGGTTCTGTGCACTTTGGGATGTCTCCCGGTATAGTTCCTCCTGCATCACAACGAGGTAGTTCCTTGAGCGCTGCTCTGGCTGCACTTTCACTAAACATCCCATCTTGGTCTGGTGGATCTTCAGACCTCGTGGGTTTTTGCAGCTCTTTCCACATACACAGATAGTGTTCGTCGTCGATTGTCCGTTCGCGTGGTTCGTTGCCTGGTTGACTGTCCATTCGGGGTCCATGAGTATGTAAAGAACCAAGATCGAGGACTCTTTAAGAAAAATGTTTCTTGGGTCCAATATGGACTTTTGTATGGCTGACGTAACCTCAGAAAGAGTCAACGAGTATTTATGGAAAGGTCAAGTTTCAAGTATTCTTTGCCCAGAAAAAAATTCAGTATGTCAAATATGGACTTTTGTCAGAATGATATAACATCCGAATATATCAATCTGAATGTTTAGTGTTATTCTTTTAGGGCTCTTTGGCCAGAAATATGTTCAGTAGGTCAAAAAGGGACCTCTGAATAGCTGATTTATCATCAGAAAGAGTCTATAACTTTTGAGGATCCTTTGACCAGAAATAAGTTCAAAAGGTCAGCTATGGATATCTACATGTTGCATTAGAAGGAGTCTATGAGTATGTATAGAAAGTCCAAGATTGAGGACCCTTTGGCCATAAATATATTCCTTGGGTCAAATAAGGCTGATTTGACATCAGAAGGAGTGATTACTTTATATAGTTTGAAAAATAATCAGGAAACTTTCCAATTTATTCGCCGTCCTCCGCGTTTCAACAGCGTGATTTTCACTACCGTGAAACCGGAGCAGATGCATGTACTGTCGCAAGAGCTGCAAACTCTTCTGAGCAAAGAGGCCATAGAACATGTTCCGGTTGAGCATTCCGGTTGAGCATTCTGGTTGAGGGAGTCAGGTTATTACAGCAGATACTTCCTAGTACCCAAAAAGGATGGGGGGTTGCGTCCAATCTTAGATCTTCGAGGCTTAAACCGCACAGTCAAAGCACTCAAGTTCAAGATGTTAACCGTCAAGACGGTCGTGTCGCAAATTCAACATCGCGATTGGTTCGTCACGATCGATCTGAAGGACGCATATTTTCACATAGAAATATTGCCAAAACACAGGAAATTCCTGAGGTTCGCTTTCGGGGGCGAAGCGTACCAATTTCGGGTTCTTCCATACGGTCTAGCACTGTCACCCCGCACATACACAAAATGCATGGATGCAGCCGGGGCATTCGCATTTTGAATTATATCGACGACTTTGACTAGAAATAAGTTCAAAAGGTCAGATATGGACATCTTTATGGCTTATGAAGCATGAGAAGGAGTCTATGAGTATGTATAGAAAGCCCAAGATTGAGGACTCTTTGGCCATAAATATATTCCTTGGGTCAAATAAGGCTGATTTGACATCAGAAGGAGTGATAACTTTATATAGTTTGAAAAATGATCAGGACACTTTGACCAGAAATAAGTTCAAAAGGTCAGATATGGACATCTATATGGCTTATGAAGAATCGGAAGGAGTCTATGAGTATGTATAGAAAGTCCAAGATCGAGGACTCTTTGGCCAGAAATATGTTTCTTGGGTCCAATATGGACTTTTGTATGGCTGACGTAACCTCAGAAAGAGTCAACGAGTATTTATGGAAAGGTCAAGTTTCAAGTACTCCTTGGCCAGAAAAAAATTCAGTATGTCAAATATGGACTTTTGTCAGGATGATATAATATCCGAGGATATCAATCTGAATGTATAGGGTTAATCTTTTAGGACTCTTTGGCCAGAAAAATGTTCAGTAGGTCAAAGGGGACTCTGAATAGCTGATTTATCATCAGAAAGATTCTATAACTTTATATAGTTTAAAAACTATTTAGGACCTTAGGATGTATAGAAATCCCAAGATCGAGAACTCTTTGGCCAGAAATATGTTTCTTGGGTCCAATATGGACTTTTGTATGGCTGACGTAACCTCAGAAAGAGTCAACCAGTATTTATGGAAAGGTCAAGTTTCAAGTACTCCTTGGCCAGAAAAAAATTCAGTATGTCAAATATGGACTTTTGTCAGGATAATATATCACACGAGAATATATCAATCTGAATGTATAGTGTTATTCTTTTAGGGCTCTTTGGCCAGAAATATGTTCAGTAGGTCAAAAGGGGACCTCTGAATAGCTGATTTATCATCAGAAAGAGTCTATAACTTTATATTGTTTAAAAACTTTTGAGGACCCTTTGACCAGAAATAAGTTCAAAAGGTCAGATATGGACATCTTTATGGCTTATGAAGCATGAGAAGGAGTCTATGAGTATGTATAGAAAGCCCAAGATTGAGGACTCTTTGGCCATAAATATATTCCTTGGGTCAAATAAGGCTGATTTGACATCAGAAGGAGTGATAACTTTATATAGTTTGAAAAATGATCAGGACACTTTGACCAGAAATAAGTTCAAAAGGTCAGATATGGACATCTATATGGCTTATGAAGAATCGGAAGGAGTCTATGAGTATGTATAGAAAGTCCAAGATCGAGGACTCTTTGGCCAGAAATATGTTTCTTGGGTCCAATATGGACTTTTGTATGGCTGACGTAACCTCAGAAAGAGTCAACCAGTATTTATGGAAAGGTCAAGTTTCAAGTACTCCTTGGCCAGAAAAAAATTCAGTATGTCAAATATGGACTTTTGTCAGGATGATATAATATCCGAGGATATCAATCTGAATGTATAGGGTTAATCTTTTAGGACTCTTTGGCCAGAAAAATGTTCAGTAGGTCAAAGGGGACTCTGAATAGCTGATTTATCATCAGAAAGATTCTATAACTTTATATAGTTTAAAAACTATTTAGGACCTTAGGATGTATAGAAAGCCCAAGATCGAGAACTCTTTGGCCAGAAATATGTTTCTTGGGTCCAATATGGACTTTTGTATGGCTGACGTAACCTCAGAAAGAGTCAACCAGTATTTATGGAAAGGTCAAGTTTCAAGTACTCCTTGGCCAGAAAAAAATTCAGTATGTCAAATATGGACTTTTGTCAGGATAATATATCACACGAGAATATATCAATCTGAATGTATAGTGTTATTCTTTTAGGGTTCTTTGGCCAGAAATATGTTCAGTAGGTCAAAAGGGGACCTCTGAATAGCTGATTTATCATCAGAAAGAGTCTATAACTTTATATTGTTTAAAAACTTTTGAGGACCCTTTGACCAGAAATAAGTTCAAAAGGTCAGATATGGACATCTTTATGGCTTATGAAGCATGAGAAGGAGTCTATGAGTATGTATAGAAAGCCCAAGATTGAGGACTCTTTGGCCATAAATATATTCCTTGGGTCAAATAAGGCTGATTTGACATCAGAAGGAGTGATAACTTTATATAGTTTGAAAAATGATCAGGACACTTTGACCAGAAATAAGTTCAAAAGGTCAGATATGGACATCTATATGGCTTATGAAGAATCGGAAGGAGTCTATGAGTATGTATAGAAAGCCCAAGATCGAGGACTCTTTGGCCAGAAATATGTTTCTTGGGTCCAATATGGACTTTTGTATGGCTGACGTAACCTCAGAAAGAGTCAACGAGTATTTATGGAAAGGTCAAGTTTCAAGTACTCCTTGGCCAGAAAAAAATTCAGTATGTCAAATATGGACTTTTGTCAGGATGATATAATATCCGAGGATATCAATCTGAATGTATAGGGTTAATCTTTTAGGACTCTTTGGCCAGAAAAATGTTCAGTAGGTCAAAGGGGACTCTGAATAGCTGATTTATCATCAGAAAGATTCTATAACTTTATATAGTTTAAAAACTATTTAGGACCTTAGGATGTATAGAAAGCCCAAGATCGAGAACTCTTTGGCCAGAAATATGTTTCTTGGGTCCAATATGGACTTTTGTATGGCTGACGTAACCTCAGAAAGAGTCAACCAGTATTTATGGAAAGGTCAAGTTTCAAGTACTCCTTGGCCAGAAAAAAATTCAGTATGTCAAATATGGACTTTTGTCAGGATAATATATCACACGAGAATATATCAATCTGAATGTATAGTGTTATTCTTTTAGGGCTCTTTGGCCAGAAATATGTTCAGTAGGTCAAAAGGGGACCTCTGAATAGCTGATTTATCATCAGAAAGAGTCTATAACTTTATATTGTTTAAAAACTTTTGAGGACCCTTTGACCAGAAATAAGTTCAAAAGGTCAGATATGGACATCTTTATGGCTTATGAAGCATGAGAAGGAGTCTATGAGTATGTATAGAAAGCCCAAGATTGAGGACTCTTTGGCCATAAATATATTCCTTGGGTCAAATAAGGCTGATTTGACATCAGAAGGAGTGATAACTTTATATAGTTTGAAAAATGATCAGGACACTTTGACCAGAAATAAGTTCAAAAGGTCAGATATGGACATCTATATGGCTTATGAAGAATCGGAAGGAGTCTATGAGTATGTATAGAAAGTCCAAGATCGAGGACTCTTTGGCCAGAAATATGTTTCTTGGGTCCAATATGGACTTTTGTATGGCTGACGTAACCTCAGAAAGAGTCAACCAGTATTTATGGAAAGGTCAAGTTTCAAGTACTCCTTGGCCAGAAAAAAATTCAGTATGTCAAATATGGACTTTTGTCAGGATAATATATCACACGAGAATATATCAATCTGAATGTATAGTGTTATTCTTTTAGGGCTCTTTGGCCAGAAATATGTTCAGTAGGTCAAAAGGGGACCTCTGAATAGCTGATTTATCATCAGAAAGAGTCTATAACTTTATATTGTTTAAAAATGTTATGAGGTTGGAGAGAGATAAACCCAATCGCAGACAGAATGCAATAAACAGATTTATTCAGACAAAACAGGGAAAACAAAACCCACGATGGGGTAAAACAAGGCTGGAGGGCAAAAACAAAGATAAACTACACTAAACTAAGACTTGACAGATAACTAGACAAATAACTAACAGCAGCAACAAGATCAGAACTTAACAAGACAAAGATCATCACAAGGTACTCACGGGTAGGTTAACACACACTGAGAATCACACATTGATTAACAATGAACCGGCACAGGACAGCAAACACAAGGGGATTAAATAGGAGAAACTAATGAGGGAAACAGGTGACAAGGGTAAAGCAATGATGACTAAACGAGGGTAACAAGGAGGGCGGGGCTAGATGACAAGACAACACAAGCACATGGCCAAGCAAAAGGCCATGTGTGTGCACATAAAACATGGGCCTGTCATGATCCTGCCTCAAGACCAGGGAAAATCAGAGACAGGAAGGCAGGATCATGACAGAACCCCTCCCTTAAGGAGCGGCTTCCAGACGCTCCCTAAGGGAACACTAAACACGTGACATGACGGACTGAGACATGGACACAAACCAACAAAACATGACAAAAACCAACAACGGCAGACACGAAAACATGACAACAGGGTTGGGATGAAACAATAAAAATAACAAACACGGGAGGGGGGGCGGAGGGACAACAAAGTTCATGGGGGATTGTCCAGGATGGGTGGGTGGACTAGGGGTCTTGGGTGGACAGGACGAGGGCTGACGGCGAGGGGTCCGGGCAGACATGGATGGGGACACACGAGGGACAGTCTTGGGGGAAACAGTCCGGGGTGAAGTGGTGACAGAGGGAACAGCTACAGCCGGCAGCGGAGCGAAGACAATGGGTGAGGCAGGTGGTAAGGGAGTGGAGAAAGATGTAGACTGTGATGCTGGGACAGGGCTGGACACAAAATTAGGGACAGGGCTGAACACAGACATCCTCCTGTCAGCTGGGACAGGGCTGGACACATCAGCTGGGACAGGGCTGGACACATCAGCTGGGACAGGGCTGGACACATCAGCTGGGACAGGCATCTCCAGAATCTTGACTAGACTGGACAGATACTCGGACAAGGCTCTTGCAGCGATGACAATCGGCATCTCGTGGCTCGCCGAAACCGACCGCAAAACAGCCGTAGCAGCTGAATCGGCCGCTGCTCGCTCTGCAGCCCTCATGACTGCAGGCTCTGGAACAGCGCTTGCAGAAGCTGGCTCTGGAGCAGCGCTTGCAGAAGCTGGCTCTGGAGCAGCGCTTGCAGAAGCTGGCTCTGGAGCAGCGCTTGCAGAAGCTGGCTCTGGAGCAGCGCTTGCAGAAGCTGGCTCTGGAGCAGCGCTTGCAGAAGCTGGCTCTGGAGCAGCGCTTGCAGAAGCTGGCTCTGGAGCAGCGCTTGCAGAAGCTGGCTCTGGAGCAGCGCTTGCAGAAGCTGGCTCTGGAGCAGCGCTTGCAGAAGCTGGCTCTGGAGCAGCGCTTGCAGAAGCTGGCTCTGGAGCAGCGCTTGCAGAAGCTGGCTCTGGAGCAGCGCTTGCAGAAGCTGGCTCTGGAGCAGCGCTTGCAGAAGCTGGCTCTGGAGCAGCGCTTGCAGAAGCTGGCTCTGGAGCAGCGCTTGCAGAAGCTGGCTCTGGAGCAGGAGCAGCGCTTGCAGAAGCTGGCTCTGGAGCAGCGCTTGCAGAAGCTGGCTCTGGAACAGCCTGAGATGAAGAGCGAGAGGCTCCCTTTCTCCTCTTCTTTCTCCTTGGTCGCGAAGCGGAATCCGTAGCCGGACTAGCGACCAGTTGGAGATGTTCAGCAGGGATCGTAACTGGAGCTGGGAGGGCGTTCTCGGGCAACGCTGACTCTGTAGAAGATGTCTCCGAAGGAGAATCCCATGAAGTTCGCCTCCCTCGTTTGCCACGGAGATCAGCAGGTGTGGGTAAAACCTCGGGAGACGAAACAGTACCAGCCTGAACACCCTGGGCAACAACAGCCAGGACACGACCCTCCGGGATCACAGGCAGCGAGACGGATGGAGAGAAGACAGAGCCCCGCAACTCCCTTCGTGACAGGCCGTCCACCATGTCAGAAAACGGGCGATCAACCTCTCCCGTTCAGCCAGAGGAGGAGCGTTGAGACCCGCTATGAAGTAGCGGTTGAGAAGGATATCAGGGAGGAAGAGCCGCTTCTCATTCGCGACCCGGGCATACTCCCTTATCGAAAGCTCTCCCTGGGAGGGGATCGGGAGTTTGCCCCTCTTCGAGTCGGCGATGGTCCTGTGCCACCACTCCTTAAGAAGGTCCGACTGAGACTCAACGGGCGAGGACCTTCTGTCTGCTGGGTTCGAAGATGGCCGGTTCATTCTGTTATGAGGTTGGAGAGAGATGAACCCAATCGCAGACAGAATGCAATAAACAGATTTATTCAGACAAAACAGGGAAAACAAAACCCACGATGGGGTAAAACAAGGCTGGAGGGCAAAAACAAAGATAAACTACACTAAACTAAGACTTGACAGATAACTAGACAAATAACTAACAGCAGCAACAAGATCAGAACTTAACAAGACAAAGATCATCACAAGGTACTCACGGGTAGGTTAACACACACTGAGAATCACACATTGATTAACAATGAACCGGCACAGGACAGCAAACACAAGGGGATTAAATAGGAGAAACTAATGAGGGAAACAGGTGACAAGGGTAAAGCAATGATGACTAAACGAGGGTAACAAGGAGGGCGGGGCTAGATGACAAGACAACACAAGCACATGGCCAAGCAAAAGGCCATGTGTGTGCACATAAAACATGGGCCTGTCATGATCCTGCCTCAAGACCAGGGAAAATCAGAGACAGGAAGGCAGGATCATGACAAAAAACTTTTGAGGACCCTTTGACCAGAAATAAGTTCAAAAGGTCAGATATGGATATCTGCATGTTGCATTAGAAGGAGTCTATGAGTATGTATAGAAATTGCAAGATCGAGGACTCTTTAGCCATAAATATATTCCTTGGGTCAAATAAGGCTGATTTGACATCAGAAGGAGTCGATAACTTTCTATAGTTTGAAAAATGTTCAGGACACTTTGACCAGAAATAAGTTCAAAAGGTCAGATATGGACATCTATATGGCTTATGAAGCATCAGAAGGAGTCTATGAGTATGTATAGAAAGCCCAAGATCGAGGGCTCTTTGGCCAGAAATATGCTTCTTGGGTCCAATATGGACTTTTGTATGGCTGACGTAACCTCAGAAAGAGTCAACGAGTATTTATGGAAAGGTCAAGTTTCAAGTACTCCTTGGCCAGAAAAAAATTCAGTATGTCAAATATGGACTTTTGTCAGGATGATATAACATCCGAATATATCAATCTGAATGTTTAGTGTTATTCTTTTAGGGCTCTTCGGGCCAGAAATATGTTCAGTAGTTCAAAAGGGGACCTCTGAATAGCTGATTTATCACCAGAAAGAGTCTATAACTTTATATTGTTTAAAAACTTTTGAGGACCCTTTGACCAGAAATAAGTTCAAAAGGTCAGCTATGGATATCTACATGTTGCATTAGAAGGAGTCTATGAGCATGTATAGAAAGTCCAAGATCGAGGACTCTTTGGCCATAAATATATTCCTTGGGTCAAATAAGGCTGATTTGACATCAGAAGGAGTCGATAACTTTATATAGTTTGAAAAATGTTCAGGACGCTTTGACTAGAAATAAGTTCAAAAGGTCAGATATGGACATCTATATGGCTTATGAAGCATCAGAAGAAGTCTATGAGTATTAGTGGTGAAACGGATCATCATTGATCCGTGATCCGTTCGGATCAATATCTTCGGTTCGGCACACACGTGATCCGCGGATTAATTTATGAAAAAAAAAAAAGTTGTGCGCATGTTCAGTCCACACACAGCGTGGTCATGGCGAGCGGAGGAACGGAGGAGCTTGAACGCCCCGCGTCATTTAAATCCCCTGTATGGGAGCATTTTGGCTTCCCTGGAACACACGCGTCTATTTCGCTTCAAACGCTCGCTTTATCATTATACGCGTGCGGCGCGTCCTATTCGCTTTGGACGCGCGAAAGGATTCAAACTGTTCAAGCATCGAACGCTCTATTCGCTCTATTCGAATTTGACGCTCTATTCGCGTATGGTGTGAACGCAGCGAAATGAACAGGCTGCGATGTATGCTGGAATGTGTGTGTGTGTGTGTGTGTGTGTGTGTGTGTGTGTGTCAGAGAGAGAGAGAGAGAGAGAGAGAGAGAGAGGCACGGGCGCGATCGAACAATCACACACACACACACACACACACACACATGCTGTTTAAAAGCAAAAATTATCTCATCTTTTGGACATTCATCATATTGCATTGGTTTTCATTTCTTGTCCTCAAACAGAGTAATCTGTTTATTTTGAAGTTACACATTCTACATTGATTAAAAAAGAAAATCAAATGTGTTTTTAATGGTAGTGTCATTTTATACAGAAATAAATGATTTATAATTCAGATGAGAATAATGTTAAAGTTAATTAAAATTTTAAGGAAACAAATATATTGATCTGAAATATAGCAAATTAATTTTAAATTCATTCAGGTACAATTACCAAACATATCTCAAGGTCTTTTGAATAAAGGGTGACAGTCTTTCATTATCAGCTGTTGTTGTAGACTATATACTGGAGAAGTATTTGTTCTCCATTTGAGTGAGATGTTTTTATGTGGCTAATTGAGCAAAGTGCTTCCATATATTTTATTATTAGTAGTATTAGTTCAAGAATAAAATAAAAATATCGGATTGATATCAGTATCGGCAAATAGCCAAAGCTGCGGCATCGGTATCGTATCGGAAGTGAAAAAGTGGTATCGGGACATCCGTGGAAACACATCAAGCATGGCCACGCATTTGAAGCGACATCACCCCGGTGTTTCGCTGACAGGAGTGAAAACGAAGGCTGCTCAACGTTGCACAATCAGACCGGGCTAAAACCAACACAAACGCTATCAGTGTGTTTATAGTCACGCTTCATGGAATGAACCCGTCGCGCACCCACTGTTGATTTTATATATTTTAATTTAATATTTTAAAAATGTTAATAAACAAAAAGACAAAACTTGTGTTTATTTGTCTTGTCTTGTCTTTTTTTTTTTTTTTTTCTGATCCGAAAAATGATCCGATCCGTGACTCTAATCCGAGAAACGATCCGAACCGTGAGTTTTTTGATCCGTTGCACCCCTAATGAGTATGTATAGAAAGCCCAAGATCGAGGGCTCTTTGGCCAGAAATATGTTTCTTGGGTCCAATATGGACTTTTGTATGGCTAACATAACATCAGAAAGAGTCAACGAGTATTTATGGAAAGGTCAAGTTTCAAGTACTCCTTGGCCAGAAAAAATTTAGTATGTCAAATATGGACTCTTTGGCCAGAAATAAATAAAGATTACTATTCGTAATCTTTAATAAATAAAGATTACTATTCGTAGAGCGGTACCGTCCGGTGCCACCCACTCTTTATGCCGAGGTCCGCGCCCTGTTGAAAGGTATGTTGGAGGGAGGAATTGTGCGAGAGAGCAGTAGTCCATTTCTATTCAAGGTCCGGGGCGGCGGGTCATCCATCCGAGGTCCGCCCCGGTGACATAAAGTGGCGTAGTCGGCAGGGTTACCACCGTGAGTTGTAGCAGCCACAGGTACGACGCGGCACCAGTAGCCCGTCCGCAAGTCATGCCGATCTTGAGGCTGCGCTATGGAGGGCCCGGATCGGAGTTGGGCTTGCACGAATGGAAGGCCCAGACGGAATATCTGGCCGGATTACAGGGACTGAGTGCATCACAGAAAGTCCAGTTTGTGTTGGGATCTTTGGAAGGAGAAGCTAAAAGAGAAGTTCTTGCTGCATCAGAAACCACACGGACTACCGCAAAAACTATTTTCGATTTCTTGTTTGGATTGTATGGAGACTCTACCCCGGTGGCCACTCTTCGTGCCCAGTTCTTTAACTATCAACAGGGACCCGAGCAGACCCTTCGGGCATACTCCTTGAAATTGCGTGAGCAGTTTGGCCGGCTGAAGGGACGACAGGATCATGGATTAGGTGAAGGAGATGTCTTGTTGCGAGACCAATTTGTCTTGGGGTTGCGAGAGGGACCGGTACGCCAGGGCATACGACTCCAGCTACGACGAGACCCCACTATGACATTTGAGGCCCTGCGGCAAGAGGCCTTGGCACTGGAACTGGATCAGGGAGAGATGACTCGTACACCGGTTTGTGTGGCAGCAAGTAGCGCCAGAGGACCCGTGCCGGTTGAGCCGAGTGATTGGAAACAGAAGTTGAGAACTGAGCTATTGGAGGATGTCAAGGGGCAGATGGCGGAACTGTCCCGGAACTTGATGGGTGAGCTTCGTCGGAGCCGAGTCGAGGGCGGACCGATGGTGAGAGAGAGGTCATATTCTGAGGAAGGGCGAGGCCCTGTGCGCCGCCCCCTACGTCCTGCGGGCCCCCGGTTCCAGTGGGATGATCAGGGAAGGCCTATTTGTATTAATTGCGGAGATCCGGGACATATCAGCCGTCAGTGTGGACAACGTCGGGGTTCTCAAGGGGGTTTTTAGTTCCACCAGCCACTGTGGGTCAAGTGGCCGGGACCCCTTCGTGTGACCCTTCTTCTGTCCCTACTTTGCGAGATGACTGGGTTGGGCATTGTCCCACCGTGGAGGTTCAAGCTAACGGAATCACAATAAATTGTCTGGTTGATACCGGTTCTCAAGTTACACTGTTCTCGGAGAGCCTGGCCCAGGAGCTGTTTGCAGACCGTCGGCTCCAAGCAACGGAAGCTTCCAGACTGACTTTGCGGGGAGCAAATGGCCTGGACATCCCCTACACTGGGTACATCGTGGTAGACTTTCTGGTCCGAGGGGTCCCCGTCCAACAGAAAGGGGTTGTTATTGTTCGAGATCATTGCTTGGGTATTCATCGAGCACTCCTAGGGATGAACGTCATACTGGATTGCTGGGAGGAACTGTTTCGGGGCCGGCCGGCTCGGACGTCTTCATCAACCAGGCAGGACTGGGACCGAATTCTGGCCGATTGCCGAAGAGTGCACACAGCTAGTCAAGTGGAGGAGAGAGAAGACATCGGTTGAGTCGCCTGTCGGTATGCTTTGTCTGTTCCAGCCCAGAGCGAGACCATCCTTTGGGTCCGAGTGCCTGCAGGACCCCGTGGGTCGGGTGCCTGTGTTCTGGTGGAGCCCCACGAGGACTGTCAGCTCATTGAAGTGGCCCACGGGCTGACGGTCATCCGCCGAGGGCGAGTCTCAGTAAAAGTGCGGAATGCCCATCCTTACCCCGTGCTTCTTCGTCGACATCAACGTCTGGTCCGAATTTCCTCTGTACGTCCTGTCCAGGTACACGAGCATCAGGACGTCTGTTTCAGGCAGGTGAGCCCTGCGGTGGTGGAGGTCGCCGTCTGCCCCGTTAAGGCCGAATTGGGCCCTGTGGGGAGAGGGGTGCCGACCCATTTGATGGGAGATTCCCTGAAGGGTGAGGATCTAGAGGAGGAACAAGCGATTCAGCTGCAGGAGCTCTTGAGAAAATGGCAACATGTGTTCTCGACCCACGAAGAGGATTATGGCTGCACAGGGATAGTGAAGCATCAAATACCTACCGGTGAGGCGGCGCCTAGCCGAGAGCGGTACCGTCCGGTGCCACCCACTCTTTATGCCGAGGTCCGCGCCCTGTTGAAAGGTATGTTGGAGGGAGGAATTGTGCGAGAGAGCAGTAGTCCATGGGCAGCGCCAATTGTTCTGGTTCAGAAGAAAACGGGAGCTTGGAGATTCTGCGTTGATTACCGTAAACTTAACAGCGTAACGAAGAAGGACGCATTCCCGTTGCCACGGATTGAAGACTCACTCACCAGTCTCACCCAAGCGGCATGGTACTCAACATTAGATCTGGCCATGGAGAAGTATGGGCTGAAGCTTAGGCCAGACAAATGTCAATTATTGAGGAAAGAGGTACAGTTCTTGGGGCATCGTGTCAGTGCTGCAGGGATATCCCCCGACCCAGAGAAGGTGGCGGCGGTCCAAGGGTGGGAGCCGCCCCGGACAGTGAGACAGGTGCGGTCATTCCTGGGCTTCGTGGGATATTATCGACGCTTTATAAAAGGATTCTCTGGGCTTGCTAAGCCATTGAACCAACTCCTCGCTGGGTCTGGACGTGCCCATGGTAAAGGCTCCCCGTCAGTGCACTGGGACTCCACCTGTGAAACCGCTTTTCAGAACCTCAAGCAGGAACTGTTGAGGGCCCCTATCTTGGCTTACGCCAACTTCACCCAGCCGTTCCTTTTGTACACTGATGCCAGCAATGCAGGATTGGGAGCCGTGTTGGCCCAGGAACAGCAAGGAGTAGAGAGAGTGATTATGATTACCAGCTCAAATATCGCCCCGGCAGAGAACACGTAAATGCGGACGCCCTGTCCAGACTCCCAGCTACTCGGAAGGACGACCATTGCTAGTGGCAATGGTGGAAGCTCCCGGGACTTCGAGGGATGTTCCGTCCAGTTGGGGGTGGGACCCCGGACGGTGGAGGAGGCTGCAGCAGGGAGATACAGACCTGTGTCAGGTCATGTCGTACCTTAGGCAGGGGTACCTGCCGAAAGCAGAGGAGAGACGTGCTCAGACGGCGGGAATACAGCAACACCTGAGGCAGTGGCAGAGGTTGCGACTGAGAGAAGGGGTAATCTGCCGTTCGATGCGAGATCCTAGAACACAGGAGACAGTACATCAGGTGGTGGTACCGGAGGGACAAGTCTTGGAGATATTGACCGCATATCACACCCATGCTGGCCATCAGGGCCAAGAGAAGACGCTGTCGCTGCTGAGGAGGTATTTCTACTGGCCCAGAATGGAAAAGAAAGTCGAGGAGTTTGTTCGGAGTTGCCCACGGTGTATGTTGTTCAAACGCAGGAAGGAAGCTCGAGCCCCACTGGTCCCCTTGCGGCCGAAAGCTCCTCTGCACATCATAGGGATCGATTTCCTGACTTTAGGTTGGCCGATGGATCGATTTCAAAATATCCTGGTGATGACTGATCTCTTCACTAAGTACGCCTGGGCTGTCCTCACTGTAGATCAGACAGCAGTTACCCCAGCCATCGCCCTTTGGAGGGCAGTGATTCAACCTTTTGGCTGCCCAGAGACCTTACACTCGGACCAAGGTCCAAATTTTGAGTCCCGAATCATCCAAGAGTTGAGCCACCTTTATGGGTGCCGGAAGACCCATACGACTTCATATCACCCACAGGGTAACGGGGGGTGCGAAAGGTTCAACCAGACCCTGCTGGGGTTATTGGGGACTCTAGAGAGCGAACAACAGGGCCAATGGGCCGAGAGTCTCCCCTCGCTGTTGCAAGCCTATAACAATAGTGTACACAGTACCATCGGATATGCTCCTTCCTACCTTATGTTTGGGCGCCATCTCCGCTTACCTGTGGACTTGCTCCTGGGGACTGAGGCCGCAGAATGAGGGTATAGTACCACTGAATGGGTGAATCGGCACCACCACCAACTGCTTGATACCTACCGACGAGTTTCAGATCATCTGAATACAGCAGCAGCCAAGAACAAGCGGCTCTTCGACCGGACTGCCCGAGAGGCCCCTTTGTTACCTGGTGAGCGAGTGCTGGTGAGGGACAATCGGCGTCCAGGAAAGGGGAAGCTCAGTGATCGTTGGGAGTCAACGCCATATGTGGTGGAACGACGACAAGGGCCGGATGCCCCAGTTTACTCGGTACGTCCCGAGGTGAAACCAGGACCGATACGGGTGCTCCATCGAAATTTGCTCTGTCCATGCCCAAACTATCCGCAGCTGGCAGCGGAAGCCCCAAGTGCGCCGCCTGTCCCAGAGGTACCCATGGTAGGGTGGGCTGTGGTCCCAAGGGATCCCGGAGTGGAAGTAAGAGCGGCTCCGCCTTCGCCACCGAGACGATCGCAGCGGGACACCCGAGGACAGCCACCTGAGAGGTATGGCGAATGGAACTAAAGAATACCGGTTCTAGGGACTAGAACCGATTGGCAGGGGGGGATGTCACGGGTGACAAAAGCGCTATCGAGCGGAACCCCCTTATGAACCATGAGTTTCCAGAGGGAACGATTTGTGGGCAACACATCCTACTCCGGTTCCGGGTGTGGTGGGAATTTTGCCCGGCCTGATTAGCGCTGATGCACTGCAGGTGCGAGAGAGAGAGACACAGCCTCCACATAGGCTTTCCGCCTGAGAAATCAAAGATAAAAGAGCCATTGAGAGAAGCATGATGGTCGTTCTTGTTCATAGTTGGTCTTGTTCATCACGGTACATTGTGGTTGTTGTTTGTCGGCCGTTCGTTTTCGGCAAACGAAGTTTCTGGGCACAAGCTTGTTTGTGAGAGTGATCGGGGTGAGAAGGTCTCCTGTTGAAGTGGTCTATATGGAGAGTTAAAATCGGCTGTGGTGAAGCCTCGTTGGGGAAAACCTGCCCATTGAAGTCTGCTGGACTGATTGATCGATTGGATCTGCGCTGAGGAGAGAAAGAGAAAGATAAGTGAACTGATTTCATCTTATAAACAATTGAAAAGCTTGAAGAGGATGCAGAGAACATAGATCTGATGGTTGGGAAAGCTATGTGTTTCAGAGTGTGTTGAAGTGGAACCAAAGATCGAGTATCCTTCACGGGAGTGTAATGAATGGATTGAGGTTTCTGATCAGCCTTATTGTGTGAGTGAATTGCAGTGCTTTTGCCTTATTGATACACATTAATGCATTGCTGTGGATTTGAAGTGAACACATGTGCGGTGTGCTTTTGCTGAGAAATAGCTTCAACTTCTGCATACGTCTTTGTGAAAAGTGATGATATCTGCTCTCTACTATTAACCTCTTCTCTGCTGAGCCCTGTGAGTGTACAGACATACTGGTGAAGTGCCATCAACCTTTTCTCTGCTGAGCCCTGTGAGTGTACAGACATACTGGTGAAGTGCCATCAACCTTTTCTCTGCCTGAGCCCTGTGAGTGTACAGACATACTGGTGAAGTGTCATCAACCTTTTCTCTGCCTGAGCCCGGTGAGTGTACAGATACACTGGTGAAGTACTATTAACCTCTTCTCTGCTGAGCCCTGTGAGTGTACAGACATACTGGTGAAGTGCCATCAACCTTTTCTCTGCCTGAGCCCGGTGAGTGTACAGATACACTGGTGAAGTACTATTAACCTCTTCTCTGCTGAGCCCTGTGAGTGTACAGACATACTGGTGAAGTGCCATCAACCTTTTCTCTGCCTGAGCCCGTGAGTGTACAGATACACTGGTGAAGTTCTATTAACCTCTTCTCTGCCTGAGCTCTGCAGTCCTACTGGCGAAAAGAGTTTCTGGATCATTGTCCCATCACTGTACACCGACGAAAGTATCCTGTACCGAGAAGAATCCTTACCTTCCTACTTACTGCCCAAGTCTTGAAGTATGCTAGCCTAGAAATCTAGACGCACCCTAGCGGCAGCAAAATGTATTTCGCAGCCAGGGTAGTCTAGACACTCTCAATAAACCTTCTAGCTACAAAAACCCAAATTGGGTCAGGCCAATCACGTCGTGTATAGAGTAGGTCGGGGCGGGCTTAACATATGACGACAGAGTTGCGACGGTTACCTGGCTGCCACTTGAAAACAAAGAATGACGGCTGCTGATGGAGAACAACGGTCTTTCGAATCGGCTTTGGCCGCGACTCTGGAGGACTTGGAGTTAAGTTTTTCTTTGAGAAAAGAGCAAAGAACGGCACTTAAGTCATTCTTAAAAAAAGGAAGATGTGTTCGTCGGTTTGCCGGCCAGATATATGGCAAAAGTTGAATCTATCAACTAAGCTCCGCTGTTGGGAAAACGCTCTGGTTGGTTGAAGCGCTGTCCTATTGCGTGCAGAGGGAATTTGAAAGACAGCCGTTTATCCCGCCCCTCGGATTGAGCCGTGACTATGGTGAGTTTCCAGACCTAACATCTTGATGTAGGTCTGGCTTGCCAGGCTAGAAGTATGCAGCATTACTGGTGAAAAGAGTTTCTGAATCATTGTCCCATCGCTGTGCGCCGACGAAAGTATCCTGTACTGAGAAGAATCCTTACCTCCCTACTTACCGTTGATCCCAGAAGAATGCAGCATCGCTGGTAGAGTAAGCTTTTAAACCACTCTCACTATTGTGCACCGACGAAAGTACTCTGTACTGAGAAGAATCCTTACCTTTCTACTTACCGTTGATCCCCGAAGAATGCAGCATCGCTGGTAAAGTAAGCTTTTAAACCACTTCCACTATTGTGCACCGACGAAAGTACTTTGTACTGAGAAGAATCCTTACCTTCCTACTTACTGCCCAAGTCTTGAAGTATGCAGCATTACTGGTGAAAAGAGTTTCTGAATCATGGCCCCATCGCTGTGCGCCGACGAAAGTATCCTGTACTGAGAAGAATCCTTACCTCCTTACTTAACGTTGATCCCCGAAGAATGCAGCATCGCTGGTAAAGAAAGCTTTTAAACCACTCTCACTATTGTGCACCGACGAAAGTACTCTGTACTGAGAAGAATCCTTACCTCCCTACTTACCGTTGATCCCCGAAGAATGCAGCATCGCTGGTAAAGTAAGCTTTTAAACCACTCTCACTATTGTGCACCGACGAAAGTACCTTGTACTGAGAAGAATCCTTACCTTCCTACTTACTGCCCAAGTCTTGAAGTATGCAGCATTACTGGTGAAAAGAGTTTCTGAATCATTGTCCCATCGCTGTGCGCCGACGAAAGTGTCCTGTACTGAGAAGAATCCTTACCTCCCTACTTACCGTTGATCCCCGAAGAATGCCGCATCGCTGGTAAAGTAAGCTTTTAAACCACTCTCACTATTGTGCACCGACGAAAGTACTTTGTACTGAGAAGAATCCTTACCTTCTTACTTACTGCCCAAGTCTTGAAGTATGCAGCATTACTGGTGAAAAGAGTTTCTGAATCATTGTCCCATCGCTGTGCGCCGACGAAAGTATCCTGTACTGAGAAGAATCCTTACCTCCCTACTTACCGTTGATCCCCGAAGAATGCAGCATCGCTGGTAAAGTAAGCTTTTAAACCACCCTCACTATTGTGCACCGACGAAAGTACTCTGTACTGAGAAGAATCCTTACCTTCCTACTTACTGACCGAGTCCTGAGGAAGACAGCATTGCTGACGAAGTAAGCCCTTGAGTCATTATCCAACTACTGTGCACCGACGAGAGTTCTCCATGACGATGAAGGCCTAGATGACATCGAATTTGATTAAGATTTGTCCCCTTTTTATATCTTGTGATAAATAAAGATTTCTATTCGTTGGAACTTATCTTGTGTCTGTGTCGTCCATCTGTTGCGGGCCTGTGATGTCGGCTCCTCACGGTGGTGTGGTGTTCAAGGTCCGGGGCGGCGGGTCATCCATCCGAGGTCCGCCCCGGTGACAATTCCACAGGAACTTGATCCAGTTTCCCCCATTTTTACTAATAACTAATTTGTGTTAATTCAGAGGACAGTAAGGCAAACTATTAAGCATAAACTCAAACAGGATCAATTAAGATTTTCAAAGCATTTTGAAACTCTTCTTGGTGGAAATTGACAGCACGTTCAAAAAGAGATAATGCATCATGCTGCAGTAGCATTATGGGGTGCAAGCTGCGCATCAACCAATGGGAGGCAACATCTACACAAGTGCCCTAAATGCCGCTCTGAAGAGTACAACATCACTGAGGCTGCGGGTCTCTCCAGTGCCCTGGACGCAATTAAAAATATTGTTTAATTTTCAATTCAGTGTTTCAATTCAGTGTTTCAATGAGTTTCACCTTTTGGGGAGAATCCATTTCAGTCACCAGAGGACCAGGATGCTGTGGAGAGGCAGTTTTCTATGCAGTGTCCTGACATTTCATCTCTTTTCGAACGTGCTGTCAATTTCCACCAAGAAGAGTTCCAAAATGCTTTGAAAATCTTAATTGATCCTGTTCGAGTTCATGCTTAATAGTTTGCCTTACTGTCCTCTGAATTAACACAAAGTAGTTATTAGTAAAAATGGGGGAAACTGGATCAAGTTCCTGTGGAATCAATAAATGTTCTTGATGGCATGCATTGTTTCTCGTTTTTATTGTTTGATTATACAGCAGGACTGAACTTCCATTTGGGTTCCACCAAGTGATCCTGCCTTTACACACACACACATACTGAATATGTATATATATATATATATATTTTTTTTTTTTTTTTATGGTATAATTATGTAATCTGCTTATTGTGAGCCTAAATGAGTAAATTGGTATTCAATCATTATCAGGCTGACTTGCCACCAACTACTGGTGTTTTTTTATATATATTGAAAGTAGTGTTTCATCACTTCATCTCATTGTCACTTCACATTTAATAGAATGAAATTGCTATGCAGATTCACAGTGCCTCCTTTAAGCTGCATTAGACAGTGTGTAATGTACATCTAAAAGCAGGGTCAGATGCTGCTTCTGTGCCACCTATACTGCAAAGCTGGGTGTTTGTTCATACAGCGAATCAGACAGCCTAAAGCCTCTTACGTTGTTGATTTATATTTCAAACAACAATTCGACATTTGCTTGCCATGTTTTTCTTACAAAAAACCTCATCATTCTGCAGGACAATTGTCTATTACAGTATACAACACAGATAGAAGGGTGTCAATTCAACACGCTTTAAGAAAAGTTTATTTCCATCACACTGTAAAGTGTTTTTAGATATTACATATAGATTACATATACCAAAGATTTTACATATAAACTGGGTCAGCATAATGTTAATTACAGTTAGTACCATGATGCAGGGGTGATGAGCGTGACCCCTGGCGTGGAGCCCATGAAGAAATATGGTTGGGGATAAAAGTTTAAACAAACAAAACCAAAAAAACTGTGGTGTTTTGCCTATAGGCATACATATTATGTGTGCTTGTTTTTATTTATGCTCTTTCATAAAATACCCATATTATAACAAATAAATAAAATATATTTGGAAATTGCCCTTTAAAACGAAGGCTCAGTTTGTGGTTCACAGTTATTTGATTAAAAATAACAAAAACAATAAAACAAAGACAAAGTCACTTATATTAAACAGTTTTTTTATTTATGTTTTTGTTAACAGAAGTTATCTTGCGCCTTTAATTGCCTCCGCTATCGTCCTGTCAATCATCTGTCTCATTCTCGCGGGTCGCGGCTATGATTACAGTTTCAGTAAACATGTATTTCAACATCATCGGTACCCACCCTCAGCCGATTGGCATTACAGTATTTGCAATCACCATCCCGTTGCAAAACGAGCGTCTAAAAGAAAAGTTCTGACTGCTGACTGAACATTGGTCAGTGAGCCTCTCCCGCTCGGCGCTGTCAAGCGCAGCTTCACTACACAGATTTAACTCCGCACAGCTAAATAAAACAGGCTGGTGGCAGACTAATAATTAATATTTCTGATGTAAAGATTTCTGTGAAACGTGTAAAGTTGCACAGAAGAAAGCCCAATAGGACCTGCCCTGTACAGTTTAAGAATCTGTAGCCATAGTAGAGGACTATTATTTTGTTGAACAGACCTGAACGACAACTGATGACGTCACATGCTCAGATTTGCTTGACCAATCGGCGGAAGGGGGCGTGACAGGCCGCCCACATGTGGAAAACGAATTTTGAAGTCATTTATTCGTTTTTTGTCTGTTAACTAAAAAACGAAAAATCAAGCCGAAATCTCGTTTTTTCGTTTTTTTGAAAAAAAAAAAAACGAAAAAACGAATAAAGGAGCCCTTTTCTTGTTTCTGCTTATTTCATTTCAAATTGGAAAACAAACTATCAAAACGTACACGGACTGTTAAGAATGGAGGAACGCGTCCCAGCTAACATGAGTCCAGCGGGCCAGTGGCGGACCACCGGTGGCAAAGTTGGCGGCCCACCGGCGGACGCCGCTGGCGGATCACTGGCGTTTTGCTCATCGTTATTCTAGCGGACCTCCAGCGGCTGCCGCCGCTTTCCCGACGGTGGTCCGCTATCGTGCCGCTGGTTTATAATAAGTGTTTTCTGGCGGACCACGGTCGGTCCACGGTTTATAATAATCAGTTACTCATGCTAACCAAAATGCCCTTACACTATAATTGATAAAAAAAAAAAAAAGCAATGTACACCAGTCTCAATAGCAGTTGCAAATTTGTTTTTATTAAATTAATTTTCAGTGAACAGATGAAATGGATACATTTGCATAACATTTATCAGATTATTTTATCCAATGTGACTATTAGTCAAGTACATTGTAGGATAATTTGTACCCTTATAAAAATGAACCATGGTTTTACCACAGCATTTGCAGTAAAACCATAGTTGCTAACAAAATTAACCATGGTTTCACAACAAAAAGGTTTAAAAACATATGGTTATAGTCATGATTACCATAATTTTACTGCAATTATTACAGCAATATTATTGCTGAATATTATATTGCTGTAGTAATTGCAGTAAAATTATGGTAATCATGACTATAACCATATGTATATTACTACTTGAACCATGGTTTAAAAAAAATAAAAAATAATAACATGGTTGGTACAGTTGTACCATAGTAAAACCATATAGTGCTTTTCACAATACAAATCGTTCCATAGCAGCTTTACAAATATGCATGTTCAAGGTTATACAATCGCAAAATATCCTTTAATCAGCCAGAGGCGACTGCTACTCACTGGAGAGCATCTTCTGGCAACAAAGTAATGTCCATAAAATAATACAAATAATGAGTTTAAAGTCCTAATTGCTATCCTTCAACATTTTTAAAGGGTAAGTTTGCAGATTTTCAACCCGCAATGTTGGTAATATGTTAGAACAATGTTTCTCTGAGTTACGTGTACTGAGATATTCCTGTTTATTTGTCAGCAAAACTGTCATGCAAACCTTCCCCGGTTCCACAGAAAAGGCTTAAGATAGTCCCAGACTAAAATGCATGTTTGAACTGTCTTAACTGGAAGCAACTTGCACTCACATATCTTAAAATATTTCAATGCCATTGTTTTGGTTCAAGATGCACACCAGTAATGTTTTTTTTTCCTTCTTTTTTTTTCTAAAGTACATTTTAAAAAGCTACTTAAATATCCTAATTTCACTAAGGCCTAATCCTGGCTTAATCTAAGCTCTGTGTGTGAAACCGGGCCAATGCAATATAAGGATAATATCTGGCAGTTTTGTGTCCATCTATAGTTGCCATCATCTGAAGTCTTTGTGAGTGTTGGTGTCATTAGAAGTCTTCACAAGTGAGGCTGGATCCACACTGGAGCTGCTGTAATCTCTAGTGAACTTGCTGGGCATCCTGAGATAGAAACAGGGAAGCAACAGGAGCAAGATTAGCATATCTGCTGTACATATTATTTCAGGCAAAAGATGATCATGTGCACTTTTTACTATTTCATCACATTAACTGTTGTGCAAGATTATGAGATGTGTAAATTGAATGCTTGGCTCCAGAGATGTGTCTTTAATCTAGATTTAAATTAGGATCATGTTTCTGGGCCCCAAACATTATCAGGAAGGTTATTCTAGAGTTATTCCCTTACATTCTACTGAATGAATAGGAAATCATCTGATTTTAATGAGAAAACATGACCTAACAAGTCAGCATTTTTATATTTGAATACTATACATTCTCACAATGCAAACGTCCTAAACATTTCTGAGTATTATCAATGTTGAAAACAATTGTGCTGCTTAATATTTCTGTGAAAACCAGTGTAACAGTTTAATCCATTTTCTTTTCTCTCTCTCCAGGATTAATTGTTAAATAGACCGAACATATATAAATGGTAGTTTACACTACTAAACTCAAAAGTTTTTTTTTTTTTAAGAAATTCATATTTTATTCAGCAAGGATGCATTTAATTGAGAGTAAAGATTTCTGTTTCAAATAAATGCTTTTTTTTCTTTCTATTCATCAAATAATCCTGAAAATGAAAAATATGAAGCAGCACAACTGATTTCAACACTGATAATAATCATTAATGTTTCATCAAATCATCATATTAGAATGAATTCTGAAGGATAATGTGATGCTTCTCCATAGAAAACAGTTATTTAAATGTTTTAATATTATTTCACATTATTATTGTTTTTACTGTATTTTTAATTAAATAAATGCAGTCTTGGTGAGCATAAGATACTTCTTACAAAACAAATATATATTTTTAGCAACAACATTAGAGTATGTTTGAAGTTTTAGTTTAGTTCCTTTATTGTCCACAAGTGTACATTTTTCTTTGGCTTGGTTTTACTTACTAGTCATCTGGTTGATAGCGCCTTAGAGATGATGATCAGCTCAACTCTGCTACGGTTCAGGACATCAGCATGGAAGGATCTAGGAACACAACAAACCATTTGTCACAGAGCCTACAATATTATTATACAATGACAGGTTTTAATAAAAGGAAAGAAGCTACAGCAGAGGTGAAATGCAGAAAAGAGAAAGAATATACAGAAAATTATTTCTTAATTAGTGTAGAGGCCAAAGTACAATTCATAGTAATGTGAATAAGAGTTAATGTTAAAAAGGTAAATAATTTCATTTAGAAGTTCATGTAATGGTTAAAATGTTAAATAATACTTAAAAGGTTAAAAGCATACTAGAATTCATGTTCTTATAGGATTTAGTACATATGGTAAAATAGTGTACCGGCCAAACTCCGGCTACATTACGTTGATTCTCATTATGTGATTCAGATGTTGAGAGCTGTGGAAGCGAACGGTTTTCTTACCTGCTAACTGCTAACTTCTAACTTCAGCTTACATTCTTTTTTGTAAATCGGAAAAACTAGCCGACTTTCGGCTACTAGCCTTATCATGCGCTGTGCTCATGGCTGGTGAGTGCTAAGTGGATTGCTCGTCGTTGCTGCTGCATGACTGTTGCAAGTGGAACCTGTAAAAAAAACCGTCTCTTCATGAGAGCCTTTGAGCACCGCATAGAAAGTAAGACTGAAAACAGCAAAGATCGGCTTTACTATCTAGAACAGCACACATATGGACAGCCTAATGACTTAGTGCGCAGCTGTTTTCATATGGATCCAGATCAGGGCTACCCTGAAGCCAAGAGACTTCTAAAGGAACGCTTTGGTGATTAATATAAGATATCCGTGGCATATCTAGACAAGGCTTTAAACTGGCCTGCCATTAAAGCAGATGACACCAAGGCACTTGAAGCATATGCCCTCTTTTTGACAAACTGCAATAATGCAATGTCAGATCTGCAGTACTTAGAAGAGATGGAAAATGCTGCTAACATGCGCACGATCATCTCAAAGCTCCCCCACAGGCTGAGAGAGAGATTCAGGAGTGTCGCCATAGACATTCAGAAAAAGCAAGATCGGCGGACAAAGTTCAAAGACGTAGTGTCATTTGTCAACACACAGGCTGAAATGGCAGCACACCCTGTGTTTGGTGAAATCTCAGGACAAACAAAGCGTCAGACTGAAAGGTCAAGTGGAAAGAAAAATATCACAACACTAGCCACTGAAGTAAAAGAACAAAACGCTGAGAAAGATGCTGCTGGTGCCGGAAACAAGAAAGCTCAGGAGAAGGGAACAAACATGGACAAAGCCTTCATGAAACCTTGTATCTTCTGTCTGGGAGATCATACCATGGAACAGTGCAAGAAACTCCAAAGAAAGTTGCACAAAGAAAAGCTTGAATTCCTTAAGAGCAAAGGACTTGGTTTCAGTTGTCTTATAGGAGGACACATGAGTAATGCCTGTGAAGAAAAGAAGAGCTGTCAGATATGTTCAGCGACACACCCTACGCTCTTACACATAAAGCAGAAATTTAAAGACTTACCAAAGGAAGAGGCTTCACAGGAGAAGCAAAATGAGGAGTCTCCAAAGAAAGAGTAAACCGTTGTCAGTGGATTCGTGGATGCAGGGGAAGCATGCTCTCAGACTGGGGTCGGGGGTACAGGTAGTGTCCTCGCCATCGTTCCTGTGAGAGTAAGGGCAAAGAAAGGCAACAAGGTGTTGACTTGTTATGCATTCATGGATCCAGGGAGTAACGCCTCCTTCTGCACTAACAAGCTGGCGAACGACCTTCACCTGCAAGGAAAAAATGTGAACATCCTACTCACTACTATGGGAGACCAAAAGACAGTCTCATGCAAAGCTGTATCAGACCTAGAAGTGAGTAGCCTAGAAGGTGATGACTTTATCGAGCTTACAGGTGTTTTGTAATGCATTGAGAAGGTGTGCCGAGGACAACAAGAACATGTTTGGTGCAGCAGTAGTGGATACAGTCTTAAATCATTTTTATCTAGATGATTGTTTGAGATCAGTTGCCACTGAACAAGAAGCAGTCAGACTACTCCAAGACTTGAAGGCCATCTGTCAAACAGGAGGTTTTAGACTGACAAAATGGACGACGAACAATCGAAATGTGGTGTTAAAAATTTGAGGACCGGGCAACAGAAGTCAAAGATCTCGATCTTGACCAGGATTCACTCGCCATCAAGAGAGCTTTGGGAGTACAGTGGTGTATCCGGTCAGATCAGTTCAAGTTCCACGTGCACATAGAGCAGAAGCCTCTCACCAGGAGAGGAATCCTGTCTACGATGAGTTCAGTCTACGACCCACTGGGAATGTTGTCGCCAGTCATACTGCCTGCTAGAAACATCCTGCAAGAATTGTGTAGACTAAGAACAGGCTGGGATGACAATGTGCCAGAACATTTCGCACAACAATGGACAGAGTGGACTGAAGAACTTCAACAGCTCACTGACTTTAAGGTGGATCGGTGCTTTAAACCACCTGAGTTTGGGAACACAATGCAAGCTCGGCTGCATCACTTTTGTGACGCGTGCGAAACAGGCTATGGTACTGTTACTTACTTAGTCCAGAAGAACAGTAGCAACCAAATATGCTGTTCATTTGTCTTGGGAAAGTCAAGGGTTGCCCCTCTCAAACCACCAACTATCCCGCGGATGGAGCTGACGGCGGCTGCCTTAGCTGTGAAGGTGGATGTCATGCTGAAGAAAGAACTACAGTTGCCACTGTCAGATTCCAGGTTTTGGACGGACAGTACTGCCGTACTCAAGTACTTAGCAAATGAGAACATCAGATTTAAGACATTTGTGGTGAACAGGATTGCCATAATTTTGCAAGCATTAAAAGTGCAGCAATGGAGCTACATCAACACTCAGTTGAATCCTGCTGATTGCGCCTCCAGGGGACAAAAGGTGAGTGTCTTCATGAAGAACGAAGTTTGGATTGCAGGGCCTGTCTTCCTCAGTAAACCTGAAAGGGAATGGCCAGACAAACATGATCACCTAGAAGAGCTCACAGCTGAAGATCCTGAGGTCAAGAAAGGCATACTTGTCAATGCTCAGGCATGTGATTGGCTAAGGACAAAAAAGCAGGAAAATATGAAACGCTTCAAAACAGAGCGCACAAAGCGCGTATGCGCATCGCGGGTGCAGAATGATGTGCTTAAAGCAACATGGAGTCACAGTGTTCAGCGCTGCGCTGCACAAGTGCGCATTTAAAAGTTCATGGCACAAAGCGAAGAAATGTCGAGCGCACAAATCCTAGTGTCTATCTGTCCAACAGTTTATTGATCATTTGTTTCTTCACAGTTTTAAATTCCAGTTATTGTGCGTTTGATGCCGATTCATAGTCCTTGTGATGTGTGATCTAACAGGCACACGGTAGCGAGTCGTTTAAAAACAGCAACAAACTCCAACAAAATAAAGTCATTTTATGCAAATCCACAGCCTTTTCTCTACAGATCAAGCATTATAATGTGAATATCATATTGGAGAGAGTTTTACCGTGCATGTATGCTCATGCTGCTGTAACCGGAAGAGGCGCGCGCGCTGTTTGAATACTGAATGGAGAATGATTGACAGCCGCAGAGGAGGGAAAACGAGTTTTCGTAAACTTTAATGATGTAAATAGACTTCTGTCCCTCACATTAACCTATGAAATAGGCTTCAGATGAATTTGTCACCCAAACTGACGTGAAAAAAGCGCCCGGTGTGGCCCTGTTGCGCGGGGACGGCGATTGTGGTTCCGTCCCAGGTTACCATGGTGACGGCTGTGAGATATTTTTTTTACAGATCTGCATGATTCACGTAGGTCACATTTTCAGGTCGGAAAATCCGGAATTCCGGATTAATCCGGAAAAATCACATCACTGAATGCTACAACAGCAGAAGAAAGCACTGATGCAATGCAACAACTAATTCAATACTATTCTTCATGGATACACCTCAAGAAGGCTGTGAAGGCTCACACAACTCAAGGGAACCCTGGTAAACCTGTCAAGGAAGAGAAAGGAGATGAATGGATTGTACAGTGATCAACAACGGGTGAACAGGGAGATGTTGAGCTACAAAAAGAGTCTCAAACAGACTTACCTGACCGTGGACAATCTGCGACAAGCTGAGACGGATATCATCAGCCATTGTCAGCAAAGTAGGTTTCAGGAAGAGATATCTGCTCTTAGAAGAAGAGTAGTCGAATCTTCAAACTGAATCCACAACTTGAAGAGGGAATCCTTCATGTTGGAGGGAGGCTCAATCGAGCATCCATGCCAGCCAAAGCCAAGCACCCGATGATCCTGCCTAAGTACCATCGTGTGGCTGATCTGATTCTCCAGGATTCGCATGAGCGGCTGGGACACAGTGGACGTAATCATGTCTTGTCTCATGTACGTCAAAAGTACTGGATTATCGATGCTCCCTCGTCAATCAGAAGAATGCTGTCACGGTGTACTATCTGTCAAAGACAACATGGTGCATCAGGCACACAAATGATGGCGGACTTACCAAGAAACAGAGTTGTACCAGACGAGCCACCCTTCACCAGAACTGGAGTGGATCTATTTGGGCCATTCAACATTAAACGTGGAAGATCATCTGTAAAAAGATATGGGGTGATATTTATTCAAATATAAATTTATTCTCCTTTTATTCAAGCTCTGTGTCGCTTCATTGCGAGAAGAGGTCAGGTGAAGGAGATGAGATCTGATAATGGGACCAACTTTGTTGGAGCTGATCATGAGCTCAGAAAGGCAATAAAGGAGTGGAATACTTCACAAATCGAGAACAGCTTGCTCCAACGTGACATCAGACGGTTATTCAATCCACCATCCGGATCCCACCATGGAGGGGTGTGGGAGAGAATCATCCGGTCCATCAGGAAAATCATGGGTGCTACACTGAGAGAACAAAACTTGGATGAGGAAGGTCTTCAGACGTTCTTCTGTGAATGTGAAGCCATTCTGAATAGTAGGCCTATTACCATGCCTTCCAATGATATTAAAGGACAATTCCGGTATTTAACACTTTGAGTCTATTTTGTAGTTTGTTTTGGATGAACAAGAGTGGTGGACAAAGAAATTTTGACAATGGTTCCTGTCGCGACTTTTTGACTATTTTAGAATTGCCCATGACCGCTTTAGAATGGGAGTCAATGGCCATGCACGACCATGTCCTTAAAACAACCCTTAACGTTCGTTTTCAAAACTGTGCAACTCACCGAGTGGTTAGTGGTGTTCGTTGATGATTAAAAACAAATATCGGCGCAATGTATGATTTCAATCCGTTTATTTTTCTATAGTGGAACTATTTTTTCAGATACCTCACAACCGCGTATAAACTTCCGCTCTTCAGCAACTTCCGTTGCTCTGCTCACGCTAGCACAGAGAACCGAGCGAAAAGACCTAAAAGACTACAATCAAATGTAAACAGCCCCCTTTCAGTTTCCGGTTGCGCAGTAATATCAGCGAGCAATGAGTCCTCCAACGGAAATCAATGGATTTTACAAAATGCCAAATAAAACACGACAGAAACTGTATTTCGCTACGCTACTTGTTTTTGATCATCAACGAACACCACTAACCACTCGGTGAGTTGCACAGTTTTGAAAACGAACGTTAAGGGTTGTTTTAAGGACATGTTCGTGCATGGCCATTGACTCCCATTCTAAAGCGGTCATGGGCAATTCTAAAATAGTCAAAAAGTCGCGACAGGAACCATTGTCAAAATTTCTTTGTCCACCACTCTTGTTCATCCAAAACAAACTACAAAATAGACTCAAAGTGTTAAATACCGGAATTGTCCTTTAATGATCTGGAAGCTCTTACCCCACAGCACTTACTCCTGCTCAAGACTAACCCCAACTTACCACCAGGACTCTTCCATAAGGATGATATTAATGCGCGTAAAAGATGAAGGGAAGTCCAGTATAGACTTTATGTAGCCCTGCTCCTTTACTGCTGCTTCTGTGTAGATGAGAGAATCAAAGTGTGTGTGCGTTGTGCTCACGTTTCATTGATTACGGCCAAGCATGCGCCCTTAAAATAGCATATGAATAACATGCGCAACGCGCCACTGACTTTAAACTATTTTTTTCCGGTCAGTGGCGGAATTGTTTTCTAAACCTGCAAAATAGCATGAGGGAACGTTTGTGCCGGAACACGCCTCCTCTTTGCGCTGAACCGCCCCTGGGAGCGCAAGTTCATTCCCTAATTTACCGACGTGCGTCTGTGGAGGGAAAAGATGAAATGAGGGAATGAGGGAAATGAAACATGCGTCGGCGTACAAAGTCAATTGCGCTGGGTGCAAGATAGGGCCCATTGTGTTGTGTTCAAAACCCTATAACACTTGTGGTGTTCCCGGTCAAAAATGACCGGCCTACAAAAAATAGCTTATAAATCACTTGTTATGCTATATTATCACCAAATTTTGGATTCAATCTTTTGTCAACTTGTTCTCTTGCAGTTAGGACTGGTTTTATATTTCTATTTGCATCTGATTAATGGTAGGCCTCATTTATCTGAGAGTAGGCATTTATGAATAATTTTGGAAATATTAAGTAAAATATGAACATGTGCATTATGTTCATGTACACATATGTGCATGTGTGCTTGCAAACATCGAGCCCTTGGACCTGTGCATGTGTCGATACATGCATACACACACTACCCAAATGCATACAGACGCTACCCAAACACACACACACATTAAAACACACAAACTATTTTGAGTATTACACACATTCTTTTTCACAGAGAGAAACTTGATCCTGCCCTGACCTGCATCTAATATTAATTCATCCGTCTGACATTCATAGACACACAAAACAAATCAAACTTCCTTGTGAAACATTAAAGTAGAATAGTTTGATATAACAGTGCAAATGTTTTCATATTTTATTTAATATTTCCAAAATTATTCATAAATGCCTTCTCTCAGATAAATGAGGCCTACGATTAATCAGATGCAAATAGAAATATAAAACCAGTCCTAATTGCAAGAGAACAAGTTGACAAAAGATTGAATCCAAAATTGGGTGATAATATAGCATAACAAGTGATTTATAAGCTATTTTTGTAGGCCAGTCATTTTTGACCAGGAACACCACAAGTGTAGTAAAAAAGAACAAAAATTGTCAAATATTTGAGAAGCAGTTATACCCTTTGTGAACAAAAAGTCACTAAGTTTCAGTCCAATGTAATAACATTAACTAGTATTTTTGGGAAAAATAACATCTTCTCCAGATATGAAAATGGATGAAGTTATTTAAAGAGCTTCCTCACTTCACCTGTGTCTCCCACTTCTCTGGCAGCAGCTTTCTTCAGAAATGTTGAAGTCGTGGAGCTTCCCTCTGTTGTAGAGGGATTATTTTGTTGCTGCTGAAATCACAGAACAATTTTTATCAATATGTAACCATTGAGCTAGTTTCAGCTAATTTTAGCACTCCATGTAACTTAAGTGACGTCACCGATTAACAGTACGTTTATTTTAAATAAATTAGCTCACTTCCAAGCAAAATATTTACAAAACTATCAAAACCTCTCATCTACACATAAGATGTGATTAAAGGCCCAAACTTTCATAAACAAAAGCAAGCTATAAAGTTAGCCTAACCTTAACGTTAACTCTTCTGAAAATGGTTGAGATGCTAACGGACTTTTTCGAAGACACTAAACCATTTCTATAAAGTAAATATTCAACAGAAGCGTGTCAATTATAAATAAGAGCAGTGTCAAGAACAGTTGTGTGTATTATTTGTGTGATTTTAGAGGCTAAACTCACCTGAAAGCAGTGAAAACAACAGCGAGAGACGGAGTTTTGCTGACAGTTGAGGTAGTGCGGTGCCGCGCCGTTTCCATGGCAACTCATCTCCGCTCCAGTGTTTGAAGGCGACTCGAGTGTTCACGCGCACGCACATTATAACGCGTCACAGTCACACAGCATTTACAAACATAAACATCTAGAATTAGAACCTTACTTGAATAAAAATCTCATTATTAAATCATGAATTTAAAACTCATTTTGAAGTTCTATGACCCATTCATAGGTGCAAATGACCACTCCTGCACGTGATAGTGGGACAATTGTGGCTTTTTTTTATAATTTCAGATTTTTTTAATTGTTTTTACGAACACTCAAGCCCCATATTTCATTTGAACGCGTGCTAAAAATGCTCATAGGCAGTATTTTTTTTATACCACCACCACTTGCTTTTGATATAGTTACAGCTATTAGGTCAGTTTCACCATTTTTTTATTTTGTGCTTTCAGATTCTTTTTAATTGTAAAAATAAATTAAAATAATAATAATAATAAAAATCAGCACAATTACAATAGGGTTTCAGCACTTCGTGCTTGAACCCCTAACAAATATACATTTATAAATTAAAGATGTCATGTAAGTGCTCAGAAAAACGTGGACCGTCTATCGGCTTGCCACTGGTGTGCCGACGGTGGCCCAGCCGTGGAAAACCGCTGGTGGCGTGCCACCCAAAAAACGCTGGCAGACCGACGGGATTTTCAGATTGGTCGGGTTGCCGATGGTGTACCGCCGGAGGTCCGACCGTGTCAAGCCGCTGACTTTGTGCCGCCCAAAAAACGCTGGTGGACCGCCAGGTCATTGTTAGCTGGGGTTAGGAATCCACGGAGGACTCTTATTCTGCAGTGCAAAACTGAGGAAGAACTGATGACGGGACAGTTTGATCTTCGGCTGACAAATCAGAGGAAAGGGGCGTTTCATTCCCGCCCACGTGTAGAAATCGAATATTCAAGCTGTTTATTCATTTTTCTACCTCAGAACGAAAAACGAAAAATCAAGCTGAATTCTTGTTTTTCGTTTTTTGGGAAAACATTTTTGCATAAAAAACGACTGAACGAATGATACACGGATTATTTTGATTTCCGATTTCCATCTATAAACACATCAAAGACAATCGGATAACGAGATTGTTTTTCGTTTTCCGTTTTTTAATATCAAAACAAAAAACGAATAATGGGTTGTTTTCCGTTTTTCGTTTTCCTATTTACTAATGGTAATTGGGAAACCGGCCGTTTTTCGTTTTTGTTTTTTTTTCCTTTTAAAACGAAAATCCGTTGGCCGCCAAGTACACGGACCAGGTGGAATCTTCTGTGCAGGCGTGGTGTTGTATGCTCCCTCCGATCGCCACCAGAGGGCTCCCTTACCGGAGTATTAACCTCGTATCGGACTACATTTCCCATTACCCCACACATGCTTTATCTAGCACTCCTTCACACGTGTATATCACGTACTTCCTACGTGGTTTAACCCCCCCTCATGTTAGCATGTGTCTTTCATTATTTTACATTTTGTTAACCTGTTTGTAGCTTATAAAACTTTCAAACAAGGCTTTGTCAAGCCAACATAAAAGTTTATGTACACGTCTATATAAAAAATTCACAGACAACATATGTTCAATTCATGGCACAATTCAAACGGGATCAGAAAATAATTATTTTCTCCCATTCACTTGCATTGACGGTTTTTCAACTTTGAGGTCCAGCGGGGTTTTGCGGAAGGGGCGGGACTTACCAGCTCTATTATGTATTTGTATTTAATTATTTTTTTCCACACAGTATTTTGTATTTTTTATTTTATTGTAAATACTTTTCCATGTATTTATGCCCATCTCTGCCTGCCATCATCATCAATATCTTGCTGTTATGGAAATATCATGAATTACGGATGATGCTATCGAAAGCTAAATCAGGCTAGTTGTATAGCTGGACAGAAAAGTGCACTCAGTAGCTACTCTAAATATAAAGACACAATATTATACATTTAAAGATGTTTACTTCTTAAAACCGTAGTAAAATCATTCACTGGCTACCTGCTGACTCGATGAGGTACGAGTAAATGTCCGGGTAAACCACTGGGTGGGGTTGTTAGACCAATTTGACGCTGGTAGAATGAAAGGGACATGTTTTTAAGTTGCCCAAATTAAGTTTATAAATGTATCGGTCACGCTCTATGGAAGGCAGGGTGGACATATAATTACTCTACATATTTCATCTAAGTGATTTCTGAAGTTATACACGTCTGCCGGCTGTGTACGGACGTTGTTTTGTGCCGCTATTTTGTATTGAAGTCTATGGGAAGTCTGGCTTGTTTTCCCCTAAAAAGGAGTAGTATGAAGCTGCAGACTCGGAGCCTGCATCTACAGTCCCGCACTCAGAGTCCCGCATTCTCAGACCCCTCGTTTTTCGAGACAGCGCCTCCTATCAAATTGGATCGGATAAACATGAAGAACTTAAGCCGAAACGTGAGTATCGTAAATATTAGCGAATCATACTAATTCGATTCCTTTTTTAATCAAACTACTTTATAGCTCATCGATACACCAACATATAGTCCATTTAATATTTGTAAAGATGGTTTGTAACAAAATTTGAGCCGTTAATGTATGTTTTTTCGCCTATTTTCCCCGAAAATATTAACGTTAGCCTTTAACCTTGGACTTTTTGTAGACAAGCCACCGTTTGACCTTTTTTTAATTACCGGACCTTTTCTCCTAAAACTATAAATTGAATTAATTAATGCCGGAGTAATTATTTTACTTTATATAATTTATGTATTATAAAAATGTTTATATGTTTGTCAATTGGATTGTTCCTATTATTGCCATATAGCCTATGCAATGTTTTATATATTAATTAATTAATTTATTTATTTATTTATATGGACAGGCCATATTCATGGCCTATGTGAGATTATTAGGCATTATCCAAAGGGACTTATAAATGAGGAGTTTTTTTAATGCAATTGAAGACGAAAAGTAAAGTCACTAACACAATTCTTTCTTCCTTTTTTCTTTGCTTTGTCTTGTTTAGGTGATCGTTAAATAAAGTACAGATTTGTTTATTATTGGTGATTTGTCTATTCTTATTTGAGTTTTGCTTCGCATTCAAAAGATCAAAAAGAGGTTTTGTTAGGTTAGCATGGTATAATGTTAATTAGACCATTTTAGGTTGAACTGAAAGAAAAATTGGAATTTGAATAAAAAAAAAACATTGTAGCAATATAATATAATATCACATAATATTTTTCAGAAGATAGTTCAATCTGTAATTGTATCCCTTCCATCAGTAATTTTCTTTCAATTGGCCTACACTCACGCTCAAAAAATAACTACTGGGTAATTTGTTAGTCAGAGAACATGAGTTTTTTTTTTGGCACTTGCATTAAGCAGGGAACACACATATTTATTTGGATAACTTATAAAACGCAATTAACTCAATAAAACAAGACCGTAATATTGCATCCTATTGTTTTCAATGGCATTTGGATAAGGGTGTTATACGATCTTTCGAACAGCAGGAGGCGCTGTCTCGAAAAACGAGGGGTCTGAGAATGCGGGACTCTGGGTGCGGGCAGAGAATGTCTAATATGGCGAGAAGTTTCACTCTCAGTACACTTTCGGCTTCTGAACTGGTTGCAGTTCCTCTCTGATTCCATATGAGGGCGCTCACAGGACGAGTGCAGAATGAATGGAGGTCTATGGCGCTATACCAATAAAAATCCACTTTTCTCAGGATATAATTTTTTGTCTAGTAATTTGAATGTTGTATTCGAAAGGAGATGCAAATAAATTACACATTGCTGGGTGTTAGATTTTTTTGAGTCACTTATTTGCTTTAAAACGTCTTTTAAAGTGTCAATGACGTCATATACATGTACGACCAGAGATACTGCTTCACGGCAATCCTTCAGTCACTTTGGTGCGTTCGCGCTCTGCACTTTCTTTTCACTCGAGGCATCGACAACACAGCTGACACAGGTAAACACACGTGCTAGAAGAGTTTTTGTTTTGTTTGTTTCTGGTCCCGCTGCGGATGACACGATGCCATCAAGCGGTATCTCTGGTCGTAATCAGTCCTTCACTGACCAATCAGCGTTCATTAGCAGAATGCTAGCGTGTTATGGGCAACAACAACTCAACCTGTAAGAAATCGAAAGGACATAAGTACTCGTTCATTCAACTTTCGACCTATAACCCATGTTGAACTTGCAAAATCTACAATCAGATTTGAGATTTATCAACGGCAATCGGGTGAAAGAGACAAATTTAGCCGTCTAGCCCCATTGACTCCCATTCATTTTGCACTCATGGCAATCGCCCCCAGTGGAACTCTGGTGGTACTACAACCAAAATTCGGTACAATAGGACTTAATAGGGAGTGGGCAGGCTCTCCGTAGACGGGCTCTGGTGCGGGACTGTAGATGCAGGCTCCGAGTCTGCAGCTTCATAATGTTGGCTAAAAAGGGGCAGTTACGAAATTTACAGTGAAGTTCCCGGATGTGCCGGTTGTATGTATACAAAATAACATCCGGGTCGCTTACTTTTTGAACACACCCACTTCCGTTTAATGTGACGTCACTTGTTTCCTATATGACTATAGCGTCTACTCTTGAACATTCTCAAGTTTGTGAGACATTTGGGGTCGGTGCGAGGTTATTGATCACTGATCAGTTGATTTGACGTCCATCATGTCGAGTCGTGCTCTGCGTAGGCTGAAGGGCGAGCAGCGCGCTCAGGCCGCTTTACACGCGCTCAAACTTACTGAGGAAGATGACAAAGATGAAGACGAGCAGATGAAGACTAACACACAAACAGCCCATAAGCAGAAGAACATCAGCAACATATTTGAGCTGGTAACATCTGGCATGTGTGATTGTGATGTTGTAGAGGTGGGATAAGATGGAATTACTATGGTACTTTGATACTAGGCTATAACGTTACATACATGATATTTACATGGTACTTCAATGTGCTTTAAGTGGCATGACACTAAGTTACCAAGATATTAGTCTAAAAGCTTTTTGATACCCAAAATACCATAGTAATTATGAAATGTGAGCTGTTGTAAGATTTATTGTTTGTCGTCACATATTAGCCTTATGCTTCATCATGCGTGTAACGTTAGTTCACAATATTTGCTGCCTTCATAAACTTCGTAAATACGAGATTCCTAGTTAAACATCAACGCCCTCTCAAATCAATGGAAAGTTCGGGGATAATTATGATTTCCTGCTACAAACTTTATATATGGCGAAGATTACTGCTGTGACTGGTATATTATATTTACCCCAAAGAGTTACATCGCCAGGGTCGGCGCCAGAGCGCACAAAGTGTACATGTTGACATGTTGCATGTACAATTTTAAAGCAATATTCAGAAACCGGTGAGAAAAAAAAAAAAAAAAAACCGAAACTGTGAATAAAATAATTTTTATGTACAAAGTAATAACATATGACTGAGGTGTTCGTCAATTCATTGCATGACGTCAGAGTTTCCGGTGTTGACAGCTCCATAAAAAATTGCTGTACTATACAAAAAATATGAAAAGTACATACACAAATAATAAGGATGCACCAAAATGAAAATTATGGGTCAAAACCGAAAATTCTGGATGCACTTGGATGAAAACTGAAACCAAATATACATTTTTAAAAATAATTATTCATTTCTTATTTTAAATGAATATTTAGAATTTTTTTAAATTTTACTGAATCGGAATTTAAAAAAAAACTACAAGCCAATAAAAGGAAAAATAACCACACTTTTATTTAAAGTGACACAAACATTTGAAAAATATTAAATATCAATAAATTAAAGGGATAGTTCACCCCAAAATGAAAATTACCCCATGATTTACTCAACCTTAAGCCATCCTAGGTGTACATGACATTCTTCTTTCAGACAAATACAATCGGAGTTATATTAAAGGGTTCATCGGATGCCCATTTTCCACAAGTTGGTATGATTCTTTAGGGTCTTCATGTAAAGTTTGTAACATGCTTTTGTTAAATTTCCTCAATGGTTGTGTAAAACAACACCCTTTTTAGGCTACCTCCTCAAAAACAGCTCTTTTCACAGCAAGCCATTTCGGTGCATGTCTCTTTAAATGATAATGAGCAACTGCTCACTCCACCCCCTTTCTTTCGTGGGGCATGTTGACACCAGGGGGGCAATCATTCGGAAAACATTGAAGCTTCCTCTGGCGTCGCCATTGATTAGCAGACCATCACCTGCTGTTAGCATTCCATTGACTCCCATGTAGGGTTGGGCGGTATTACGGTAATATCGGATACCGCGGGATCTTAAAATAGCACCGGTATCAGTTTCAATACCGTCATTACCGGCACTTATATAGCCTATAATATATATAATTTATTTATTGCCTAAAAATGCTTGTGTGGTTGCAGTTTGGTAATATTTCTGGTTCCAGCCAAATGAGAAGGGAGAGGCGGTAAATACTGACGAGGCAATTTGTAAATTGTGCCATAAAAAGGTGACCGCGAGAGATGTAAACACCTCAACCTAATGTCGCATCTCTGAAACTACCACCCACTCACTACTGCCAGGATGCATTTTGTTCTCGAGTTCATTAAATAAGCGCATTAAGTTTCGTATTTGTTAAAATATTATAATGTTATTTTTTCCATCTTTGTTGATTATGAAAAGTGAACAGCACAAATAAGATGGGATGCATCGGGAGTCAGACGATTTGACCACTTCAATAAATTTCGTTTTGTAAAAGGCCTCTTTAAAACGAATTTCGTTTTGTATAAATTGTATCTTAATTTTAATAAATTTTTCATCAACCAAATTGCCTGGATTTAATATAATCATGACATGATGGGCGCTGGCATGCCACGGTCACTTGCATTGAAATCTCATAAATTAACCGAAACTCAGAGATGGCGATCGTCAATTTCTTTAAACAAAACAATTCAAAACGAAAAGAAATATAGGGTAGGCTACTCTCTGATTAATCCATGATGTGCATTTTTCTCTATAGCGTTCACAGAGATGCCGATCGTAAATTTCTTTAAACGAAACAATTCAAAACGAAAAGAAAAAGGCCACTCTGATTATTTAATCCATGATGTGCATTTCTCTCTAGGCGCGTTCATACAGAGATGCGATCATCAATTTCAGTAAACGAAACCATACAAAACGAAAAGAAAAGAAATAGACTAGCCTACTCTCTGTAATCCATTATGTGCATTTCTCTCTATCGTTCACTATGGAGATGGCGATCGTCAATTTCTTTAAACGAAACAATTCAAAACGAAAATAAATCTGATTGATCAATGATGTGCATTTCTCTCTATAGGCGCGTTCACTACAGAGATGGCGATCGTCAACTTCCATCTTTGCAGAAAAGTTTTATTAATAAAAATCAATGGACACGCCTCACCGGATTACAAAGGCACTTCTTGCTTGTTGCACGCACACAGATATTATGTTGAATAATGGTGGGCTCGGGCTCATAATAACAGTTAATGCCGTCGGCCGGACTCAGACAAAACGTGCACGGCTTGATTTTATTTTTTTTATTTTTTTTGATCTGGCATTCCGTTTCTGAACGGTGTAGGCACAAGCCAACAGTTTGGTGACGCCATCTGAGCCCATTATGGCATAATTTTTAATTTGTCACGGTAATACCGTATACCCCGGTAAAATAGGGAGGAGGTTTGACGGTGTCAAAATTCCAATACCGCCCAAGCCTACTCCCATTCATTTTGGCGTCACTTTGACAGCGAATAACTTTACATCTAAGGCGTTTAAATACTCCATTTGTCCATTATTTATTTCTAAAGAAACACGACAATGTATAAAAGGCTCCATTACCTTGTATCTTACGTTATGGACCCGTAGAAGCCGTTTTCGTAAAAATAGGCTAACGATTGCGTCATAACCACGCGACTCTCTGTCGCACAGTATTGAAATTACCGTATGGACAGGAGGAGAAGCTTGCGGGCAATCGGGGGGACGTGGAGGCAAAATGACAAAATAATTAATCAGAATACTTAGCAAAAGTTTCTCCTGCTCCTAGCTCATGGACACCGCCTACTCACACTCTCCGTCTCTGCAAGTTTCGGAAGAGAATGATTCAGATTTCTCTTGGCACAGCTACTAGAAGACAGACGGATTGCTCACGTCACATCTACGTCGTCAAGCTCAGTTTGAGTCTGCGCTGTACGCTCAGCCATCAGGAAGTGAGCGCTTCTGATTGACTTCACTTTTCTCCGTTGAATCCAATGGGGTCACTGTGTCCATTTATTTTACTGTCTATGGTTGACACCAGACACATAAAGTGCTCCCTTGGTGGACAGTATACAAATGGCTGAGGGGGAAATATGCTAATACGAGACAGTCTGTCAGTGGTCATGGGCGGAGCATGAGCAATATGACATCATATTGCTCAGAAAATCCAAACGGCTTGATTATTGAGAGTCTTTAGACTTTTTGAGGGTTAAAAAAAACGAGTGAATGGATTTTTTTCATTGTATGGTGGTTGTGTCCACACATTGCAAAGACACATTTATATGCAAACACCATATAAAAGTGAAGTTTGCATCCGATGACCCCTTTACAAAATGTCCTGGCTAATCCAAGCTTTATAATGGGAGTGAATGGCTGGAGAAAATTTGAAGCCCATAAAAGTGCATCCATCCGTGATAAAAATACTCCACACGGCTCCGGGGGGTCAATAAAGTCCTTCTGAAGCAAAGCTATTGGTTTTTGTAAGAAAAATACCCATATTTATAACTTTATAATCTAAAATAACTAGCTTCCGCCAGACGACCGTACGCATACGCAAGTCGACTTACGAAGAGTAACCTGTGACGCTTATATGACTTACGATGTAGGAGTATTAGGGATGTCAATTTTCACAAATTCCCATGATCGATCGTCGTTTAAATTAACGATCAATTAATCGATTAATCGTTAGCCTTAATACTGCGATATGCATCAACTGCAGTGGCATGTGGCCAACAGCATGACAGGGTCTGCAAATGCTAATGTTCCTCACCAAATCAATTAGAATGGTTTTAAATATAAATAAAGGGCTAGGATTGTAAAATGTTTCGATGTGATTGATAATTAAATTAATTATTTAATAATCAAATATAACTACTAATACAACGCGTCACCAACGCCGCCTCATATGCGCTAGAATGTGTGACTGTTGTGGACGCGCTCTTCCTGGAACAACTGCACGCGCTGAATGAATCTGCTACCGTTAAACTGGAGCACTTTGCTAGCACGTTATTTATCTAAAAGAAACGCATCCTATATGAGATTAATCAGATATATTTAAAATAAACATAATATTACAAATTATATCTGCACAAAATGACGCAAATTCATGCACAAGTGAACTTGAACTAAGTTACGTGCCATTCATTCAGAACTACATGTTGTGGACGCGCTCTTCCTGGAGCAACGCGACACGGCAACTAAACCCAAATAATTCACAATGTTTTATTACAGTATTGTTCTCTTTATAATGTTATGTAATATTACAGTCCCAATAGTCATTATTAGTCGTGCACTGCCGTTTGAGCTGCGCGCGCTGAAGCTGACGCTTTACTACAGTGTTCTTAACCAAATGCATCCAATATGAGATAAATCAGATATAGATAGGCATACACAAAATAAACAGTATTACAACTTACATTTGAACAAAACAAAAGGCTGCGAATGCACACGCAAACTTACATGATGATGAAGGTTTAAAATGGTCCCAAACATAACTCCGGCGCGCTCGCTTTACATGTTTCGCGGTTGAGCAGCACGCACGCGCATAAAAACCTGCTTAATCGATGATCGATAAGTTCTATCGATTAAATGTATTATCGACAATTAATCGATCGTCGATTAATCGTTGACATCCCTAAGGAGTATCGTAAGCTTGGACGCCTCTCGCGGTTTAAACAAATAGGGCTGTGTAACAAACTGAAGCTCCTCTTCTATTATATAGAAATCTTCCAAAATTTCTCTTTAAAATTGGTAATTCGACCGGTGTTTTGTTTTGCTCTTTCCTCTTAGCTTCTTCATTCATTACGTTGTGCGTCGGGTCAGGGGTTAGTCTTCCACGGTAAATCGATGTGTACCGCAGTCTGTCGGAAGCTAGTGATTATAGTTTATAAAGTTTTAAATATGGGTAAAACTCTGCGTGAGAGTGAAACCTGATCACTGAACACGGAGGGGCGGGCGGCATATTTTTGGCATTGGCATATATTTTCAGCCTTTTTCTCTCTTTCAGCCCAAAACCGAAAATGCCATTTTCGCCCGATAATTTTCGCCGGCCGAAATTTCTGTGCATCCCTTACAAATAACCTTTTGAGTTACTACCTGATTTTTGTTTGTTGATTTTACCTGATTTTAGGATCGTACATGAATCACAAACATGATGCTTAGCTTACCTAATAATTAATATAATGAAATAATGAAATAACTGTATACATGCAGTTTATTAATGTGTAATGTAATTTAATTTCAAACAAATGAGGAACATAAAGTGGTTTGAATCCAAGGAGCTCTAAAATAATTTTAGAATCGTTATTTGAAGCTAAATGCGTGAATCTGCAACTGAAGGCCCACACTCCTGTGTTGACGGCTCTGTTGCTGTAGACCAAATGTTGGTTGCTGTAAAAATGTTAAATAACTACACAAATAATATGTTTAGGTTACAACTACATCTGTCTCTGAAAAAAAAAAAAATCAGCAGTGATTAATTTATTATTTTCAACGATTATTAGCAATTCAAAGATCATTTGCAAAGAATATTATAATTTATTATAAAGTGAACACTATTCTGTTCTTATTTCGCTCAGGAACCTGAATTACTTGTTGTTGTTGTTGTTGCTGAGAACGATCCGAAAACCCCCCAATTAGTTTTTAAACCATGTATTTGACAGCCTATACACCCATCTACTCACTATCTCGTACTTCTGAATGGGAGATCTTCCCAGGGCAGTACTGCCTCACAAACTAAAATTAGTGCGCCTACTCCGTGGCTTGGTGGGGAGGTCAACCAGAGGTGAGGGGGCGCAGTGGCCGGGCCAGGCCCATTGGGGTAGTACATTGCCTTGTCTTGTCGTTAAAGTAGTGCATATTTACATTTGAATAATCATTTGAAGCGTATTGTATGAATGTTTTATACTGTATTTGACCGAAATTACAGAATCGTCAGCAAGCTAACTATTGATAGCATGGTGAATGTTTATATGGTTGTCAATGAATGGGACGCTAAAATCAGTTTGGTTCAGCAGGAAACCCCATATGGACAAAGGCACCCAGATATCGATATCAATAAACATACAAATGCAGCAGTATAGGGTTTATCTTTGTTCTTCTAGACATCTCTGGTATTTTATAAGAATAAAGTATATTTATAATGCTATGTTAATTGACATAGTTTTTATCACTGGATTACTATTAAAGGGTTAGTTCACCCAAAAATGAAAATTCTGTCAGTAATTACTCACCCTCATGTTGTTCCAACCCCGTTAGACCTTTGTTCATCTTCATTCCACTATTCATTTCCTTCTCTCTGGGCCTCGAGTGAGTTCACATAGAATAACTGCGTAGCGCTTCTGTGTTATACGTCACACGTAGGCTCACTATTGGCCGACGCTGGTCATGTGTGTGATGTGTGTGATGTGTGTGATGTGTGTGATGCGTGTGATGCATAACACAGAAGCGCTACGCTAAAACACTACGCGAAAAAACTCGAGGCCCAGAGAGAAGGAAATGAATAGTGGAATAAAGTCGTTATTTTTGTTTGTTTTTGCGCACAAAAAGTATTCTCGTCGCTTTATAAACTTAAGATTGAGCCACTGTAGACACTTGGACTATATTAACGATGTCTTTAATGCATTTTCTGGGCCAGCAAGTTATAATGTCTTAGGAAGCCTATGTAGGAGTGAGAAGCTCTCAGATTTAATCAAAAATATCTTAATTTGTGTTCCGAAGATGAACGAAGGTCTTACGGGGTTGGAGCAACATGAGGGTGAGTAATTACTGACAGAATTTTCATTTTTGGGTGAACTAACCCTTTAAAGGCCCACTGTGGGTCCCTGAAATTAAAATGTAACTTTTTTAGCTTTTAGTATGAATATGTTAGCCTTAAGGTTATGAATAAGCTGGTGTGTTCCAAAACAATGACAAAATTCACATTTAGGAGATATAACCATTCAAAACTTACAGTCTCTCCCTTGTGCTAAAATGCATCTCAGATTTTTATGACATCAATTCTCATCACATCTTCTGTCCAATCAAATGCTCTCTAGAATCTAATGTGGTGTTGACATGTCACGGAGCAATATGGGTTGGAGATGCGTGTTCGTTTGCTCAAATGCTTGAGTTTTATTCCATTTTCCAACTGTACGTTGATTAAGAAGGACATGGCTTGAATTTTTTCACATCTCTACTATTGAATCCAACGTATCATCAGCGCTCGGATTCGCTTCAATGGTGCAGTCAAGTATGAATTGTAGTCTGTGAGGTAAACTAAACGCTATTGGCTATTTGAGAAAGGGAGGAACCATTCAATGTCCTGCCTTAGCTTACTGTTTCAGTGGAAATTGTCAACGCATCATATGAAGCTGCGCGTTCCAAGGCACTTCAGTGGGCCTTTAAATATAATTTCTGCCTCATTCTGTGATATTAAGCCATGTCATATTAACCTCACGCTAGGGATGGGACGATTATCGGTTTCACTATAAACCACGATAAAATGTACTGACGGTTAGTATTATCATTTAAAATTGAATTATCGTTAAAACCGTGTTTGATTATCGCGATTTTAATAACTCACTGAACTGTCCAGCCAGCATCAGGCTGACGCAGGCGCAGCGCGCAATGTTGTTGTTTTTTTCTTCGAGAAGGAATGGCGGAAGGCAGATTAATGTTTTAAATCTTACATGATCACAGAAATATTATCAAACTCAGTAAACAATAAATCAACTCTGATTTCATTTTCAATACAATCGAAAACGGAGACGCAAGACGGCAAGTTGCATTTGAATGAAACGAGAGAGCGCGTCTGTTGTGATACGTGTGCGCTGTGTTATGAGTTGTTATTGACGACGGTCATTTTAAGGAAGGAAATGCCACAGAATATAATCTTGCTTAAAAAAAGTACATAAAGCTGCTTGTTTTATTTGTTGTTTGTTGATTTTCAAATTTAAAACTTGTTGAAATGTTTTCAGTGTGAGCATCATTTATTTTTGAACACTTTCATCTCGTTTTAACAAAACCGTGATAATATTTATAATCACGATAATTTTGGTCACTATTATCGTGATATGAAATTTTCATTCCGTCCCATCCCTACCTCACACAAACAAGCATACAACAATCTCTCACTTCACACAAACAAGTGGCTCTGTTTTTACGCGTATATTTCATATTGTACGCAACTACGCGTGTATTCATTGCACAGACCGATATATATGTTCAGCCCTGTATAGGTAAAAATTATGCTACAATTTCACAAATGCTATTCTCCATATGAAACTACTTCAAACAGCCTGTCAAACTGCTATCATGTCTGCTGCCCATAGATCGAGTATTAATAATGCTGTGTGTCAGTTTCATGAATTATGATGCTGCTGTCATGTCAGATACAAAGTCTTTAATGGTGTAATGGTGTCGGTGTGTGTCAGATAGGTGAGGCTGATGTGGATGTATGTCCGTCAGATGAGGAGGCGGCAGAGGGAATCAAGGACAGACAACAAGGAGCTCCAATGGGGAAAAATGGTGTGAAGGTGTGTAGAACCTTGATAGCATCATCATCCACACACATAAAACGTACAACCGTGACTTTTTTTGTGAGAGTTTTGTAAAATACACTGTTGAGAACATTTGGGTGCATTTTTAACTTAATCTTGATTCTTTTCAATTTTCAAATCTGTTGTTTTCTGTTTAATGTTCTTTATTTTAGAATGAGAAGTCAAAGAAAAAGAAGAAGAAAAAGTCACCAGCTGAGAATGGAAAGGTTGGATTTTTTTTATGCATTTAAACTCAGCAAAAATGGAAACATCCTCTCACTTTCAAAAGTAACAGTCTGTATCTGGTGTGGATCCAGCTGTTTAAATTACTACAGTCCATCTCATCCTCATGGCCTGCACAAGATTTACCAACTCTTGCTGTTAGATGTTACCCCACTCTTCCACTAAGGCATTTGCAAGTTCTTTAACACATCTGGGGTAGGGGTGTAAGAAAATATTGATACACATTAATATCGCAATATTATGTTTGTGGCTTTGTGTTTGGTTTAAACCTGACCGCTACATGGCAGTGTTATCTCAGAACGTAAACTGACATGGAAAAGCGCAAGGGTGCATCACTAGCGTTAGACGATAGAAAATGTTGTTAAATACTTAAAAACCGCTATACTGCAAACCTTTATAGCAGGATCCAAGAATATATACAAACTAAATATGTAGTCATGTGAAAAAGAAAGTACACCCTTTTGAATTCTGTGTTTTTAGGTATCAGGACATAATAAAAAATCATCTGGTCCTTGGCAGGTCTTAAAATTAAGTAAATACAACCACAGATGACATATTACACCTGCTGTCATAGAAATTAAAAAGGTAAGTAGCATTCAGGCTCTGCTAATCAAATACCTTTGATTAATTGATCATCAGAAAGCGTGACCATCTCTATAAAAGCAGAAGTATTGGCAGTTTGCTGGATCATTCAGGTGTGTTAATACAATGTCAAGGACATCAGCAATGATCTTATAGAAGCAATTGTTGCTGCCCATCAATCTAGGAAGGGTTACAAGGTCATTTCCAAACAATTGGAACTCCATCATTCTATGGGAAGTGAGGAAGATTACTCACAAGAAATAAGTCAAGTCTGACTTCTGACCTGTAATGCAGCCTGAATCATAATTGTTGCGCTTTTGTTGACCAGAGGAGAACTGTCCCCCCGACTGAGCCTGGTTTCTCCCAAGTTTTTTTTTTTTTCCCTCCATTCAGTGTCACCTGATTGAGTTTGGGTTCCTTGGCACTGTCGCCTCTGGCTTGCTTATTTGGGGACACTTAATATTCAACAATATTATTGATCTGACTGGACCGACGCTGCTGAATGAGAACTGAACTGAGCTTAGTGATGATGTCACTGTTTTCTCCAGCTGCTGTATATATATAAATGAACTAAATTAATAATTTTTTACAACATAAATTAATCAACACTTAACTAACTTAAGCTGGACAATGCCGCTATTTTCTTCTAGAGCTGCTGTGCAGCCGAAACAAACTTTGTTGCATTATTTTCCTGTTTTCTCTGTAAAGCTGCTTTAAAGGTACAGTGTGTGATTTTTAGCAGCATCTAGTGGTGAGGTTACGAATTGCAACCAACAGAAGTTACTGTGGCCGATAGGAAAAGACCGTGGAGAAAATAATGGAGAAAACAGTGGAGGCAATAATTATCTCATCCCCTGATGATTTTGTAAGTTTGCTCACAAAGAAATTAACGGTCTATCATTTTTATGGTAGGTTTATTTTAACGGCTAGAGACAGAATATCAACCAAAAATCCTGAAAAAACACATTATATAAAGGTTATAAATTGATTAGCATTTGATCGAGTGAAATAAGTATTTGATCCCCTACCAACCAGCAAGAATTCTGCCTCCTACAGATTGGTCATGTGCCCATGTGAAACACAGATTAGTCCTGTCACTTTAAGAAAGTACTCCTAATGTTTGCTTGTTATGTATATAAAAGACACCTGTCCACAGAATCTCTATCTTCCATTCCAACCTCTCCGCCAGCATGGGCAAGACCAATGAGCTGTCAAAGGACATCAGGGACAAGATTGTAGACCTGCACAAGGCTGGAATGGGCTACAAGACCATCAGCAAGAAGCTTGTTGAGAAGGAGACAACTGTTGGTGTCATTATTCGGAAATGGAAGAAGTACAAAATATCCATCAATCGCCCTCGGTCTGTAGCTCCATGCAAGATCTCGCCTCATGGGGTAAGGATGATCATGAGAAAGGTGAGGGATCAGCCCAGAACTACACGGAGGAGCTTGTTAATGATCTCAAGGCAGTTGGGACCAGAGTCACCTAGCAAACCACTGGTAACACACTACGCCGCAATGGATTGAAATCCTGTAGCGCCCGCAAGATCCCCCTGCTCAAGAAGGCATATGTAAAAGCCCGTCTGAAGTTTGCCAATGAACATCTAATGACTCAAAGAAGGCTTGGGAGAAAGTGCTGTGGCAGATGAGACCAAAATTGAGCTCTTTGGCATCGGCTCATCGACTCGTCGTGTTTGGAGGAAGAGAAATATTGACTATGACCCCAAGAACACCATCCCTACAGTCAAGCACGGGGGTGGAAACATTATGCTCTGGGGCTCTTTCTCTGCTAAGGGTACAGGACGACTTCACCATATTGAAGGGCTGATGGAAGGGGCCATATACCGTAAAATCTTGGACAAGAACCTCCTTCCTTCAGCCAGAACACTGAAGATGGGTCGTGGATGGGTCTTCCAGGATGAAAATGGCCCAGAACACACCGCCAAGGCAACAAAGGAGTGGCTCAAGAAGCAGCACATTAAGGTCTTGCAGTGGCCTAGCCAGTCTCCAGATCTTAATCCTATAGAAAATCTGTGGAGGGAGCTGAAACTTCGAGTTGCAAAGCGACAGCCAAGGAACCTAAAGGATTTATAGAGGATCTGTAAAGAGGAATGGACCAAAATCCATTCTGAGTTGTGCAAACCTGGTGATGATGATGATGACCATGAGCTCCTCTGCATAAGTATTCTAGACTCAAATGTGAGGCCATCTGTCTGACAGCTAAAGCTTGCCTGAAATTGGGTCATGCAACAGGACAATGATTTTATTTTCACGACTATATATATATGTACATGTATGTATATGTGACCCATGCTGGCAAAATGATTGACATTGAGCAAATTTTCCACAATTGATTCTCCATTAAAGCAAATTTAATTTAATCCATTAAAAAAAAAAAAAGTCATAATGATGTATGATTTGTTGGAATTGGACAAAAAACAATGAGCTACACCTGTTTGAAGTCGATACAGTCAGCAAAGTAAATTTTGAGAAACATCTTGTTCAAGTTTTCTGAAGGTTCCAAAACAAAATCACTTAGCTACCATACCATACCATACCATAACCCTGATAATAACACCAAATTTGGCACATACCAATTCAAAACCCATATCTATAGAAAAAAAAAGAAACTTTATTGATATTTATAAAGAGGATATTTAATGTTGTTACCTATATGACTGCTAAGCAAAATTATGCAACAAAGTATCAATAAAATCAAGTCAAGTCAATTTTGAGTGGCCAGTAATAAGAAAATTCAATGTTATGGATTTGTGAAGACCATGAATCACCCTCCTGGCCAAATGGTACAAGTCAAACTTGTTCTTATTTTGTCCTGTGCCATTGTCACAATCAAGATCAAAATTACAGTTCACCCAAACCATGTGACTTGAAAAAATGGTGCAAGTAATTGATCACAGCTAAGGATTATTTTGTTGGACTTCAAGTCAAGTCATCTTCATTTATCTAGCAGTTTTAACAATGTAGATTGTTCCAAAGCAGCTTTAAATTGATAATAGGAAATGAAAGTAACAGAGATCAGTGTTTCCTTTAGGATTTTTTTTAGCAGTGGGGGCAGGTCTGTCCGAACAACCACCCCCCACCCCCCACCCCCCAAAAAAATTTAGGAGCACATACACAGTGTTTCCTTTAGGATTTTTTTTAGCAGTGGGGGCAGGTCTGTCCGAACAACCACCCCCCACCCCCCACCCCCCCACCCCCCAAAAAAATTTAGGAGCACATACAATTGAAAGGGTTTTTTTTTTCCTTTAATGACACAATATTATTGTGCCACATTGTGTGACAAAAGTTTACCTTATGAACATTAAATATTTTCAGTTTTAGAAAAACAATTACACTGGCTGTCATAAAAAAAATTGCATTAAAAAAAAAAAACATTCATACATTTCGTGCCTCACTAGTGATTTTTGCTTGAAGTGTGAATGTCTGCGCACAAACATTGGCCCTGCAGGGTTTTACCTGACGTCAAAAATGGTCTTCGCTGGCCAACACTTAAAAAAAAAAAAAAAAGCTGTGATTTTACCTCTGGATTTCATAGCTTTATAAGATAAAATCCTTCTTTAATAGATTATTTTGGTATATAATCATATCAATATAAAAAAGCAGGGAGAAAAAGTAGCATTAAAAAGTTTATTTTAACTAATAGTCTTATTTTCTACCATCTACAATTGAATAGGCTACCATTCAGTTGTAAATGCTGTAGTTTATTAAGGCTAAATCTTGCTAACCATATAGGCTGTACTAAAGGGGGTAAGCACACCTTACGGTCTTATTTTAAGGTGTTCTGTAAATTATTTTTTTGAAACACTTTACAATATGGTTTGATTTAACATTAGTTTATTACTAACATTGACCATGAGCAATACATGATTCTGAATGTATTCATCTCTTACTAAAAATACAGCTGTTTATTGTTTGTTCATTAGTTCACAGTGCATTAACTAAATGTTAACAAATACAACTTTTGATTTCAATAATGTAGGCTATTAAATGTTGAAATGAACATTAGCAAAGATTAATACATTCTGTAGAAGTGCAGTTTATTAAAAGTTAATGTTAACTAATGTAGTTATAACTAGAGTTTAATGAATGGAACCTTATTGTAAAGTGTTACCGATCTGTTATACACCGATTCAGACGTCTCGTGAGGTCAGTGTTGGAAAGATCAGTCGTTAACCATTCAACGTGGAACCTTGCTTCGCAAAGAGAGTGGTCGCGCGCACGCGACCAGAGGGTGCGCGCTCTCTCTCTCTCTCTCTCTCGTTCTTTCAAACATGCACCCAGCTGTCACAAGCGCAGCAGTTTATCTACATTACACACCGGTCAAATAAGACTTTGGCGGGACAAAAATTCGCTTTGACGGCCGCCAAAAAAAATCTTTGATCGGGTCAGTCGCACAAGTGCGCCTAAATATCTTTTCATGGTCGCACACAGACATATTTAGGTGCAAATGCGAGTGAAATGGTCGCACTGTAGAGCCCTAACGTTACCGTGGCGGCAAAAATTTTGCCGTGGCGGGCCGCCATTAACTAATCAACATAGAGGAAACACTGGAGATTGTTTTGGCTTTATAGCATCTCTAGAATAAAGTTATTGTGCAGTTAGTTTGATTGATTCACTTCCGTCGCAACGATCATTAGTTATTAACTTAGGGGCTGCTAACACGACACCGTTTTAACAGAAAACTCTTAAGTTCTTTTTGCGCAAACTTCAAAAACGCGAACCAGTGAGAACGCCAGTGGCGTGCACATACACATTACGAGTTCAGTCTATAGGTATGCGCGTTTGAATATATGTGTGCAGGCGTGTAGTCCTTCCCTACAAATCAACCCTGGCCTTAAAATTTATAATACAGAATTTTTATCGTTTCCACGTAGCCACGCGAACTGGAATTATCCCGACAGCGCGTTATCTGTAGAGAGGTAAAGGTAGGGGAGGGAGGCCTTCACAGGGGAGATACTAGTTGACACTTCAGGACTGCACTGTCGTCGCGTCCAGGCTCAGGTCCTTCATCAGATCTGGATACAGCCTGGATCCGGCAGACTGCAATAAACATCGGGATAAACAGAGACTAATATTACGCGTAGACACCATTCTTCTTATGATGTAACGAGTACATCAGGATTTATGGGAAGTGTTCCCGGTTCCGACTGACCTAATATGCAGCCTAACATTGAATTATTAAAGTCTATAATGTGTTTTGTGTATGCTAGGTCAAAGAGATGTGTTTTTAGTCTAGCTTTGAACTGACAGAGTGTGTCTACTTCCCGGACAATGTTAGGAAGACTGTTCCAAAGTTTTGGTGCTAAATAGGAAAAGGATCTACCGCCAGCAGTCGATTTTGATATTCTAGGTATTATCAACTGGCCGGAATTTTGAGATCGCAATAGACGTGAAGGACTATAATGCGTTAAGAGCGCGCTCAAGTACTGCGGAGCTAAACCATTTAGTGCTTTGTAAGCAATCAGCACTATTTAAAAATTTATACGATGTTTAATAGGGTGCCAATGCAGTGTTGACAGAACTGGGCTAATATGGTCATACTTCCTGGTTCTGGTAAGAACTCGAGCTGCTGTTTTTTGGACCAGCTGCAATTTGTTTATTAAGCATGCAGGGCAACCACCAATATAGCATTACAATAATCTAGCCTTGATGTCATGAACGCATGGACTAATTGTTCCGCATTTGTCAATGAGAGCATATGACATACTTTAGATATATTTTTAAGATGGAAAAATGCGGTTTTACGTATACCAGAATTGTGACTTTCAAATGAAAGATTGGTATCAAAGAGCACACCCAGGTTCCTAACTGACAACGAAGACTTGACAGAGCAGCCATCAAGTGTTAGACAGTATTCTAGGTTATTACGTGAGGAAGTTTTTTTTTTGTCCAATAATTAGAATCTCTGTTTTTTCAGAATTAAGTAGTAGGAAATTACTAGTCATCCAATTTTTTATATCACCTATGCATTCCATTAATTTTGTGAATTGGTAAGTTTCGTCAGGGCGTGAAGAAATATAGAGCTGAGTATCATCAGCATAACAGTGAAAACTAATTCCATGCTTCCTAATGATATCTCCCAAGGGTAGCATGTACAGAGTGAAAAGCAACGGTCCTAGTACTGTGCCTTGTGGTACACCATACTGAACTTGTGATCGATGAGACATCTCTTCATTTACTGCTACAAACTGATAACGGTCAGATAAGTATGATTTAAACCATGTTAATGCAATTCCACTAATGCCAATATAATTTTCAAATCTATTTAAAAGAATGTTGTGGTCAATGGTATCAAATGCAGCACTAAGATAGAGTAACACCAATAGCGAGATACAACCACGATCGGATGATAAGAGCAAATCATTTGTGTCTCTGATGAGAGCTGTCTTAGTAGTATGGTATGGTCTAAATCCTGACTGGAAATCCTCACAGATATCATTTATTTCTAAAAAGGAACATAGTTGTGAGGATACCGCCTTTTATAGTATCTTTGACAGAAAAGGTAGATTCGAGATCGGCCTGTAATTGACTAATTCTGTACGATCAAGTTGCGTTTTTTTAACAAGCGGTTTAATCATAGCCAGCTTAAAAGTTTTTGGTATGTATCCTAATGACAAAGATGAATTAATGATATTAAGAAGAGGATCTATGACCTCTGGAAGCATCTCTTTCAGTAGCTTAGTTGGTATAGGGCAGGGCTATTCAATTGGCGGCCCGCGGGCCAAATGCGGCCCGCCAATCATCTCTATGCGGCCCGACGGCACCAACCTCCCTCCTCCTCTTTTCCTGGCGGTGCGGCTAATTCAGTTTGATACTCGCTCTGATTGACCTGAGAAACGTTTTACGTGCGAATATTTCAGCAGTTATTATATGTGTCCCGAATTTATGTCGACTGAACCAGCGATAGGCTACCAATCATTCGTGAATGAATCATTCTTTTGGTTCGATTCTAAACGCGCTTGCATAACGGTCTAAAACTATTCGGATTCATTCGGACCGCTCCGTCACTGAATCATCTGAAGCGGTTTCTCGTTCAGTACAGTATAACAACAAATAGCAATGTTTTCAGTTGTTTCACTAGTTGTTTCAACACGGCCCAGCACGGAGTTGCGTTTACTCCCGGTCCCAGACACTATATTAAACAGCGTTGCGACAACCAGTGGGAAGCGTTTCAGTTCGACAGAAACCTCTCTGTTACAAAACACAAATCACTCGATGATTTTATTAGTATTAAATCGGATGAAACAGCCTCAACATTCCCAACAAGACTGATCAGGAAAGCAGGAGAAACATTGTGGCATGAACGAAATTAGAAGACTTTAAATCCCCTAATCACCCTTACAAACATTTACCATGAATGTACTGTAGTAATTTACCATGGTTGGGCAGAAATGTGCAATATTTATATTGAATACTATGTAGTAATAAATAAATATAGTAAATATATATACTATAATATTATATAGTATAATAGTAAATATAGTGATTTATATTGCATTAGTTTTATTAGGTGGGTAGAGGAATATATAATTAATGCTAATTATGAAATTATGTCAGTTTCTTTGTAAAGGTGCGTATAGTTTTTAACTTGTGTTTAGGCATTTTTTATACAGTGGGAGCGAGTAGCCTGTGGTTAACAAGTCTCACTGTCAGAATATTTTCATTTAAGCATAACAATTATAAATAAAATAATTAATATTTTTCACCAACAGCTATAAGTTTGTATAAATAATTTATTTGTTCCAAGGAAAATAGTTGTACACAGCTGTAAATTATCAAGTTTTTATTTATTATGGTTTTATATATTTGCATACTGTCGGGTACCACATTTCCAAGTAAATACCACACTTTTTTAGGGTTACTTTAACTTATTTCTTGAAACTGTTATGTTTCAATAAATAAGCTAAACCCCCAAGCCAACCCACCGGCCCACCTCAACTTTTCGATTTGATGCTGCGGCCCTCGAATGAAACTAATTGAATAGCCCTGGTATAGGGTCTAACATACTTGTTGTCGATTTAGATTATTTAACGAGTTTAACGAATTCTTCCTCTTCTATAGCAATGAATGAATAAAATTTTTCCTTAGGGAGACTATAATGCACTGCCTGATGCGATACTGTAGTAGACGGTTGCATAGTTATAATATTTATGTTATCAATATTATAAGTGAAGAAGGTCAAAGTCATTACTGCTGTGCTGCATGTAAACTTCTGGGCTTGAAGCTTTATTTTTCATTAGTTTAGCCACGGTTTCAAATAAATAACTAGGGTTCTCTTACGAGAGGTTCTCTCGTATTGCGTAAGTAGCTTACGCTGCGGGTAAAGTCATCTTTTCTCGAGATATGAAGCCAAAAAATTATCCTTAATTTTATAATTTTGTCAACGCAGTGCAGCAGCAAGCAGACCTAGAGCAGGCATACTAGCGTGCTCATTGGCTGCCCTGCGGCAACTGCAGCAGCCTATCGCTGAGCCCTTGGCGTGACATCACGCCCAATGAGCGCGCTGGACGCGCTCACGCGTCACGGCCCGTCAGAAGGGGCGTGGCTTAGCGTATAAAAGAAGGCTCAGAGGCTGCTTTCTCTGATTTTTGTCTCTTCAGCGAAGCTCTCTGCATCGCTGGACTCTGAGGAAGCCGCCGTTGAAACAAGCGTCCTGCAAGCCGAGGATAGTCTGAGGAAGCTGGTCGTCTTCACCGCCTTCAGCCATCCCTGCCTGCTTCGCTATCCGGCGATTATATCCTTTCATTGCATTATTCCAGGCGTTTGATACAAAATGCCCTGCATCTCTTGCAAAGCTCCGCTCAGCGACAGGGACCGCCATGTGATCTGCGTTCTCTGCCTGGGTCGTGACCACGCAGCCCTCGCTCTCTCTGCGGACTGCTGTGATTTGTGCAAAGAACTGCCGATGTCGACCCTGCGGGCTCGACTCGCCTCGTTCGACGCTCTCACTGTCTCTCCGTCTGCCTCCACCGGGCCGCGTAAAAAGAAACGCCGCTCTCAGAGGCCACCGGAACCTGCAGCAGCAGCTGAGTGCTCGCCGGAGCCCCTCCCTCGAGCCTCGCTATCTCCTTCTCCCCCCCTTCCCGACGCACAGCGGCTGGCCTTCGCCCGCACTGCCGTCACCTCAGGGGATGAAGCGGACGACGCTGCTTTATCGGACGGCTGTTCTCTCATGGCCTAGGACAGCGAGGCATGGTCGGGGTCTCACCGCTCCGCCTCCTCGACACAGGAGTCTGGCAGGTCCCGCGCCAGTGTCGACGCGGAACTTCTCCGCCTCCTCACCAAAGCGGTCGACCAACTGGGACTAGACTGGTCCCCACCGAAGGCGCCCGCGCCCAACAGGCTCGATGGGTGTTTCCTGCCTAGCCGCCGCCAAGCGCCTGCCTCTAGGTCAGCACCCTTCCTGCCTGAGCTCCACACTGAGCTTGCTAAGTCGTGGAACGCCCCATTCTCTGCTAGACTCCGCTCACCGGTCTCCTCGACTCTCTCCCAAGTGGACGGGGCAGCCGAAAAGGGATATACACAAATCCCCCCGGTTGAGGAAGCTGTGGCAATGCACCTTTGCCCGCCATCCGCCAGATGGCGCTCGAAGTCTGCCCTGCCGTCCAAGGCCTGCAGGACCACATCAGCCCTCGTCGGCCGCGCTTTCACTGCCGCTGGCCAGGCTGCCTCCGCCCTGCACTCCATGGCTGTGCTCCAGATCCTCCAAGCTGATCTCCTCCGCGATCTGGACGAGAGAAGGCCCGGATCAGGCTACACTGACGGACCTGCGCAGCGCGACGGATCTCTTGCTTCGCGCCACAAAGTCCGCTGCACAAGCCATCGGAAGGTCCATGGCTTCACTCACCGTCACCTAAAGGCACCTTTGGTTGACGCTGGCGGATATGAGCGAAACTGAGCGCTCCGTTTTCCTCAACGCCCCGCTCTCGCCCACCGGCCTATTTGGCCCAGCGGTCAGCGGGATTGTGGATCGCTTCTCGGAGGTACAGAAGGCGTCGCAGGCTATGAACCTCTTCCTGCCCCGCCGCTCGAGCTCTGCTGCAGGCCGCTCTCAGGATCAGCCTCCTGCACGCAGCTCGTCACAGCGCTCTGCTCAGCCTCCGTCTTCGCAGCGATGCCAGGACGGCCGCCCTAGACAGCGCTCAGTCAGCCGTCGCAGACCGCCTCCCCCCCGGGGACCCCGGCCCAAGATAGTGCTGAAACCTGAGCCCGCGATGTCCTCCTAGCAGCCGCAAGGAGGAAAAGATGGCTGAGTCCCGCTGCGGCCGGACCGCCATCAAAGCGCCTAGCCCTGTCAGTCCCCTTAAAAAAGGCTACTGCAGTGGCTTACATCGCAGCCAACGAGCCAGTAAAACAACTCGCTCGCCTGCACACAAACGCCGTTTTTACGGCAGCCCAGAGATATCTCATAAAGAGTTTGGTTTCGGGTTTTCCAGCTCACGCCGAAGGTGTCATGAGTGTAGAAAATGTGCCCACACCCCTGTGTTCACCACTACACACAAACACGATCTCCCCGGTAATGCTCACAGAGCGCATTCTCATAAAGCGGGCACGCACCGCTCGAGTGCTAAGTGTAGAGAATGTGCCCACGATTCTGTACCCACACCTACCCATTGCCCGCTCTGTCACACAGTTATCCTGGGACGCAGATCCTCTAATGCTCCCCAGCACTGGCCGTGTTGCGTATGTAAGCCCTGTGCCCGCTTATGAGCGCGCGCACTTACTATCAAACACGTTTACCCCCATGCCGCTCTCGCGCCACGGAGTTCCAGCTGCAAAATGTCGTTGTGTGCTGTACAGCCAGTCACCACTGTCTGCGAGCCCCCGTATTCGAGCACCGGCGGCGCGCGCGCCTCCCCATCCTCTCTGATACAGGTTCCCCATCCCGCGCAGTGCGGCGATCTGAACCCAGAGACCATTCGACCCCTAGCGAGGTGTGCGAAAGCATGGCAGGCTATCCAGGGTGTGTCAGAATGGGTGCTGAATACTATAATGCACGGCTATTCGCTTCAATTCGCTCGTCGTCCACCGCGCTTTCTAGCACGAACCGAGACGAGAGTGAACACAGAAGTGGCTCATCTGCTTCAGGCAGAAATAGCAAAGCTGCTGCACAAGGGGGCTATAGAACAGGTGCATCCTTCTCTGAGCGAGTCGGGCTTTTACAGCCGTTATTTCCTCGTACTAGGGATGCAAATTATCGATTAATTCATTAATCATTAGTTGATTGACCTTATCGATCGATTAACGATTAATTGATAAGCGGCTATTTTCCTGAGAATGTAAATTTCTCACGGTATCAATAGTGTCTTTAACATAAAAAGCAAAATATTGCTTATATACTGAATAAAAATGCATGTTATATTGCTCAACTGATGTTTTATTGTAACAGTTGGGATACGGTACAGATAATGGAATTTATGTAGTTTAACAAAATAAATTATGCACAGAAAATTAAAATACATAAAAAAAATGTAAAAATAATTGTAAAAAAAAACAATTGCATCACAATAAGTGTATTGTGATTGTCACTAACATTTTAGTAACTAAACTGAATTTTATTAGGTTTAGTGACAACATGTTACAATGTTTACATGGTACAATTTCTGGTAAGCTACGCTTTTTTATTATTTCAATTCAATTACCGGTATTGTGATTTTATTTAATATTGACTCATTTGGATAAATATTAGGTAGGCTACACAAGATAGACATTAATTTTTCTCAAGAAAAAAACAACTCACCTAATGCTGTAAACATACAGAAAGCCCTAACAGCTGGTAGTAGGCTATTATTTAAGGTTAAAAATAATTAAATATGATGCGTTTTTTATTATAATAACTTTATTTAATGATACAAGTAAAAATATAATATGTAATATAGAACACATATTTAGCAAAATACTCTCTATAGCTATTTCTTTTCTTGCCAACTACGTGCTATAGCCTATATTATGTTCATTAAATGGCTTTCCTGAGGTAAATGTGAGATAATTGTTCTCCAGGTATGTTATTGACCTATTCACGCTGATGAAAAACACTGATTGATCGATATTATGTATGAGAAATATACATTTCGGTAAGTTGTACTGGATCTTTCAACAGTGTTCGTGTTTTTTTTTTACTATTAGCTAGTAACGTTTGAGATGATCGGTTCACGTGCGCTAGGGATCTGTCACGTAACATTTACAAGCGCCAAAACGGTATTGATTGTTTGAATTTCGTAATAAAATTGACAGAATCTGAGAGCTGAGTTTTTATATATCATAGCTAACCTGGGGTGCGTTTCCCGAAAGCATCGTTGGCCAACTATGGTCGCAACTTAAGTTCCGTCGTTACCAATAGAGTTCAATGGACATTGCGATGAACTTGCGACCATAGTTGGCCAACGATGCTTTCGGGAAACGCACCCCGCCTCTGTCTAGCTTCGCGATTTTTCTGTGCATGAGATAATGGATGTGTGGTGTGATGCATGAGGCCTGGCAGCTCTGTTTCTGAAATGCTCCCACATTCCCCTCCGTTTTGACCGCCTCATGTTTGGTTTCTTTTTTGCCGCCTCAAGTTTGTGTCGGGTCTCTCGCCGCCCGCGAGAATCTCGTGCACGTTCGCAATGTTCAATTAACCGACAATAATTTTATTTTATCGAGTAAATTCTTGTCGACAATTAATCGATAATCGATTAACCGTTTACATCCCTACCTCGTACCCAAGAAGGACGGAGCGCTAAGACCTATTTTAGATCTGAGGCATTTGAACAAAGCCCTCATGAGACGGCCGTTCAAAATGATTGCAACCAGACAAATCCTCGCGCAGATTCGCCCGGGAGACTGTTTATCTCTCTCGATCTGAAGGATGCATATTTTAAGATCCAGATAATCCCTCGATTGAGATTCGCCTTCGACGGTCGGGCATATCAGTACACCGTCCTGCCGTTCGGTCTATCTTTGGCACCCCGTACATTCACGAAGTGCATGGACGCGGCTCTCGCTCTCCTGAGAACATGGGATGCGGATACTGAACTATCTGGACGACTGGCTAATTCTAGTGCAGTCAGAGACTGAACACGATCACACAGTCTAGAGCTCCCTCTACGAGACGGCTCTACACGTCTAAATGGTCTGTGTTTAGTAAATGGTGCACCGCCAAAGGGCTGGATCCACTAACGTGGGGTATCGCAGGTGCTTTGTTTCCTCCAAGAGCTGCTGGACATGGGCAGGTCCCCCTCCACGCTCAAAGTATATGTTGCGGCCATCTCAGCTTTCGCCGACTTGGCGCTGGGCTGCGCATTAGGGAGGAACGAGTTCATCATCCGCTTCCTTAGGGGAGCTAGGAGATTGAATCCCCCGCGACCCCCTTCGGTTCCTATTTGGGATCTTTCCCTGGTCTTAGAGGCCATGAAAGCGCATCCCTTTGAACCCATGGAAACGGTGGATATGAAATACCTCATGCTCAAGACCGTTTTTCTGATAGCTCTGTCTTCAGTTAAACGTGTGGGTGACCTTCATGCGTTATCAGTTAACGCTGCATGCCTCGAGTTCAGACCTAATGACTCTAAAGTCATTCTCAAACCGAGGCACGGTTATGTCCCTAAAACTTTGGGCACACCGTTCAGAGCGCAGGTCATTTCTCTCTCGGCACTGCCGGCTTCCGGCAGCGAGATCGACGGTAAACTCCTTTGCCCTGTCAGGGCGCTGAGGAATTATATTGCGTGCTCCGCCGCTGTCAGGCGCTCGGAGCAGCTTTTCGTTTCGTTTGGTGGGCTCACCAAGGGTCTCGCCGCCTCGAAACACAGCCTGTCCAGATGGATAGTGGACGCTATTGCAGCTGCTTATGCGTCTAAAAAACCTGCAGTGCCCATTGGGCATCAGAGCCCACTCCACCAGAGGCATGGCCTCATCGTGGGCTTGGTCTAGCGGAATTTCCATTCACGACATTTGTACAGCGGCGGGCTGGGCCTCCCCCTCTACATTTGTCAGATTTTACAATCTAGAAGTTCCCGCCCTGCAGGCCAAACTTTTATCAGTCTAAGTCTCGCGTAGCCGGCCCACTTCCGTGCGCAGGCTACTGCTGTGTGATTTTAGCTCTCCTGGTTGAGCTTCACTTACAGGGGTTGTCAGTCAGACCGGCCGCGTCGCTCTGAGCGCCCTAATGTGTGCTTATGTACTGCGCTAGCCATTCTATTGGCCGCGCCCGGCTCCCACTCATCGTGTTCCCCGGACTTTCCCTGGGACTCATTCAGTGGATGCTGGGCGCGCACGGCGTTGACAAGGGAGTTCCCGCAGCGTAAGCTACTTACGCAATACGAGAGAACCTCTCGTAAGAGAACGTATCGGTTACCTAACGTAACCTCAGTTCTCTCTAGAAGAGGGAACGAGTATTGCGTAACCTGCCGTGCTCGCGCCACGAGCTCACTCGCTTCAAGCGACAAAAACCAGAGAAAGCAGCCTCTGAGCCTTCTTTTATACGCTAAGCCACGCCCCTTCTGACGGGCCGTGACGCGTGAGCGCGTCCAGCGCGCTTATTGGGCATGATGTCACGCCAAGGGCTCAGCGATAGGCTGCTGCAGTTGCCGCAGGACAGCCAATGAGCACGCTAGTATGCCCGCTCTAGGTCTGCTTGCTGCTGCACTGCGTTGACAAAATTATAAAATTAAGGATAATTTTTTGGCTTCATATCTCGAGAAAAGATGACTTTACCCGCAGCGTAAGCTACTTACGCAATACTCGTTCCCTCTTCTAGAGAGAACAGAGGTTACGTTAGGTAACCGATACGTTTTGTTTATTTTCTTCTAATAGGGTTGAAAAAAAAGCAGATCTAGCAGCTTTTAAGGCCTCTCTGTATGCAATCGAGCTCTCTTTCCATGAAATGCGAAATACCTCTAGTTTTGATTTCTTCCAGTTGCACTCCATTTTTCTGGCTGCTCTCTTAAAGGAGAACTCTGGTCAATTTTAACATTGAGCTCTTTTTTTTTTAGGATGTTAAGAGGCTAAAAGCAGGTTTAAAACTTGCACACTAGCCAAAGAGGATAACACGGTGTAGGCAACACCGATTTTTGTCGTTGTTCTCTGTATTGACAGCACTCCAAATTTACAAAAAAAATTAGCTCAATGTTAAAATTGACCGGAGTTCTCCTTTAACCCTCTGGAGTCTGAGCGGTTTTCTGGGCCCTTGAGATGTTCTGACATGCTCTTACATTTGTGCTTTTTTCAGTTGCTTATAAACATATTAATGGCAAAGGTGTAAATTCACTCTATAAAGCACAAACAGGGCTACCATAATATGTGAGCCACGTGTATGTACATGTTTTAATTTTTGAGAGAATAATGTTTATGCGTGGATATTGAAAAAACTAAAAACTAAAATTTCTGAAATAAGGCCACAAAACACATAGTAAATATGTGTCAATAAGACTTTTGACCAATGGATGTCGTCGCCTATAGTTTTTTCTTCAAAATTATGTGAAAATAGTCTTGCTTTATCGTTCAAATAAAACCATACATTGATTTAAATTGATGTAAAACAGGTTTTGCTTGGAAAGCCAATATGCGAGGGGGCGTGAACGAGGAGTGGTTTTCACCTGAATTACCACCCACTCTGCATAATGATGAGCCATTCATACAGGTGTGAAACTGGCTGAGCCACAATGCTTGGACAAAAGATATTTAGAAGAAGACTTATATTGACCATTTAAGATTTTGCTTACATCTATCTTGTACATATGTTGTGCTATTTTATTAAAAAGGTTACAATTACAACAATAATTACAATTTCAACAATATTTCAAGTGTACTCTTTCTTTGTAAAAAAAGAGAAAGATTATAGGCCTACATTTTATCTATGTATTCATTACTTTGAATATAGCCAACATTGGAACAGCTAACATCTTAGTTGATGACTTTATTTTTGACAAAAATATTAGGCTATTTTATATATAGAAATTGCTAAACAAAAGCTTATTTGACGAGGCAGTATATTCTACAGTAAAAACTGTACCCAAATCTACTAAACAAAATGTTGTCTTTCATATTTCGCCTGACTGTAAAGTTGTTTTCATGAAATATTAGGGCATATAAATGTTAATTTGCAGTTTACGTTGCTTATACAAATAGCCAACATTTTATTTCAACATATTTCAGTCGATTTTTACTCATCTCAGTATAGCAATACAGTTTGCTAAAACATCATCATTCGTTGACGATAGGCTTATTTACTTTAAATCCAGGAAAGTTGTTAATGAAAAAAATTATTAAAATTAAGATACAATTGATACAAAACGAAATTCGTTTTAAAGAAAGGATTTGTACTTTCTGTTTTGAGGTCTCTGTGAAAGTTTGAAAGTCTTTTAGTGTTTTTTTTTTTAGAGCTCGCGTCCATAATGGAGAAAAAACAGAGCGCATGCCGTTCATTCGTCAATAAACAGAAACCCGAGAAGGAAAAACTTACTAGTATTCCTCAGCTCGTATTCGTCGTATTCCTCATTATTCCTCACAGCGCTGCAAGACGGTGTAAGCAAGTAATGTTCTGAATAAACTTGTGTTTTGGTTTTCTCGAGCTGATGGGGGCGTTCACAGGATTGCGCGGATTACCTCAGCCATTTGCGTTTGAATAGCGTGCGCTCTCCGTGGGCGGAGTCACATTACATTTGAATTAGCTCTAATTAGGTCGACTGGAATCGCTCTCTTTTAATACAGATTTCACAAGATGAGAATATTTGTTTTTTATATAAATTACTTCATTTAAAAGAAGAGATTTCAAGCTTCATAAAGACATATATCACTTGTATGTGTGAGAAGTATTCACTGAGTTATGGTTCATTTTCGGACGCGTTTCAGAATGGACTACACGGACAGAGAGAAGGCAGAACTCGCTTCGTGTTAATTTTTCTTTATTTGTCGAAAAGCACAACACTATGTTTTTATTGTGAGTATACACAAAAATAATACACATTTAACAGAATCGATTGATGTATGGAACTCCTATGGAAAATCAAAGTCAACAGAGTATTCATGAGTTTCTTTTACACTGATAAAAAAAAAGCGAGCTGGTATCGCCGGCGATACCGTCGACCTCAGGGGGTTAAGGGCCCCAGTGTGCTCGTTGTACCACGGCATTGGACTATTTTCTTTAATCTTCAAGCGCAACGGAGCAACTGTGTCTAAATTGCTGGAAAAGAGAGAGTTAAAAGTTTCTGTCGCAATATCGAGTTCTTCTAAGCTATCTGGGATGCTGAGATGATGAATCTGATCAGGAAGATTATTAATAAAGCAATCTTTAGAGGCAGAAGTGATAGGTCTAACATATTTGTAACACAGAGTCGGCTTTGCAGCCTTGGCTAAATGAAGTTTACACAAGACTAGATAATGATCTGAGATGTCATCGCTCTGCTGCAGAATTTCAATGGCATAAACATTGATTCCATGTGATAATATTAGATCTAGAGTATGATTACGAGAATGAGTAGGTCCTGACACATGTTAACTCCAATGGAGTTAAGAATGTCTTTAAATGCCACTCCCAATGCATCTTTTTTGTTATCTACATGTATATTAAAATCACTAACAATTATGACTTTATCTGCAACCAGTACTAACTCTGATAGAAAGTCAGCAAATTCTTTGATAAAGTCTGTATGGTGCCCTGGTGGCCTGTATACAGTAGCCAGCACAAATCTCAAACGTGATTTATCATTTACGCTATATATTGTTATATTAAGCACCAACACTTCAAAAGAATTATATTTGAAACTAGACTTCTTAGTAATTTTGAAAATATTTCTATAAATTACAGCAACACCTCCCCCTTTGCCTTTCAGACGAGGTTCATGTTTATAACAGTAATCTTGCGAGGTGGTCTCATTTAAAGTAATGCAATCGTTTGGTTTTAGCCAGGTTTCTGTCAAACACAGCACATCTAGATTACAGTCTGTAATCATATCATTAACAATAAGTGCTTTTGGAGTAAGGGATCTAATATTCAGCAACCCAAGTTTTATCATTTGCTTGTTTGTATTATATCTGTTTTTTATTTGTTGAGCATCAATTAAATTTTTACCCTAAGATGGGTTTGGAAGTTTTTTGTATGTCCTAATTTGGGGGAACAGACACAGTCTCTATATGATGATAGCTAGGTGAAAGAGGCTCTATGTGATGGGATTTATCTGACCTTGATGACGTGAGACAGCTAGCAGACGATCGGTTTAGCCAGTCTGTCTGCTTCCTGATCTGAGCCCCAATTCATGTTTGAGCTCTAAGACTATGTGCCATATTACTAGAGAGAAGAGCAGCACCATCCTAGGAGGTATGAATACCATCTCTTTTCAGCAGGTCAGGTCTGCCCCAAAAACTTTTCCAATTGTCTACGAAATCTATATTATTTCGTGGATACAACTTAGACAGCCAGCCATTGAGTGAGGACAGTCTATTAAGTATCTCATCACTCCTGGGAACAGGAAGGGGGCCAGAGCAAATTACAGTGCCTGACATTGTACTTGCGAGTTCACACACCTCTTTAACATTAATTTTGGTGATCTTTGACTGGCGGAGTCGAACATCATTTGTGCCTACGTGAATAATAATCTTAGAGAATTTACGATTAGCATTAGCCAGCACTTTTAAATTTGCTTTGATTTCAGGCGCTCTGGCATCCGGCAAACATGTGATTATGGTGGCTGGTGTCTCTATTTTCACGTTCTGTGTAATAGAACCGCCAATAACTAGGGCACATTCAACAGGATTCACAGTGGGTGTTTCACTGAGAGAGGAGAATCTATTTGAAGTTGTAATCGGAACGGAAGAGCGGTGTTTTGTCCCGCGACTACAGCGCCTTGCCGTCACCCAATTGCCCTGCTGCACGGGCTCTACTACAGCCGGAACTGAACAATGTACAGAGTTCACTAAGCTAGTCGCATCCAAAGCAGTATCTAAAGCCCTTGCACTATTACAATTAACTTTGATTAAAGCTTGGATGTGTGTCTCTAGTTCTGAAATCTTCCCCGTCAGCTTTACTATCTCCCTGCATTTATCACATGTAAATCCTGTGCTGACAGAGAAGAATATGCTATACATGTTGCATGAGGTGCAAGTAACAATAAGAGGAGAAGATGACATGACTTACCGTATTTGTTGACTGATCCTACTCGCCTAAGTTGTTTGATGGACTCGTAAAAGGTAAATCGCACAGATGGCATTCTAACAGGCTAGTGAATTACTAGCGTGTTGTGCTAGCAATAATGATTTAGATTGAAGCTAGCGATGTCAGGTTAATGTGTGATGTTGAGTAAGTTATGCTTTTGAGAAACATAGCCCTGGTCTTTTAAATTAATTTTTCAAGCAGTTTTCCAAAATGCCAATATTTTTTATAACAGCACTGCAGGGTTTCACAGTTTTTATCACTCTGCATGTCTGTGTTCATGGCTTTGGCTTCTTTTGGGACTATTGTCTTTGGCAAAATAAAGAAAATAGTGTCGCTATTTGTACGCTATTTGTTATTAACCTCTAGTTTATTGATTTGGTAAAAAAAAAAAAAAAAAGCAATATGGACTTCCGGTTGGGCAGTGAAGCACGATGGCAGGTTAAGCTGTGAGCTCCCTTAAGTCAGTTTCAAAACTCCGCTAAACTCGATATATATTTATTGAGAATTTTCGTGTGCTGAGAGATAAGCGGAGGTAACAAATCTAAAGCTAAAAGAAACCTCGAAAAGCAAGGTAAAGACCCCAAACGAACAGAGACAGACAGCATGCAAGAAAAAGAATAAAATGGCGACCAAAAAACTTCAGACGCTCTGCGCGCGGGTTTAAATGCTATAAGTAAGCAGATACAGGAATTTCGCAGCGAGCTGAAAGCGGAGCTCGGGACATTTAAAGATGAACTCAAAACCCAGATGAAACGCGAGCTAGAGGAGTTTAAAGAGGACATAAATAAAAAAATCGTGGCAACAACACAAGAAATAAAGGAACAAAATGCAAAAGCTGAGGCCACCTTGTCGCGTGTTGAAGAAATGGAGTGCTGGAGTACGGAGACTGATGGTCTACTACACGATTTCATGCAAGAACACAAAAAGATGACGGAAAAATTGACGGACCTCGAGTCGCGGTCCAGAAGAAATAACCTGCGGATTTTCAGAGTGCCAGAAGAGACAGAGAAGGGGTCTGTTACTCAGTTCGTCGAAGAAATTATCCGGAGTAAACTTGACATTGAAACCGACTGTCAAATTCAACGGGCGCACAGGGCTCTGGCGCCGAAACCTAAAACAGATCAATTTTTATACAGTACAATACGAAGGAGAAAGTCCTGAGAAGAGCCTGGGAAAATAAAATAATCACACTTGGAGAGCGGAGGATTTTCTTCGACCATGATTACACCTCGGCTGTGGTGCAGCAACGCAAGTCGTATGTTAAAGCCAAGAAAATTTTGAAAGAAGCGGGGATTCGATTTCAGACTCCATTTACAAAGATGAGAGTGCACTGGGATAATGGAGTAAAAACATACAACGAAGCGGGAGAAGTGGAGAAAGACCTGCGTGATAGAGGATATAAAGTGACGGATTCCGAAGATGCAGCCGGCCCCATAACGTTACTGGAACGACTCGAGGCACGGAAAAGTTCAGCATGGCAGCGGGTCGGCAGAGAGCGGAGAGCGGAGGCAAGCAGAAGAGCACGGAAACGGCTGGTGGATTTTCGGTGGACGAACCCGGTGAATTTGTAAGAAACCATCTAAAGTTATATGACGACGTGAACAAGGGACTAATACATAAGGGGTTAAGGGGAAACAATGTTGCGCGATGACCGTAATTTAAAACAATTCAATAATATAGTGAGAGGCGTTTGTGTACATGCATTGACTTAGGGGAGACATGGACAATGAAGAAAAAATATCTAGTATGGAAGCAAAAGCATTTTACAGACTGCATCTCATATCTAGAAGGGGGCCCTCAGTTCAGCTGAGGCTTTCCCTCTCTATGGAGACAGTGACTCAAAACCCTAAGTTCTGGGTTAACGTTCCCATCTGGAGGTCAGTTGATATCCTTTCTGTTAATCTAATATGTTTTGGTTTATGTAAAAGTTATTTAGTAGTTTATACTTGTTCAAATGTTTGCCAGTGGGGTTATCATTATACAATGTTTGTTGTAGAGATAGTTGAATGCAGGAGAGAGACATTGAGATTATGTCTTTGAATGTTAATGGACTAGGGAACCCAGCCAAAAGAGCTAAAGTTATAGCCAAATTGAAAAAGGAAAAGAAGCATATTTATTTTCTGCAAGAAACACATTTATCGAATGAGGAACATGAAAAACTGAAAAAATTTGGTTTAAAAAATATATTTTATAGTTCATGTCCAAATCATCGTAAGAGGGGGGTCATTATCTTAATTCCAAAAGGTGTTAACTTTGAGTGTCACAAAGAAGTAAAGGATAAAGAAGGGAGATATGTTATTGTTAAAGGAACAATTAATAATAACATGGTAACCTTGATAAATGTTTACGCCCCACCGGAAAGCAATAAACAATATTTCAAAGTATTATTTGATATCGTGGCGGAGGAGATGGAGGGGGTTGGTATATGTGGAGGGGACCTAAACATAGTGCTTAACCATGACCTGGATACTACAAGCCATAAAAGAAACAAAAAAACATATAACAAAATTCATGACTCACATATGTACAGAAATGGGCCTAATTGATGTCTGGAGGGAATTACACCCATTAGAGAAGGATCATAGTCACTACTCTGCCACGCATTCTGTGTATTCTAGAATAGACTATTTTCTCTTACAAGAAGAAAACAGACACCAGATACGGAATTGTTGTATTGGGGTAGCTGACGTATCAGACCATAGTGCTATTTATGTGAAGATCTCTCTGGGAGAGGAAAAAAGGAACACGCTGTGGAGATTAAATCTAGGAATATTAAATAATAAATCAGTAGTTGATCAAATTCGAATAGAAATAAAAAGATACTTAGAGGAAAATAACAATGGAGAAGTGGACCCCTCTATACTATGGGATGCACTAAAAGCAGTGATTCGAAGAAAATTAATAGCTATTACGAGCACTTTAAAAAAAGAAAGGATAGCTCATTATGAGAAACTTATTTCAGAATTAAAACAATTGGAGCTTAAACATAAACATAATGCAAATAAAGAGGTGGTTGCTCAAATGGGAGAATTGAGAAAGGAAATTAACAGCTTGTTGCAGTCAGAAGTGGAGAAAAAGGCTAGATTCATGAAACAAACTTACTATGAATCAGGACCAAGAGCGCTTAAATTATTGGCAAGACGAATGCGAAAGCAACAAACTGATAATTTAATCTCCAAAGTACGAGACCCCAAAACGAATCAAATTAAATGCGAACCAACAGATATTAGAAATATATTTAAGTAGTACTATGAAGAATTATACAAACAGACCTCTGGTATGAATAGAACAAAAACACAAGAATTCCTTAATACATTAGATATGCCCTCTATTGGTGAAGTACAAAATAAAAGTCTAACTGCAGAAATAACCACTGAAGAATTACAACAGCTCATGGGCAAATTAAAATCAGGCAAATCACCAGGGAGCGATGGTTTCCCTTCAGAGTGGTATAGAACTTACAACAAAGAGCTGATGCCATTACTAAAGGACACGTTCAATTGGGTCATAAAAGAAGGGAAAACTCCTCCATCATGGAAAGAGGCTATCATTTCTGTTATCCCCAAGGAGAAAAAAGACAGGGAACAATGTCAAAACTATAGACCCATATCACTTCTTATACAGACTATAACATTTTTAGTTCTATCTTGGCATCCAGAATACAATTGTTCTTATCAGACTTGATAGATGAAGACCAAACAGGTTTTGTTAAAGGTCGACAAACATAAGACAATATAAGAACAACTCTCCATATAATAGATAGGACTCGTCAAAATAAATTACCTGTAGGTCTAATCAGTCTTGATGCCGAGAAGGCCTTCGACAGGGTCAACTGGGAATTTCTTTACTTAGCATTAGAAAAGTTGGGTTTTAATGACAAATCTGTCCAGTGTATTGAATCATTATATCAAAACCCGACAGCTAGAGTAAGAGTAAATGGGCCTCTATCAGAGAGATTCCTCCTGGAAAGAGGAACTAGACAGGGTTGCTGTCTTAGTCCCTCTCTATTTGCCATCTATATAGAGCCACTGGCTCAATTAATCAGACAGCACTTATTGATTCCAGGGGTTGAAATTAACGGCATGGAACATAAAATTTGCCTTTTTGCAGATGATGTTATGATTTATTTAGCTGAACCCAAAAAACATTTCACAAAGCTTATGCAAGTATTAGAGCAATTTAATGAATATGCTGGATATAAATAAAATGTAACAAAAACCCAAATTCTTATGCTTAATTGTAAACCAAACACGCAACTCAAACAAAACTATGACATTAATTGGGACGCAAAATGCATAAAATACCTAGGTATAAATATAACTAAAGACTTAAAGGAGAACTCCTTTAAAATGATGTTATTTCAGCCAGCGCACATACCTGTATTTACATCCTGTTTTCGGTCGAAGCCCATAGTAATCGATTGTCGAGTTCACACGCATAGGTTTAGTTACCTATGATCATGCGCGTGAACTCAACAATCGATTACTATGGACTTCGACCGAAAACAGGAAGAAAATACAGGTATGTGCGCTGGCTGAAATAACATCATATTTATTAATATCTTTCACATCTACTGCAGTCAGATTCACCCGTGATCACTCTGAAGGAATCACTCACATTGGTTGTGCACTTGTAATGACACATCAAGGATGTTAAGAGGCTAAAAGCAGGTTTAAAACTTGCCCCATTGAAGTCAACAGGGTGCAAATTTTAAAAAGAGGATAACACGGTGTAGGCAACACCGATTTTTGTCGTTGTTCTCTGTATTGACAGCACTGCAAAAATGAGCTCAATGTTAAAATTGACCGGAGTTCTCCTTTAACAAAATTGTATAGGGCCAATTACGATCTAATTACTAATAATATAAAGAGTGACATTGAGATGTGGTCCACGTATCCCATGAGCTTCAGTGATAGGATAAAAGGAATAAAAATGAATGTCTTACCGCGCATTCTGTATTTGTTTCAATCCCTCCCAGTGGAAATCCCACCAAAGCAATTCTTTGAATGGGACAAAATAATATCTAGGTATATATGGGGGGGTAAAAGACCCAGAGTGCGCTATTCAACACTCCAATTACCTAAAGAGAAAGGTGGCATGGCTCTTCCAAGTCTTAAAAATTATTACTGTGCAGCACAGTTGCGTCCCATCTTATATTGGTGCACTTCTAGTTACATAGCCAAGTGGAAAGACATAGAAACACATATACAAGATCCTCAAGTTCAGTCACTTATAGGGGAGAGTAAAATCCATGGATATATTAAAGATAAACTGGACCCAATAACAACATTCTCATTGAAGGTATGGCATTCTATTGTTAAACAATTCAAATTGGAGAAAGAAATTGGAATGCTTAGGTGGATTACTCATGATGAGGAATTTAAGTCAGGAAGGGATAACCCAATATTTCAACAGTGGAGGGATAGGGGAATAACAGCATTGTGCTGTGTAATTGCAGAGGGTGAAATTAGAAGTTTACAGTACTTAAAGGAAAACTTCGGAATAAGAAATCAGGACTTATTTAGATACTTCCAGTTAAGGGATTACTACAAAAAAAAAAAGGAAAGTTAGAGTAAATGATATCCATCCCCTTACTAAAATGATGATGGACGCCTATGAGCATACACTACCCAGAATAATTTATTTTTTGTATGATGTGTAGTGGCCCCTCCTCTACATTATATATAAAATTAAAATGGGATAAAGAACTAAAGATTGAAATACCAGAAACGGATTGGTATGACTTGTGGTCAATACACCAAACTACTACCAGTTCACAAATATGGAGGGAGTTTTGCTGGAAGTGCCTTACCCGCTTCTTTATAACACCTAAGATCAGAAACAAACAAGTCTCTGGACAGCAAGCTTGCTGGAGGCAGTGTGGACAGTTAGAAGCGGATCACTCATCACACACATTTTTTGGAGCTGTGAGAAAATTCAGTCTTTTTGGGACGATGTGCAGGTAGTTATGTCGGAAGTGTTTGGATTTAAAATACCCAGAACCTCTGTTTCTACTTATGGGAAATATTAAAGGCTTAGTTCCTAAAAGTGATCAATATTTATGTAAGATCCTTCTTGCGGCTTGCAAAAAAACTATAACTAGGAACTGGCTTAAAGATACTACTTTGAAGTGTAAACAATGGTTTGGAATTATTGAAGAAATCATGGTTATGGAAGAACTTACATATATTTTAAAGACGAAGAAAGGTGCTTTTAAAAGGGACTGGGAAAAGTGGTTGATGTATAAAGAATGTAAAGACATCCTCAACTAAGTAAACAGTAATGGCTATTAGAATGATTAACCTCACCAGTTTGGCTTTGTTGTTCAGTGTTTCTTTTTTTTTCTTTTTTTTTTAAATAGGGGGGTTAGTGCATACATATACATATCCACGCATATTCTTAAATATCAATCATCATATAACTGCATACCTAAAATTATAAGTATAAAGCTGTCTATGCTATGTAGCATACATCTGCGATGTATTTATGCATAATTCCTTCTCCTCCCTTCTGTTAATATTGTTTTTGCTTTAATTGTTCATCCTGTAAAACAAAAATTTAAAATAAGTGCAATATCATAATCAAAATCACCTGCTTAGTTTGTCTAATTTAGTGCGTTTTTGTGATTGCAGGACAATTTGGGTGCGGGAGATAATATTGATGCTATTTTAGAGACCCTGGAGAAGAGCAAAGGCCTGTCACATCGGAGCACTGACAACAGCACCTCTGAACACAGACCTGTGTTGTACGTGGAACACAGGTGAGATGCATTCATGTCATAATTCTGTTCCATTTACAGTGGTGGTCAAAATTGATGGCACCCCTGATAAATATGATAAAAAATGGCTGTAAAAAATAAATCTGCATTGTTTATCCTTTTGATCTTTCATTCAAAAAATTCACAAAAATCTAACCTTTCATTGAAGTAAAAGAATTGAAAGTGGGGGGTAAATCACATTATAAAATAAATGTTTTTCTCCAAAACACGCTGGCCATAATTGTTGGCACCCTGTTATTAAATACTTTTTGCAACCTCCTTTTGCCAAGATAACAGATCTGAGTTTTCTTCTATAATGCCTGTTGAGTTTGGAGAATAACTGACAAGAGATCAGAGACCATTCCTCCATACAGAATCTCTCCAGAACCTTCAGATTCACAAGTTCATGTTGGTGGTGCTTCTCTTCAGTTCACTCCACTCATCAGGTCAGGGAACTGTGACGGTCATGGCAGAAGCTTCATTTTGTGCTCAGTTACCCAGTTTTGTGTTGATTTTGATGTTTGTTTTGGACTGTTGTCCTGATGGAAGATCCAACCACGGCCCATTATAAGATTTCTAGCAGAGGCTGTCAGGTTTTGATTTTTTATCTGTTGGTATTTGCTAGAATCCATAATACCATGTATCTGAACAAGATGTCCAGGACCTCCAGCAAATAAATAGGCCCACAACATTAAAGATCTAGCAGTATATTTAACCGTAGGCATGGGGCACTTTTTATCCCTGTTTGCACCAAACGCATCTGCTGGGTTTGCTGCTAAAAAGCCCTTTTTTTTTTCATTTTATCTGACCATAGAATCCGGTCTCTTTTGAAGATCCAGTCGTGTCTGACAACTGAATATGCTGCAGTTTATTTTTGGAGGAGCGAGGAGGATTTTTCTTGAAACCCTCACAAACAACATGTGGGGATGTAGGGGTTGTTTGATTTTTTTAAATAGGCTTTCTGACCCCAAGACTCAACTAATCTCTGCAATTCTCCATCTGTGATTCTTGAAGAGTCTTTGGCCACTCAAACTTTCCTCCTCACCATCCATTAAGACAATATAGACACACGTCCTCTTCCAGGCAGATTCGTAACATCTTTAGTTGATTATAACGTCTTAATTATTGCCCTGATGGTCAAAATGGGGATTTTCAATTCTTTAGATATTTTCTTACAGCCACTTTCTATTTTGTGAAGCTCAACAATCTTTTGCTGCACATCAGAACTATATTCTTTGGTTTTACTCATTGTGATGGATGATTAAGGGAATTTGGCCTTTGTGTTTCCTCACATTTAAACTCCTGTGAAACAAGAAGTCATAGCTGGACAATTTCATGTTCCTAGTAGTCACCCTGGTGTGCTAAAAAAGGTAAATATTAATGGGAATATACTTTCTAAAATTTCAAAAAATTCTAGGGGTGCCAACAATTATGGCCAGCGTGTTTGAGAAAAACATTTATTTCATAATGTGATTTACCCCCCAATTTCAATTCTTTTACTTCAATGAAAGGTTCGATTTTTGCGAATTTTTTGAAGGAAAGATCAAAAGGATAAACAATGCAGATTTATTTTTTACAGCCATTTTTTATCATATTTATCAGGGGTGCCATCAGTTTTGACCACCACTGTATATGTAATAAGACAAATATGTAATCAAATTATATATTTTTCTTCTGGGTCGCAAAGGAATCTGAATCCAGAGACAGAGTTGAAGAAGTATTTTGGAGCACGGGCCGTTCTGGGAGACCAGAGGTAATTTTAAAATACTATTTTCAGTTTTTCTTTTTTTTTCTTTTCAGGTTATTTTTCATTATTTGCAGTTTATCTGACAGTTTATCCAATTGAGTTTAAATGTTTCATTTGTGCTTGGCCACATAAATGTGTTTTAACTTCACAGTTCACTTAACAATAGTCTGAAGAGTATATCAGCAACAGATGTTATGTTATGCATGTTGTTTATCATTAGCTGATTTTGAGATATTGAGAAACTTTTTTTTTTTTTTTTTTTGTTGAAAAACTGCAATAGGTAATGGTCAACTGATAATGATTTTTTTTGATGGCCCATACCAGCAGGGTGGCCGATATGTATATCATCATATTTATTTTAAAGATAGTAAAAGCATATGCTTAACAGTTGCTGAAATTAAAGGGATACTTCACCTCTGGAAAGATGAATGTGTATTTAAATTGGGTCATTTATGTAGTAGAAATGTGAAATTATTTTTGAGTTTGGAGCCTTCTAGACTGAGAAAAGCCAGAAAATGTATTTTTGGCTCATGTGAATGAAAGACCACAACTCCCAGAATGCACTTGCTTCGCTGCCCTACGTGGCCACTCCCAAGCCACGCCTACCGGTAAAGCCTCTGTTATACTCCAGTTTGGACGCGTACACGACAGCTGCGCACAGCTCGGACGCGGACTACTTGTATTTATACTTTCTGTTGAGGTCCGCTCGGTGAACGCATTCTTTTTTTACAGTCTATGCGTTCAACGCATGCGCAGTAGATCGGTCTGGACAGTATAATCGATAATATTTTTATATTTATAGTTTATATTTGCATTTATGTCAAAACCTAGACACTTTCAAACATCAAAATGACATTTAATAATATGTATTCTTGTCAAAAATGACATATAAACATCTTTTCCTATTCTATTATGCCTGGAAACGCTTCCAACACGCTTGCGGAAAAATAGGCACTGGTTCTATTTCTAGCATGCACGCGTTTTCTGTTTTTTAAAATTCGGCGTCCATGTTATTTCCATCTCTTTCGCGGTTTTAACCTAATGAACGCGCGCCCTTTTGTCCGCGCGGTCACAAAAAATGGGAGGCTCGCGGCTGTCCGCAACGAGCCTCCGCGCGCACCCACGATGATGATTTTTTTACGTCACGCGGACCCTCGCGCCTTCGCGGTCGCGGAAAGTGTAACAGAAGCTTAAGAGAGCGCACTTAAACAACTATGCTAGGCGTCTAGTTGACTCAAAACTTAAAAGATGCCGTTTTATCGTGAGTCTCTGTGACGAGTCTGCCCGGGATTTCGAGATCACCCAAAATGTCTGGGATTCGTCATCAAAAAGTCATCTTCATTTATATAGCGCTTTTAACAATGTAAGTTCAGATGAGATCATTCTCAGAAAGACACCATGTCTGTAACAGAAGCAACTTTTGCACCACTTGTAGCTACTTGCGGTCAGGGCATGTGCCACACAGGATTCAAACCCACGACCGGGGCTAGTTGCACGGCATAAACCAAGTAACATAATGAAAGAAATCAAATTTTGAACAATGTTTTCAAACGTTATAAGCGTTTTTGCAAAAAAAATTATATCTCTGGAACACTAGTTGGTGCTGTTTTCAAACTTCTCAGGTACCTTTAGGACATCCTGTCGATGATCCCTACCATTTTTTTGTGAAGATATGTCAAATTGTTTAAAAGATATTGATAATTATGACAAAATTCAAAATGGCGGACCGATGGGTTGTCCGATCCTGATAAATTCGGTATCCACAGATTCGGCATGAATTTATAGATTAATGCTTATTTAAGCTAAAGTTTTCATTGAAGAGCTGGGAGTAATTTTCTCTTTGCCTTTTGTTGTTTAATTCACATTAATGGTGCAATCATCAGCAGGTTTACTAGACTGCTGTCACTTTAAGACTGAATGCAGATCTAATAATACACATCATATTTTCTCCCAACTATTTATGCCCATTTAATACATAAACTGTGTTTAAGTTAATATTCCCCAAGCTGGTCACTTTGACACATTTGTGTGCGTATTTGATTGTTTAGTTTGGCACACAAAGCCTAAAAAATTAATTGTATAATTTTTCTTTCGATAAAAAAATGAAAATGGGTCCTACAGACCCGAACACCATACAAGGGTTAAAGCAACATTAAGTAGGATATTTTACCTTCAAATAATGTTTCCAAAATCATTTCAGTGGTTCATCAAGTCGTGACAGCGTGAAAGGCACTTATGCCACCGCTTTGCGGTCTTTTATCTGGTATATCCACACTATGTAAGTTGGAAACAGTGTCTCTTTTACCGAATTATTGTGCTTTTAATAGCTCTTTTTATTATCAAACACATCCCGCAATTTAGCAACAGTAGAGACTGCATTTTACAACGATCACCGATTGTGCTGTTTCTGACATAAAGTTTGTGTTTTAGGGAGAAATGGCAGCGCACCCCACCGCTGTCAAGAAAGAGAAGCTGCTCTAGACTGAATTTGGCTAGTTTTAATAGTTTACCCTCAAATATCTTCTTTTTCTAATCTTTGGAAGCCAAAATCGAGATTGAAAGTAAAATTAGATTAATATCACTGGCCTAAAGTGTAACCAGACGTTTGAATGTTTAGTTCACTTGGCTATTGTCACTAATTAAGCAGGGACTTAATTAATGCGTGCTGTAGTTCCGTTTGATCGAGATCTCTCTCTTCTGTATTGCCAATAGCAAAAAAGTGTCAGACAAATGGTTTAATATTATTGCATATACAAACAGCTGGCAACATAGTATTTGCCATATAACATCTATATAGCAATAATAAATAGTATGTGTATTTTCATAATGTGTCTAGTACCGACAGCAGAACAAGTAACGCTGGAGCTTATCGATACTGTCTTTCATAATTTAGCCCCAGGGCCCGTTTCGGTACCCATTCCTATCTTTCACTGTTTTCCGTGTTCATAGTTATTTTTTGGAGGATATATATATATATATATATATATATATATATATATATAGGGTATAATATGTGTACATATTATAAAATATGTGTACATAAAAATGCTGGTGTTTCGCATGAGTTCAGCCAATCAGTGTACACACTTACGTCACTGGTAGTTCCTATTGTGCTGGTTAGACACTACTCTGAAGTAGGAGATAATTTAGTTCCCCCAAAAGGAGTTCCTATAACTAAAATCATTCCTAGTTCCTTTGGTGTGAACAAAGGAAGGTACGGCAAAAAGCAGGTACTTCAACCATTAGTTCTAGGAACTATGAAAAGAATTCAAAGTTTGTTGATTGTGCATGTCAAGTGACAGCTGAACTCTTCTGTCTGCTTCCAGTTAGCACGGACCGACAGTTATGTGTTGAGGTAGTTTGTGCCTGTGCTTGACTATATGTGGAGATCCGTGTTACGATAACGCTGTGGTATCTGGCTATAACATCTTCTTACGCCTTTTTTTTTTTTTTTTACAATGTTGGGAGGAGAATTTTTTTAAAGGTCCCGTTCTATGCCCCTTTTCACAAGATGTAAAATAAGTCTCTGATGTCCCCAGAGTGTGTATGTGAAGTTTGAGCTCAAAATACCCAACAGATAATTTTTTACAGCATGTTTAAATTGACATTTTTTGGGGCTCAGAAAAACGAGCCGTTTCAGTGTGTCCCCTTTAAATGCAAATGAGGTGCTGCTGGACGACACAGGGGGCGGAGCTTCATGAGCTCGTGCTCAGTCTGTCAGGAAAAATTCATCTCACGGAATGATGATAATATCAGAAACTCTCAGTAACGGTGTTCATTTCGAGTCGGACAATAATGCCTACAGAGTCAGATTGCTGTATAGAGATGAAACAGGTATGGTTTAGTAGTTTAATTACGGTTATTATAACGTATTTGTCATCTGCTTGTAGGCTATGTATCCATTATTTATTAATAGCCTACAAGTCTGCTGTCTGAATGATGATCAAACATGCACTGATGAGTTTAATAAAGTTTATTGTACATCACACAAAAGATGAAGCGTCAGTTTTACTTCAGAAAATCACCGTAAGAGCTGAGTAAACACAGTAGGCTAAGTTATAAGAAGTGCGCAAGTAGCCAGTAGAGTTGAGGGAGCATTCCTGTGGGCGGAGGTTAGTCAAGAAACGGTTCTGGTGATGTCACTAATGCAGGATGTAGAGGGGTGTAGTCCAATCGAGCCGTTTTTTGTAGTCAACTTCTGTTAAATAAAATATCTCGCTTGGCATTGAACTTTGAGCTTTATAATTTTACAGATATTATTTATGCTCTAACAGCAACATTACACACTAACTAAAGTTTGAAACATGGAATCGCATGCAACAGGACCTTTAATACAGTATGTGCCTTGAACAACCAGATCCATTTGCACTTGGCTGAGTCGCATCGTTTGAATTTGTTTAAGTGATTGGATGCAATACATGTCGAATACGTTTTGAATAGCATTTACAACCAAGTCTTTTTTTCATGACGCATGATGTGACCAAGTGTAGAAAGTCTCTCGCCATTGTGTAGATGTCTGCATCATCCACTACACCGAATATTGCAAAATGAACAAATGGATCTGATCTCATCTCTTGCATCATATTAAAGGAGAACTCCGGTTAATTTTAACATTGAGCTAATTTTTTTGTAAATTTGGAGTGCTGTCAGTACAGAGAACAACGACAAAAAGTGGCTAAAAGCAGGTTTAAAACTTGCCCCATTGAAGTCAACAGGGTGCAAATTTTAAAAACAGGATAACACAGTGTAGGCAACACCGATTTTTGTCGTTGTTCTCTGTACTGACAGCACTCCAAATTTACAAAAAAAAGAGCTCAATGTTAAAATTGACCGGTGTTCTCCTTTAAGGTCTGGAGATTTGTGTTATGTGCACAAAGCCTGAGAATTATACTACTGATTGTTTTCTTTTTTGTTTGTGTCCACATTCAGATCAAAACAGAGACAGAGGCAGTTTCATCGTTGCTCATGGATGACTGTTTATAAAGACACGTGGCCCCGCTTCAGTCGACCAGGTCAGACTTTAACCAATTTATCTAATTTTCCCAGAATGTTTGTTCAGTAAACCGAAGTACCACCAAGAGTATCAGTTTGTAGGATTTGTGCAGGGCTGGCCTTTGGGTTTGTAGGACCCCAGGCAAGAGCATGAAAATAGGCCCCACCAATATTGGCATATTATTAAAACTATAACCACTACAAACATGACAAATACACTGAAATCAAATCACTAACAATAAGTACACTGTAGGTTGTTGACAAATAACATGCCTGTCAATTTTCTTTTTTTAACATTGTTAAAATCTGTTTTTGAAATGGAATATGTTTTATGTACAAGTGTAGATTTTGTGTTTTAGCAATGACTGGTGACCATTAAGTGATTAGGTGATAAAAATAAAATAAAAAAAAAATAAAAATCATTTTGAATGAATGTTTCATTGAGTCGCTCATTAAGAGTTCACTTGTTTCTTTACTAGATGAATCAGCATTTTTGAACAAATCTTTTGAATGATTCAGTGGCGCATACATTTTTTTAACAGTCACTTGTTGCCACCTACTGGTGTAACAATGTAATCTATACAATCTTTATTTGAAGCATCAAGTTACTTTCAAAAGGTGATGTACTCTATTTTGATCGCTACTGTAGACATCAGTTTTTATATCCAAACTCTAAACTTAAATCCCAGTAGTTCTGTGATAATGTGAATTGTCATAACATGGAAATGATGATACTGTGTGGTTAAAAAGACTTTGTTTGTGAAGCTGTTTCATGCAACTGCTCTTGGTCAGCGGCACAGATTTCCACTGTGATCGTACTTGTTAAAGGTTTAATAGACATAGCTGAACCATTGTATTTCAGGAATAAGATTTCTGCCAGGTTGTTGTTGAAAATACGAATTCATTCTTAATTGACTTACATAGTTAAAGGCTAAATAAAATTGCATGGGTGTTTGAATTGATATTGCGGTCTTTTTAACCATTTATTGTGAAGCTGTTTCACTATTTTTAATCACTTGTAAGCTTTTATCAGTTCACCTGAATAGTCATAGCTGCATCTTTTTATACTGTTGCTGTATTTGTTGTCATGTAATGAGGAATTTATTTGGGTCACACTTTAGATTAGGGACCAATTCTCACTATTAACTAACTATCAACTATGACTTTTGCCTCAGTAAACTCATAATTACTGCTTATTAATAGTTAGTAAAGATTATGGATTTTTGAAAATGACCTTTCAAATAGTGTGTAACATAGCTCTAAGTGAATGAAAACATCCTGCAAAGTTTTAAATCTGAAAGGGCACCGTATATAAAGTTATTGTCTTTCAAAAGTAAGAGTCGACTCTGAGTGAATGAAATTAATCGTTTTTCAAACGAGTCATAAGCCGTTTCGTTGTGACGTCAAGACAAAATATTAACATATTTCCCGCCCACTTATTGCGCGCGCAGACACCAGGGAAAACTTCAACCTCATGTCGAAAAGACGCTGTGCTCTACAATCTGAAGGTAAAGGCAGGTTTTTTTTTTTTACTGCCCAAGGACGAGCATGTGATGAATCTGTGGTTAAAATTCATCTCTACCGCGATTCCACTGCAGTATAATCCTAAACTTTTGCCTTTATTTTACTTATGACTGCTTCTCAAATCTCGGAGTTCAATGCAGGATTCGCAAACCGCTTGCTCTTGAAAGATGGTGTTCAAAATACTTAGTTTTGATTTTTATATTTATATTGCTCCTGCTACCTGGTTAACTCACATTATTACTGTCTCACTGAAATACTTATGCTAATTAGTTGTGGGCCACTATTACCTAAAACTCTGTCTATTAATGCAGATTATATGTCGTTCTCACTACTTTGAGGAAAGATTAAGCATGAAGCAAGATTTGTTTTACCAGCGTTTGTTACATCAGTCATTCACGCTAGAGCTCAGCTAATGTATGCATTGCATACATGCACTGTTATTGATACGGTTTCCACGTGTTCGCCGCAATATATTAGAGAAATACTCTGTAAATAAATTAGTACAAGTAAAATAATCGGTTTGTTGATGGACTTGAACTTGTTAATGCTGATGGTGAGGAATTACAGTTGCAACATCTCATAATTTACCTCAAACTGAGTAGTGTATCACTGAGAAACGTCCTGCTAGAGTCGTCCTTGCGATGGAGGTTAGGGTTGAATAACTAGTTCTTCCAATGTTTCATCATCGGACTCGCGGTCGGATTGATATGGTAAAATCAACTTCATTGTAAAAGCTTCCTACACTGTAAACTAAACACAGTAATAAACAGTTTATGCTCAGGACACGCAGAGCTGACGTTGTTATGAACGTTGTTAAAGGTGAACTAACTAACATTTTTACCTTAACCGAACAGCTTCGGAGTCATTGGAATAGTTATATGGCTTTTTTTTCGGGTTGAATAGTGGTCGTCTCGCACCCCCCCAAGCGCCTGTGAGCCGAAAAACCACCCTTGCAACTTTGGGCCGGCGAGCCACCGGCCTCAGCGTCAGGAAGTATCGCGTGATATCAGGTCCCGCGATGTAACGAATTGCTTTACGGCACTGCACACGTACACGTAGAAAAAAGTAACATTAGATATTGAGTTCTTCACACTTTTGTCATGGCTGAACTGGTAAAAAAGAAGCAGAAAGCTAGGAAAGCTTTGTCGGAGGACCAAAGAAAGAGGAAACGGCAGACTGACCGAGCAAGGAGTCAGACTTGAGTAAATATCATTCTTGTTGATGGACTAGTAGACATCTTCAGAGGTTATCTGTGCCTGTTGATGTCCGACGCTTTGTAACGCGTTGTGTCAGGAGGAGAAATAGGGATAGCTCACAGATGTAGTTATTACAGAGGCCAGACAGACTCACAGAGGCGATTGGCATCTCACAACTTGTACTTTATTCCCCAATCGAACTCGTGTAACTGTCTGTCACCCGTTCTACCGCCGTCCACAGCTTTACTTGATAAACAAAAGTAGGATAAGTATGAGCATCAAACTGAAATAACCCGCATACATGGGGTTTTCGAGGTGCACATACAATACAGACTGCCGACAGTTCAACAGGGCGCGCGCAGCTCTTAAAGGGGCCACACCTTATTTCCACTCATTACAGCTTCCATCCTACTGAACAGGTACTGGTATAGAGGGCGGAAGGGATCAGGCCGTGAGTGCAGAGACGGCTCTGCGCGAGTGGTATTTACGACAGTAATGTTAAATACAAGTACTCCACAGCGACTCTAGGGGTCACTGTTTGACAAAAACGGAAAGCTGCATAGTGTGCCTTTAAAAACGCAATGGGCGTTTTTGTTTTCGCCCGCTGTACGCGGTAAACCAATCACAACAGACTGAGCCGTCTGGCCAATCAGAGCAGAGTAGCTCGCAGAAAGGAGGGATTTCATCTGACGAGTCGTTTGAGAATCATTGAAAATGTGGTGATGTGCAAATGTATATATGAGGAAATTAAAGTTTTTTTTTAACTTTGATGCATGTAAACCTGTTGTAGGAGACTCCAAAACAACATTAGGAAACGTTAAAATAGCATAATGGGGCACTTTAAGTTTAGGTATTGGGTAGGTTTAAGGTATTTAGAATATGGTCATGCAGAATAAGGTATTAATATGTGAATTATAAGTACTAATAAACAGCCAAGTTCCACAGATAAGGAGCAGCATAGCTAAAAGCTCGAGATCCCATGAAAGCCAAGCACATGCGAGGAAGAACTAAGGAGAATGTGGGTGATGATCTAAGAGTTCGAGAGGGAAGGGAGGTTGAAAGTAGGTCAGATAAATAGGAAGGAGCTAGGTTATGTACTGCTTTGTAAGCTAGAGTCAAAATTTTAAATTCAATGCGCTGTTTAACAGGAAGCCAATGCAGTTGTATGTGCGAGATATGTGTTCCATCTTAAGCTTTGTTTATACTTTCGCCTGGCTCCGCAGGGCGAGACTGCACGCGCACCTCCCCAAACGGATGAGGCGTTTATACTTGACGTGCTCGCCGTTGTACTATTCTTTGAAACAATAGGGAGCGACTCGAGTAATTGTCCTCTAAACCAGCGGTTTTCAATAGGTGAGGCAACTTTATGCAGCTTCACGGAGCCTGGGAAGTCACTGTGTGAGTAAAAAAAACAATCCGTGGCGACGGTTTTGCAATCCGTGGTGACTAGGGTTGGGATAAACGATTATTTTTTAAACGATTAATCTAGCGATTTTTTTTTTTCCCGATGCATCGATTAATCTAACGATTAATTTTTTCGGTCCGATTCGATTTCGATTATCTCCCCATTAATTGACTAATAGCAATTTATACATGTTGATTTACATATCTCAATGAAAAAAACATAAATTTCTTAACATTGCAATATATGTTTATTGCTCTTAAAATTCCAAAATGAAAGACTATACAAGTGCAAAGTAATGCATTCTTAGTCAGAGGTAGCATTCAATAAAACCTTGAAGCCTTAAAGGAACACTCCACCCATTTGCATTAAGCTTTGCAATGTTAGAAACCCAGTCATACTATTGAATGGTCGTGCAACATTTTCTCATTTTCCCCTGAGACGAGAGAAATCTGTATTTACCTCTTTACACTTCCTCCTACAATGATGCAAAATGACGATTTTTGCGTCATTGTAGGAGGAAGTGTAAGAGGGGGGAATTTCTGTTAAGACTACAAGCACTAGTTCCCACCCTTTCAAACCCGCCCATAGGGGGTTGGACCTAATGCGCTAACAGACCTATCACAGATCAGTGCCAGTGTGTTTCATTTCACCGGCAGAAACCTGCATGTCCGGCCGTCGAAATCGTCTAAAATGTCCGGGATTCGGCTTTGCTTTCTACGGTCGCCATTCATTGTTTACATGCACACCTTTTGTTTCAATCTAACTGAATTCATTCCGATTGGTGAATCTGAATGTAGTGTTTACATGAACGCTAAACAAGTGATCGGTTGATGTGCGTTTTACCATTGCTAAGAAAATACCGCTCCTCCGTGAGAGATGGCCCACGAGACCGGTGCTTCTCACAGGAGTCGCTCATCAGTAATCACGCCACCGCTTTTGCGTTCTAGAGTCGCCATTCATGTTTACTGTGGCGAGCAGGACGAGGCTAGGGCCGCGGGAGAAAGACGCGAGGCCGGTGGCGTGATCGGTTGATGTGCGTTTTACCATTGCTAAGAAAATACCCGCTCCTCCGTGAGAGATACGAGACCAGTGTCTCACAGGTGTCGGTCATCAGTAATCACGCCACCGGCCTCGCGTCGTTCTCCCGCGGCCCTAGTCTCGTCCTGCTCGCCACAGTAAACACAATGAATGGCGACTGTAGAACGCAAAAGCCGAATCCCGGACATTTTGTGCGATGCGATCTCAAAAACCCAGGCAGACTCACGGAGACTAGTTAGCTTTATTGTTTACAACTGCTGTACAACCGGTAGGCGTGGCTTGGGAATGGCCTCGTAGAGCAGCGAAGCAAGTGCATTCTGGGAGTTGTTGTCTTTCATCCACATGAGCCAAAAATACACTTTCTGGCTTTTTTTCAGTCTAGAAAGCTCCAAATTCAAAAATAATTTCACATTTCTTCTACATAAATGACCCAATTTAAATACACATTCATCTTTCCAGAGGTGGAGTATCCCTTTAAACACATAGGCCTAGCTTACTGAAAAAAGTGCATCTTGTAATTCTTCTTTCAGATGAAAATAACAACAACTTGATGTCTAGCATTCAATAAAAAAAAATAAAAAGGTCACTTTAGATAAATAAAATACTTTAGAGCAATTGAAAGAATACAGTATCCAATGTAAACTTGAGGGCTTTAAGCTAACACAGAGTGCTTTTCCAAAGTGGGAGCCAAGATTATCTTTTTTTTTTTTTAAGTCCTAAGATTATCACAAATAAACAAAAGATTGATGCACGTCATTCATATTAAATCGTATATATATTCCACCCCATACCCGCTACATTTGAGAATCACTTTAAGCATGCAGACGCAGTTAAGACAATTTTATGTATTCCACTTAACAACCTACACAATAAAACAATATACAATAAGATTCGTTAACAACGTACCTCCTGGTGTTCTTCTAAAATAAGGGCGAGCCACAAATACGTGAGTACAGTTTATAAACCCGTGGGAACGGATTGCGAAAGCATGGGCACGGTTTATGAATTTGTGAGTACAGATTGCAAAAACTGAAGGCAGGGTTTACAAGTCTGAGAGCGCGGATTAGAAACTCGTGGGTACGGTTTATTAATCCGTGGGCACCGTTTTTTAAACCAAGGGAACAGTTTGAGAATTCGTGAGTACGGTTTATAAACTGAGCGGATGGATTGCAAAACCGTCGCCACGGATTGTTTTTTTTTTCTCCCACAGGTGACTTCCGGGCTCCATATTAATCTGAGGTTTTATGTGGCTGAAATCGTTAAAAAAAATCTTTTGTAAAAAAGAATCTGTTCGATCTGATAACATGCCTACAATACAGTTGACTGTTAAATGTTATGTGTTCCGTGAACAAACAGCGTTGTCGTTCATTGATCAGAGAGCAGTCCATTGTGCTGATTTTGTTTGAGATGATGTGCATCTTTCAAATGTGCGCTTAAAGCCCAGACACACCGTGCCGATTTCAGCCGTCCAGTGTCGTCAGCGGTAGCTTTGGTGCCGATTGCACATGTTAAGCATGTTTTGTTTACTTGTGGTTAGGCCTACTGATGTTCAGTGATTTTAAAGTAGCCTCAGTTAGGCCTGCATGAAGTTGGAAATTATTTGCTGTTGCAAAGAATCGTTTATGAATGCACTTTTAAGAAAGTTGTGGAAATAAAATATTGACATTTTATCAGTTGTTATTGAAACTCATCATTGCCTGGAACACACAAAAGATGGCATTTACTGCAGAGGTGTGTGTGGGTTAGGGCAGGCGGATGGGATTTTGGGGAAGGGGGGGCTCGGCTGTCCTTACCTACTCTAAGGGGAGGCTCACATTCACCCAATTTGAAAACCCCTGCTCTAAACCATCAGGAATCAGCAGTGAGAAGAAGAAAGCTATACACACGTGAAATTTTTTATTTTAGAACACCACCACCAATACCACACTACAAAAAGAATCGTGTAAAACTCAGTAAACCCTGAGATTATTACTCGTGTCAATAAAACCAAATATATGGATATGAGAATGTGTATACAACATAACTAAATTAACAATCTCTTACATATTTTCTAATTTCACTAAACATTTCATTAAATTTCGAATGAACATTTTTATTAAACATGGACCTTTATGTTCATTAAAAATACTTTTTATGCTATTGTATGCTGATTTTTTAAATGTAAGCAACTAATTTAGACGTGCAAACTGGGTGCCGGTGTGGTGAAAATTTCGAGCTCGGCCAGATTCGGCTTGAATTCGTTCATCTTCAGATGCGGAGGCGCGCGGTTACAAAAAAAAGCGAAATGGGGTCTCACGCACCCAACGCGCATGCGCACCGCAATGACGTCATTTTGAGTATAAACCTAGCTTTAGGAGTTCTAGTAATGATATGTGCCGCTGAGTTCTGCACTAACTGTAACTTGTGTAAACGTTTAAAGGGAAGACCATAAAATAGAGCATTGCAATAGTCAATACGTGAGGTGACGAGCATTAACCATAATGGCTGTGATCCTCGTTGATGGGGCTGGGCGGAGGCGGATAATGTTACATATTTGATGATAAGACGTCCGAGTAATCTTATTGATATGTGATTCGAAAGATAGAGCATAGTCAAGTATGACACCCAAGCTCTTAACCTGCATTGATTGAGCAATTGTAGAATCATCAATGCCCATGGAGAAACCACTGGTCTTTGATAGATTAGTTTTTGTTCCCACAAGAAGTATTTGTTTTACTACCGTTAAGCTTATGAAATTTACTTGAAAACCAAGCTTTAACTTCAGACAAACAGTTAGAAAGAGAGGATGGAGGAAGTTCAGAAGTAGGTTTTGAAGATAAATAGAGCTGGGTGTCATCAGCGTAACAATGAAAATGGATACCATATTTCCTAAAAATGGCTCCAAGTGGCAGAAAATAAATGATAAATAATAAAGGGCCACAAACTGATACCTGCGGGACACCTGTAGTAATACGTGATGGTTTAGATTTAAACTGGCCTAATTGAACAAATTTAGTACGACCAGAGAAAAAAGATAAGAACCAAGCCAATGAAGTTCCTACAATTTAAACGGACTGCAGTCTGTCTAAAATAATTTCATGAGAAATAGTGTTGAATGCTGAAGTTAAGTCGAGAAGAATTAATATAGATAAGGATCCTGAGTCAGCTTCTACCAATAAGTCATTGGAAATTTTGACAAGGGCAGTCTCAGTACTACGATGAGAACGAAAACCTGATTGAAATTGTTTATATAGGTTGTTCACTGAGAGATGATTGTGTACCTGAGCCGCAACAACCTTTTTTAAATTTTAGATAGAAATGTCAAATTGGAGATTGGTCGGATATTATCAAAATGATTTGTATCTGCACCTGGCTTCTTGAGTACAGGAGTTATTAATGCAGTTTTAAATGAATAAGGAACAGTGCCAGAAATGAGAGAAGAATGCATGATCTCAGTAATAAAATGCAAAAGAACTGATAGGCAGGCTTTAACTAATTGAGTTGGAAGAGGGTCTAATTGACAGGTGGTTGATTTAGATTTCCGAATAATTTAGGTTACCTCATCGACTGTAGGAAGTTTAAAAGCAGAGAGAGTATTGACTGTGTAAAACTGATACAAGATAAAGGACAGGACAAATCTGAAACTAACACATTTTTACAATAAAGAAGGTAGGGATGTCACGATACCAAAATTCCAGTAGTCGGTACCGATACCATTAAAATTTTACGGTTTACAGCAAAATCTGTTGGAACTATTTTTGTATTTCATTTAACTATTTGGAATTTTTTTTCAAACTAAATTCAATGACTTTATTATTTATGACGGTAATCATAAGTAAATAATACATAAGCATTGAAGGCTACATGCTGTTTAAACATAAATATTGCTTATAAAAAAATCAAGTGAAAAATAAGCAACCTACTATGCACTTATAATTAGTAGTAGTGGTTAGTATTTTTAATACATGGAGATGTAGCTACATTTACTGTGTGGTAGCCTAATATAATTATTTCTGTCAATTTCAAGTTAACCGAACTTTTATTTTGACGGGTTGCCGTGAAGACCTTTTGAGTTTCTGTGCGTGTATGGTATGACGATAGTTTTTCTCAAATGAAACGGTAAAATGCTCATGAAGTGACTCTCAGAGTGGCTCTGGAGATGAATTTCATCAGGTCATCATATTGTGAGGCAGCAGAGACTGAAAACAGCGCGAGCGTCACTCGTGCTTCAGTGTGTGTGTGAGGTAAATGAATCCGCGCGTCTGCGCCATTCATTCACACAAAGACCAGCAGAACATGCAGGGTTAATATTTAAATAGTCTTTTTGCGGTTTAATATACACAGACACTATATACACTCACCTAAAGGATTATTAGGAACACCTGTTCAATTTCTCATTAATGCAATTATCTAATCAACAAATCACATGGCAGTTGCTTCAATGCATTTAGGGATGTGGTCCTGGTCAAGACAATCTCCTGAACTCCAAACTGAATGTCAGAATGGGAAAGAAAGGTGATTTAAGCAATTTTGAGCGTGGCATGGTTGTTGGTGCCAGACGGGCCGGTCTGAGTATTTCACAATCTGTTCAGTTACGGGGATTTTCACGCACAACCATTTCTAGGGTTTACAAAGAATGGTGTGAAAAGGGAAAAACATCCACTATGCGGCAGTCCTGTGGGCGAAAATGCCTTGTTGATGCTAGAGGTCAGAGGAGAATGGGCCGACTGATTCAAGCTGATAGAAGAGCAACTTTGACTGAAATAACCACTCGTTACAACCGAGGTATGCAGCAAAGCATTTGTGAAGCCACAACACGCACAACCTTGAGGCGGATGGGCTACAACAGCAGAAGACCCCACCGGGTACCACTCATCTCCACTACAAATAGGAAAAAGAAGCTACAATTTGCACGAGCTCACCAAAATTGGACAGTTGAAGACTGGAAAAATGTTGCCTGGTCTGATGAGTCTCGATTTCTGTTGAGACATTCAGATGGTAGAGTCAGAATTTGGCGTAAACAGAATGAGAACATGGATCCATCATGCCTTGTTACCACTGTGCAGGCTGGTAGTGGTGGTGTAATGGTGTGGAGGATGTTTTCTTGGCACACTTTAGGCCCCTTAGTGCCAATTTGGCATCGTTTAAATGCCACGGCCTACCTGAGCATTGTTTCTGACCATGTCCATCCCTTTATGACCACCATGTACCCATCCTCAGATGGCTACTTCCAGCAGGATAATGCACCATGTCACAAAGTACGAATCATTTCAAATTGGTTTCTTGAACATGACAATGAGTTCACTGTACTAATATGGCCCCCACAGTCACCAGATCTCAACCCAATAGAGCATCTTTGGGATGTGGTGGAACGGGAGCTTCGTGCCCTGGATGTGCATCCCACAAAACTCCATCAACTGCAAGACGCTATCCTATCAATATGGGCCAACATTTCTAAAGAATGCTTTCAGCACCTTGTTGAATCAATGCCACGTAGAATTAAGGCAGTTCTGAAGGCGAAAGGGGGTCAAACACAGTATTAGTATGGTGTTCCTAATAATCCTTTAGGTGAGTGTACATCGGCTACAGTGCTCCTAGTAAAAAAGTTAGTCTGAAGCCCCGCGCTTAGATAAACACGGAAGCGACTGAAAGCAGCTGCCTGAAAGCAGCTGCCAGAAATTAGTGGGTACCGAATATTGGTACTACCGGTACTACAGAAATGCTGGTATCGTCACATTTTGGTACCGACTTGGTACCGAAGTACCGGTACTTTTGACAACACTAAAAGGTCAAAAATGCATTGCATAAATCAACTGAGTGGAAATGTGATGGTATAGAATCTAGGAGGCTTTAAAATATCTTTTGTAAGATAAATAGTTCTTTCATTTCATTTAATAGACATGATCTGATAGGAGTAATAGTCAGATTTAGCTGTAGCGGTTTTGTAGTTTTTCACATTGTACATCTGTTTGTGGACAACAAGTCTAGTTTTAACATACAAACGCTCCAGACGGTGGCCTTGAGCTTTTAGCCTACGCAAATCATGGGTGTACCGAGGGGCAGAATTAACAAACGTAACAGTTCTGGTTTTAATGGTGCGTAAGTATCAAGAAGTGACTGAATCACATCATTATAATGAAATTAGGGTTGGGCGGTATTACGGTAATATCGGATACCGCGGGATCTTAAAATAGCACCGGTATCAGTTTCAATACCGTCATTACCGGCACTTATATAGCCTATAATATATATAATTTATTTATTGCCTAAAAATGCTTGTGTGGTTGCAGTTTGGTAATATTTCTGGTTCCAGTCAAATGAGAAGGGAGAGGCGGTAAATACTGACGAGGCAATTTGTAAATTGTGCCATAAAAAGGTGACCGCGAGAGATGTAAACACCTCAACCTAATGTCGCATCTCCGAAACTACCACCCACTCACTACTGCCAGGATGCATTTTGTTCTCGAGTTCATTAAATAAGCGCATTAAGTTTCGTATTTGTTAAAATATTATAATGTTATTTTTTCCATCTTTGTTGATTATGAAAAGTGAACAGCACAAATAAGATGGGATGCATCGGGAGTCAGATGATTTGACCACTTCAATAAATTTCGTTTTGTAAAAGGCCTCTTTAAAACGAATTTCGTTTTGTATAAATTGTATCTTAATTTTAATAAATTTTTCATCAACCAAATTGCCTGGAATTAATATAATCATGACATGATGGGCGCTGGCATGCCACGGTCACTTGCATTGAAATCTCATAAATTAACCGAAACTCAGAGATGGCGATCGTCAATTTCTTTAAACAAAACAATTCAAAACGAAAAGAAATATAGGGTAGGCTACTCTCTGATTAATCCATGATGTGCATTTTTCTCTATAGCGTTCACAGAGATGCCGATCATCAATTTCAGTAAACGAAACCATACAAAACGAAAAGAAAAGAAATAGACTAGCCTACTCTCTGTAATCCATGATGTGCATTTCTCTCTATCGTTCACTATGGAGATGGCGATCGTCAATTTCTTTAAACGAAACAATTCAAAACGAAAATAAATCTGATTGATCAATGATGTGCATTTCTCTCTATAGGCGCGTTCACTACAGAGATGGCGATCGTCAACTTCCATCTTTGCAAAAAAGTTTTATTAATAAAAATCAATGGACACGCCTCACCGGATTACAAAGGCACTTCTTGCTTGTTGCACGCACACAGATATTATGTTGAATAATGGTGGGCTCGGGCTCATAATAACAGTTAATGCCGTCGGCCGGACTCAGACAAAACGTGCACGGCTTGATTTTATTTTTTTTATTTTTTTTGATCTGGCATTCAGTTTCTGAACGGTGTAGGCACAAGCCAACAGTTTGGTGACGCCATCTGAGCCCATTATGGCATAATTTTTAATTAGTCACAGTAATACCGTATACCCCGGTAAAATAGGGAGGAGGTTTGACGGTATCAAAATTCCAATACCGCCCAAGCCTAAATGAAATACTAGTTCATCCGGGGTTGTTAGGTTGTCTCTGCTGGAAAGGGTGTCTAGTCCTTCCACTTGTTACAAGCTCTCCCATTCTAGGGTTGGGAGAGGGTAACCGGATTAAATTAAATCAAAAAGGAGAAACATAAACATGGAGGTTTCCCTTCAATCCCAATCAATAAATGTGAGCCAACCACTTGATGATGCAAAAGTAAAATTATTTATTTTTGTTAAACAAAGAAAATGGAAGCATCCAATCTTCAAGAGAAGGTCAGGCCAAAACAACAAACAAAAGGGGAAACTTACTATTGGTTGGAGAACTAAATGTAAAAAAACACAACTCTGCCGTCATTATGTTAAGCACGCCCACCGACTCTATACACAATGTGATTAGCCTGACTAGAGTTTGGTTTTTCCAGCTCGCAAGTCAACGGAGAGTTGCTAGACGACACTGGCTGCAAAATAAAATTTGCTGCCGCTAGGGTGCGTCTAGATTTCTAGGATTTCTATAGATTTCTACTAGAAATGTGTACCTTCGATATTATACAATTTGCACATACAACAGAATGGCCCATATAATTAAGACACCACTTTGAACGTGAATTTCAAGAACGGTGTGGATGAGGGGCTATCTGGATATGAAAGTATGCAACCTTCAGTTCCACTGAAAAAAAAAACAATCCCCTGGGTAAATCTGTGAGAGAATTCATTTCAAAGTTAGCATTCTGAATGGCCGTCCTAACAGAGCACAGTTCAGACATCTCAAATCGAGGGTGAGCCTGAGGCTGCCATCCTTGGAACAAGGAAGTAGTGGCTGTTGTGAATTGTGAAATCCTGAAGGGAATGAGACATTCTGAGTATATGAACACAGAGTAATGTCAACTTTGATATAGTAGTTATTAAATGTGGTTAGATTATTCTGACATGACAGGAAAGCCAAAAATGTTGGATCCAGAAATGTTGGATTATGTCAGAAGGCACCTGTTTTGTCTGGTATCTAAAACGTTCCGGTTACTAGCGTAACCTCGATTCCCTGAGATAACGGGAACAAACATTGCATCAGTTTTTCATGCTTATGGGGAAAACTCTGTTTTTCTCTGAATACTGAAGCCTGATTGGTTCATGTCTGTGCACCTGCACTCGACTGAGGAGAGTCAGCGTCGACCCCCACATTGTTGCAGTAGCACGGCAAGCTATACAATGCTCCTTCCTGTTATTGAGTATCCCGCTATCACGTTTCTATATGGTTCACTCACTTTGCATCAGTTTCTTCTGACGCTTATGGGGAACGCACTGCAAGCCGTCCTGCGAGTCCGTAGCCTGGGTTGCTTGATGCCAAGGGCCCCATGGTAGGAACTTAAAATATATCCAATAATACAGGCTCAGGTCCAGAACCGGAGCCCGTGGGGCATGACATCATCAGAAGAAAACCCAGAGAGCGACTAAGCAGACAAAATCTGTGCTTGAAGAGCAGGGACATCTAGGTTGTAGAATAGGGTGATGTAAGTTCAAGGACTTGTAAGCTAGCAATATTGCATCCTCTATCCAGTTGGATAGTCTCTGCTTCATAACTGACAGTGACAACCCCTTTCGAAGTGGCCTTCGAAGCATACAAACAGCTGCTCTGACTGCCTGAACTGGGCAAAGTGGGTGTGGTGTCTGTTTACACTAAGTAGAGGGGAGAGCAGAGAGTGGAAAAAGTTGTGCCCTAAAGGGTGTGGAAAGCACCATATCCTCGTCTGGGCATAAGGACAACTTTGCTGTCATTGGGCCTAAACTCGAGGCAGGAAGCCTCCACTGCAGGAAGCCTGCAGACCACCAACTCGCTTGACCAGCAGAAGGGTATGAGGCGCCGGACTGGACAAAAGCGAAGCGAACGCCAGCGCGCGAGAGAGACCGAGGGTGTGAGCGCGCGAGAGAGACCGAGTGTGTCCGAGCATTAGTATTGGTACATACATAGTAATATATAATTACTATATAAGAGGCATGAAAGTTCGATTAATGGACAACAATAATCAGTACAAACATCTTGTTTTGAACTATTGTTTAATAAATATAAATAATTCGAGCACATAAACTTCCATATGGAGGATTAAGTAAGATTGAATGTATGTAGTAAGATTTCATAACTAATCACTGACACTGTACCACAACCGTGTCAAATAACAATGATTCTGAATTTTATTCACCAACATCGGGATGTTGTCAGTGCAAGTCATAGTACCACGTGTGTATGCTTGTCAAATAATGTCAAACATTTTGTTAAAGATTATAACATCTTTGACAAAAACACAAAAACACTTTAACATTTCCTGTAGCTATACCATTACATCGCCTAGTCAGGCCAGTTAGATATTTTGCTGCATTCTTTTCAAAGGCAGTCTTTGCAGATATAACCATGTTCCTCACAGATGCCATTATCCTCTCCACAGCTCTCGTAGTACCATGACTTGCACTGACAACATCCCGATGTTGGTGAATAAAATTCAGAATCATTGTTATTTGACGCGGTTGTGGTACAGTGTCAGTGATTAGTTATGAAATCTTACTACATACATTCAATCTTATTTAATCCTCCATATGGAAGTTTATGTGCTCGAATGATTTATATTTATTAAACAATAGTTCAAAACAAGATATTTGTACTGATTATTGTTGTCCATTAATCGAACTTCCATGCCTCTTATATAGTAATTATATATTACTATGCATGTACCAATACTAATGCTCGGACACACTCGATCTCTCTCGCGCGCAGACAAACTCGGTCTCTCTCGAGCACTGTCGCTCGCTTGCGCAGTTCGCCTCGCTTTTGTCCAGTCCGGCGCCTCATAGAAGGGGGGTCTTTAGCGAGAGAGGCCGAAGGTCAGTATTGTAAGCGGCTTGAATGGAGGGACACGAAGTGTCCTCAGGACAATAGACAGGTCCCAGGACAGGACAGAGGCGGGTTTAACCTCCTGGCCCCTCTGAGAAATCTGACCACCAGGTTGTATTTTCTAATTGACTATTGTATTGTATTTTTTTAATTGATTTATCATCTATTCAGAGCACAACAATATCTTCTAGTATATCTGAACGTTAAATTATCTCACAAATACTGATTTAGCTCTCTCTCCTATCGCCGTCTTTGATCTTGAAATAATCAGATTTTTGTCATGATTTGCTATTATTGTGCAGCCCTTATTTAATTACAGATATAAAATGATCTGTGTGGTTCTAAGTTTACAAAACAATTTATAATATATTTGTGTATTTTGTTGTGAGCAGTGAATTGCAGTGGGCGTTTGAGAGAACTTTTGATACTGTTAACATAATTTGTGTGAAATATAGCTGACTAGTTGTGTCTCTTAGGTATCTCCATGAGTCTAGTGGAGTCTAAAGATGGCATTCAGCACTTCACCTTTGAACATAATCGTGACTATCAGCAAGTCCAGTTCAAGTTTTTTGATGCGGTCGAGTCAATGGACCCCAACAACATTGTGGTAATTATATTCTAATATGCTATTAGCTGTGGACTGATTAGATTTTTTTTAATGCACACATGAGTGACAGATGTGTTACATTATGTATTTGACGCTCCGTTTCTCTCTTTTTTTTCTTTCAGGTTCTCCTGCAACTCAACCCATATCATATTGATTCACTCCTGCAGCTGTCAGATGTATGTCGCATTCAGGAAGATCAAGAGACAGCCAGAGATCTCATCGGTGAGAAAATTCCCCGATGTGTTGAATATGAGTAGGGCTGTAGCTATCGATTATTTTAGTAACCGAGTATTCTATAGATTATTCCATCGATTAATCGAGTAATCGGATAAAAATTGTGGTAAAAAAAATAGATCCAAGTTAACAATAGCCTTTAAAATGACTTAAAATACAAATATATAAGAACTAGCAATAATAATTGGTTATATAAAGTATCAAAAGTAAGTAACCATATGGGTTTTATTGAACAACACTTTATACACCATGTAAAATAAATGATATTTACGAATATAAACATAACTGTCTATGAACGAGACACTGCGTAGCTGTCGCTATGGAAACACCTACGGTGTGACAAATGTCTGAAGCTTTTATACCATCACACCATTTATTGACCAGTAGCGATTACGTCACTTATGCTCATTAAGAGCGTCTTATGCGCTATTTCATCAGATTTCTATTACAGAGGAAGGTCTAATAGCAAGGTAAGGGAAAGGTTTAAAATGCAGCGTCTCGTTCCCCATTCCTGGAACCATGGTTACTTACGTAATCGAGACATTCCCTTTCATAGGTTCACTCTACGCTGTAGCGACTGGGCTATTTGAATCATTCGTTCGTGTGATTCTGAATTAACAAATTCGGACTCTCTGTGTTTTCTAAGCACATTCCTGCCCAAAACGTTCTTTGCTAAGCTTACTAAAGCTTGTAACCTCTTGACATCAAAATTATAAATCATACGCCAGCTCCAGAGAGACTGGCGCAAATGGACTTTTCTGACACTTATGGCACCTCAGAGATACTCCAGAAACCTGAAACCAACATTCTTCTTCCCTGTGGGGAGCTTCAAAAGGACCCACAGAGAGATAACGAAACTTTCTATGTGACATACACACACACACACCTTTGGTATTAGAACTTAGAAATACCCCTTTTGATATATGTACAATTCCTGTATGCATGTTTTATTAAGTTGTTTGATCACATAATATGATTTTCTAGTGTCTAGCTCTGAAATGTATTGTTGAAGAATATCTTTCCAGTGGAATCGCATTCTGTAACCCGACGACTCTTTCTAGAGGATAACACTTTACCCTGTACAAGCTGCAGCCAAAGCTTCTCTGCAAGAGATAACGGGAAGCGCAACGTGACAGACATTCCAACACACACATTAACGCACCCACATACACGAACTTTGGACATTAAACTTAGAATATAAGCATGTAATTTTTCATATACTCCTGAGTGTTTTCCTAGGTTATATTCGCTTCGTTTATGACGTTTATTTGAATGAACAAACCTTAAATGTGTGTAATTATGCATATCTTATGTAACTTTGTTTATTCCTATAATCTTTCATATGACATGTTTTATATCATTTTAAATCTTGACATGTTTTATATCATTTTAAATCTTGAGACTTAACGGAGTTGAATCTCGATAATAGATTGCAATTAGGGCTGCACGATTTGGGGAAAATGTCATATTGCGATAATTGAGGTCAATATTGCGATTACGATTGCGATATAATAAACAAATGGTTTCATGAGTCAACTTGCTTGGTTCTCAAGGAAAATAAATGCACACACAGATTAGTGATAATCAGCCTAAAGAAAAAAGTTCTTTATTCAAGAGCAGTAAGTGTTTTTCTCTGTTCCCTTTGTTCTTTGATTAACTTTAGCGACAGATTATTTTTTTTTATTGCATTTTAACAAGAACAAAACATAATTTACATACAAGAGTACATATAACCATACATGTCAGGGGTAAAGAAAAATAATAAAAAATAAAAAAAAATAGAAAAAAAAAAAAATTAAAAAGAATAACTTTAGCGACAGATATAATTAGTGGCTACTGTGTACTGTCCCTTTAAGACCAGCCGCTGTCAGAAACGCGGATCTCACACGCGCCTCATTCTTTCACGAGTCATCAACTCTTCATGTTCATCATAAGACTACTCTTATGTTATGAAGACACTCGACAAAAAGACATTTTGGCATAATTGTGTGTGTTATTGTTCGTTCAAGCTCGAAAGAGAACTGTATTCTGTCATGCTGTTTTGTGTGCACGCACGATATTAGCGCGAGTCTTTCTGTCTGTCACAGTCAGGACATTCACAGGCAGCGCGTTCATTTTGGCATACATGTGTGTTGTTCGTTCTACCGCTAAAGAGAACTTGATACTGGCGCGCGTCTATCTCTGTGTGTGTGTGTGTGTGTGTGTGTGTGTGTGTGTGTGTGTGTGTGTGTGTGTGTGTGTGTGTGTGTGTGTGTGTGTGTCTGTCAGGAGGACATTCACAGGCAGCTCATTTTTTTTATGTTTTATCGCGCATGAATGGTTTAAAAGCATTTGCATTAATAAGTGCGTTAACAGCGCTAATTTGTTTATTTAATATAAAATCGCAGCATTTTGCGTCATATAATCGCTTAGGCTTGACATCGCGATTGCGATTGCGATATGATTAATCGTGCAGCACTAATTGCAATGATATGATTATTACTATATGAATCGTCTTACTAGAGTATTAAGACAACACCATAACTCCCTCGGAGTGGGTGTCTCCCCCAGAGACAAAAGAACTTTTCCCGCTTCATATCTTTGGACGTTCATTGGTTGTTTGCGCGAACAGAGGCGTCAACCCATATTTTCCATAAAAGACCGACTCAGGAAATCTCCGTGAGCACTTTTACGAACCCTCTTCGTCAGCGAGAAGATCCATATGGCTCCCTTTTAGGGAGCATTCTCCGTTTTCTCTTTTATTTCCTTTAAGTCTTTTCTTTACTAAGTTTTATTTTCATATTCGTTTCTCCCTCCACAAAGGGAAATGAACTCTGAATCATGTCTCTGGCAACTTCACGTTTCGGTGAACCTTTAAACTTTGCGCGAGTCTGCTCGCCCCAAAGACACGAGGAAACACGCCCCGCTCTAAAAGGAGCTCTTCTTCAGCAACAAGAGAACCATTTTGCAAGATAAGTTTATTGAATTGTTAATGTGATTTGATTCCTTATTGCCTCTCAAAAGGTTACATTGCCTGTGATTTTGCCTAACTGTGATCTTTCTTTGATCGCATGTTAGTTTCACTTTCTCTCATCTCTCTCATTGTCCGATCTCTTTCATTCTCTCCCTCATTTTCGTTATTTGTTTAGTCTTGTATTTTGTTTACGTGTCCTGTACATACATATTTACTCGTGTAAATTGTAGTATTTTGTATTCCTTAGTTCAATGCATTAGTCCAATTATTAAAATTCTATAAACTTGATTGATTCTGTCTGCCTGCTCATAACTATAAAGTCCATGGGATGTTTTGATCTTAAGCTACAAGCTTTACGATTAATTAATTTTATAAGGATAGGAAAATAGTTTCTCGGCCAGAAACTGTCCTTCCTGAAGTTATAAAGTGATAAACTCTATTGAGAAGTTGGTAAGCTAATCTTACGGCGTTTGCTGGACAAACAACTGTTTGATAATTACATTAATTTCCATTAAGGGTTATGTCATATAATTTATCTGAAATAAGATTACTGATATATGAATGAGGAATTATAATTCATTGTGATTGATTATTCATATACAGGCGATCTATTTTCAGTTTCGATATTTTAATGTAACTGTAATATGCAAAATATTAATCATATTCATGATTAATTATAAAAATTCCCTATAGATCATTTGAGCTAAATGTTAAATGTACTACTAATGCCAGTGCGGTTACATGTATTATGGTGGAGAATTTTTAGGCAATTTCAAACTTTGTTTATGAGCAATTCAGTTTCAATCTGTTTATATGAATATTAATAATTTTTTTTTGTGCACACATTTTATGAAATTATGAAAATTGTGAGATAAGTCGCAAACGCGAACTCACTCCTAACTGTCCAAGGCAAAAAGCCGAAGTCAGTAGGCCTAACGTTACATTTTAACAAGTTGCTAAAATATGCCTTTTTAGCACTGTTAAATGTACACTGCAGTAGCTTATTTAATATTACAAATGTCCTGTTAAGAGATGAAGAAATCGCTCTGCAGTGGAGACATTTCTAATATTTGTTGTAAATCGCTGTGAATGAAGAATTCTCACGTGCGTATTACCGGTATTAATAAATATGTTTTTAAGAGAGATTCCTTTTAAACATATAGGCCTTGCATGCATGCTATCGTTATTGAATTCGTGGTTAGTCCAGTGATATTCAACAAAACGGTAAACTCCTGGTTAACATTGACCTAGCTAATCAATCGAAAACCTAAATACACAAATCATAAGTGCTATTTTGATAAGTGTGTAATATGAGAGTCTAGCAACAGACGGAAAATTCCTGTTGTCCACATTTGAGTATTTGCGGCGAAGAAACCCCACCATACTCTCCTGTGCAGTATTAATAGCACCAAAAGGTCCGCCGAGACCTCTGTCTAATTTGTGATTGTTGCAGAAAGTCAGCGCGTGACGCGGCGTTTGAATCACATTGAAGTGGTGTAATTCCATTGTCTAAACGCCAGAGGGCGTTCTTTAAGTGTTTAGCAGCCTCAAATTACCCCTTGCCCCTCTGATTTCCGCCTGCATGAGCGCAACAACGCCATCTAGTGGCCGTTTTCAGATAAGGCTCTTTTATTGCGAACGTCTATTTCCCTGTTATTATATAAAAAAAAAAAAATAATGTTTAGACTCTAAATAATTATTCGCATTCACAGCTTGGCTTGTGCGAATATTATTTTGTGTTAGACAATTTTTCCTGCCTTTGACTGTTCACACTTACTTTGATTTTGGTTCAAACATGATTTGAATTTAGATTTTATTGTTTAATAGTGTAAACTAAGTGTCTCAACTCAACCACTGAGTGGCCCACTTAGAAGGAAGTGAGCCACCTAGTGGCTGTCACCTGCTAAGTCGGCCCAAAGCTTTCAGTCTCTCTCTTGTCTCTCTTTCCAATTCTGTTTGGAATTATGTATTTCTAATTTTACCCTTTTCGATTATTTTATAATTTTTAATGAAACTTAACTGTTATCTTTAATTATTAGAGGATATCATCCTGATTTTTCAATCCCCTCTACGTGCTTATTTAAATTTGATTTTAAACCCATTTTGAACTTGAATTTAAATTGTGTTTGTCTGTCAGCCACTGATATTCACTTAGAGGAAACAACGGCACCTAGTGGCCGCCTCCCGCTAGGTCGGTTCACTCAGCTCTCTTTTCTCTCTCTTCAAATCCTGTCGGGAATTGTTTATTTCCACTTTTCTCTTTTGATTTATTTTATAGTTATGGATGACACTTCACTGTTACCATTAATTATTATGGGATATTATTCTGAGTTCTCCGTTTCTTTACATGCTCATTTAAATTTGATTTGAACTAGTTTGAATTTTTAAATTTAAATTGAGTTGTCTATTCAGCCACTGATATCCACTTGGAGGAAACAGCACCATCGTGTGGCCTTGTGGATACTAAGTCGGCATCACTATTTTCCTCCTTTCACTCTTTTATATCGTCTTTCTCTCCTGATTATTTTTATGAATAGGACTGATACTTTAGTGTATCTGGATTATTATAAGATATCATTCTGATTTTTACATTTCCTCACATGCTTATTTTAAATTTTAATTTAAACAAGTTTTGAATTTTTGATTTGAATTAAGTTTTCTGTTTGCCAGGTTAAGCACAGAGAGGGAGCACGCCCCCTTGTGGTGAAAACCCACTACTGCGGCCTGCCTCTTCTCCTGGGTTCATCCTGTCATTTCATTTTGATTTTATTTTTTATTTTAATTTTTATTCTATTATTTTATTTCTACTGTTATTCTTTTCCTTCTCTCTTTTGGGTTAGGTCATTTTGATAAGTAACATTATCATAATCTCCTTTTGTTTATTATTATTTAGTAAAACCTTTGACTCTTATTGCCACATAAATAATTAATCCATTTGGTTTAAACAAACTAGCCTTAATTCACTTTAAGTTTCACTTGTTTATCATTTGTGTATTTATAGGTGGCATTCACTAGAGCACTGTGGGGAGTTGCAGTCATCTCGGGTTGGTTTCCGCGAGCGAGGTTGTCCAACCGGCGTTACTGATGCTGGCCGTATGTGTTGTTTCAGACACTTCCAAATCCCATACCATCGTTGCGGCACGCAACTGTGACATTAGCAATTTGGCACTCCAAAGGTCAACCGCGCCAGCCGACACACACAAAGCAATTTTGGGACAATAAACCCGAACTGAGGCCTAAAAGTGGGCCACTCTTCGTAGGGTTCCGGGCTAAAACCCAATTTTGCCGTATTGTCTGGCCGGGGAAACCTTGGTGTTGCCAGGTTGTGTTTTAAAGTCGCAAGTTGTCTGAGAGGGCGCAGCGAGGTACAGGGAGAAAACGAAGTTGCCCGAGAACACTGCGGTCAAGTGTTGGGAACCGTCGGAGGGGTTGACTGAGCCACGGGTCCCACCAGAGCGGCTTCAATTCACCACAGGTTAATCTAAATTTAGTAAAACCCATTCCACTTACTATAAGCCACAGAATATTAGATATTCCCCCGGGTACATTCTAGATGTTTGGCCCACCTTTTACCTCTTCTCTAAGCCATACCACCTTCCTAGGCTTTATACCCCGATAGCCCCACTCACCTGTAGGCCCTAGCTTAAACCCTAGTAGTAGGCTTAGGCCTCCTTATTCTCCCTAACACATACCGTGTTACTATTGTTTTATCTCATTTCAAGTGTTTTGTTTCACTTTGATCTTTTCTATCCTTTGTTCGGTTGTGATTTGTTTCTTTCATTTCACCTAGAGACAAGTAACCTGTGAGAGCCACCAAGGAAGCTAAATAATAGGGCGACAAACCAAGCAGCCGGTGTCATCACGTGACCCGCGAGGCTACTGCCTGTCAAATCTCTAGTTCGGGTCCTTCGACCCAAGTCAATTGGCTCCGCTAACTGTCTAACTGTGCATCAGTTAGCCCAAAATTCTCATAAACGGCATAGCCCGTATGAGTATAGCTCATTAACCTTAGAACGAACTTGCATTGGTCTCTTTGTGTGTGTGCTGTGTTTCTCTCGCCTACAGTGAAGCCAATATGTCCCGTGCATCCAGTCCCGCGGTCCGTCGGGAGCACTTAGCGACATGGCTGGAAGCGACGACGTACACCTTCCTGCCCAAGGATGCCAGTGACCTGCAGCATCTGAACCAAACGCAGCTGGATACTGAGCTGGACCAGCTGATGGCACAGGATCCTAGCCAGAGTTACACCCACAAAGAACTCGCCAGGATCACCGGGACCCTAGCTCACCTCCTCGTCGCCCAGGCACGGCTCAGCGAACGGAGCAACATCGACCTGGAGCAGCAAGCTGCAACGCTTAAGCTTCAAGCGGAGGAGGCCCGGAGGGACCAGGCCCGAACCCAGAGTCGTCTAGATCAGCTCCTCCTCGAGACCCAGTACCGGCACGAGAAAGAGGACGCCACAGATCCAGAGCTACAGAAAGAAGTAGAAAGACTTCGAAATGCCCTGCAAGATCTGCGCCTCGACACAGACCAAAGAGAACAGTTGGAGAGAGAAACCAGAAAAGAACTCAACGAAAAACTCCAACAAAGTGACGCTCTCCTACAGAGAGACGAGACTAGGGATGGCCCGATACCGATACTGGCATCGGGGATCGGGCCGATACTGTCCTCATATACTCGTACTCATACTCATAAAAATTCGCCGATACCACGCACTGATACCACGTACATTTTGCATAACAAAACTGGCCGCCGCGAGTGCTTTGTGGAGGTGAACTGTGAGGCATAGACGCGCGAGCTGGTCGAGCACATCCCTTTAAACAGACATCAGTGGAAAGTTTGTTCAGTCGGATGTCAATGGCAAAGAAAATAAAACGAGGCATCAGGCAGCTTATTATTAACGTTAACTGACGAGAGAGAGAGAGAGAGAGAGAGAGAGAGAGAGCGCACTTCTGTTGGATGCTCTTGATTGCTGATTGTTCACTCACTCAGCACATGTTATTTGGATGAAAACTAAATGTAAGTAAAGTAAAACATGAACTGTTACCTGATTTAAGTATACCGAGTGGTTCCCTACATTATTACAGGACGTGTGCAGGTCAAGTTTCATGAACGCAAACATCCAAAGCAGCGTCTCAGCGCGCGAATACTGAATTAAATAGACTTTCACATATTGCGCTTGTACGGACGAATTCACACAAAATTGTGTAATAACGCCTGTCTTGGCGAGTATCCTATAGTAAACAAAGTCGGTTATATCTCAAATGAACGTAGCATGTTCAAATGCGGTCGGTGCGGTGCGTTCGGTCTTAAAGGGGCAGCAGCAGTCTAATGTTAATCAAACAAAGGACAAAGAAATACTCACTGCTCTTGACTAAATAGGCTACCCTTTTCAACTTTACAAAAATATCCATCTATATATAATTTATACAGCAATGAATGCTTTTTTCACATTTGATTACTTTTTTGAAATTTCTGTACAAGTTAGATCTACCCGAAAAACTCTAAAAACACTGTTTATTTCATTTGTCTTTCTTTGTTCTATTGTATTTATTTGTCCTTTTTGTAATTCGATTGTTCTTATTTTGTTACTGACTGCTTGTTTTAAATTCACATTAATTATGCTGGTAGTTTTTGTAATAGGCCTATCAAAATTGGATTAAATAATTGATATTTCACTGGTTTTGACAAACATTTGAACCGCTGACCCGATCCTCAGCACTGAGCCCTGCTGAAGCAGCTCTAAATATTGCTGTGGCTATTAAATGAAAGATAAAATATGATTGAGCAATAGAATGAACAGTGACAGTAACAGAAACTCATACAATGCATTTTAGCAGGCTTAACTAAGCATGAAAATAACTGAAAGAAATATATATTTGATGAACAAATTAAGCCAACTAATATGATTTATATTCTTTTGGTTTATCTACTAATACATTTAAAAATTAAAAATGCAGTGAAAATTCAGGTATCGGTTACGGTATCGGTATCGGCGAGTACCAAAAATCTAAGTATCGGTATCGGACTCGTTCTGCAAAAAGTGGTATCGGGACATCCCTAGACGAGACTGAACTAAAAGAAACAGACGCAAAAGCCAGGGCCTGCGAAAAACATTTGCAAACGGCCCGAGCTAAAATCGGCGAGCTTACTCTGCAGAGAGACGAGCTCCAAGATGAACTTGACACTGTTCATGCAGAACTGAGACATTCTTACAGACTGCAGAGTGGCTGGAATGGAGAAACACACATCACAGAGTTTCTTCCGGCCAGCCACCCCAACCCTTTCAGCCAAGAACCCAGAGCTGAAAAGGAGGGAGATGTAAGCCCACGGCTCAAGACATCACCAGCCAGCTTTCAAGAACACCTGCCAGCAGCGAAGGGTGTTTTTTCAAGAAAAACCATGCCACTTACCACGGCACGGTCCACCGAGAACTTGACAAGCTAGCTCGAAACATTCCTATGTTCGATGCAGATTCTACAGGAGGTCGTGACGTTCATGCTTATTTAAGAGACATTGACTTTCACGTGCAAACTGTCGCCAACGTGACAGCTTGGGACAATTTGTATCTGTTAAGAATAACGGCTAGCAGTGATGTTCGTAGCTTCCTAGACCGCCAACCTGAGACTGTCAAAACGGACTTCCCACAATTACGGCAAGCTTTGATCCGTGAATTCTCTGATCCAGACTCCGATCAAGGCTTCATCGCTGCTGTAGACCTCAAGCAAGGTCGGCGTGAACACCCCCAGATCTACTACAACCGACTCTGACAAGCCTTCTTCGGAGCACGGAATGAGCCCGGAATGGAACAGGACATCAACTTTAAGACTCTGTTCCTGAGGAACCTAAATCCTACTTTAAGTTACCATTTAGGCGTGGCCGCGTGCCCACGTAGCATGTCTACACGACAACTGCGAGAACTAGCCCATAAAGCTTACACCAAGCAAAAGACTATTTCTGTAAAGACTGGGCAAAACCACACAGTCTACTCTGTCTCTGGGCACTGCTCAGAGCTAGACACAGAGGGTGCCCAACAACCCCTCAGTCACAGACTTTACCACAGAGAATCAAAACCGTTCCAGCCCAGCAGATGGCAGCACAACTGCGACGGTGCTCATCCAAAGCATCGGAGCGAACGCTCTGAAAGATTCTGGGACCAGCATCACCCGCCGTCCAGAACTCCAAGCCCAGACAACCGGCAGTGGAACCACTCCAAACCGTCTGACCGCCATCTGACTGAGCCAAGCACCCCGAACACTGCTCGTCATCCACAGACCACAGAGCTAACTGTCACATCACAAGGTGACAGCATCACCCAAGCTCCACAGCTGACAGCTGCACACCCTGAACCAAACAGCACACTTCCTCAAACCAGGTACCACAATCCCAAGGTACCAGGGAATGCTGTTTTGGCTAACTGCCTCCGCAGCAAGCTACACGAGACCGGTCCTAACCACCCAACGACCGTTACACCTGCTCCGATACCAATGTTCCTGGGAAACCTCATTGAAAAGGGCACAGGCCGAAAACTCTACCTGAACATCACGTTGGAAAAGGAAGTGATCATGGAAGCCTTGATAGACACAGGATCAGACATTACGATAATTTCAGTTCAACTGTTCCAAAGACTCCAATTTGAAGCTAAGAGACAAGATCAAACTCTTACACCTCAAACTTGTGAACTGAACGTACAGTCATACAGTCAACATGACATCCGGCTCGAACAGGTAGCTCACATTCACCTGACAATTGGTCCTCTGAGCCTACTCCATCCAGTGTTCATCTCAAAAATGGACACTTTTCCGTTCCTCATCGGCAGAGACCTTCTAGATCGTTTTGAACTGTTACTGGACTTGAAACAGCTCAAGGTCTGGAGTCAAGTACAAGAACTTGACTCCCTCCAGTCACAGCCAGACGGTCAGGTCACAAAGGTCACGGGAACTTCCGCAGAGCCAGACTTTCAGGTCACAGAGTTCATGAGAACTCCCACAGCCAGCCATGAAGACACAGACTCAGCACCAACTGAAGGTTCGAATCCGCTACCCTGCACCTTACAGCCCACCAAAGACTTTGACACCTGCTGCCTCAAGGTCATGACTGAACTGCAGCGACATGACCTCACTCAAGCCATCGCCAAGCCTGGCGTATTAAACAACAAGCTGTGGTCACTTTCAACCCACCCACCCACCCTCAAGGTTGAAAAGATTACACACAGCATAAGAACTTTACAAGCTACACTGCCTACCTCAAAGCCGCTTACGCTGGCTCCGCTGTTTGCAAAGACAACCATAACGGACATGCGGGCTTCTGACATCCACATAAAGACTTTAAAAGCCCACCTCTCAAAACCCTCCAACCACCCTTGCATGCCATCTGACCTCACTGACAACCAGTGCCTCAGACCACTGCATGACACCACGCACATGCTGCGTGAAAACAACATTCTGAGTTGTGCACCGATTGACATCACAATGCCAAGGCTTGTAATGCCACGGCGCACAAAGGGGGATAAACGGCTAATGTTCGTCTATAATGCATCATGTGCTACACACCGCAGCACCAGAGACACTGACGAGACACTGAAGCAAGCGACAAGCCGGCAGCAAGATGTGGCAAAACATGGGCCAAGGCAAACTAAACCCAGTCGCCACCCACGAAGTAAAAAGACTGCCCTGTCCAACCAAAGACAACCCTCACTGGCTTCTTCCTCCCCTTTCTCTCTCTCTCCTGTTGTCATGTACCAGGTTGCTGCTGTGGTTCGCCATGCTGTACTGTCAGCCAACCAGAGGACAGCTGCCACCGAGAGAACAACTGAGACTCCAGATCACCGACGGCAGGACCTACACCCAGCAAGTGCATGTTTGACTCATCAAGCCCTGCCCGGTCTATAGAGCACACTACCCCAGCTCCGTAGCCCAATACATCTGGACAAGTGCCCAATGGACAGAGGACCCCCTCTCTCATGCCGAGGCCAAGGTCGAACACATGCTCAACCAACTGGAGAAAGTGACTGTCGCACAATCGGGACTCCTAAGCACCAACCACCACTCCAGACGGCTCCTGGGAGTGTTGCTCCGAGTCGTAGATGCCGCCAGAACTCTGTTTAACATTGGTATGTCCAGTGTAAATGCAGCGAACCAGACCGCGAACTCCATGAAGCCGCTGTTTACTGTCTTACAGAGTGACTTTGTCCAGACTCAGCTGGTTACAGCACTAACGACAGACATGCTGTGGGAGGTTAACTCTTCCAGTAACAGCCTAGCCACAGGCGTAATCCTACCGCACCTGATACCCTCAAGCCTCGTGCTCACTGTGCGGGCTTCCGCCGTCAACATGCCAGCTGACCTTCTACAAAAACACCTGGCCTACTCTCTGGGTAGCGCCATCCCACTCTACGTCTATCCCGAGCAGAGAGAAGTGGGTTTTCTCCTAAATCTGCCTATCATCGAGTCAAGCCAAGTCTACAGACTTACAGACATTGTCAAAGTCAGGTTTTGGGAACGCGACACCCACATCAAGGTACGCCCTCCAGACATGGTGGCCTACCACGACAGCAATACACAACGGTACTCGGGTTCAAACCCGCACATGTGTACTTTGACTAAAGACATTCATCATCTCTGCCCTGCCGACGCTAAGCCTCGTACACAAGTCACCGAGACGCAAGCAGAGATTGCAGGTGACAGAGGGCTCGTCAACACTTCCGTGCGCACAGCCACTCTCACTCACGACCAGAATGACATAACCAGCCGTGTCAACATGCTTAACCAGAATACGGGACTTCAAGTACCGAAAGGTGTCACCCTACACCTTGATGACCTAGCATTGTACATTCTTCTGAGCAAAGAATACCAGACAGCACTGGAACTCCCATCCTCCAAGAACTACAACTTCACCTTAGATACAGAACTGGAACTCTGGATTGAGAAAAGGGGGTCCCAACTGCTCCTGTCAACACAGCCCTCCGAGCACTGTCTCGACGACCTGTTCTGAACACTTCATCTGCGTGCTGTGCATCTCTGCAGGTAATCAGCCACACCCTGACACTAGGTTGGCCTCCATCCTGTACAGAAGACTCAACGAGATGCGATACAGCCAAGCTCATGAAAGCTGTGTCCAAAGGTTTCAGACGGAATCCCCGGAAAGGGGGTGCCAAGTCAGAGACCACGCCGAAACTCCGCGAGCTGAATCCTCAGCTCCAAGAACCACCTGCCTTCCCCCATCATGATCCACCTGCTACACGACCATCATGATCCACCCGCTACACGACCATCATGATCCACCTGCTACACGACCATCATGATTCACCTGTCATCTGCCATCGCGATGGTTGCCGTCCGATGATGTCCACACAAGGACTTTATCTGACGTAAAGGGGGAGATGTAGCGACTGGGCTATTTGAATCATTCGTTCGTGTGATTCTGAATTAACAAATTCGGACTCTCTGTGTTTTCTAAGCACATTCCTGCCCAAAACGTTCTTTGCTAAGCTTACTAAAGCTTGTAACCTCTTGACATCAAAATTATAAATCATACGCCAGCTCCAGAGAGACTGGCGCAAATGGACTTTTCTGACACTTATGGCACCTCAGAGATACTCCAGAAACCTGAAACCAACATTCTTCTTCCCTGTGGGGAGCTTCAAAAGGACCCACAGAGAGATAACGAAACTTTCTATGTGACATATACACACACACACACCTTTGGTATTAGAACTTAGAAATACCCCATTTGATATATGTACAATTCCTGTATGCATGTTTTATTAAGTTGTTTGATCACATAATATGATTTTCTAGTGTCTAGCTCTGAAATGTATTGTTGAAGAATATCTTTCCAGTGGAATCGCATTCTGTAACCCGACTCCTCTTTCTAGAGGATAACACTTTACCCTGTACAAGCTGCAGCCAAAGTTTCTCTGCAAGAGATAACGGGAAGCGCAACGTGACAGACATTCCAACACACACATTAACGCACCCACATACACGAACTTTGGACATTAAACTTAGAATATAAGCATGTAATTTATGGTCTAATTTATTCATGTAATGTTTTCCTAGGTTATATTCGCTTCGTTTATGGCGTTTATTTGAATGAACAAACCTTAAATGTGTGTAATTATGCATATCTTATGTAACTTTGTGTATTCCTATAATCTTTCATATGACATGTTTTATATCATTTTAAATCTTAAGACTTAACGGAGTTGAATCTCGATAATAGATTGCAATGATATGATTATTACTATATGAATCGTCTTACTAGAGTATTAAGACAACACCATAACTCCCTCGGAGTGTAGTATTTTGTATTCCTTAGTTCTATGCATTAGTCCAATTATTAAAATTCTAAATACTTGATTGATTCTGTCTGCCTGCTCATAACTATAAAGTCCATGGGATGTTTCGATCTTAAGCTACAAGCTTTACGATTAATTAATTTTATAAGGACAGGAAAATAGTTTCTCGGCCAGAAACTGTCCTTCCTGAAGTTATAAAGTGATAAACTCTATTGAGAAGTTGGTAAGCTAATCTTACGGCGTTTGCTGGACAAACAACTGATAATTACATTAATTTCCATTAAGGGTTATCTCATATAATTTATCTGAAATAAGATTACTGATATATGAATGAGGAATTATAATTCGTTGTGATTGATTATTCATATACAGGCGATCTATTTTCAGTTTCGATATTTAAATGTAACTATAATATGCAAAATATTTTATTATTAAAATTCCCTATAGATCATTTGAGCTAAATGTTAAATGTACTACTAATGCCAGTGCGGTTACAACGCTGTGTAGCCATCGCTATGGGAACAATATACCATATCGCCTTCACCTTCCTGAGGATTAAATGGAAGACCGAGAAAAGAGTCCGCTCAACCAGATAAAACCTGGGAGCCAGGAGTGATCCCCACTTCCACACCATAAAACCTGATAAAGGTATGCAGAGAGGACCATCCTGCCGCAACACATGTATATATTCCAAAGAAGAGCCCCTGAAAAGAGCCTGAGAAGAAGCCATTCCTCTGGTGGAATGAGCACACGCACCTCATAGGCCGCAGAAAGCCTCGGTCACCAAATGAGACATTCTCTGTTTAGTGAGAGCAGCTCCTTTGTTTTTACCACTCAAACACACAAACAGTTGGTCAGATCTACGCTACTGGGCTGTGCGGTCAACATAGATCTTCAATGTCCTCACAGGGCAGAGCCCAAGAGGTCGCACATCACTCCCAGTCCCTGAGTCAGGAGGGGAAAAAGACACCTGCTGGAAGCGAAATGGGGTCAACGTGATCTTAGAAATATACCCTGGCCTAGGTCGCAGCAAGACTTTAACCATCCCCGGGGCAAAGTCCATATATGAAGGGCTGATTGAAAGAGCCTGCAAGTCCCCTATCCTCTTAAGAGAGGATAGAGACATCGAAAAGACCGTCTTAAGAGTCAGAAGCTTTTCTGACATCAACTCCTATGGCTCAAATGGATGGCCTGCTAGACCTTCCAGTACGATTTGGAAGTCTCATTAAGGAATTCGTGCAGGGCGGAAAGGTCTAAGCCATCTCGACCCTTGCAGAAAACGGGAAACCAGAGGGTGACGCCCTACGGAAACGCCTCCCATGAGTACATGCTCAGCAGAAATAGCTGCCACATAAACCTTAACCCTCTGGGGTCTGGGCTGTTTTTGGGGCCCTTAAGATGTTCTGACATGCCCTGACATTTGTGCTTTTTTCAGTTGCTTATAAACATATTAATGGCAAAGGTGTAAATTCACTCTATATAGCACAAACAGGGCTACAATAATATGTGAGCCACGTGTATGTACATGTTTTCATTTTTGAGAGAATAATGTTTATGCATGGTTATTGAAAAAAATAAAAAATAAAATTTCTGAAATAAGGCCACAAAACACATAGTAAATATGTGTCAATAAGACTTTTGACTAATGGATGTCCTCGCCTAGAGTTTTTTCTTCAAAATTATGTGAAAATATGTGGTCTTGCTTTATCGTTCACATAAAACCATACATTGATTTAAATTGATGTAAAACAGGTTTTGCTTGGAAAGCCAATATATGCGAGAGGGGCGTGAACGAGGAGTGGTTTACACCTTAGAATACAATGTCTCACCCACTCTGCATAATTAGCCATTCATTCAGGTGTGAAACTGACTGAGCCACGATGCAAGGACAAAAGATATATTTAGAAGAAGACTTATATTGACCATTTAAGACTTTGCTTACATCTATCTTGTAAATATGTTTTGCTATTTTATTAAAAAGGTTACAATTACAACAATAATTACAATTTCTATGATCTTCGCAGTAGGCTAGTGTTTTGGATGGTTTTGTTTAGAACCAGCTTTCTGTAAATATATTTCACATTTTTTAGACTTGTAAGGCGAGTAGGCTACGGTCTGGTTCATGATGATCTCCAGTTCAAGCACCTTATGTTGTGATTGCTAGCCTATATTTACTTTAAATCCAGGAAATTTGTTAATGAAAAAATTATTAAAATTAAGATACAATTGATACAAAACGAAATTTGTAGGCTACTTTCTGTTTTGAGGTCTCTGTGAAAGTTTGAAAGTCTTTTAGTGCTTTTTTTAGAGCGCTCGCGTCCATAATGGAGAACTGTCACGTAATATTGTTTTTTCCTCATAAATGCGAACACGAAAAATACAAGACAAAAGACTTTTAAGTAAAACTTACTCCGAAATTGTGTTCTCGACGGAATTCGCTCTTCAAAATGCTGCCGTTCGTCGTCTGAGTTACAATCTTCCTCTGAGGAAAAGGTGCATTCTTCCTCGCTGTCCAGAATCACCTGAAGGGCGTCTTTATTACCGGAGAAGCGTGTCATACTCAAAACGCGATGAACTATCAGTAAGTCTGATGAAGAAACTGTGTTTTTATGGCATTGATCGGGGGGCGTATGCGATGCATACTAGATCACCTAACTATTTACATGTGAATCGCGCCGGGGGCGGGGCGGCTGCAGCTCATTTAGAGATAATGAAGGGAGAAGGAAAAACGGTACCTCTCCTTCCTTTCAAACGGATTACATGAGTTGAAAACATTTGTTTTTTATATAAATTACTTCATTTAAAAGAAGAGATTTCAAGCTTCATAAAGACATATCTTGCCTGTGTGAGAAGTATTCGCTGAGTTATGATTCATTTTCGGACGCGTTTCAGAATGGACTACACGGACAGAGAGAAGGCAGAACTCGCTTCGTGTTTATTTTTCTTTATTTGGCGAAAAGCACAACACTTTGTTTTTATTGTGAGTATACAAAAAAATAATACACATTTAACAGAATCGATTGATGTGTGAAACTTCTATGGAAAATCAAAGTCAACAGAGTATGAGTTTTTTTTACACTGATAAAAAAAAAGCGAGCTGGTATCGCCGGCGATACCGTCGACCTCAGGGGGTTAAGTGTGGCAGGGGCTGGCCCCACCGCAAAACTACTCTATAGGAATTCCACTATTGGAACTACAGGTCAATGAACTGGGTCCAAGTCGCGGTGCCTGCACCAGGAGGCAAAGTGCTTCCATTTAAAAGCATACAGGCACCTCGTAGAGGGGGCCCTAGAGTAGTGTCGTAATCTCAGCCTAGAGACCAGAACACATTAACTCTGCTCAGGGGCCACACCCACAGTTTCCACAAATCCGGACGGGGTGCTAAATCATGCCCCGGGCCAGAGTCAGCAAGTTTGGCCTGAGGGGAACCCCCCAAGGAGGACCATTCAGCGGACTGACCAGGTTTTAGAACCATATCTAAGTGGGCCAGAACAGGGCTACCAGCAAAAGGTGTCTCATTTTGTCCGCCCGTATTCAGAGCAGAACCACTGAGAGCAGCTAGATCTGCGGGAAGGCATAAAGTCTGGTCCTGGCCCACTCTTAAGCCTTAGCATCCACTTCCAGAGGGGACGGAGTAGATGGAGAACCAGTGCGGGCAATGCATAGTAATGCTCAAAGCAAACAAATCCACCTCCACTCGGCTGAACCTGGTGTCTCCATGCATACTCAGGTCTGCTCCCAGGTTCAGATGACCTGGAGCGTGAACCTCTCTGACTGACAGAAACTTTTTCTGCACCCTGAGAAGGACACACCTCTCCAGCCTGCACATGGGGGCGGGAACGCAGTCCTCCTTGGCGATTCAGGTACTAGACCACAGTCATGTTGTTTGTACTGAGCAGTTTGTGATAGCCCCTCAGATGGGGTAAGAATCGTTTGAGTGCCAGAAACACTGCCAGCATCTCCAAATGATTTATTATGGCAGTCAAGATGCACCCCTTTCCAAACTCTAAAGGTTGGACGTCTCTGATAGACTGCCCCCCAGCCCTAGGGCTATCAGCTGTTGTGATAGTTTTGTGACGACAAAACGCACCTAGCTGGACTCCTGAAAAGGAGCGGGAGCCTCATCCACAGACGTAAAACGTGAAAGCCCCTGCGCTTAATCATGACACTGCAGTAATTGTGGCAGTGAGGCGAGAAGATTCTTGGCTCTTGAATGGCCTCATATGGAGCAGGCTCAACTGAACCACAGGGACACTGCCATAAGACCATCAGTCTGCGGCATAAACCTATGAGGACTAGATGTCCTATTCTGAACTGACTCAGACAGCTTTAATAACTGAACACGTGCAGGGACAGACTTGTGCAAGAATCCAAGTCCATGCCTAGAAAAGTTGTTCCCTGACTTGGTAGCAATACACTCTTTTGAAGGTTTACACGTAATCCTAGACTTCTCAAATGATCGAGTACCAAGTCTCGATGAGCTACTGCTGAATCCTATGATTGATCTAATATCAGCCAATCGTCCAGGTAATTTAAAATTCAGATGCCCTGGAGCCACAACCGGGCCAGAGCCGTGTCCATACACTTTGTGAATATTCAAGGATCCATTGCCAGTCCATACAGAAGAACTTGGTATTGGTAAGCTTTGCCCCCGAAAGCAAACCTGAGGAACTTCCTGTTTCTCTTGATGTAATAATGGCTGTAGAAACCTGACTCCATCTGATAGGGGGTATTTAATGAACTTATTATAGACTGATCTCCCTGCATAGAGCCCCCGAAGCACATTAGTGGCGAGGAGAACTTCTAAAACAGGAAGTGGTCCAATCGCCCGATCGGGCTGGCCCACCACATCAACAGTGGGGGCTTTGAACACTGTCATAAATGGGCTGTTTGTACACAAAGACTGAAAAATCCTGGCCTAAAACTGCCTGAGGCGCAACATGCGGCAAGGACGGTTAAGACAGGAGCTGGCAGGCCACACCAATAGGGAACCATAGGAAATAACTCTTAAAACGCTAACACATTCACACAAAAAGTTCAAGCTCAGCACAACAGCGGAGCTGAGAAGAACATAATAATTAGTCATGCAAATGAATGCTGCAGCACATAAATGCAGCCAGTCACGTGAAGTGAGTGCTGGTATCATAAGCGCTGCATCGATCACATGAAATGAGGCTGACCACGGTGTGAGAGAGTCTTCAACCCAGTCACCAGTCATGTATGCAGAGATGGGAAAAAACTTAAACTTAGTTGGCCTAGCATTGAAATAGCTTGCCATAAGACAGAGCTTCCCAAATTTCAGAGTGGTAAGGCCCCCCAAAAACATAGCAAAAGCTCCACGAGAAAAAAAGAGCTAAAAAAACATTTAACTACATTTAAACTGACTGAGGAACGATGTCAACTTTGTCCATTTTAGTAAAGAACAGTCTCATAGTCTAATCAGCAGTCTTCCAGATAGTACATAATGAGATGGGTGATGTTGCTTTTCAGCTGTTAAGGATTTAACGTCTAGCAGAATCTACGTCAATTTAAGACCGAGATCAGATTCCACACTCAATGCATTCCTGTACTTTGTCTTTAAGGCCACAAGCACTGAAAATCCCACTTTACCACATATACGTTGTGGCAAACGGCATCAAAAACATGATTGCCTTGTTGGTGAGTTCAGGGTATTCGTTTGGCACATGTAACCAGAACTGAGTCAAAGGTTTTTTTTTTTTTCAGAATTCCATAACTACTAGAACTGCCGCAAGCGGTCATTTTGACCGCTAGATTCCAAACTCTATATCTTTAATGATAAATACCCAATTGAGAGATTAATGCATTTATTGTATTAGGATATCTTTTAAAAACAAAACAACACCAAACTGTACATTTAAACAAGTTTAATTATACATCTATAAATAATAGATGTCCTAAAAAAAATGACGGAGTAGCCTATGTTTACACTGTTCGATTGCGCCCGCGCCTTACACACACACACACACCATATTCCAGCATGGCAATCTTGACATCGCAGCCTGTTTGTTATAGCCATAATAAAATATAATAATAAAATACTCAACCTAACATATAAAAATTCCACTGCTCTGTTTATATAGCCTAGTCAGTAGTACAATTCGTACCATTTTGCGCATGTGAAGAGGATGATTTTTTTCCGTCGATATTGAAACGTGAGTGAAGTACAAAGCCTATAAAGAATAGTTTACCATCCAAATACATCGCAAATGTTGAAACATTTTGATTCTAATTAGAGAGTTACGTGAGCCCAACGCCGCTTACTTTCACTTTCGCTTGAAAGAAGCCTATTTCATTTTGGCTTGTTTATAGTTATTTTTTCATTCTTTTTCTGTTCTGAATATCATTACATTTAAATGATTTGTTGTGGAATATGTTTTGTGTATTTTTTACATTGGTACGTTGGTATATGTATAATAATACCGCGAAATTCAGTGCGGTCAATTTGACCGTCTATGGCCGAAATAGGTAAATATGTTAATTTGTTTTTTTGCCTTATGTTTTTCATATAAATTACACATTTTAAACCAGCAGTATTTTATTTTATTTTTCAACAAAGTTATTGCAGATATAAAATTCAAAACGGTCAAAATGACCGCCATGGCAGTTCTAGTGTTAATGTAGTATATAGTAAAAGCTGGTGGTGTTCACTACCCATCTCTTCACACAAAAGGGAAAACAAATGTGCAGTGGACGACTTTTAATGTAATTCACCATTCTGATAGCATTGTCTAAAACGTTCTTTAAAGGTGGGATCAGTAGTTTTTGAAATATGCTGTTTGGATGTTAGTCGGTCCGACACCAACAACAAACGTGTCTAACAATCAGCATTAGTGGTGCATCAAACGCCCCGTAAGACGGTGGAGTAGAGAGAACGAGCAAGAGGGAGATTTGAATTGAGGAAACACTGCAGAAATGGAGATGAGACACAAAACAAAAGAGAAAAGCTCAGAAGAAATTACTGGAAAATAAAGGGTTATGTCTGGGCAAGAGCTTTAGGACCCGTGTTAATATTAGAAAAGCTTTCCAGCGCTGGAGTGAGCTAATCGGGAAGGCCTGAAAACAGACACGGATGTTGCTTTGATTCAGGTCCACACGTGAGTAACACTGTTTGAGTGTCATTGTGTGTCTGGAGCTGCTGTGCTGTTGGCAACTAACAGTTTAGAGACGGAGAGGCAGAAAACACACCCTGTTTAGTTTCTTTATTTTACAAAAGCACAATGTTTTGTTTTGATTGTAAGTGGACACATACAAAAGTAGACCTTTTACAGTTCATATTTCTTTTGTCTATATGACCATAAATGGAGTATTTTAAGTCTGTTTTGCTACAATGTAAAGAAAATCCAACAAAACGTGCCAACGCGTTTGTCGACCCCAGAGGGTTAACAGGTTGTAGTGATCAGCAGGCAAACATGAGGGCAGATTCCCCTCATCACAACAGGAGTCCCCTTTCATCTGCCATGATGAAAAGGACAGGACTCTAATGGCGCTTTTCCACTACACAGTACCAGCTCGCCTCGGCTCGGCTCGACTCGACTCGGCTCTGTTTGGTTTTCCACTGTGTAAAAGTTGTACCTGTAACTGCTTCCAGGTACTTTTTTTCGCACCACCTCCGGCGAGGTTCTAAGCGAGCTGAGGCGATACAAAAATGTGACGTGAAAACACGGCAGACTGCTGATTGGTCAGAGAGAATCGTCACTATTCACTGCGTCATCATTGCACGCCCCAGATGGAGTATCCTGAATAAAAAAAACATCAAAAACAATAACAAAAACATCCAAAAACACTCGATTTCCTCCATTGCCCTGTGTGTGTGGGTAGCGGGTGTGTCTCGCGCGTCTCGCATAAAAGATTAAGTCATGGCAGTTTCCTGCGGCGTCGCTATGATGACCAGGTACTATTGTGGAGGTACTATCTGCAATGGAAAACGGAGCGAAAAGCGAGCCGAGTCGAGCTGAGCTGGTACTGGTAATGGAAAAGCGCCATTAGGGCCCTTTCACACCTACCTTGTTTGGTCCGAATCAAAATTACAGGTGTGAAAGCTCCCCCGGACCACGGTCCGTACAAAACAGACGAAATTTGGTCCGACGAAAAGAGGCAGTCTCGGTCCGGATCAAACTGAGCAAAGGTTTGGTTCGTTTCTAGTGTGAAAGCATTTTCTGTTTGGTTCGGACTTTCAGACCATTTACAGGAAGTTCCGGTGGTTCCCGCGTAGCCTAAACAACTGAAGAAGAATATTTATGTGCAGATCTGTCAGTCCTGCCCACCGCGTTTCTTCCAGCTGATTCAAATGCACGTACACGTACACACACACACACACACACACACACCTTGTCCTGCGTCCTGCCGGCGACGATAAAATGTTTTGCACAACGAGGACGTTCATTTGGCGAATTTGAACTAGCCTCGAGTAGCCTATAGTTGGTGCTGCAGGGAGAGGGAGTAATGTCATAATAAATAAAAGTATAGTGGCCACGATATGCTTCTGTTAATTCATTATTGTCAAAGTTACCCGCTGATGTCAGACGCACGTCCGTTTACAAACCAATCAATGTCAAGATGCAGCCCATATAGATGATGACGACAGGACGCAAGTACGTAATGTAAAGTTCTTTAGTGCGCTCGCATAATTGCAATGTGAAACCAAACCAAAACTAACCAAATGTATACAATGTATCAAAACATGACCTTTGGTTCGGACCTTGGTGCGGACTTTCAGGTGTGAAAACGCCCTAAAATTACACCTCCTAAAGAAGTTCCACAAACAAGGAACTAGGTGGGCTAGTAGATAAGCCTGCAAAGACAATTGCCAGATACCATCTGTGGAAGGGAAGAATGATGACATTAGTATGTCATTGATAAGACTGATCCGATCACCATTTGCCCATTGTTTATCCCAGTCCCTCAGTCCTGAGACCAAGGTGTGAATGGCGACAGTGTCTCACTCACCAAACACAAAGGATGGATTTTCTATGTAAAATGGAGCAAATCTTCTTCATATCTATTTAAAGAACTGCATATACTTTAGGGATGCACCAATATGAAAATTTTGGCCGATACCGATAATTCTTTACATTTGAAAGCCGATAGCCGATATATCTAAATTCAAATTTTGATATACTTTGATTAGCCTGATTACAAAAACAAAAGGCTCACCATTAAAAGCCATGTCCCAAACACTTGAACATAAATCAGATTTATACAATACAGTAACCTAGTTTGAACCTGTTGTTGTGAACTTAGAATCGAAAGACCAGGAGACTTGGTGACTGCAGCTAACGACAGCTCGTGTTCTCAATAAAGAATCCTGCTGAAGAAAGTTGTTGTGAACTTAGAATCGAAAGACCAGGAGACTTGGTTGTTTCTTCAGCAGGATTCTTTATTGAGAACACGAGCTGTCGTTAGCTGCAGTCACCAAGTCTGACATGAAATGTTCTCTTACAGTTTATATACATTTAGGGGCAGGAACCGAAAAAGACAGGTTTAGGAACTGGTTTTAGACAGAGCATTGCCCACCCTAATCCACTCAGCATATCTATTCAAACACTGAGACCCGAGTACAGGACTGGCTGGACTTTCTTGCTAAAACACAAACTCCAAGAGTTTCAGTAAAACAGGACTGACCAGAGTCGTTTGCTAGAAAACTCTGATAATCATAATTTATACCTAACCTTAACATGCTAAATTCAATGTAAACCTAAATTAAACATTTTAATAAATCTGGATTCCCACACTTGCCCCTTTGAGAGTCTAAAAAAACTCTCACAAAATACAAATTTATACACTTAAAAGTTAATTCTTGTAACTTGTGTAAGTTACAGGCACATAGCAAGTTCTGTGTTGTTCATCTGTAATTGCATGCTGACACAGAAACAAAACATGCAATTAGGGTCCGTGAAGTTCTTACGGGTAATATTCTTTTATGGTTGGACCAGTCATTTTCTTGTGCGAGGCGTGAGTCATTTGTTGAATGAAACACTTGATACTGTGGAAGCATACGTAGAATGCCAGTAGGAGAAATAACAGCAGCATTGCTATTTCTTTAATCCACAGCCAGGGTTTACCTATCAAGTTTCCGAACCATGAAGAATTTTCTTCAGTCATCTGGTGTAATTTTGTTGAAAAATCAAGTATGTCTTGTTGGATTTTGTTCAAATTCTCTGTTGGATCCATTAACCGGGTGCATCACTCAGGTACACCATACGAAAGGATTAATGTTCCAAGAGTTCTTGACCACCACGTTTGAACACAAGTGAGTCCTGGAATGCAGCCATCTTTGTTGATAGAAGGAGCTGAATTTTGTAGCTGTGGAGAGCTTGGGGTGGAGTGTGTATTTTCTCTGATAGCTGGTAGAACATAAACCAGGGTGCACCTGCCGTTGAATTGGCTGGGTAGGATGCTGTAGACAGAGATAGGGGGTGCAACCCATGGGATTCCGGCTCCTACTGAAGGTGCATGTGGCATGCAAACGTTCTTTCCAGCAAACAAGGACATATTCATCAGCTCTAAGAAGATGTTTCTGGGGTCCACACTTTGTGCGATGTCCATGATGGTTAGTAGTAGTACGACAATCTTGATCATGATGAGGGATGACTGAAGTTCCCGTAGGTGAGTCTGCGTTGTGTATTTTTTTTCTTCTGTGTTGGTTGTAGTCTCTGCAGTTGGTCTAGTTGTTTTCTGGAGGTTGGTTCTTCATATGCGGGTGTGTAGGTCAGTGCATATGGTTAAAAACAAACAAACAAAGAACAACTGCAACAGACCAGTATTCATTGTAAAGACTACAAACATTAGGGTTGTATCCTCGGTTTAGTCTAAGTCTGCTAATTGTGGTTCCTTCTTTCCCTATGTTTTAATTCATGAGACACCTAAAAGGAACAGTGAGGTGAGGATGGACTATGGTTGGGAAGGGCCTATAAGGGAATCTTCACCACAGGGTTGGCCCCCGAAAGCCTGTTGCTTCCAGTTCTTCCTGGGCTCCTCACTGGTCCATGTGTCCTATCCTATCCCTGTAGGGGAAACAACTGTACTGTGTGTGAGAAAATTGGCACATTTCCATTCTCCAGTGAAACATCAGTCTTGATAGACATCATATAGAGCAGTGGTTCTCAATCCTGGTCCTGGGGACCCACAGCTCTGCACAGTTTGTATATCTCCCTCATTTAACACACCTGATTCAGATCATCATCTCGTTAGGAAAGAGCTCTGAACTGAACTGGGTGTGTCAGATAAAGGAGACATATAAAATGTGCAGAGTTGTGGGTCCCCAGGACCAGGATTGAGAACCACTGATATAGAGCATGGGGGTCTGACTGGAATATTTCTGTGGTATAACATTTTAAGGCTGTGAGTATACTGAATGTCCCCCAAACAAAGGCTGTGACAGTCAATAAGTCTTTCATCTTTGTTGTGAGTTACTGGGGAGATTAAGCAATCACAGCCTAAATGGTTAACACCGTATCACGTTGCCCAACGAGTTTAACGAGGAGGGGAGGGGCTGCTTCAGAATATCAAGCAGGCTAAGCAGAAGCTGAGTAACCTTATTTACATCTTTAAAATTCTTTTTGCTTTTCCTACACTCATTTCCAAAATGTCCGTGCTTGCCACAGTAAGAACAACTGGCTTCTCTAGGGCTTTTGCGTTTCTTTTGCTTCTCTGAGTTAACCTTAAAGGATGCTGCTGCAATTTTTACTCTTGCCTTGACATCAGAGTCTCTTTCCCACATAGCTAAACTGTCCAAGTTGTCTTGCAGGGTTCTATTTGACCATGTAAGATCTAAGAAAGGCAATGCATTTCTATGTTCTGACAAAAGACCATCGGACCATGCGCGAACTAGAGGACCGTTATGACCTAACACTTTCTCTGGAGTGTCGGCAATTCCGCTGTAAACGGCAGCGGTCTGACAGAATCGTTCTGTGTACTCACAAACAGTTTCTTTTTTCTCTTGTACACAATTGGTAATTTTTCACCAGTCCACGTTCGGTCCAACAATGTTCTTTAAAATTTTCAAAACACCTTCTCTCAAATTGCCTTTACTGACATGTTGCAGTTCGGAAGTAACAGCAGACTCAAAATTGTTGAATTCAGATTCAGTTAGAATTTGTGACATCAGCTGTGTAACTTCCGGCAACGACATGTCGTAAAGATGCATTTTACTGAACAATGCTCTCCTAAACTCAGAAAAATTTCTTTGCACTGATGGCAAACTTTCAGCAATTCTCTCAATATCTTTCGGACGTAAAGATGTTTTGACTGCTTGTGGCTGCAATATGGGGGTTGCAAATGGAACTGTATCAACACCTTTTCCCTGAGGCTTTTGTCTAGCTACGCACACTTCAACTGCATTTACATCTGCATTGACATTGTCCTCTATACTATCAAAAGACTGTAAATCAGTATAGCTTTCATCTGACTGTTGGTCTTCTAAATCACATTTGGTTGAGGCTTTGTCATGGCCCACCTTTGTCTTGAGACAGGACATGTGAGTCTGCAATTGTTTGTTCTGATCGTTTAACGTAGCAATACAACAAGCTTGTTCTTGTGCAATGGATAAGCTAAATTCTCGGTGACAACAGATGATGCCTTTCAGATTTTTCTTCCTGATACATGCACCCAACACTTTCTTGCAATCTTCAATTGACCACACTTTCTCTGGATCAATGCCAAATTTCTTTGTTAAATTGAATCTGACTGGCTCAGTCACGATGGAGTCCATGTGCTCTGATAACAAAGACTTGAATTCACTATCTGTCCAAAAAGGTGTAATCTGTCTACTACTTTTCCTAAACATTTTGTGAATTTCTGTTCCCACAAAACATTAAAACTTCTCTCTACTGTCTACAATAGAGGGTACACTTGTTAACACAGCTTAACTATTGTTAACTTTCCAAATGACCAACACTTCACACTTAACCTCCCTGCCTACAAAAAAAAACAGAGGATAAACCAAAATAACTAGCACGTAAAGCTAATTCTTCTCTGCCTAAAGCAAAGGATACACAATATTAACCTGTAATGTTAATCTTCCCTGACGGGCAGAGGGTATCTTTCATCTCTAAAAAAAAAACTTTTTTTAAAGGATAACTTAGTTAACAAAACCCTGCAGCTGTCTGTTAACTCTTCTCTGAACGGCACAGAGGATAAACACATATACTGGTCTGTAGCCGTTCTTTGAATGGAGGAGTGAAACTCACCAACCCTTGGTTGTAAAGGAAGATTCTGGAACTCAGTCAGACTTTGAGATCTTTGAGCTTGAAGTTTCAATCTGGAGGAAGCTGGAAAGATTCAGTCTGGTAATCTTTGTTTAGCTGGAAGTTTCGCTCTGGATTCCAAAAGATGCAGTCTGGAAAGCAGATCTTTTGTTGAGCTTGCTGTTTCAATCTGGATTCAGGTCTTTAAGCTTGAAGTTCTTTGAGTTTCCTTTTTCTCCATCCGGGTTCACGGCACCAAGTTGTTGTGAACTTAGAATCAAAAGACCAGGAGACTTGGTTGTTTCTTCAGCAGGATTCTTTATTGAGAACACGAGCTGTCGTTAGCTGCAGTCACCAAGTCTGACATGAAATGTTCTCTTACAGTTTATATACATTTAGGGGCAGGAACCGAAAAAGACAGGTTTAGGAACCGGTTTTAGACAGAGCATTGCCCACCCTAATCCACTCAGCATATCTATTCAAACACTGAGACCCGAGTACAGGACTGGCTGGACTTTCTTGCTAAAACACAAACTCCAAGAGTTTCAGTAAAACAGGACTGACCAGAGTCGTTTGCTAGAAAACTCTGATAATCATAATTTATACCTAACCGAGTCGTTTGCTAGAAAACTCTGATAATCATAATTTATACCTAACCTTAACATGCTAAATTCAATGTAAACCTAAATTAAACATTTTAATAAATCTGGATTCCCACACTGTGTAAGATTTTCATTATTTTAATAATAATTTTACACTCCTATGGCCAACTTCCTTTATTAAAAAAAAAAATTTGTTTAATTTTGTTAGCATTAGTTAACATGACCCAACAATGTATGAACAATACTTCTTCAGCATTTATTAATCTTAATGTCAATATCAACATTTAAGACATTTTTAAAATCCAAAGTTGCATCTGTTAACATTAGTTGATTGCTCTGTGAACTAACATAAACACAAATATTTTAACAACTAACATTAACAAAGGTTATTGTTCTCTGTTAGTTCATGTTAGTTGCACTAACAAATGAGACCTTGTTGTAAAGTGTTACAAAAAAGTCTATTGCCTAACAATTTTTTTTTTAAATAATTAAAGGGGTGGTGTAATGCCCCTTTTTACAAGATGTAAAATAAGTCTCTGATGTCCCCAGAGTGTGTATGTGAAATTTTTGCTAAAAAAAACCCCACAGAATTTTTTTTTTTTTTACAGCTTGTTAAAATTGTCTTTTTTGAGGGTGAGCAAAATGCGTTGTTTTGTGTGTGGGTTCTTTTAATGCAAATTAGTTGCTCTTCCCAGCACAGAGAGCGGAGCTTCAGCAGCTTGTTCTTAGCTTGTTCTTAGCAGAGCCATATAGAGCCCTTTGTTGCGAGGCAGGGTTTGTCAATTTTGGGGTTTGTGATGTCACTAACCCGGGAGGAAACTCGTGTAGTCCCTATCAGTTTTTGTAGTCCTTAAAAAGTGATTTCTGTAAATGAAAATATCTCCCTTTGCTTTGAACTTTGAGCATTGTAACTTTGCAGATGTTGTTTATGCTCAAACAGCAATATTACACACTAACTAAAGTTAGAAAAGTGAAATCATAATCAACCATCCCTTTAAAATGAAATGAATTACCTAAATAATGCAAACAAGTCATTGGGTAACATTGGGCTGCATATAAAGAAACAAAATGCATGTGCCATGGATAAATAAAATGAAATAGCCTCCGCACGGACAATAAGGAAATTATTTTAATCCAACCACATTGTTGATGACAATACGAGAACAAAAAAGTGCTAGTTATTAATAATGTTTCAATTTTTTTTTTTATCAACATTTTTAATATTACAGTAATAGTCATCATCTTTAATATTGGGCCTACTGTTTCAAATGACATCATTGCTGTTTGAGCTGCACACGCTGAATAATGTGTATACGATTATGATGATACGTAGGCTATATGACAGTCCCAATCATAGCTTTTAATGTTTTGCATCACTGTTTGAGCGCGCTCACTGAAGCTGAAGAGAATGAGCACCAGGAAACTGAAGAACTTTTCTAGCGGGTTATTTAACTCAAAGAAATGCATCCTATATGAGATTAATCAGATATTTATATTACATAAACAAAATATTACGGCTTATATCTGCACAACATGACGCGAATGCACAAGCTAACTTGACTCTACTGGTCAGAATGTGAAACCCCTGTTCTGGACGTGCTATTCCCACAACAACGGGCTGAAACGGCAACTAAACCCAGAGAATTCACAACGTTTTATTACAATAGTGTTCTCATTATAATGTCATGAAATATGACAGTCCCAATCATAGTTATTTATGTGCATGACTGTTTGAGCTGCGCATGCTAAAGCTAAAGATTATCACCGGTACAGTGAAGTGCTTTACTGCATCCGTTCATTAACTCAACCAAACGCATACTATATGAGATTTATTGGATATATACACAAAAGAAACATATTACAACTTACAATGGCACAAAATGCTGCGAATGCTACGGGACAGGATGAGGAGGAGGGAGGGTCGAGCTAGTCTCAGTTTTGTTTTGACAATACTTCGAACGTCAACAAGAACTGACGTCACCCAACATCGCTTAGAGCACCTTTAATGAGTGTTGTTTGTGTACATGCAAAATAAACAAACTTGCCTATTAAGGTATACATGAATGCATGGGTAAAAGTTCAATATTACCCAATGATGTGTAGTCTTTATTTTTTCAGCACAATGTCTAGGTTAATCTGGAATTGATTTGAAAAGTGAATTATGCATAGGAAAAACCTTAAAGACATTGTTCCAAACATGAACTTTAAGCTATGCAAATGAACCTCATGCCAGAGAAACGTTGGCCACCTCTGACAGCATCAGCCAATCAAACGTTGAATCTGAAAGCCGCCAATTTACAAATCCCTCCTTCTCAGGAGAGGTTAAAAAGGTTTCCTCAGAGACCAGAGTTGTTCTGGTTCAAGTTTGCAGTTCCAAGATGTTCTACGCTCTAAGTGCAACTCTATGGAGCTGTGAAGTTTCTATCTCAAGACTCTGAAGCTCTAACAAGAGAAACAAAGAAGTTCAGCAAAAAGTGAATTTGGGGAGTTTGAAAACAGCAACTATGACCACAAGCTTAGCACTTTCAAGATCTTTTGCACAAACTTCAGAATCTTCTCTTTAAGGATCCTCCAACTGCATGTTCCAGATTATAAGGATCGTCTGCAAAAACATTAGAATCTTCAACTTCAAGGCTCCTTCATCTGCATGTTCCAGAATAAGGACCTCCTCTGTGCTCCAGGAGTTTAACGTTCAATTAATTTAATGTTCAAGGCTGTGAAACGGATTCCAACTCCTTTCTTCCCACTGCAATGCACCCCAGCTGAGCAAGTGGAAGACGTCGCCTCTCGGATTCAGCATGTCTCAAAGATCACTTTACCAAACCTCTTTCCAGAGACCTTGGCATTAGTGTATGTTGTCAGTATATGATGAAATAATTTACATTAGATTTTGCATAGCTGATGTCAGTTAATAACAAATAATGTCTCGATTTATTTGTTGATTTTAGAATGAGGTTCACCTTATTACTTCCAGAGGAACTACTGTTTATCTTTTCATAATATAAGTTGTAACTGCCATAGTAACATCCAACTCAGTCACTTGAATTTATCAATCTTTTTTTGCACTTCCATCCAGTAGTTGTTAGTTACTCGTAGGGATGTCATGATACCAAAATTCCAGTAGTCGGTACCGATACCATTAAAATTTTACGGTTCTCGGTACCAATTTCGGTACCACAGCAAAATCTGTTGGAACTATTTTTCTATTTTATTTAACTATTTGAAAAAAATATTAAATTCAATTCAGTGACTTTATTTATGACGGTAATCATAAGTAAATAATACATATAAGCATTAAAGGCTACATGCTCGTGCTTCAGTGTGTGTGTGTGTGTGAGGTAAATGAAACCGCACGTCTGCGCCATTCATTCACACAGAGACAAGCAGAACATGCAGGGTTAATATTTAAATAGTCTTTTTGCAGTTTAATATACACAGACACTATATATATCGTGGAATATATCGCCTACAGACAGTGCTCCTAGTAAAAAAGTTAGTCTGGAGCCCAGCGCTTAGATAAAAACACAGAAGCAACTTAAAGCAGCTGCCTATTAGTTGGTACCGATTATACCCAGTACTACAGAAATCCTGGTATCGTCACATTTTCAGTACCGACTTGGTACCGAAATACCGGTACATTGACAACACTAGTTACTCGTGTCTATTCTTTTGTTAATAAAATCCTTTTATTACACTTGTGTCTTTCTTGTGTTGATAATACAGCAAGAGGCTCTAGATGTTGACGATATCTCATAAATCCTTCAAATTGGTTAGATGAGGAACTTCCTCCAATTTATATAATTCTAATTCAGTCAACAATCTCTCATAAATGGATATCCTTGGTTGGTGCCCCATAATATAGGAAGGAATAATCTGACACTCTCACACTCACCTTAGGTGACGTGTGACCAAAATACTAAGTATTAATATTTAAGACAATAAAGCACCACAACGTGAACTCGTCCACTTGTTATTTCCAGCTCAATGCAGCAGCGGAGCTGAAAGAAATAGTAATTATTTGGGCAGACAAATGTTTGGTAGCGTGAAGAGTCTGCACCTTAAAGCAGTCACATGAGACAAGAGTTGGAAACGTAAGCGCCAAATCAAATGCACATGCCTGCATTAATGCTTCTCGCGCTGTTTAATAAGCACGAGAAACACTTGATCCAGGGGAGAGAAAGAGCAAAAGGGCAATATCTGTCAGCTCGCCCATTAAAACTCCTAGGTTATCTACAGCGCATGTCACCACATCCAATATCTCGTTACAGGATAGAGAAGTGCATCTCTTGTGTTCACTCGGAGCACCATACAAATCGTCTACGAGCTCCTCAGAGTCCAAGGCCGCTGTGGAGCATGCATCATCTGGTCGGCAGAAGAAAGAATTGATTTACGAGCTTCCAGAGCGGGAATCAGATTTGAATGAACCGCCAGATTCAGGAAGCACTCGTTTGTTGAACGCATGTGATCCGGGAAGAGAGCAAGAGAGTGAGAAAGGGAAATTCCATTCGCTCACTCCATACACTCAGGCTCATCGCAGTCACCCCAAGCGTCCAGCTCGTGCGGTGCCTCGGCAACTGGGACAGCAGGGGTTGAAAAAAGCCCAGAGCGCAACACATACAAACACAGAGACAACAGTCAGACAGGCTGCCAGTCAATGGCGTGATGGTATAAGGGCTTCAGACATTCGTCACATCGAAGGTATTCCCATAGCGACGGCTATGCAGCATAGAGTGAACCTATGAAACAGAACCATGCTTTCTCTATCTTTTTCTACTACATACCTGTTTTTAAACCTAATGCACAAGAGCAATAGTGGCTCCTAACTTTTGATGAAATCTGAGAGCTTTCTGTTTCTCCATTGACAGCTACGTGACTACCACTTTGATGCATTAAATAGTTCATAAAGAGATCGTAAAACTAATCCATATGATTTGAGTGGTTTAGTCCAAATTTTCAGAAGAGACGCGATCGCTTTATATGATGAACAGATTGAATTTAGGCTTTTATTTACAAAATAGTACAATCCACTTTAATGCGCTGTACTTCTGCTCCTCACAGCCTCGTTTTCATTCTTGTCAAAAATCTAAGCTACCCTGACTAAGGTATTTTATAAATGATTCTCATTACAAGTTTGTTTGTTTGTTTATTTATTTATTTCAACAGGGACAATGTGCAAAAAAACATTAATTAAAGATGCTTTGCACCAGATTTAGCTTGAGCTAGTTTCCATCTGCAGTCCCCGAGCAGGTGAATTACAATACAAAATATACAATATAAAATGTAATTAGTCACTCAAATACAACTATTAATTCATTCATTCAACCATTCCCCATTACAACCATCAGTCCAAGTAAATCATACCAAAATTACTACAATAAAACCTCACTAAAAGTCATATTTACATATTTACTATTTACATATTTTTTAGTTTGGAAAGATGGTCATCATAACACTCACTGACATAACACTCAAACTCGTGAGTATAGAGTTTAAGAGTTTGTGTGAAACAGGCTTTACTGTGAACCGAGCTGCTCTGAGACACGGAAAATACACTGTTTTTCATGCTATAATAAATATTTTATTGATATAAATTGATGTTGAAATAAATTATTTCTGACATAAGCTAGAAATGTATGCTAATGTTTTTAAAATGGACAGATAAATGCAGCATTTGTTTGTTTTATTAATCTCTGCAGAAAGGGCTTTATATAGTTTTGAGTGTTCATTCCACCCTGTGTTCAGCCTGACGTCTGGCATATGTCGACTGGACTATCGCAGACCAGAGAACAGGTGAGACCAAAGGCTGTGTGAAAAAATTTAATTGAACATTGAATGGTATTACCATTTATCATTGTTTTTTGGATGCTGTATTGTCATGGTTTTCTTTAAAGGACCTTAGAGCACAATGAAGAGAAACCATAACATTTGACTAAATCTCTCTCACTCTTTTCTGTATCCGCAGGGCTTTTTATTTGGTGCTGTTCAAGCATGTAATATTTCTGGAGAAGAGAGGTTGTCCTCGCACAGCCCTAGAGTACTGCAAACTGATTCTGAGGTATCAGACCACATTAGAATAATATTATTAACTTATAGAATAGAATAGAATAGAATGAGGCATTTATATAGCGCTTTCATATGTACTACTGTACACCCAAAGCGCTTTACAATCATATCAGGGGTCTCTCCTCAACCACCACCAGTGTGCAGCATCCACTTGGATGATGCGACGGCAGCCACAGAACAACGGCGCCAGTGCGCTCACCACACACCAGCTATAGGTGGAGAGAGGAGAGAGAGTGATGGAGCCAATTCAATGTAAGGGGATTATTAGGAGCCCATGATTGGTAAGGGCCAATGTGTGGAATGTGGCCAGGACACCGGGGTTACACCCCTACTCTTTACGAGAAATGCCATGGGATTTTTAATGACCACAGAGAGTCAGGACCTCGGTTTTACGTCTCATCCGAAGGACGGTGCTCTTTGACAGTATAGTGTCCCCGTCACTACACTGGGGCGTTAGGACCCACACAGACCACAGGGTGAGCACCCCCTGCTGGCCTCACTAACACCTCTTCCAGCAGCAACCTGGTTTTTCTCAGGAGGTCTCCCATCCAGGTACTAACCAGGCTCAGCCCTGCTTAGCTTCAGTGGGCAACCAGTCTTGGGCTACAGGGTGATATGGCTGCTGGTCACATTCATAATACACAATCCATTAGCCAGAGTCCTAAAACAATACATCTGTTAAATTCTACAGATGTTAAGTTGCCAAGTAAAGTATAAATCTGTTTATTTTACAGATATTTTTTTTATCATGTTCAAATAAAAAATAAAAAAATGTATATTCATTTTCAAATGATACATTTCTAATATTATCCATATTTTGTAAAGTAAATATCAGCAATTGTAATTAATGCATGTGTTTTTACTATCTTTAAATTGAATGGTGTGATATCTTATATCATCCATTGCTCGTTATTAGCCATAAAAAAAATCAATATTGTTGTAGAGTGTACTACTTATAATTAATTATAATCTCATAGTATTTCTTCATACACTCCTTATACTGAACCATGATACCACCATGTGTACCATAGTAATTCCAAGATATTTTTGAAGTACCTTAGCATGTAAAGGCTAGTTCACAATGCCTCAATAAATATGGAATTGTATTAAAATGACAGCTGTTTCCCAACATTTTAAAATGAAAACTAGAATGTCTGAAAAGGTGCTGAGACTGTGGTAATACTATCTGACACCATCGCTGTATCATGGTATCGTCACATTCAGCCAGCCAGATGTTTTGTGTTAAACATTGACAGATCATTTTTTTTAGATTTGTTAATTATGCTTTCAGTCTGGATCCAGATAATGACCCTCTCTGCATGCTGCTGCTCTTTGACTTCCTGTGCCTGCGCTGTCGCGAGTACACCACCCTCATCCGTCTCTATGAGGAATGGGAGGTAAAGTACTCAACCTTACTCGTCAAGTCGATAAGTTTTTCATCAAATCAGGGATGCAAACTTGTTTTGAATGCAGAATAAATCAGGGGGCTGGGGGTGCTTTTTACAGTACTAGTAATACCAACTTAATTCTGGACTTTTTTCGCTCCTGTGCGTATTTGTGTGTGTGCGCTCTGGTTTCTAATTACAAAGGCTTCTGTTTACCACATTTTTTGCAGCATCAAGTTTTATAGCCAATAACAGGAATGACTGTTGAAATCAATGGTCAGTCAGAGGTGTTTACTTTAGAATCCGCTCAATATCCCTTTAAAACACTTAATGAATTTTTGTTTAGCACAATTTTACTGACTGAGTTCTACACACTCGCAAATTCTCTCTTAATAACAAAGCATAGACACAATGTAAATTGGAGATTTGTTGTGCAGATTCATTAATTATAACAGGAGTTTTCCCGTGAGTGAGCTCAGCAAGTTGTGCTATAAAGGGAGTGCTCTTTGCCTGCTTTCCATATATAATCCATTCGCACCTTGAAGAAAGGTGCAGTTTGACATGCTTCTAAGAGGACTAACATCCATGTATACTGCTAGCCTGGCTAACGTCAGACCTCTTTCTCATTGAGACGTGGTCTGGGAACCACATGTTAATTTTCTCGTATTTGAGGCGTGGTTTACGAATGCCCAGAGCCGTTTATTGGGTGCTACGAATGTCTATCAAATGCGCCTGTACGTAGCTCATAGCCAATCATTTCAATTATACCAGATGACGTATGTAGAGCGACAGAAATTCTACGAGGAAGAAGACGAAATAAACTTGAGTTCTAAACTACTTAGAACACTATCTAAGGCTGCATCGAAAGGTAACTTCGCATCTGCTGCCATGTTGGATCCATAGATATAAACAAACTGCTTCGGTGTGTCGCATAGACGTCGTCATCGTCTTGCTGCTCCCTCCCCGTTCTGTGATTGGTCCCCTCGATGATGCGAAAATCTGGTCCATGGTATCCAGGCTGCCTAGCAGCGTGCATAAAATTGCGCTGCGCTCAAGGCAGCATGGGGAAACCCAGGCTAGTATACTGCAGAGTTTCAGGAGTGACAAACACATTGTCACGGAATGGGGAAATACAAAAGGTGCGAGGACTCAAGTGCAGAGAATATGAATTTATTAATAACAGAAAGGCTAAACACAAAACAAAACCCACGAGGGGGAAAACACAACTAACAAATATAACAACCGAAAACAGAACATGAACTTACTAGGGAATCAAAGGGAACAGGAAACATAAGACAACGAACCAACACAGACTGCAAACAAGAGGGGACTTATAAAGGGAACAAATCAAGAGGGAACAGGTGGAACAAATTAACCAATGATCAGATAACAAGATGGGAGGGGCTAGACAATAGACACGAGCACATGGCCCAAAATAACAAAACACCCATGTGCAGCACAAGACAGGACAGGCATGTGACATTACCCCCTCCCTACGGAGCGGCTACCAGACGCTCCATCAGACCAGGGCGGGACGGGAGGGACAGACCAGGGCGGGAAGGGAGGGACAGACCAGGGCGGGACGGGAGGGACAGACCAGGGCGGGACGGGAGGGACAGACCAGGGCGGGACGGGAGGGACAGACCAGGGAGGGACGGGAGGGACAGACCAGGGTGGAGACAGTCCACCGGGCGGCCAGGGCGGAGCTGACAGTCCAACGGGCGGCCAGGGCGGAGCAGACAGTCTATCTGGCGGCCAGAACGGAGATGACAGTTTATCGGGCGGCCAGGGCGGAGACTCTCCCTCAGGCGGCCAGGACGGAGCGGGCAGTTCATCGGGCGGCCAGGGTGGAGACTTTCCCTCGGGCGGCCACGGCGGAGACGACCCCTCGGGCGGCCACGGTGGAGACGACCCCTCGGGCGGCCATGGCACTGGAACAGACACCGGCTCAGGAACTGGAACAGACCCCAGCTCAGGAACTGGAACCGACACTACCGGCTCAGGAACTGGAACAGACCCCACCAGCTCAGGAACAGACACCACCGGCTCAGGAACAGGAACAGACACCACCGGCTCAGGAACAGGAACAGACACCATCGGCTCAGGAACAGGAACAGACACCACCGGCTCAGGTTCAGGAACAGACACCACGGGCTCAGGTTCAGGAACAGACACCACCGGCTCAGGTTCAGGAACAGACACCACGGGCTCAGGAACAGACACCACCGGCTCAGGTTCAGGAACAGACACTGGCTCAGGTTCAGGAACAGACACTGGCTCCGGCTCAGGAACAGACACTGGCTCCGGCTCAGGAACAGACACCGGCTCCGGCTCAGGAACAGACACCAGCTCCGGCTCAGGAACAGACACAGGCTCAGGAACAGACACAGGCTCAGGAACAGACACAGGAACAATCACTGGCTCCGGCTCAGGAACAGGCTCCGGCTCAGGAACAGACACCAGCTCCGGCTCAGGAACAGACACAGGCTCAGGAACAGACACAGGCTCAGGAACAGACACAGGCTCAGGAACAGACACAGGAACAATCACTGGCTCCGGCTCAGGAACAGGCTCCGGCTCAGGAACAGGCTCAGGAACAGACACTGGCTCCGGCTCAGGAACAGACACTGGCTCCGGCTCAGGAACAGACACTGGCTCCGGCTCAGGAACAGACACTGGCTCCGGCTCAGGAACAGACACTGGCTCCGGCTCAGGAACAGACACTGGCTCCGGCTCAGGAACAGACACTGGCTCCGGCTCAGGAACAGACACTGGCTCCGGCTCAGGAACAGACACTGGCTCCGGCTCAGGAACAGACACTACTGGCTCCGGCTCAGAAACAGGAACAGACACCACTGGCTCCGGCTCAGGAACAGGAACAGACACCACCGGCTCAGGAACAGGAACCGACCCCACCGGCTCAGGAACAGGAACAGACACCACCGGCTCAGGAACAGGAACAGACACCACCGGCTCAGGAACAGACACCACCGGCTCAGGAACAGACACAGGCTCGACAGCGGCCATCTTGTCAGGGGACACAGGCTCGGCAAACGTGACCTGAACACTCTCGGCGGCGGCCCTCTTGTCCGAAGACACAGGCTCAGCAGGCGTGACGTGAACAGGCTCGGTGGTGGCCATCTTGTCCGAAGACACAGGCTCGGCAGGTGTGACGTGAACAGGCTCGGCGACGGCCATCTTGTCCGAAGACACAGGCTCGGCAGGCGTGACGTGAACAGGCTCGGCGGCGGCCATTCTGTCCGAAAACACAGACTCGGCGGTGACCATCTTGTCCGAAGACACAGGCTCGGCAGACGTGACGTGAACAGTCTCGGCGGCAGCCATCTTGTCCGAAGACACAGGCTCGGCAGGCGTGACATGAACAGGCTCAACTGCGGCCATCTTGACGGAAGACACAGGCTCGGCAGACGTGACGTGAACATTCCTGGGAATATCTAGGATCTTGACTAGCGTCGAAAAATAATCCAACAACGTCTCAGCAGGCGTCTTGTCAGGGGACACAGGCTCTGCGGCGGCCATCTTGTCCGGTGACACAGGCTCGGCAAACGTGACGTGAACAGGCTCTGGCTGGGCAGATGTGACGTGAACAGTCTCTGGCTGGGCAGACGTGACGTGAACAGTCTCTGGCTGGACGTGAACAGTCTCTGGCTGTGCAGACGTGACATGAACAGTCTCTGGCTGGGCAGACGTGACGTGAACAGTTACGGAGGGAGCCTTTCTCCTCCTCCTGTGTTTTGGAGCTACCGGACTCTGGATCACCGGCACTGGGACCACCGGCACTGGGACCACCGGCACAGGGACCACCGGAACAGACACGGAGGAGGTCTTCCTTCTCCTCCTCTGTCTCCGATGGCAATGTGCAGGTTCTGAGCTAGGCGGAATCAGCGGCGAATGGGGCTCTGGGCTGAACGGAACCAGTGGCGAATGGGACCCTGGGCTGGACATCACCAACCCAGGGTCGAAGAGGGGCCAGAGTGGAGAGTGGTGTCGGGACTCCTCTCGACCACCTCCTCTACTGCGGCCTCCACGGGTCCCGCGAAATATGACCAACCGGGTTCCCAAAAAAGACTGTCCTCTCTCCCGCTCGGTGGCTGGGGAAGAGACACTGTCGGACATGCTGCTGGATGAGTGAGCTCCTCTGCTGAGTCCTCAATTGGTTGGTTCGTTCTGTCACGGAATGGGGAAATACAAAAGGTGCGAGGACTCAAGTGCAGAGAATATGAATTTATTAATAACAGAAAGGCTAAACACAAAACAAAACCCACGAGGGGGAAAACACAACTAACAAATATAACAACCGAAAACAGAACATGAACTTACTAGGGAATCAAAGGGAACAGGAAACATAAGACAACGAACCAACACAGACTGCAAACAAGAGGGGACTTATAAAGGGAACAAATCAAGAGGGAACAGGTGGAACAAATTAACCAATGATCAGATAACAAGATGGGAGGGGCTAGACAATAGACACGAGCACATGGCCCAAAATAACAAAACACCCATGTGCAGCACAAGACAGGACAGGCATGTGACACACATTTAATTACGGGAGTGAACCCGCTAAATTGTTGCATGTGTCATTGCTATGATTGGCCATGAGTGACCTTAGTAACGGATGGGAAAAAACATCTGACAAGCCTATGTCAAAATAGATGTGTATTACGTCTTGTAGTGTAAATGCATACTAATAGACCTGCAGCAGCAACATGGACAATAATGAAAAAGAAAGTCTGTATTGGCTGAATACATTTAGAAGCTTTTACAGTTAAAGGTAAGAAAAAAAAAACGTAATGCATGCTTTTCAAATGCCTTATAATTCATACTTTAGTACAATAAAATTCATTCCAGACATTAATAATTAATCCAAAAGCTAAATACGTAAAAAAAGAAATACCAAATTCTGTCATGAAACTCTAGATGGTGCAGGCTGATAGGTCCTTTACTCAATTTCTCTCAAACGATCACATCATTATCTACATAGCGCAGCTTATTGGTTGCTGTTGCATCAGCGGCCAATGAGCTGTGGCTCAACATTCAAATACTGGTAGTCAACATGCCTGTCTTGGCGATTATACTAGCAAACATACTAGGTTATGTCTTAAGTGAGTGTAAACAGTCGAGAAATACAACGCATGTGTACAGTATCAGTATGTTGGATCTGTGCATTAAGTCCTAAAGTGACAGCAGCTTAATATTCCTGCTGCTGTCTGTTTTTAATGTTTTTCAAACAACAAAAGACAAAGAAATCACTCGCTACTCTTGACTGAGTAACTTTTGTAACTAAATATCTGTTATATATAATCTATTAATATATTAATCTTAATTTAATTTATACAGTAAAGATTATATGAAGTGTTATTTTACATTTGATTATTCAATTTCTGTACCTGAAAACTTAAGGCTGATTTTACTTCTGCGTCGAACCTACATCGTACTGTAGGCTGTGTAGCACACGTAGCCTATGGCGTAGCCTGATGCAGGGTGCACTGTCAGTGTCAATTCTACGTGGACCGCAAGCGCTGTGATCTCTATGCATGTGTAATTGCACGTCGACACAGACAACGTAGAAGTATATATGAAAACCGCAGAAGTATAAATGAAAACCGACGCATAGCCTAAAGCATAGAGGCTACGGTGTAAGTCTGATGTAGAAGTATAAACCAGCTTTTAGACCTACCTGAGAAGCACTGTTATTTTATTTGTATCTTTGCTCTATTGTATTTATTTGTGCTATTCTTTGTACTTTGATTATTTGTTCTTATTTTCTTTATTTTTACTTGACTGTAGTCCTTTGTCTCATGAACAGAGCACATACTGAACCGTACCGAAACCATTTGAATCATATATATCTAGCCCATACAAATATGTATGTATAATACATTTTTGACATGTCATGTAATTATGTATACACATTTATGTCTTTGTATAAATCTATAGTATAGAAATTACACATACATTTGACATGTCACTAATATAACACAATAAGTCCACACTCACCACTTGGTTCAGCCAGGACTCAAGTAGCATTTTAGACAAATCAAGATGTGCCAAGTTGATAGACTCATATGGGGTGTGAACTCTTGTGGAATCAGGTTAAGTCTTTTTTATTCTTCTTTTTTATTAGAAAAAGATCTGACATTAATTATCTTGGATTCATTTTTGCATTTAAAACAGCTGCATTTTAACAAGGGTGTGTAGAACTTTAAATCCACTGTATTTATTTGTAGGTTTTAATCTCTGGCCAGTTACTGAAATATCTTTCTCACACCACAGAAATTCCTTTTTGGTGAATAGTTGTCCTCTGTTCCTAAATAATAGACTCTTCACACTATGGTACTTTTTACATTGACTTTCTCTGTACTTCTGCTGTTTCAGGTCCATCGAAATCTGTCCCAGCTGCCAAACTTTTCCTTTTCTGTGGCTCTTTCCTACTATCACCTGAGCCAACAGGAAGACATTTCACCTGTGGAGAACCAACAACTAAAGCAGAAATCCAATGTGCTCCTGCAAAACGCTTTAATCATGTTTCCCGGGGGTGAGTTTCAGATCACTTTGACATATTTCCCACATTTATTTAAACTTAAAACTAAACTAATAAGGAACATATAAAAATACAAAAATCCATGTTTGACCCCTTTAAGACTCCTTTAAGACTATTAGCTCATAATTGATATCAGTTAATTTTCAAGTATCTTTTCTGTTGCTGTTGTCCAATAATCTGCCATATTTTATGGAATAGCTGTTCAGTCAATTTACATTTAGAGAAAAAATAAGGAAGAGCTTGTATGAGCCAGCACTCTGTTATGCGGTGGTGCTTTCATAATTTTACTGTTGTCTTGCTATCAACAACACGTGAGGAAACCATTAGATGTGGTGTGAGTAAATTACCTAGGTATTACAGGAATTGTTAAATAATGCGTGAATCAATTAAGGGGTCTATTTTTAATAGGGCTGGAATAATGCGTCAACTGTTTATGTTCATGCCTAGTTCCCTGTCATGTTTTACATAAAACAAAACTCTAGAGCAGATGCTAATAGCTAGTATGGCAGTAGTATAGCTAGTATGCTGCCTAAAATGGGCATGCACATTTTCAGGACTCAAAATCAAAAAAATGGCAATGGAAAGCTCAAATTAATTTATTAGTGTATACTGAAGACAGTGAGTCAAGTCAAGTCATCTTCATTTATATAGCGCTTTTAACAATGTAGATTGTTTCCAAGCAGCTTTACAGAGATAAGCGTATAATTTAAGGTAACAGATATTGTTTTGGCTTTATAGCAGAGTTAAGTTATTTTCCATCTAAAGTTAGTTTTGATTGATTTGCTTCCGTCGCAACGATCATTTGTTATTAAATTAGGGGCCGCTAAGACGACACCATTCCCTCTACACAGACTTTAAACGCGAACCTGTGAGAAACACTGATGGCGTTCACATGCGCATTTAGAATGGATTCTATAGTTATGTGCGTTTGAAAATACGCAGGTTTGGAATTCCCTACAAGCCAAGCCTAAACAAAGTACTTGTCTTTCCTTATAAATTTTGATAAAGAATTTTATTTTATTTTGTTGCTTTAGGGTAGGAACGCGAAACGAATTTTCCCGACAACGCCTTATCTGTATAGTGGTAGAGGGATCCTCCATAGGGAGAGACTAGTTGGCACTTCAGCACTGCGTTGTCATCGGTCCAGGCGAAGGTCCTTCGTCAGATCTGGATACGGCCTGGATCCAGCAGGCTGCAGGAAAACCTTGGGATAAACACAGACACTAAAATTAGCGTAAAATCTAACATACATGTTGTCGATTTAGATGATTTAATGAGTTTAGTAAATTCTTCCTCTCCTATAGCAACGAATGAATCAAATTTTTCCTCTGGGAGACTACAATGCACTGCCTGATGCAATACTGTAGTAGACGGTTGCATAGTTATAATTTTGTCCCTGATATTATCAATCTTATAAGTGAAGAAGTTCATAAAATCATTACTGCTGTGTTGCTTGGAAACTTCTGGGCTTGAAGCTTTATTTTTCGTTAGTTTAGCCACCGTTTCAAATAAATACCTAGGATTATGTTTATTTTCTTCTAATAGGGTTGAAAAATAAGCAGATCTAGCAGCTTTTAAAGCCTCTCTGTAAGTAATTGAGCTCTCCTTCCATGAAATGCGAAATACCTCTAGTTTTGTTTTCTTCCAGTTGCGCTCCATTTTTCTGGCTGCTCTCTTAAGGGCCCGAGTGTGCTCGTTGTACCACGGCGTTGGACTATTTTCTTTAATCTTCTTTAAGCGCAACGGAGCAACTGTGTCTAAAGTGCTGGAAAAGAGAGTTAAACGTTTCTGTTGTAATATCTAGTTCTTCTAAGCTATCTGGGATGCTGAGATGATGAAACTGATCAGGAAGATTATTAATAAAGCAATCTTTAGTAGCAGAAGTGATAGGTCTCACATATTTGAAACACAGAGTCGGCTTTGCAGCCTTGGCTAAATGCAAATTACACGAGACTAGGTAATGATCTGAGATGTCATCGCTCTGCTGCAGAATTTCAACCGCATCAACATCTATTCCGTGTGATAATATTAGATCTAGAGTATGATTACGACGATGAGTAGGTCCTGACACGTGTTGTCTAACTCCAATTGAATTTACAATGTCTTTAAATGCCAATCCCAATGCATCTTTTTCATTATCGATGTGTATATTAAAATCACCAACAATTAGTACTTTATCTGCAGTCAATATTAATTCTGATAGAAAGTCCGCAAATTCTTTGATAAAGTCTGTATGGTGCCCTGGTGGCCTGTATACAGTAGCCAGCACAAATCTCAAACGTGATTTATCGTTTACACTATATATTTTTACATTAAGCACCAATGCTTCAAAAGAATTATATTTAAAACTTGATTTCTTAGTGGTTTTGAAACTATTACTATAAATTACAGCAACACCACCCCCTTTGCGTTTCAGACGAGGCTCATGTTTATAACAGTAATCTTGCGGGGTTGATTCATTTAAAGTAATGTAATCGTTTGGTTTTAGCCAGGTTTCTGTCAAACACAGCACATCTAGGTTATTATCTGAAATCATATCATTAACAATGAGTGCTTTTGAAGTAAGCGATCGAATATTCAGCAACCCAAGCTTTAGCATTTGCTCATCTGTATTATAGCTGTTTTTTATTTGTTGAACATCAATTAAATTTTTAACCTTAGTTGGGTTTAAACGTTTTTTGGATTTCCAAATTCGGGGAACAGACACAGTCTCTATATGATGATAGCTAGGTGAAAGAGGCTCTATGTGATGGGATTTATCTGACCTTGGTGACGCGAGGCCGCTAGCAGACAGTCGGTTAAGCCAGTCTGTCTGCTTCCTGACCTGAGCCCCAGATTGTCATGTTTGAGCTTTAAGACTATGAGCCATATTACTAGAGAGAAGAGCAGCACCATCCCAGGAGGGATGAATACCATCTCTTTTCAACAGGTCAGGTTTGCCCCAAAAACTTTTCCAATTGTCTATGAATTCTATATTATTAAGCGGACACCACTTAGACAGCCAACCGTTAAGCGAACACAATCTACTAACTATCTCATCACTCCTGCGAACAGGAAGGGGGCCAGAGCAAATTACAGTCCTTGACATCGTACTTGCAAGTTCACACACCTCTTTAATATTAATTTTGGTGATCTCCGACTGGCGGAGTCGAACATCATTAGTGCCGACATGAATAATGATCTTAGAGAATTTACGATTAGCATTAGCCAGCACTTTTAAATTTGCTTTGATGTCAGGCGCTCTGGCTCCCGGCAAACATGTGACTATGGTGGCTGGTGTCTCTATTTTCACGTTCCGTGTAATAGAATCGCCAATAACTAGGGCACAATCATTCTCAGTGGGTGTTTCACTGAGCGGGGCAAATCGATTTGTTATGGTAATCGGAACGGAAGAGTGGTTTTTAGATCCGCGACTAGAGCGATCCCTCACTGTCACCCATTTGCCCGGCTGCACAGGCTCTACTTCAGCCGGAACCGACTCATGTAAAGTGTTCACTATGCTATGCGTATCCACAACATCTAAAGCACTAGCACTCTTACTATCCTCAGTTAAAGTTTGGATGCGTGTTTCTAATTCTGAAATCTTCTCTGTCAACCTAACTGTCTCCTTACATTTATCACATATAAATCCTATATTGCCGACAGAGAAGGCTATGCTAAACATGTGACATGAAGTGCAGGTGACAATAACAGGACAAGACATTACTTACCGTGTTTGTTGACTGATTCTTACTCACCTGAGCTTTTTATGAACTCAAAGGCGCGGACGCGCGAGAGAAAAATAAATAAATAAAAATAGCTGAGCGCACGTGTGGCGCGTTAACAGGGTAGCGAATTACTAGCGTTTTGTGCTAGTAGTACTAATAACAGAAGCTAGCGATGTCAGGTTAATCTGAGATGTTGGGTAAAATGTAGTAGTATAAACAACTAGATATGGTAGTAAATGATGGTTCAAAACAAAGAAATAAAAGGCTAAGACGGAGCTTACAGCACCGAAGCAAACAAACACACTCACAGCAGGCAGCGAGGCAGACAGGAGCAATCGATCAGCGATTCAGAGCAATCGATCAGCAATCGAAGTCAAAGTTAAAGTGCTGTGTCAACAGTCTGAATCAGCATTGAATGATTTATTGAACTCATTGATTTATAGTGAATACTTTCTTTACTTTTTCATTACTTTCATCATTTTTCAGGCTGGAAAAACTTAACACTAATATGTTATGAGTAGCTTTGAGGACTTTTCATCTCAGCATTTTCAGCGTATTTTTTATCAGCATAGTTATTTAATATAATCCCGGGTTCTTTGATAACGGAGTGAGGTTCTTCACTATGGGGAATTGTTTTGGGCAGCAGACAGGTCGACCTGTGAACAGATAGTGAAATACCTCTCTCTATTATCCTCTCTCTCTCTCTATTAAGAATCTGGGAATATGTTAAGTAACCCTACATTTTAGGCCCATATTATTTTCATTTAGAGGTTCATAATTTTGTTTAATTTTGTCTACTAGAATACGTTTACATGATTTAATGTTCAGAAAACTAATTTGTTATAATTTACACTGGCTACATTTACATGCAACCAAATAATCCATTAGTAATCAGATTGATGGCTCAATCGGACTGAAAAGCCCTCGTTTGTGCTCTATCTGAATGAAATTTCGATCGGATTGAAAGGGGTGGTTTATTCCTTTTCTAATCCGATCGAGAGAACATATAAACACTTGATCGGATTGAAAACCGAAACTGAAAGGACTGCGCATTGAATATTAAACGCCAAGCACAAACTATGCAAAAGCGACAGCCCTTCAGGTGCAATTAGTGTCAGAATTCAATCACTCGTTTTCATTCACTCCTTCAAGTGGACTATATTAGGGACCGTTCGATATTTATGGAATGGACCACCGGAGGAAAATAGGGGAGGGTCATGTCTTTTTATTCTTTGTTGAGGGGAGGGTCATCCAACTTTTTTTTAGTCTAGGGGGAGGGTCACCCAACTTTTGTATTCATGAAAACAACAAAATTTCAAAGTGGCTTGTTTGGTGCATATTTTTTCCATGTACCACTCTCAGTCTCGGCCCCCCATGGCTAGCAGATGGGTCTGACCCAACAAAAATCCAGTTTGGCGCTGTTTAACAATGCGTGTGCGCTTCGGACAGTTTTGCCAGATTGGGCGGTTTTGAATTTGATTGTGAGGGGAAAAAAGAGTTTGGGCGAGTGGACAAAATTTGGGCTGGTTTGGGGTCAGTTCCGCGGTTTTCAAACATCTACATTTTAAAGTCTAATTGGTTAAAAAACTAAACTAAAGTGTGCATGTAGTCCATAAAATCAGTCATCTTGACATTTTTATTTTATTTTATCATCATTATTTTGTTTTAAGGAGATCAACATGGTGCTTATCAACCTTGAATGACATGGTAATAAAATTATATCACATTATTTTTGCAGTAAAATTTTGGTTGATGGATTGGGCGGGTTTTGGTGAGCTTTTGGGCTGGAAATCACCATCCCAATCTGTCAACACTGGCTTCAGGCATACGTGCTCAGAAAAAAGTGCATCATGTCAAAACAGAACGCCAATGAAATGTTTACCCAGCAAAGCTTTAAAGCACGAGCAAATAATTAACTTTTGTGTTTGTGAATAAGTGCAGTGTCCTGTGAGTGTAACTCTACCGCTGCATAAACGTGATATGAATGTACATTGAGTTTTACAGTATTGGGACTGAGGCGCCAGAACTGTAGCTGATAGAATGTGCACTGTAACACGATACTACCATATTTTAGTTTCCATGCTTATTGTGTTTCCACAACAATGTTAGTAAGTAAATCTACTGAAATGGCCACCATAACAGTGGAGTGTGATGTGTAAGATGAGAAAGCAGAGGTTAAGTCGTTTGTCATGGTTGTAAAAAAAAACAATGGCTATCTGAACATATTTGCCAAGTGCAAACTAGTACAGAAGTAATCAATAAATTATTGTGAAAAAAGGGCCATACCTTTTTTCACAATCATTTTGGAGGGTCATAGAAAAATGTATTGCTGGCGAAGGGAGGGTCTATTTTGTCTATAGATCTCAAAATTCCTCCGGTATCCCCTTAAATAAAAAACGAACAGTCCCTTAGTGGAATATGTTGGTAATAGTGAATGAAGGTATGGGGGGCGATTTCATACACAGCCCCAGTTTCCTTGTGTGTGCCAGTTAATCACTAATTAAGTTCACCTGTTGTTCATTTAGTTTCCTCATTTACCTCTGTGTATTTAAGTCCTCATTTTCCTTTGTTCAGTTGTCTATTCTACTTCGTGTGTACTGTGGTTGGTTGTTTTCAGTTCTGTTTAATAAATACATACTGCTGTGATTATTTCTGATCTTAATTGCAACCCAAGTGGAACACAGCCCCTTCAGTGCCCTGTGCCCGGATGCATAAAGCACCTTAAGTTTTTCCCTTAAGTATGAGACTTAAGGTGTGATTTCCCCTCAGCTAAGGGAATGATTTAAGGGTGTTGCATATAATCCCTTAAACGGTTCTCTTAGGTAAGGGAAACCATTAAGTGTTTCACGACAGCGACCCAGGTTTTGCCGTTATAAAATTTGATTGCTGCCATGGACACGTTATTTAATACAGATAGCGGTAAGTTTCACTGAAAACATAACATGGATAAGAAAAACTAAAAAGAAAACCAAATATGAAAGAGAAGGACCAGATGAGACAAACTCAAATTGATAGTTTATTCAAAATGAATAATTCTGTCATCATACTCACCCTCATGTCGTTCTAAACCCATAAGACTTTTATTCATCTTTAGAAACAAATAAAGATATTTTTAATATTCGCTCATCATTTCTGTCCATTTATTGAAAGACATAATAATAATCCATATGATTCAGGCTGTTTCGGAAGCTCAAACGTGTGCACAAGCACAATGAGGTTTGTTCTTCCACGTGACACATGCACGTTTCAGCTTCTGTTAACCTTATAAGACGTGCTTTTTGTGTGTTTTTATGTGAAAAAAAAGGCAAAATTAAAATGTGTTTATCATATAAAGCGGCCAATCGCGTCTCGTTAGAAGACTTGGCTTGAACCTGCTCGCTAACACTTAAGGTGAAGTTTTCCAAACCTTATGTTATACTTAGGAAAATGACAGTTAAAGGGCTTTAGGCAACACTTAACGGTTTATAAGGGATTACTTAGGAGGAAAATAAATACTTAAGGGAAATTCTTAGGGTGTATGACGTTTGACCTAAAGAAAACATCAAGTAAGACTGCTAGATTGCTCCTGTCTGATCGATTGCTCTTGTCTGCCTTGTTGCTGCTGCTGAGTTGGCTTGCGTCTGTAAGCTTCGTATATCTTTCTGTTTTGAATCATTATTTACTATCATTCCTTGTTGTTTATACTGCTAAATATAGCTTACTCAACATCACACATTAACCTGACATCGCTAGCTTCAATCTAAATTGTTATTTAGCACAACACGCTAGTAATTCGCTAGCCTGTTAGCGTGCCATCTGTGCGCTCTTTATTTATTTTTCTCTCGCACGCTCGCATCAAACCTTGGGTGAGTAGGATCAGTCAAAAAACACAGTGAGTCATGTCATCATCTCCTCTTATTGTCACTTGCACTTTATGTAACGTGTAGCATAGCCTTCTCTGCCAGCACAGGATTTACATGTGATAAAAGCAGGGAGATAGTCAGGCAGGTGGAGAAGATTTCAGAAATAGAGATACGCATCCAAACTTTAATCGAGGTTAATTGTAAGAGTGCAAGGGCTTTAGATACTGCTTTGGATGCGACTAGCTTAGTGAACTCTGTACATTGTTCGGTTCCGGCTGAAGTAGAGCCCGTGCAGCAGGGCAACTGGGTGACGATGAGGCGCTGTAGTCGCGGGACAAAACACTGCTCTTTCGTTACGATTACCATAACAAACAGGTTCTCCCCACTCAGTGAAACACCCACTGTGAATCCTGTTGAATGTGCCCTAGTTATTGGCGATTCTATTACACGGAACGTGAAAATAGAGACACCAGCCTCCGTAGTCACATGTTTGCCGGGAGTCAGAGCGCCTGACATCAAAGCAAATTTAAAAGTGCTGGCTAATGCTAATTGTAAATTCTCTAAGATTATTATTCACGTCGGCACTAATGATGTTTCGACTCCACCAGTCGGAGATCACTAAAATTAACGTTAAAGAGGTGTGTGAACTCGCAAGTATGATGTCAGGCACTGTAATTTGCTCTGGCCTCCTTCCTGTTGGCAGGAGTGATGAGATACTTAGTAGATTGTCCTCACTCAATGGCTGGCTGTCTAAGTGGTGTCCGCAAAATAATATAGAATTCATAGACAATTGGAAAAGTTTTTGGGGCAGACCTGACCTGTTGAAAAGAGATGGTATTCATCCCTCCTGGGATGGTGCTGCTCTTCTCTCTAGTAATATGGCACATTGTCTTAGAGCTCAAACATGAATTGGGGTTCAGGTCAGGAAGCAGACTAGAGGTCTTCTCGGGTCCTAAAAACTGTACCCGACCCGAATCACTACTTACCCGAACCCGACGTGCATAAATTATTTTTTTTTTAAGAAAAACCCGACCCGAGACAGATCCGATAAAATTAGACCCGAGTCCGACCCGACCTGACGGCATTTCCTTTAGAACCCGACTGGACCCGAACGTAAACCGGCATTTACATTGTGCACAGCCTGCAGGCCTGCGTTTCTCAAAAATGCACTTAACATGACGCACAAGTGTAGGCGCGCTGAAATGTCAATCTCACATCACTGTAACCCATTACGTCCTATAAAATTTGGCATAATGTTATTTACCGGACCATACGATGATTAGAACCACCACAGGGTCAAATTTACCTATGGCTGTTTTTCAAATGTAGCCTATAACAGATTTTCAATAAAATATCCAAAGTCTCCCAGTCATTGACTTTTACTAAAATTGTGTTATTTAGCCTACAATCCCGTTGTTAAAAAAGTTGTTTAGATAAAACCAGATTAAAAACAGGGCATTAGAACCGCCATATCAGGTCAAATTTACCATGTAGGCATGTCTTTATTTTCGCAACTTTTCTTTATTTGAGCAACGAGTCTGCTTACTGTAAACAGCACGTACAAAATAAGATGTTTTAGCCTACTCATAAATGTTTAAACTTTGGATTAATTATTAAAATTTGTTTTGCAATTTTTGTCGTTTATTGTTTGCTGGTTGCTATTTATTCAAGTCAAAATTCCGATCTATGATGTAGCCTAATGAATAAAACATTTTTTCTAATTACCCCAAGTTTATTGGGGTTGTTCTCTTATTCAAATTATAAATTATATAACTAAGCAAATTAATAATTTATTAGGTGAAACTGTGCGCTTTAATTTGTCGTTGCATCTTTATATCCTATGCAGTGCGGTGGATTATTATTGCTCATTGTCTATTTAGGGTATTTTAGTAATTTAAATAATATTTTTCAAAATATTCAAGGTAATTATCTAAATAATTAAATATTATTTCATTAGCCTATATTTAGCTTTTCTTCAGGGTTATTCACCAATCAAGCGGTGCTTTTTTTACCCTCAAACCATCAAGTTCAAGGCATTGACGCTTGCTTACAGATCTGTCACAGGCTCAGCTCCCTCCTACTTTCACTCACTCCTACGAGTCTACATCCCTACCAGACGCCTACGATCGGTCAACGAGCGACGCCTCGTGGTTCCATCACAGAAAGCCACAAAATCACTTTCTAGAACATTCTCATTCACAGTTCCGTGCTGGTGGAACGCACTCCCCACCCTCATCCGGAATGCAGAATCCCTGACAACATTCAAAAGACAGCTAAAAACCCATCTCTTCCATGAGCACTTAACCTCTAAAAAAAAAAAAAAAAAAAAAAAAAAATTGCTTTCCCTTTGAAACATCACTTATCAGGCTTATGCTACTCTGAATAATGCCTGAACTTCGTATCTTGAGCACTTCTTGCGTTGTTGTTGTTTTTGCCTCTTCATGATGACTCGCTTAATTTAGTCCTAATTTGTTAGTCGCTTTGGATAAAAGCGTCTGCTAAATGACTAAATGTAAATGTAAATGTAAACCCAAAGTGATGATGACAAATGTCAGGAACTGGGATGTATTTAGAGGTTAGAAGCAAAAGGAACAATGATATCACTTTCCCAACCTTTGTTTTATTGTTCTTAAAAATAATGTAAATTATGTTTGAATTAATGCTGTTTATGTGGTGCCATGGATGACTATTAGGCCATAATCACTTTGATTTTAAAATCGCATATTATATATTTATTATTATTATTATTATTATTATTATCATTTGCTGCGGATCTCTAATTATTCATTGGAGGTCACAGAAAGTGAAAATGCAGACATACATCAATCATTAGTTTATTATTTCATCTTAGAATGAACAGGGGTCATTTACTTTAATAAATCAATAAATAACTTTAAACATTTGATGATAATATTATGAAGCCAAATTTCTGTCAACACAAAATCTTTGTGATCATCATATAATGCAAACAAATAGCCTACACCACAATGCATGCAAAACAGACTTTTTTTTAACATCATAGACCTATGGTCGCACTATATACATTTCATCGCAGAGTAATAAGTTGGCCAGAACATTTTAAAATAACAATCCGAAGCCTAACTATTAGGCTAACTGTTAAGTTTAAAACTTGAACTTTTAAAACCAAAGCATCGAAAATAATATTGCCTCGATTTACAGGAACAGAACAGAACAGAGATAACCCTATTTAACATGCTGGTTTATCCTATATAGGTTTTGAAATAAAGTCAGTTAAATGTTACAGTGTACAGTTCTCATCTCAGCCTACTTGTCGTTGCTGTTCAGGAAGAGCAAAGCATTGACACTTGCTGTACCAAGAGAGGTACTTCGGTTCTCCAGAGCGCGCCCAGACACACTGAAAGCACACTCGCAACTAACACTGGAGGCTGGAACACAGAATCTTCCGTGCAAGAGTTGCCATCTTTGGGAAGAGATGTTCTGTGTTTTTCCATACACCTAAAATGTCTCTGTCACTATCGTGCATGACCATTTTTTTATTCAAGTAGGCATTCAACTCATCCACTGCCATGTCTCGGTCATCCACATCCTCCCACTGGCTGAACTTCGCTGACGGACCAGCAACTGCAGCACATTCTGTGGCTGCGATAGTAATATTTGGAACTGGAGGGTCCGTGTCTGTTGGGCTGGGAACGCTGTCCAACTCGCTCTGGGCACTTTGGTATATTTCGTCTCTCTCTCCTCGTTTGTGAACATGCGTAGCTGCTTAAACTTAGGCCACAAAAGCACTGCAAGCTTTGCTTGTTGGTCGAGTAGTATTCGTTCACTCAGAAGGTCTTTGGCTCTGTGTTTCAGAATCTCCAGTGCTTTAGGGTCAGTCTGTGAAACCACGCAGTGCTCAAGTAGTGTAGATTTCCATAAAGCCAGCAGATGGATTGTAGGATAGTTCGACGCGCTCACTTCATCGCTTGCCGTTTTGAATGGGGTCAAAAATTTAACTAGCATTTGGAGAACATCTTTTGAGATGTGACTCATTTTGTGTATTTCCCCTCTTGTCATAAGAAGTCTTTGCACATCATCGAAAGAACCGAGTACTGATTCAACCATTGCGAGCTTAGTGTTCCAGCGAGTCTCACATTCCTGTTTGAGGGTGCGTGTCAGGTGGAGCTGCAAACCAGAATGCTTAAAATATGTCGTCAGTGACTTACACTGATTAATACATTCTCTCACGGGCTGTAACGAATCTTCCTCCTCCTCATCAATTCCCTTCTTGAAAGTGTGTTTCAGCACAGTGTTGAGAATGTGCGCATTACAGCTTCTGTGTTTCCAGCTGCTGAGAGCAGCCTTTATATTAGCGCCTTGATCGCTAACAAACACAAGTTTGTCTATTTCAGCCTGTGATAGTCCGACGTCATGCAACTGTTTCAACAGTTCCATTTTTATGTTTGCGGCCGTTTTTGAGTCAAATGGGAAAGCACTGGTGCATATTACCCGGCTCTGAAACATCCAGTTTTCATCTATGAAGTGGAGAGTGATGCATGTGTTGCTGACCTTTCTAAAATCATCAGTCCACATGTCAGTGGATCCTCCACAAGCAAATGCCTTAGCAATAACCTGCTTGACTTTAGGTAAAAGCTCTTGTTTCAAGGCAAGGCACTCCGATGGAAGAATATCTTTGACATCACACAATGGCCGTGCGTAGCTCCAATCTCGATCAAGCTCTGTGCTAACTGACAAAATGAGCTTGTTTCAAACATTCTGTATGGTCTGAGATCTTTGGCACAGACTTGAATGCAGTTTTCAAGTATTGTCTTTTTATACTGGGCAGGTACCCCACTGCTCTTCCTCACAAACGAATGCATGGAGCTTTGCATCGTTTTTTTGTGCCGACATGATCTCTGGTGCTTCAGCAAATGGGACGTTCCAGTTTTAGCTGAATCAAATCTTAATATGGTATTGCAGTCAACGCATTTAACTGCACCAGTCATTGTTCCTTCCTTATCAACAATGATCACAAAAGTTGCCCACACCGATGACGACCCTGGATGTTTCTGTTCTACATATTCGTTTTCCCTCACCTTTTTAGCAATGTCTGTTATCGCCTCCATGCTTTTCTGACAGTGTCGCGTATTTTTAAAATTGATTGACAGGCCTGGCTTAACGACAATTCAAATACTTGCATTTAGTCAAACATCCATCCACATGATGGCGCACTAGTTCTTGGCAAAGGGAGGGGGTTGGTTTATGTGGAGCGAACAACTGAGTAAATAAATGCGGTCGCGGAGGCAACCGTGCTTATGCTTATGCCATTGCATGTAGAAGCGCAGATTCGCTCTCTTACTTTGAAAAAGTGAGAGAACGGTGTCATAGAGTTGTTTTAAATACTGCAATTTTGTTAAATGCCCAACATAGTTTAAAAGAATTTGGGTCTTCTCGGGTCCATTTGGAAAAGGCATATTTATTTTAAATTACCCGAGACCCGAGGCCACTAATACCGAACCCGACCCGTGTCCAAGACACTCGTCGGAGATTTGGACCCGAACCCGCTCGGGTCTCGGGTCGGACCTCGGGTTTTCGGATTCAAGTGGACCCGTGAAGATCTCTAAAGCAGACAGACTGGCTAAACCGACCGCCTGCCAGCCGTCTCACGTCACCAAGGTCAGATAAATCCCATCACATAGAGCCTCTTTCAGCTAGATATCATCATATAGAGACTGTGTCTGTTCCCCGAATTAAGAAATACAAAAAAATTCCAAACTCATCTAAGTTTAAAAATTTAATTGATGTTCGACAAATAAAAAACAGATATAATACAGCTGACCAAATGATAAAACTTGGGTTGCTGAATATTCGATCCCTTACTCCAAAAGCACTTATTGTTAATGATATGATTACAGACTATTACCTAGATGTGCTGTGTTTGACAGAAACCTGGCTAAAACCAAACGATTACATAACTTTAAATGAGTCCACCCGACAAGACTACGGTTATAAACATGAACCTTCTGTTTGAACCTACAAACATGTTGCTGTAATTTATAGTAATGGTTTCAAAATTACTAAGAAATCTAGTTTCAAATATAATTATTTTGAAGTGTTGGTGCTTAATGTAACAATATATAGTGTAAATGATAAATCACCTTTGAGATTTGTGCTGGCTACTGTATACAGGCCACCAGGGCACCATACAGACTTTATCAAAGAATCTGCTGATTTTCTATCAGAGTTAGTACTGGCTGCAGATAAAGTCCTAATTGTTGGTGATTTTAATATACATGTAGATAACGAAAAAAGATGCATTGGGATTGGCATTTAAAGACATTCTTAACTCTATTGGAGTTTGACAACATGTGTCAGGACCTACTCATTGTCATAATCATACTCTAGATCTAATATTATCACACGGAATCAATATTGATGCTGCTGAAATTCTGCAGCAGAGCGATGACATCTCAGATCATTATCTAGTCTTGTGTAAACTTCATTTAGCCAAGGCTGCAAAACCGACTCCGTGTTACAAATATGTTAGACCTATCACTTCTGCCACTAAAGATTGCTTTATTAATAATCTTCCTGATCAGTTTCATCATCTCAGCATCCCAGATAGCTTAGAAGAACTCAATATTGCGACAGAAACTTTGAACTCTCTCCAGCACTTTAGACACAGTTGCTCTGTTGCGCTTAAAGAAGATTAACCCCTGAAGGCATTTTTAGAGTTGTTTTGTCTGAGTGACACACACAAAACTAAAGACTCATAACTCCAAAACTATAACAAGGAGAGTCAAAAGGTAGGTATCGTTTGATAGAACTCATTTCAAATTTTTTGAAAATATAAATTACATTACATTTGGACATTCTACTGCCGAGAAACTGCTGATAAATACAAAAAAAATATATAATTTTTATAATGATTTTGCATATCTCTCTTGTTTGACATGCAATAACTCGGGAAGGAAATATGGTAGGGGAAAAAAATATTTTTTGGGGAAGTACCCCTAAATGTGAGCTGCATCTGAATTAAATTTTGTGGTGATGGCATAAAGTACTCAAAAGTTACAGCATTTGGAACAAAGATAGCCTTTTTGTTTAGTCCTCACACATTTGGAAGGCAATAAAAAAATGAGTTTTCTGAGTGACATACACAAAACTAAAGACTCATAACTTTAAAACTATAGCAAGGAGAGTCAAAAGGTGGGTATCGTTTGAAAGAACACTTTTCAAATTTTATTACATTACATTTGGACATTCTCCTGCTGAGAAACTGCTGATAAAAGACAAAAAATATATATAATTTTTATAATGATAATGCATATCTTTCTTATTTGACATGGAATAACTCAGGAAGGAAATAAGGTAGGAGGAAAATTCTTTTTTGGGGAAGTCCCTCTACATACAGATGGTACGCAACCAGAATGCCTATTACCGCCGCGCCAGCCGCCGCAGCGAAATCACCGCGGCAGAAATAAACCAGCCGAATGCAAAGATGAAGTTGACGATCGCCATATTCGTAGTGAACGCGCCTTTCTTTTTTCGTTTTGAATTATTTCGTTTAAAGAAATTTCAAGCTTTGTGTATTTGATGTATTTCTCATGTCTGTGTGAGGCATACACTGAGTTTCGTTAAGTTAGGATGAGATGCGCTCCAGTTCACATGCAGTGCAAGTGACCGCGTGGGTGCCTCCACGATTATACTGTCTGTTATATTTGCTTCTTATTTATTAAATCCAGGCAATTGGTTGATGAAAAATTGATTACAATTAAGATACAATTTATTCAAAACGAAATTTACTTTTAAGAAAGGTTTTCTACAAAACAAAACTTAATGAAGTTGTCAAAATCATGTCTGACCCACTCCACGTCTCTCGATATAATGCACATCCTATCTTACTCATGCTGTTCACTTTTCATAATCAACATAGATGGAAAAAAATAACATTATAATATTTTAACAAATATGAAACTAAATGAGCTTATTTAATGGCTACAACAGTATAGTAGGCCTATAGTTACTCTATTTGTAAAAATTGCTGAACATTAATTTAATTTAATTTCATGAAACCTTGTAGTTAAACGAATTCACACTGTAGGGTAGACTGTGTACAGTTGAGACACCTTAAATAACTTGCATTCGTTATTTATAAGAATGTTATTTATGAATACATAGTGTTGGTAAAGCATACTGAAATTACAGCCCTACAAATTTATTAGGCCCTACTGAAAATAAATGTATCGAATTTAAGCAAAGTAAATGTTAAGACTGTAAGCCCTTTTTTATGTAAAAGATGATATATAATATAAAAACATATATATATATATATATATATATATATATATATATATATATATATATATATATATATATATATATATATATATATATATATCAATGCTAATTCAATAGACCATATAAAATATATAAAATAAAGATGCATAACAGGCACGTTTAAACGACAAACAATAAAATCAGAACCAGTATTCTGTTATGTTCATGGTTCCAGTGGCAGTAATGCATACACGGCTTTTCAAAATGTCACAAAGCGTTTTGAGATTGTTTTGAATGAAATGTTGAAGTTTATAATTAAGTGTTTTGGCACACCACGACGAGTGGCAAACTCTTTGTTTTGTTTTGCAAACTCAGATAGCCCGTTGGGGGGTTGGAGAAGGCAGTAGGCTATAGTTGCTTTATCGTGGGGGGTGCAGGACAAGAGGTGTTAATGTTCCGTCTTTCATATGCAGAGTGTCGGATAGCCAGCCTGATGAGCAGGCAAAGGCTAAATTCTTTTAAGGATACATATCAAAATCTCCAAAAGTCCATATATAGGCCCTATATCTTATTGAATTATAAATATTGTAGTTTTATTGATTGTATTTGAAGGTTTTCCACACACAATTTCAATTTTGCAGATACAGAGCTCTTTAATTCGCAATCAACCTCGTTTTATTGTAAGGTGAATTCAGCAAGGCATGCTGTGTCTTTGAAGCAACAAAGGCTATTTGTTACAGTTTCTTCTTTCGTGATTTGTGTGGATGACACGCAGTGACATATACAGTATTATCAGCTGTATGGTGTGTTTTTACCCTGAAATGTTTAATTTTGAGAGAGACCAAAGAAACTTACTAAAAAAGATCCAGCGCGAGAGAGAGGCAAAGAAAAACGTCTGTTCTTAATTTATGTTGCTTTGAACTTTTTTCATTTTGTACCATTTTAATTTTTTTAACTTAGCTGCAATTTCTTTGACAATAGAAGTTTAAAATGTTGCAAGAATAAGATTCTGTGTTTCGCATCGCAAAGGGAATAAACTCTATCGATGCAACCCTGTTTTAAATAAATAAACTGTCCTGACACTTTATTTATACCTTGAAATGTGCGATGGGTTTTCAAACTTAATTAATTTTCTTTTTCTTTTACATTTTCATTGTTTATTTTTTTAATTGAAAGCAATACTGTATTGAAAGTATTTTTCTGATTTGTTCGATCTGTTTTGAAAAATATCTTCCGTTGCTTTGGCCGGGTATCACTGTCAGTCATCTCAATTTCGTGATTGATTCACACACAAAAAAAAAGCAGATTAAAGACGAGCTTCATCATCTTCATTTTCTGGTGCGATCGACTGACAGTCTTCCTTCATCATGTGTCGTCTTTGCAGCGGCTCAACTGGAATGTAGCAAATTAATGTTGTAATGTACAATTGATAATTAAACAAGATGCTTGACTTTAATAAACAGATACATATTTAAGCATCAAGAGCGGAAAAACATAAACACTGTCGGCTACACTGAGATTCGATCTCAGATCGCTTGAAGCTCCGAGAGGCTCATGCTGTTGCATTGACCACAGAGCTATCGTCTGAATACGGTTAATGTAATGTCTTATGCTCTTACAAAGCCTCATTGATGTGGCCAAATATTTTTCTATTGCAATGTTTTATGTTGAATTTTTTTTCATTATTCAATTTAATTTCAGTAATTTCAGTATTGTGATTGAATTCTTTCAATGTTTAATTTGAATTGATTTGCTACCAGCTTTCAATCGCTCTCAATGAGCCGCGGCGCGGCGGCAGATTACGCAATAGAGAATAAACTGACACTTTGCAAAGTCTGTGATTGTAGCGCCTCTTAGCGGTAAGAGGCTGCAAATACACACCCGCAATTTACCGCCGTGGGAACGGCGGCGGTAAAAGTATTATTCTGGTTGCGTACCATCTGTATAAGCTGCATCTGGATAAAATTTTCTGGTGATTGGAATAAAGTAATCAAAAGTTATAGCATTTGGAACCAAGATAGCCTTTTTGTTGAGACCTTGACGCCCCCTCATGGGCATTTTTAAAATTGTTTCACCATGAAGAATATCTTGTCATAAAAGCAATAGATTAAGTTCATTTTGGGCTCATTTTAATTGTATTAATATGCTGTAAAAAATGAAGTGCCATTTTCAATGATTTTTGAATGTTTCATGAGATGTATGATGTTTTTGACACATTGCAGTACATAGTACAAAAAAGTATTTTATAGATTATGAAAAGAATTATTCTATTTATCAGCAAATAACTCAGCAATACTTAGGAGTTTTTCAAATTGGCTACATTCGCTGTAAAGTTCAGACTCTAAGCTTTCAAATGACACCAATTTTGAAAAAAATGATAATGAATATTTTTGCAGCTAGGTGGCGCCCGTGGGCGGTACACTCCGGTTTAGAACGACTAGTCAGCACTTGTTCTGAGTTAATCGAAGTGGTTGGATGCTTTAAAAAGCTGAGATTCTAAACTTTAAGATGATACATATTTTGTGTTATTCCACGTTTGAAAACGAACACGGACGGTTCCGGGAAAATTGGAAAACACTTTGCACCCAGGAAGGATGAGAGACTTGATTTTTAGCCAAGTATGCATCACTTCGTGAGGAATATCTCGTGATCAAAGCAATGGATTATGTTGTGTTTGGGCTCTTTGTAATCGTGAGAATCTCCTGTCAATAAAGATGTTTTTCACAATCCATGCATGTTTCATTGAGTTATAAGCTGAAACGTCACATCAAAACAACATAGCATCACTGCTATTGCTACTTCATAGATGCGCCTCTGGTATTTTTTGTGTTAGAACGCCATAAGGAATATCTTTAGATCTGAGTGATGGATTATGGTGAGTTTGGGCTCTTTTTAATCTTAACAATCTGCTGTAAATAATGCTTCATTGAGTTATGAGTAAGAACGCGACATAAGTGCTACATCTATAATAAAGATCTATGTGCGCATTTGGGGGTTCGTGTGTTACAACTCCGCGAGGAATATCTTTAGATCTGAGTGATGGATTATGCCGAGTTTTGGCTCTTTTTAATCGTGAGAGTCTGCTGAAAATTTCTACGATCTGTGCATGCTTCGTGAAATTATAAGTGAAAACCAATCGCGAGTGCTTCATGAGTATATACTAGGATAGGTGCGTCTGAGGTATTTTTGTGTTAGAACGCCATGAGGAAATATCTTTAGATCTGATTGATGAAATATATTACGTTTGGGCTCTTTTTAATCGTGAGCTCCTTCTGTAAATAACGGTGTGTCATTTTTCATGATCGATGTATGTTTCATGAAGATACGAGTAAAAAGGTCAAGTCTAAGCTACCTTGCTTGGCTACGTGAGTCTGTGGATTTTGTGTGTGTTAGAACTCCATGAGAAATATCTTTAGTTCTGAGTGATGGATTGTGTTGAGTTTGGACTCATTTTAATTGTAAGCATCTGCTGTAAATAATGATGTGTCATTTTCCACAATTGGAGCATGTTTCATGAAGTTACAAGTGGAAATGTGTCTAAAATTCAGCATCCATATATGGGTTACCTATGGGTCTCTTGAGGGGCTTATTTTACAAAAACCTTGTTAAGTTTACTAAAAAGCCTGAAACAATTAAAGAAAGGGTTAAAGAAACTGGAAGAAAACAAAACTAGAGGTATTTCTCATTTCATGGAAGGAGAGCCCGATTGCATACAGAGAGGCCTTAAAAGCTGCTAGATCTGCTTATTTTTTCAACCCTATTAGAAGAAAATAAACAAAACCTTAGGTATTTATTTGAAACAGTAGCTAAACTAACGAAAAATAAAGCTTCAAGCCCAGAAGTTTCCAAGCAGCACAGCAGTAATGACTTTATGAACTTCTTCACTTATAAGATTGATAATATCAGGGAGAAAATTATAACTATGCAACCGTCTACTACAGTATCGCATCAGGCAGTGCATTGTAGTCTCCCTAAGGAAAAATTCGATCCATTCATTGCTATAGGAGAGGAAGAATTTTCTAAACTCGTTAAATCATCTAAATTGACGTATGTTAGACCCTATACCGACTAAGCTACTGAAAGAGATGCTTCCAGAGGTCATAGATCCTCTTCCTAATATCATTAATTCATCTTTGTCATTAGGATACGTATCAAAAACTTTTAAGCTGGCTATGGCTAACTGCTTGTTAAAAAAACGCAACTTGATCGTACAGAATTAGTCAATTACAGGCCGAATCCGAATCTACCTTTTCTGTCAAAGATACTAGAAAAGGCGGTATCCTCACAATTATGTTCCTTTTTAGAAAGAAATGATATCTGCAAGGATTTTCAGTCAGGATTTAGACCGTACCATAGGACTGAGACTGCTCTCATTAGAGTTACAAATGATTTGCTCTTATCATCCTATCGTGGTTGTATCTCGCTATTAGTGTTACTCGATCTTAGTGCTGCATTTGATAGTATTGATTTTCTAAATAGACTCGAAAATTATGTTGGTATTAGTGGAATTGCATTAGCATGGTTTAAATCATACTTATCTGACCGTTATCAGTTTGTAGCAGTAAATGAAGAGATGTTTTATCGATCACAAGTTCAGTATGGCGAACCACAAGGCTCAGTACTAGGACCGTTGCTGTTCACTCTGTACATGCTACCCTTGGGAGATATCATTAGGAAGCATGGAATTAGTTTTCACTGTTATGCTGATGATACTCAGCTCTATATTTATTCACGCCCTGACGAAACTTACCAATTCACAAAATTAACTGAATGCATAGCTGATATAAAAAATTGGATGACTAGTAATTTCCTAATACTTAATTCTTAAAAAAACTTTCAAAAAACTTCTTCACATAATACTGTCTAGTGGACTTCCGGTTAAAGGGCTAATAGAGTAGAGTAGTGTTGTGTCTTGCTGGAATTCATCTTCCAGAATCTGACAGTAAGTTTTGGGAGTTCATTTTTAGTCCATCTCTGCAAAACGGACTTCAGGGTTAGGAGATGGGCTAAAAATAAACTCCCAAAACATATTAAAACGTATTCTGAAAGATGAATTCTTCAAATAGTGGTAGAAGAGGATGTGGTGCTGGTCCTTCAAGAGTCACTCTCAATCTGTCTGTCTATAAAGCCTATAAAAAAACAGTCTTCATGTATTTTACTACACTTCAGCTTGTGATTCTTGCTTGTGGGTCATTTTTTAGGATTCTTTACCTAACCTAAATCTCTGAGACCCTGACACCTTGCACTTCTGGAGACTCCAGGTAGGTGGCAGTTCTAGAAAAAGACTTAAGACTCGGCGCTGGAGACTTAAGGGTTCCTGATGTTTTGTTTAGTTTAGTTTAGTTTGTTTATTTATAAAGCGCATTTCAACAGTCACAGGACTGACCAAAGTGCTGTACAATCATTAAATAGAACATAGCATAACGGTTAAAATACACAACAACTGAGAGGTTACATGTATAGTATTAGACAATTGAATTTTAGACATATATTCAACATCAAATTAAAATTTATAGGCTACAGAAGAGAGGACACTTAGATGGTATTAAAAGCTAAGGAGAATAGATGAGTTTTCAGTAGGGATCTGATGGTTTCACACTTAATTCTTCACCTTAATTCTTAATTCTTTTGCAGTTAACATGTGTCTTTTCTTCTCCACCTGTTTTTGTCTGACCCTACTGACCCAATGAGTATTTCACTTTCCATTGGTCATGCCTTAACTGCAATCTCTAGTATTGCATTAGTATTGTATCCTTCTCATGGGGATTTAATAATTTTTGACTTTTATGTCTGAATTAAATCTCTTTTTTGGCTTATTTTATCTGTAAAAGAAAACTTGCCTAATAATTATGGACACCTGAATATAAGGCGTTTTTTTTATTTCCAGCCTTCATGAACAATTATATATCTCTTATAAATGATTAAATACAAAATTAATAGTAGTTATTACGATTAATGTGGTTTGGAATTGGTAAAATGTGCCTGGAAAAAAATACGATCAGAAAATCAACGTGCCTAATAATTCTGCACGTACTGTATTTGGAACCAGAATGCTTTCTGCCAGTTCAATGCTTTCCTGTTTCGTTAACTTCTCAGAATGGTTAATACCAACGTGTTAGGGGATGGGAACCTGCACCTAGTGTCCTGGAACACCAAGGGGATGAACAGTGCCGTCAAAGCTAGAAAGATTTTAGCACATTTACGGGATCTTAAGGCAGATATTATGTTTCTACAAGAAACTCACCTGCGAACGGTAGATATACTCCGTACCTGTTTCATTCTAAATTCTCTCAGAGAGCTCGCGGGGCTGCTATCATTATTCATAAAAGAGTTATGTTTGAACACACTGAGACTATTTATAGATCCAAATGGCCATTTTGTTATGGTCTCGGGCAAGCTCCGTAACATACCAGTAATTTTAGCTTCCATATACGCCCCCAACTGGGACAATGATGAGTTTTTCGTTAAGTTTTTTTCAAGCTTACCCAAAGTAGATGAACATCATATAATTATCAGAGGGGATTTTAACTTGGTTCAAGATGTATCCATGGACAGGTCTTCCTCAAAACAGTCTACTCTAACAAAATCAGCCAACGTGGTGCTAAACAACGCCTCTCAACTGGGACTCTCTGACCCTTGGAGATTTAAAAACCCTCAAGGCAAGGCTTTTTCATTCTTTTCTCATGTTCATCATACATTTTCTAGAATAGATTTATTTTTGGTAGATAATAAATTGTTACACTCTACTACACATTAGTGGTCTCTGATCATGCCCCAGTATCTATTGACGTAACTTTGCCACCTAACAGACCGTCACCCCCACCCTGGAGATTCAACTCCTCCAGACTATCAGATTGCGCATTCAAAGATTTCCTTTCCTCGCAGATTCATTTTTACCTCGAACTCAATCAGACTCCAGACATTACCATTCACACCTTATGGGAGGCTTTCAAAGCATTCATTCGTGGCCAGGTAATTTCATATTCCTCACAAGTGAGGAAAGCCAAAAAACTTAGACTATCTACAATAGCTGACGAACTGTCTAAGTTAGATGTCTCTTATGCCTCTTCCCCTTCGCCTGTCCTCTATGCTAAAAGAGTTCAATTACATTCAGAATTCAACTTTCAGTTGACAGATCTAATAGAGAGACAGCTCAGGCAATGTAGAGAGCATTTTTTTGAGCATGGAGACAAGGCTGATAAGCTCTTGGCCTACCAGGCTTGATTGGCTAGTACTTCAAGATGGATTTCTGGTATCAGATCCCCAACAGGTGAATTAGTAACGGAACCGGCTGAAATTTACCTGGTTTCTCAGACTATTATGCTAGACTGTACACTTCAGAAAGCTCTCCCAATAATACTACAAATTTAGATCTTCTCAACTTGCTTGAATATCCCACAATTGATGAAAATACTGCTAAGAATCTAGGCGACCCAATCACAGAATCAGAGATACAGGTAGCAATTAATTCTATGAAACCGGGAAAATCTCCTGGCCCTGATGGCTTTACTGTTGAGTTTTATAAAGCTTTTGATCCCCTTTTAGTTCCTACTTTAGCAAAGCTTTTCAATGACTCCTTTAAGGTGGGCTGCCTTCCTCCTACTTTATCCAAGGTCTCTATTTCTTTGCTCCTTAAAAAGGATAAAGATTCTATGTCTTGCGGTAGTTATAGACCAATATCACTTCTGAACGTAGATTTTAAAATTCTGGCTAAAGTTTTATGTTTTCACCTTGAACGTGTATAACCATGTTTAATTGTCCATGACCAGACAGGCTTCACCCCAGGAAGTCTTTTTTTTAACACTAGAAGGCTTCTCAACATTCTCTCTTCCCGCCCATCAGACTTGCCCGAAATTATTGTCTCTGGATGCTGAGAAGGCCTTCAATAGGGTGGAATGGGGTTATTTGTTTTTTATTTTGGGAAAGTTTGGGTTTGATTCTAATTTTATCTCCTGGGTCCGACTTCTTTACTCCTCTCCTATGGTATCTGTACATACTAATGGCATAAGATCACCATATTTCTCGCTTCAGCGTGGGACACGACAGGGATATGCCCCCTTTCTCCCTTAATTTTTAATCTAGCCATAGAACCTTTAGCTATATGGTTCCACAGCCACAATGGCTTTGAGGGAATTTTTCGCCATGGTTTAGTTCACAAGTTCTCTCTTTACGCTGACGACCTTTTATTATATGTCTCAAACCCTGCTGCCTCTCTACCCCCAGTTTTGGATATCCTAGAAAAATGTAGTCAACTAACTGGCTACAAGATAAATTTACAAATAAGTGACGTTTATAAATAAGCAAATAAGTTTGGTTAACTCTGAAGCTAAAAAACTTCCACGATCACTCTTACCCTTCAAGATTGTGCCTGATGGTTTCAGATACCTGGGGGTCTTCTTTAAGAAGTCATATTATAATCTATTTGCTAAAAATTTTCAACCGCTTGTGAACAAGTCCAAACTAGATATGTGTAGGTGGGCCTCTCTCCCTTTATCCCTTGTAGGTCGCATTAACTTGGTCAAAATGGTTATTCTACCCAAATATATGTACCTCTTTCAACACTTACCTATTTGTATTAGTAAATCTTGCTTTACTGGCTTTGACAGTCTTTTGCGTTCATTTCTATGGGGGAATAAACCCGTTCGCCTTAAGAAATCAATTCTGCAACTTCCTAAAGCTAAAGGAGGCCTTGCATTTCCCAACATCAACAAGCTCCTTTTTTGGAACAAAGATATCTACTCTGAAAGTCCTCCTTGGGTGCATTTGGAAATGTCATCAATGAAAAGCACTCTCTATTCAGTTGTCTGTTCTCAGCTTCCCTTAGATGTAAACAGAGTTTCAGATAATCCAGTAGTCACCAGCTCCCTTAAAATTTGGGTCTAATTTAGGAAACATTACGGTTTACATAGAGGCTCCACTTATATGCCTCAATAATTCGGTAGATCGGGTCGCGATTCTGTAGTTCTAATGAGACATAAGAAACCTACAAATTTGACTTGGCTTACGGCAAGCATTACAATAGTCATTATATAGTTTTTCTTCGTTTCTGATGTCGCAATACATCATACTTTTATAAAATCATGCATCATACTCTACCTTGTCTGTGGATATCGTTCATTCCAAAGCCGGTGCTGGATAAACAGTGGGAGTGCGTGCGACAGTAGGCTGCGGTAGGCTAAATGATTTATGACAGCGGTAATGGACAATTCCGCTTACAACCTGTAGGGTGACCGAAGAGGAAAAGTTCCATAGTGTTGCTTTAAGATTAGTGACCTCTGTGAGAAGGGAGTATTTGTCTCTTTCTCCTTCTTATCTAAAAAGTATAACCTACCCAGTCATCACTTATTTCGGTTCTTTCAAATCAGACACTTCATACAGAAGCAGTTCCCCTACTTTCCCAATCGTCCCCCTGAAACAAAAATGTATCACTTTCTTGCTTTAAATGCCAACCACAGGCAATTAATCTCAGTCATTTATAATTTAATAATTCTATTAATTCAGACCTTAATGCACTCTCAAACACGCTCAAAGAGACCTAGGAGCAAGACCTCTGTGTTACTATTACAGAGGAGCTATGGCATAACATCTTGAACCAGGTACATACCTCTTCCATATGTGGCACACTTGGCTTAATACAATGTAAAATACTGTTCAGGGCGCACTTAACCAATGCCAAATTGGCAAATAAAAATTCCAGACAAGAGTGCTGCCTGCAACCGTTGTAAGCATTCACCTGCCAACCATCTGCACGGTTTGGACTTGCCCACAGCTGGTAATCTTTTGGTCTAATGTATTTCAGACGCTTAAAAAAGCTCTCAACATTAATATTGACCCTGATCCAATTATAGCCCTATTTGGGGTCTCCCCTATGCCTGATTTACTTCCCTGAGATTGTAAAGTCATTGCTTTTACAACGATCTTGGCCAGACGGACCATCCTTCTTAAGTGGATGCATGCTTCTCCTCCAACACATTACAGGTGGACACAGGACATTTTCTACTGTATTGGACTTGAAAAGTTAAGATACTCACTCTCTGGTTCACTTAAATCCTTTCACAAGACTTGGGATCCCTTTTTAAATGGCATTAAGGGTTTACCTTGTGCACCTGTAACTGGCAATGTTACATAATTTTCGTGTATTAGAAGGATCTTTGTAGGGGGAATTTAATTATTATTATTATTATTATATTTATTTTTTTCATATTTATGTTGCTTCCTTGTCTTTTTTTTTTTTTTCTTGTTTTTTCTTGAGCTGTTGGATGGGGGGATGGGGTGGGGGATCATGTAAGGGATTAATAATGGACAGTATCTTACTGTCTACTGTTTATGATGTCTTATTCTGTACTGTCACTGAAAACCAATAAAAAGATTTGGAGTATAACCTAGAATACTGTCTAACACTTGATGGCTACTCTGTCAAGTCTTCGTCGTCGGTTAGGAACCTGTAGTCAGGGGGCCAATTCTGAAAAGGGCTTCAGTTAAGACTTTTGCGGACATGTTTTGGTACAAGCTGTCACCCTATTTTTTTAGTTAGAAGACACCCATAGGTAAGATATTAGGGTGGTTGTCAAGCTGAATTTTTTGTTTTCCTGCTCAACACGACATGCCAACAGTAAATGTTGAATATCTCCACAACCACAAGGACCATATTCATAAAAATGGTATCAAATGAAAGCCAACACTCATGGGATGTCTGCTGAAGTGTCAGATTGAACATTTATTGTACAGTGTAAGAGACAACAGAACTAGAACATGAAAAAAACAATCTCCACCTAAAGAGAACCAGTTTTCAAAGTGAATATCAGCTTGGAAACATAACCTAGTATCCCAAAACCTCAATCAGTCAATCAGTACCCATATCTATGGGAATGAGTCAAGCCAAGTTTAAAGCTTGTAGGGAGAGACAGTGCAATGCTGCACAAGTTATAATACTTTAATGTCAAGGCGGAAATTTAGAACTGTAGATGATGGTCTATGGTGCTATTTGACTTAATAAGTGTACCAGGTTGTAACACAAATTATATTTAATTCACATATCACTATAGTTATTAATTCCATCCTAACAAAACTGCTCTCTCACTTCTTTAGGGTTAGGGGTTAGTAACTAGTTAGTAGTAATAACTATGTAATAGTCGTATGGCAAAGGTATGTTTTTCCCCATCAAAGCAGTGGCTCTCAGGTTGGCAGAGGTTGGCTCTTAGGTTGTCAGTCTCATCCCTTTGAGACTGAATGGATTGAATAAGCAAGGTCAAGCTAAGCGCAATGCAAATAATGGTGTGTGTCCATTATATTGCAAAAATATTGCACAATATTATACTACAATAATCTCTAGAAAGAGCACAAAGACACCACTTCCTGAAAAATCACTTCAATCAAAGGCTTTATCTTGGCTGTATTTTCCATATTTGTCTTGACAAATGAAACATTTTTCCCAATCAATATCTCTTCCTATTTTTTTTTTCCTTTGGACGCTAGGCTTACAGCTCCCTCTGGATCCATGTTATCTCATCTGAAGGCAAAGAATTTTTTCACTACACTAGTCTGATTGGTTTCTGAGTGGATCACTACAATGTTCTCTGACATAAGCTGAGGGCTTTGCTATCTAACAAACTTATTAACACTTTTAGCTATAGAAGACTGTAAAATAGGCTGCTGTGCAGCAAATAAATTAAAAACATAATATTTCCATTACACATCTGCACAAAACTTAATTTACCAATTAGTAAGTAAGCTAGTAATTATGAAAGTAAATTAGCCTAGCTATACACTCACCTAAAGGATTATTAGGAACACCTGTTCAATTTCTCATTAATGCAATTATCTAATCAACCAATCACATGGCAGTTGCTTCAATGCATAGGGGTGTGGTCCTGGTCAAGACAATCTCCTGAACTCCAAACTGAATGTCAGAATGGGAAAGAAAGGTGATTTAAGCAATTTTGAGTGTGGCATGGTTGTTGGTGCCAGACGGGCCGGTCTGAGTATTTCACAATCTGCTCAGTTACTGGAATTTTCACGCACAACCATTTCTAGGGTTTACAAAGAATGGTGTGAAAAGTGAAAAACATCCAGTATGCGGCAGTCCTGTGGGCGAAAATGCCTTGTTGATGCTAGAGGTCAGAGGAGAATGGGCCGACTGATTCAAGCTGATAGAAGAGCAACTTTGACTAAAATAACCACTCGTTACAACCGAGGTATGCAGCAAAGCATTTGTGAAGCCACAACACGCACAACCTTGAGGCGAATGGGCTACAACAGTAGAAGACCCCACCGGGTACCACTCATCTCCACTACAAATAGGAAAAAGAGGCTACAATTTGCACGAGCTCACCAAAATTGGACAGTTGAAGACTGGAAAAATGTTGCCTGGTCTGATGAGTCTCGATTTCTGTTGAGACATTCAGATGGTAGAGTCAGAATTTGGCGTAAACAGAATGAGAACATGGATCCATCATGCCTTGTTACCACTGTGCAGGCTGGTGGTGGTGGTGTAATGGTGTGGGGGATGTTTTCTTGGCACACTTTAGGCCCCTTAGTGCCAATTGGACATCGTTTAAATGCCACGGCCTACCTGAGCATTGTTTCTGACCATGTCCATCCCTTTATGACCACCATGTACCCATCCTCTGATGGCTACTTCCAGCAGGATAATGCACCATGTCACAAAGCTTGAATCATTTCAAATTGGTTTCTTGAACATGACAATGAGTTCACTGTACTAAAATGGCCCCCACAGTCACCAGATCTCAACCCAATAGAGCATCTTTGGGATGTGGTGGAACGGGAGCTTCGTGCCCTGGATGTACATCCCACAAATCTCCATCAACTGCAAGATGCTATCCTATCAATATGGGCCAACATTTCTAAAGAATGCTTTCAGCACCTTGTTGAATCAATGCCACGTAGAATTAAGGCAGTTCTGAAGGCGAAAGGGGGTCAAACACAGTATTCGTATGGTGTTCCTAATAATCCTTTAGGTGAGTGTATGTCTGGTAAGTATATAGCTAGTTGGAAAACAGTTTAGCTTACCTGTTTCTAGCAACATTTGATGGTAGAATGGTAGAATCTTGAGGTAAATGTTTGTGTAGACAAATAGATCAAGTTAATCTGTTGTGTGATTGTGTGATTCACTCCTTTATAAAGTTTTGTTCACACTGTACTGTTGACACCTGCTGTGATCATCTTCTCTGGATCTGCTGCCTCAATCTGCTGCCAAATCACAGCTGTGCTGACACAACAGTGACCCTTGTGGTGTGATACCCTTGTGGTATTTATTGATTATTATTTTTTAATGATCATGCTTGCACATAAGTTGGATTATATTGCACATTTGCCCAAAATTACAATAGGTAACATGGAAGAAAATGGAAGCACTTTGGGAAAAAAATCCGCTTTTACCACTTTTAAGAATATAGTGTTAAAATGGACAAAAAAAAAACATTTTCTAAGCTGACAACCTGGCTAGAACACATGTTGAGGGGTTAAATATTAATACTGGATAGGTTGTATACTCGTACCAAAAAGTGTCCAACAAAGTTTTAATATCAGTTTTGGCCCCCTGACTACTGGGTGTGCTCTTTGATACCAATCTTTCATTTGAAAGTCACATGTTTAGTATCTGTAAAACCGCATTTTTCCATCTTAGAAATATATCTAAATTATGTCATGCTCTTTCATTGACAGATGCGGAACAATTAGTTCATGCGTTCATGACATCAAGGCTAGATTATTGTAATGCTTTTATGGGTGGTTGCCCTGCACGCTTAATAAACAAATTACAGCTGCTCCAAAACGCAGCAGCTAGAGTTCTTACCAGAACCAGGAACTATGACCATATTAGCTCCCTTCTGTCAACACTGCATTGGCTCCTTATTAAACATCGTATAAATTTTTAAATATTGCTGATTAATTACAAAGCACTAAATGGTTTAGCTCCGCAGTACTTGAGCGAGCTCTTAACGCATTATAGTCCTTCACATCTATTGCAATCTCAAAATTCCGGCCAGTTAATAATACCTAGAATATCAAAATCGACTGCTGGCGGTAGATCCTTTTTCTATTTAGCACCATAAGCAGACACACTCTGTCATTTCAAATCTAGTCTAAAAAAACATCTCTTTGACCTAGCATACACACAACGCATTATAGACTTCTATAATTCAATGTTAGGCGGCATAGATTAGGTCAGCCGGAACCAAGGAAACTAGCCATAAATCCTGATGTACTCGTTACATCATAAGAAGAATGGTGTCTACGCTAATATTAGTCTCTCTATTTATCCCGAGGTTTACCGATGTCCGTCGGATCCAGGCTGTATCCAGATCTGATGAAGGACCTGCGCCTGGACGCAACACCAATGTAGTTCTGAAGTGTCAACTAGTCTCTCCCCAGTGAAGGCCTCCCTTCCCTCCCTTTACCTCTCTACAGATAAAGCGTTGTTGGGATAATTCCGGTTCGCGTGGCTACGCGGAAGCGATAAAAATTCTGTATTAGAAATTTTAAGGCCAGACAAGTAGTTTGTTGAGGGTTGGTTTGAAGGGAAGGACTACACGCCTGTGCACTACATGCCTGCGCACATATATTCAAACGTGCATACCTATAGACTGAACTCGTAATACGCATGTGCACGCCAGCATTCTCACAGGTTGGTGTTTTTAACGTTTGCGCAGAGAGAACTTAAAAGTTTTCTGTTAAAACGGTGTCGTGTTAGCGGCCCCTAAGTTAATAACTAATGATCGCTGCGGAAGTGAATCAATCAAAACTAACTTTAGCTGGACAATAACTTTATTCTAGAGCTGCTATAAAGCCAAAACAATCTCAGTTACTTTAATTTCCTATTATCACTGTAAAGCCGCTTTGGAACAATCTACATTGTTAAAAGCGCTATATAAATGAAGATGACTTGACTTGACGTAAGACTTAACGGTTCTTTTTTTGCAACACCACGCAATGCAGGATTGTCAGATGACACAGTTTGTGGCATTGTCGCTCAGGCTTGTTGGCTGCATATCTCAGTGTGTTTTAAGGTTGTGTGTCAATTTGTTTTGCAGCACTGATGCCCCTTTTGGACTTATGCACAGTTCAGCCTGATGCTGCAGTGTCTTCTCATGCATTCTTTGGACCTTCAATCCAAATTGGGTAATGCATTCTATCTCTTGCACACACTCTATTCATTAAAGTATTAGATCTGACTATTAAAGTAGTCAGATCCAAAGTTATCTTATTGACACAGAGCCGTAGCAGCATGTATGAAGGTGATGCAGTTGTATTTAATTTCACTGCGCCCTTTAGGCAGCCTCCTGCACTCTCAGAGTTAGTGTCTCTGTATGTGGGCCGCTGTCACAGCCTGTGGAAAGAGGCCGGACAGATGCTCTGGTTGGAGGAGAATGTCAAAAAAGTGCTAAAGAGGGTCGACACACACGACCCTTATGTGGAGGACTGCCAAAACAAGTAAGAAACCAATGAGTTTTCTTTCCAGTTGTGTTTTTGTGCCTTTTTTAAAGTTTGTGGATTTGCTGATGCTTAATTTACCTTCTCAATATCAGATTACACTTCTATCTTCATCCTGATAGAATGAAAGGTCATGCTGACCAGGAGAAATATGATCATGAATGTCTGTCTTTTTCTGGCTCCATTGACATTTGGCTTTAACATGTTTTACTCTGAATAATAGTAATAATAATAATAATTATTATTATTATTATTATTATTATTATTATTATTATTATTATAAAAGTGTAGAGTGATTATGACATAGAGAGACTACAAGTCAGATATGCAGGCATTACTAAAATATCAAGACTCAAATGGGCAGCCAGGGTCACAAACATTCACATTTCCAACAATGAGGGTAGGCAGAGACCAAGGAGAGGAGAGCAATGGTCTAGGAAGAAGTACGGTACCTGGGGAAGGAAAGATCGAGGGCTGTGGAGCTAGCATCCCAGGGAGCCTGCAAGCTTTGTGGGGAGAGGGGCACCATGGCTGCATTGGGAAAAGGCCTAATCATTGGAAATGAATGTAGACCTGGGGGAAGGCTGCGGTTCTCCCAGGTTGTCCAGACAACACTAAGGCCATTTCTGGTTCGGTGGTCTGAGAAGGTGAAGATCATCCTGATCAAACTTATGGTCTCATGGGAAGACGGATGGGGCCAAGCCTTTGAAAGAAAGAGCACCAAATACCTGTAGTCTTTTGCAACGATGATGGGAAAAAGGATGGCTGTTCCCAGATGAGTTTGGTTGTAGAGGATTCCCTTGCCAGTTCGCTGGAGAATGTTTATAGCCCTTTGAATGATAGGAAAATAGAAGAGAACAGTTTGAAGGATGGAAAGTGGCAACAGAAAGAGCCTCTTTATGGCTAAGGAACAGGAAAAAGGAGCCAAGATGGAAGTCAGGAGGAGGAGATGAGCAGCGATTTTGCCACCTCTGCCGACCCAGTAACTGGCGGATGGTATGGTTCAGGATTGAAACACCCAGTGAACGTTGTATACCATCTGACAACATCAACCCCTCCTGGCCAAGGCTACATTCACAGAAAGTGAATGTGAATGTACATTCACTTTCACAGAAAGAGAATGTAGGAAAGTGTAGGAAATTTCACAGAAAGTGAATGTAGGAGAAGCATCTTTTAGATGTTTTATTTCCATAATTCATATGACAAGATTAAAGATGAAATCCACTTTATAATGATAATAAAAGATAAAAATGAGTGTACATAAAATGCATTAGATTATTAAAACAATTTGCTATTTAAAAGGTAAAGTAAAAATATATGTTTTTGCTTACTTTTTGTGTTGGGTGCCTCTTTTTACTCGTGTGAGAATCATTGATTGGAAAGAGATGATGAGAATGTTGATGTTCTTCTGTGGGTCTTTACTGGACAGGAGGAAGCAAAGATACCAGAGTGCTCCCAGGAACATCCATAGACATGTGCTGATGTCTGAGATAAAGGAGGCAACAGCTACTCTTCCTCTAGTAAGAGACATACCTCAGCTACACCTTCATACAGTGGCAGTAATAATGCAGTAATCAAAACGTACTCTATTTGACACCACATGTAATTGAGCCATTGTTGATCTGGAAGGAATTTTTTGGTGTCAACGTCAATTTATATAGCGCTTTTTACAATACAGATTGTTTCAAAGCAGCTTTACAGAGATAACAGGAAAATAATGCAACAAAGTTTGTTTCCAGAAGAAAATAGCGTCACAGTCCAGCTTAAGTAAGTGCAGTGATGTTTCATTTTTGCTGTAAAAAAGTTATTAATTTACTTCATTTATATATATAGCCGCTCTGGAGAAAACCATGATGTCATCTTCCAGCTCAGCTCAGTTCAGTTCTCATATAATGGTGTCATTGCAGGCAGATCAATATTATTGTTGAATATTAAATTAAATGTTAAATTTAATGTGACTACACAAAGCTACTTGTGGAGAAACAATGTTTTGGGTAATTATGTGAATTGTGCTTTAGTTCTGCTATTCTGCACAGATGGATCTGATATTTTGTGGCGCACTAGTTTTCCCATGGTTACAACAAGTGATCATCTTATCACTAATGACATCAAAAATCCCCCCACAAAATAAATAAAATCAATAAATAACTAAATAAAGATGGATATCTGAAAAATGTCTGAGCATACATGTCACTGTTTTGACTTGATAACATGATTTTTTAAAAAATATTCGGTAACACTTTATAATAACTGCACACTATTAATCATCAGTTAAGCATTAATAAACAGTTAATTCGTCTTAATTTAATTTATAAAGCATTAATAGACATTAATAAGCAGTTTATAAATACAGCTCTAAATGCTTTATACTTGATTTATAAGCATATCTATAATGTATTTAATAATTGTATTTTCATACTTTATTAATGATCAATTTATCATTTCTAAATGAAGTATAGCATTATTTACAAACCAGTTACATTATTTACCATTATTTACAAACTAGGTGTTGTCATTGATTAATAAGATCACTTAGAAAGTGTAAGTAAATGTGGTAAATTCCGGTAGTTATAAAGCATTTAGTAGTGGTCAGTTCATTATTTGTGAGCTCATCTAAAGTGAGGACTAGTTATGCTTTGTAAAGCATTTATAAAGGAGATTTAAAGGCTCATTTCTCTTCTAAACAGAAAAAGGGAACAAACACAACTCACTGATACAGAACATAGAAATATTAACAGCCTTTAAATCTCCTTTATAAATGCTTTACAAGGCATAACTAGCCCTCACTTTAGATGAGCTCACAAAAATAGTTAACTACTAAATGCTTTATAACTACCTGAATTAACCTTGAATTACAGTAGAAATACATGTTACTAAAGCATTTATTAACACACTAAGTAACTATTACTATATGTCTGAATATGTATTTAAACAGTTTATTAATCATTTACTCATACTTTCTAAGTGAACTAATGAACCACTAACAACTCCTAAATAACCTTTTTTTTAAATAATGCAATACTTCATTTATAAATGATAAATTGATCATTAATAAAGTATGAAAATACAATTATTAAACACATTATAGATATGCTTATAAATCAAGAACAAAGTATTTATAGCTATATTTATAGCTGTATTTATAAACTGCTTATTAATGTCTATTAATGCTTTATAAATGACGAATTAACTGTTTACTAATGCTTAACTAATGATTAATAGCATGCAGTTATTATAAAATGTTACCAAATATTCTTTTTTAGTTATATTAGGACAGATCAGACGCACAATTATTTATTATATTTATTAAATAATCCACCTTAGAGTCGTAAGACCCAAGCAGAGTACGAAAAGTCTGGTCTCCCAGATCATGATAAACTTTTGTTCCCCTTATGACGCTTACCAGGAAAACTGGTGACCTTCCTCGACATCAAAAGAGATGCCATGGAGAAAAATGGCCACATGTGAAACAAAATAGGCCACGGGAAAGACTATAACATATAACACGCATGAAAAATGGCTTTTCTTCACTTAATTCATTGAAAAACTACCCTAGCATGAATAAACATCTTTTTCCACAGCAATATTACAGATGTTAAATCACTGTAGTAATATATGTCTGCATTATGTAACACGTCTTAATTAAAAATGTTCATTAACTAGAACATTGTATGAAAATATTTCAAAGTGATTTACGTCATTTTGTAATACATATTGTATTTATCGGCTTTAGAAACATTCCAATAAACTGCTAATAGGGATTAGAAGTGAAAAGGGGAGACAATTATATTTAAAAGCATCCTTGTTATAAACCTGAAAACAAGATTCTTAGTGCATCTTATCTTAACACCTATGTTTAGTAAAGGTTTAAGTGGATATTTGCATTGTACTTAGTCGTGGAAAAACCGTCTGTATGAATTTCTAGATGATTCTTTCGATAATTTTTCCTGGAGCTGGCGATGCTCAAGTGAAGAAGGTAGTGTTGAAAGTTGCTTTGAATTTTTCTGGGATGAAACAAAGAAAGACTAACTTCGGAGATGTTATTCTGACTCTGAATAAAGTGTGAGACCTGGAAAAAGTCCTGCAATGTTGAGGCTCCTACTGTCTTCCCTTCACCACTGGACTGACTGAGATAGTGTTCTATAAGAACAAATAAAGAAATTAGCAATAGCTCAAATAAATATAACTGAGTTCAAGAAATCAAATGCAATCAAATGCAAAATAACATTGCATAGTTTTCTTTTTATAAAAAAATGGATTAGCTAAAAAATAGTTACAAAAGTTATTCAGTCAAGATCAGTGAGTAATTTTCTCTTTGTCCTTTGTTGTTTAATTAACAGCAGCAGGGATATTAAGCTGCTGTCACTTTAAGTACATTCACCTGAGTTTGATTCTGTGTTCACTGCTGGCAGACAAAGGCATTTCCTAGAGAGTCTACCTTTATTGTGTGTCATGGAGCAGTTAAAGACCTCCTTGCTTAATTTGTTACACTGTTCTGGAGTGTTATTATGTTATACATACAGAATACATTTATATCTGGGAGAGCCTGTACTCAAAACTGGTCTGTGGGTTAAACTTAAACAAATCTTCTTCTTTTTTTTTTCTTCTTTTTTTTTTTACTAAATGGCTAAATGCGTTTTCCATAACCTAAATGCACATTTTGGCAGACACGAACCTACAGAAAAATAGCACAAGACCTACATAAGTGTGATGCAGAGTCAGAGACGTTCGGATCCATTTGCAGTATTTATTGAGAATGGTCAAACAGGCAAGGGTCAGAGTACAGCGTAGACAACAACGAAGAGAATCCAAGAACATAAACAATACCAGGCAGAGATCAAGGCAGGCGGCAATCCAGAATCAGAGACGGTAAACAGGCAGAAGGTCAGGGCAGGCGGCAGACAAGGAATCAGGTGTCGATAAACAGTCAAGGTCCAATACACGGAGAGACAACAGTAGAATAACGCTAGGAGATGTTAGCCGAGGCAGAACAAGACTTCGCAATGAGGGAGAGTCAGGCAACAGTTTATATAGAGAGGTGAAATAGGAAACACCTGTGCAGGTAATCAGACCTAGGTACGGGGCTTATGGGAAGTGAAGTTCAATATTCCGGTGAAGGTGTTCGCTGATGAGTGGAGAGAGCCACAGAGGTGCGATCCGTGACAGAGCCCCCCTCCTGCGAGCGGCTCCTGAAGCGAGGACAGGTGCGACGCCGAGGTCTTCCACGGGGTCTGGGGGCAGGTCTTGTTGGGTGGTTTCGATGAAACTCGGAGGTAAGTGAAGGATCCAATATGTCCTGTGATCTCACCCAGGATCTTTCCTCGGGACCATACCCCTCCCAGTCGATAAGGTACTGTAACTCCCTGCCTCGGCGTCTGGAATCGAGGATCTCCTTCACTCGGTAAGCCTCCTCGCCCTCGATGATGATTGGAGGGGAGCTCTCCTCCGCAGCCTCGTCCTGGTCCCTCTCTCCACTCGGATCACCGGCCGGTTTGAGTAATGAAACATGAAAAGTAGGAGAGATGCGATAAGTGGGTGGTAATGCAAGACGGTATGACACTGGTGTTATTTGTCTGAGAATCTTAAAAGGACCCACGTACCTAGGACTTAGTTTTTTGCAGGGAAGTCGAAGACGGAGATCCCTGGATGACAACCACACCCACTGTCCGGGAACGTATTCAGGTCCCCTTCTCCGATGACGATCAGCCTGTTCTCTGACTCTGCGAACTGCTCGTTGAAGATGTACGTGAGCATTGTTCCAGGTCTCCTCACTTCTCTGAAGCCACGTATTGACAGCTGGAAGGTCGGTGGGCTCCCCAGACCAGGGAAACAGAGGAGGTTGATATCCTAACACACACTGAAAGGGAGTAAGGCCAGTAGAAGGTTTGCGCAACGAGTTCTGGGCGTACTCGGCCCACATGAGGAAACGGCTCCAATCCTGCTGACTCTGATGACAGTAAGTGCGAAGGAAACGAGTGAGCTCCTGATTGGGCCTCTCTACCTGACCGTTGGACTGTGGATGATAGCCAGATGTCAAACTGACGTTAATGTTGAGTTGACCACACAAAGCTTGCCACACACGAGAGGTGAACTGAGGGCCCCGATCGGAGACGATATCCTCAGGTAGTCCGTACAACCTGAAAACCTGTTGCACCAAAGCTTCCGCTGTCTGTAATGCTGTGGGCAGCTTGGTCAGGGGAATGAATCTGCAAGCCTTCGAGAAACGATCAACTACAGTCAGGATGGTCGTGTAATTCTGGGAGGAGGGTAAATCGGTCACAAAGTCGATGGCTATGTGAGACCATGGGCGTTGCGGGACCGGTAGTGGTTGAAGGAGTCCGGCCGGTCTCTGATGGGACGATTTGACGATGTTGCACGTGCTGCATTGATGTATGAACGTGATGACATCGGCCTGAAGCGTAGGCCACCAGAAACGATTCATGGTCAGATGAGTAGTGGCTGTAATCCCGGGATGACCAGCACTGGGGGTATTATGAATCCATTGTAATACTCGAGTGCGGAGACAGGGTGGCACGTAAGTGCGATCTGGGGGACATTCAGGCGGTGCTGGTACCTCACTCTGAGCCGAAGATATCTCTGTCATTATGTCCCATTGAATGGGCGCGAGAATCAGCGTTGCGGGGAGTATGGGCTCTGAAGTGGAAGGATTAGCGGAGCTGTCGAACTGGCGTGACAGCGCATCTGCCTTGACGTTCTTGGAGCCTGGCCGATATGTTACTTTGAAGTCGAATCTCGTGAAGAAGAGCGACCACCTTGCCTGTCTGGGGTTCAATCGTTTGGCAGCCTTAATGTACTCTAGGTTGCGATGGTCCGTAAGTACTGTAAAGGGCAGATGGGCTCCCTCCAACCAATGCCGCCACTCCTCGAATGCTGCCTTCATCGCCAACAGCTCTCTGTCACCCACATCGTAGTTTCTCTCTGCTGGGGTAAGTTTGCGGGAATAGTAAGCACAGGGGAATAATTTCGCTGGATTACCCTGCCGTTGGGACAGTATAGCCCCGACTCCTGTATTGGACGCGTCCACTTCCACGATAAACTCCCGTCTGGGATCTGGATGATGAAGAATGGGAGCTGTAGTGAACCTGTCCTTGAGGCGTTGGAACGCTGCAGCACACTCAGAAGACCATCTTAACCGCTGACCTCCGCCCTGAAGTAGAGAAGTGAGGGGTGCTGCCGTGATGCTGAAGTTTCTGATGAATCGCCGATAGAAGTTGGCGAAACCCAGGAAACGTTGTAACCCCTTCACATTGGTGGGTTGAGGCCAATCTACAACTGCTCGCACCTTGTTGCTGTCCATAGTCACCCCCTCTGCGCTGATGATGTACCCCAGGAAGGAGACCTGTGTCTGATGAAACTCACATTTCTGTATCTTGGCGTACAGTTGGTTCTCAATGAGACGTTGAAGAACTGCTCTTACATCTTTCACGTGATCCTTGAATGTCTCTGAATAAATAAGAATATCATCTATGTAGACAATGACGTTCTGGTTGAGCATATCTCGGAAGACCTCGTTGACAAAAGACTGGAATACTGAAGGACTATTGGCGAGCCCGAACGGCATCACGTGATATTCGTAGTGCCCCGTAGTGGTTGAGAAAGCTGTTTTCCACTCGTCTCCCTCTCTGATCCGAATGAGATTATAAGCGTTACGTAAATCCAACTTTGTGAAGTACCTTGCGGTACGGAGCTGTTCGAGGGCTGCTGGAACCAAAGGCAGGGGATAACGAAACTTTACCGTGATCTCATTTAGGCTGCGGTAATCGATACAGGGACGAAGCCCTCCATCCTTTTTCTTTACGAAGAAGAACCCAGCTGAAGCGGGAGATGTGGATGGCCTTATGAATCCTCTTGAAAGCTGTTCCTCTATGTATGATTTCATGGCCTCAGACTCTGGTTGGGAAAGAGGAAAAATTCTTCCTCGCGTGGGCATGGCCCCCGGGATGAGATCAATGGCACAGTCGCTGGATCGATGAGGAGGAAGTTGGTTGGCCCGGTTCTCACTGAACGCTAGGGAGAGATCGTGATACTGAGCCGGAATCCCCTGAAGATCGGTCCCCTCAGAGTGAATGGTGATGGGAGTAAACTTGGTTAGAGGTTGCAAACAGTTCTCTTGACAGATCTTGGACCACTGGGTTATCTGTTTCTCAGACCATGAAATTGTGGGGTTGTGCTTCTCCAGCCAGGGTAAACCGAGAATAATGGGATGTCGTGGGGATTCGATGGTGAACAGTTGAATGAGCTCGGAGTGAAGAGTGCTGGTGCATAAAGTGATTTCTGAAGTGATGTAATGGATTTTGCCGGAACCCAATGGGCGTCCGTCTAACGCTGCCACTGCCATCCGGGATTCACATGGAAGAAGAGAAAGGCAATGGGCTTTAGCGAAGGTTAAGTCAATGAAATTTCCAGCAGCTCCGGAGTCAATTAAAGCTGTGGTATGAACTTCTTCATCGTCAAAACGCAGAGTAATAGCCAGTTCAAAGGATTTAGAAGAGCAGAGATGCGAACTCACCGCAGCAGAATCTCGGGTGATTGGACGATTAGGGCAGGTCGCCCTCATGTGGCCGGATTGTCCACAATACAGACAGAGACGATTGCGCAATCTTCTCTCTCTCTCCTCTGGGGTGAGACGAGTGTAGCCAACTTGCATGGGTTCAGATTCTTGGGCGGTGGATAGCGGTTCACTGACTCGGTGCATTTGGGGCACTCGCCGAGCTCGCATCAGGTTGTCCAGACGAATGGCCAGATCCATGAGTTGATTCAGTGTCTTACCCTCATCTCGACACGCCAGCTCCCCCTGCAGGTTAGCACTGAGCCCCTTGCGATATAGCAACTTGAGTGGGTCATCTTTCCAGCCCGTCTGTGCAGCTAGAGTGCGGAACGAAAGAGTGTAATCTGCCGCAGATGATCCGCCCTGGCGTAGAGACAATAGTAGTTCGCCCGGCTCCTTTCCTCCAGCGGGATGTTCGAACACCTCTCTGAATTGCTGAAGAAAGCGATCATATGAAGGGAATGATAGTTGACCGCCGTGCCACAGCGCTGTTGCCCACTCCAGCGCCCTTCCGGTCAGTAGAGAACAGATGAATGAAACCCGGCTGTCATCAGTTTGGTACAGCTGCGGTTGTTGATTGATGAATATAGAACACTGCAACAGGAATCCCTTACACAGGGCCGATGAACCATCAAACTTATCAGGAAGGGACAGACGAGGATTACTGAATGGAACACTCACAGACGGGGTAGGCTGGACCGGAGCGATCGCTGCCGGAAGTGAAGCAGCGGCCTGGGTGGTGAGCGTCTGCATGGATCGTACGAGGTCTTCGGTAAGTGCAGTTAACTTGACGAGCTGTTGCTGGTGGGCGGCCAGCACCGATGCTTGAGATGTTACTTCGGTTGACAAACGATACATGGCTGCTGGATCCTGTGTTGGCGAAGTCTTCTGTGATGCAGAGTCAGAGACGTTCGGATCCATTTGCAGTATTTATTGAGAATGGTCAAACAGGCAAGGGTCAGAGTACAGCGTAGACAACAACGAAGAGAATCCAAGAACATAAACAATACCAGGCAGAGATCAAGGCAGGCGGCAATCCAGAATCAGAGACGGTAAACAGGCAGAAGGTCAGGGCAGGCGGCAGACAAGGAATCAGGTGTCGATAAACAGTCAAGGTCCAATACACGGAGAGACAACAGTAGAATAACGCTAGGAGATGTTAGCCGAGGCAGAACAAGACTTCGCAATGAGGGAGAGTCAGGCAACAGTTTATATAGAGAGGTGAAATAGGAAACACCTGTGCAGGTAATCAGACCTAGGTACGGGGCTTATGGGAAGTGAAGTTCAATATTCCGGTGAAGGTGTTCGCTGATGAGTGGAGAGAGCCACAGAGGTGCGATCCGTGACAATAAGAATTTTGACATTTTGTTTATAATGCATTTGCAGTCATAAAATTTTCATTTTATGCAAATTCAAAATTCACATGAGAATTGTTGGATGGAAACCTAGCAAGTAAGGGGAAAAAACCTTCACAATGAGTCTGCTGTTCTGTGAGTCTGGTTAAAAAGTGATTTTTAAAAAAAGTACATTTGTAATTTCCCTACATATGCAAATATGAAATATGATTTCGCCTCAAAAGGGTCCTCACCAAAATCCCACTCTTTCTAAGGAAGTATGGAAATCTCAATAGATTTCCAAAGAAGCTACCCAGATGCTCGTACAGTCTATTATCGCCTTTATTACTGCAACTTATTTCTGGTTGGCAGCCCCGCTTATGCAGCATAACCTCCAGAATATCACAGCAAGGCTGATATTCACCCTTCATAATATTCTCAAATAAATCCTCAGCTGCATTCCAAACACGGGTTCCTTATTCCCACTTACAGTAGATCATGTTCAGAGTTTTTGTTTTGGCATACAGAGCAACTAACAATGCACTCCCTACATTCAATCTAGTAAAAAATATAAGACCACAATTAATTGTTCACACTGCGGCTTGTTACAACCATACATCCAACCCAACTTGTCCTAAAACACACATGCACACATTCCTGTGTTGATTTTATTTAAGTTGGTTTATAAGTAGTACTTCTCTATTAGATAACCATCACCCCAGCCCCCCCCCCCCTCACTCACTCTCTCTCTCTCTCTCTCTCTCTCTCTCTCTCTCTCTCTCTCTCTCTCTCTCTCTCTCTCTCTCTCTCTCTCTCTCACTCTCACTCTATCACTCTCTCACAGGACGTGACCACACAGCCAGGAATGGGTTTTGACCCTCTCCCTCCTTTGGACTCCATTTTGTCTTACACCAGACCAGAAAGGTACCACCCAGATGTCCTCAAGTTTTCTGTCTTGCATGACATAGGGCTTACAATAGTGTTTTAATTAACAAATATGCATGGGTTCATCACCTGTATAAATGACCAACAGTTTTATTTTTCTTTCTCTGCCACTGTTTTAATAACAGCTTAATTTGATATGTAAAAAGAAGTGAAGAATATGGGTGGGAGGTATGACCAAAATTGGTACTTTAGGCAATATGGGAAATTTTATATCACAGCAAGAATAGTTATTTTTGTTGGAAATTCTTTCATTTTTTTAAATTATATATTACATTATCATGTTGTTTATATTACTGTTAAGTTAAAAATGAGCAGCACTAATGTACAATCTATGCACTACTAAATATTTTGGCTTGCTCTGTTAAAAACATCTGAAACGTCATCCTACATATTAACTAAATGTCTATGGAAGCCTCCAATCAGGAGTAGTGGTTTAGAAAAATCACAGACTGATTGAATAACATCAATTAGCTTATTTAAAGGGGTCATATGACGGTTCTAAAAAGAACATTATTTTGTGTATTTGGTTTAATGCAATGTGTTTACGTGGTTTTAGGTAAAAAAAAAAAAAAAAGTAATTATTTTACACATTACATTGTTGCTGCTCCTCTATGCCCCGTCTTTCTGATACGCATAGATTTTTACAAAGCTCATCGTTCTGAAAAGTGTGGTGTGCTCTGATTGCCCAGCGATCCACTGTATTGTGATTGGCCCGAATACCTTGAGCGTGTGACTGAAATGTCACGCCCCTTACCATATTGTAAGGTGAGAACACTGTTAACATAAAGCCATGTCTGCAATTGTGATCGTAGAAACAACATCCAAGCACTTCTCTATACTGCTCAAAACTCGCGTTTGAATAGTCAGTAGCAAATTCTTAAAATATGACAATGTACTTACATACTTGCAAAGATGGATTTGCCCCACTTTTTAGAATAAGCCTTTGTAGCCGGCCTTGTACTCTCCCAGGTTCTGGAAACAGTCCTCCGAAAAATGCGCATCACACAGTCGAATATTTTGGTTGTACTGTTCTGGAACAGTTGTAAATAAAGCTTAACCACTGTTTTCTAATTGTGTCCTCTTTTGGAAGGCCAAACAAAGTAGTTTGGCTTTCGTGACGAAAAACACAGCGCCTCCACGACATGGCGGCAACACTAATACAACGAGAATAAAAGTTATGCCTTCTCTCTTTGCGTATACATTTGGGCGGTGTTATCAAACTCTGCCCCCACAGACTGACGTAGATTTGTGGGGGTGTGTTTGAATTAAGCGTTTTAGGAAGGCGTGGCTGAGCCTTGACTTTTACAAAGAATCTCTCTTTGCGTTTGAGTCTTTGAGCTTTGTTACTCTGCAGATCTTATACATGCATAAACAGCTGCTTAACACACTAAAGAAAAAGGAAAACAATAAATCGCATCATATGACCCCTTTAAATTGACAGACTTAAATCATTTGCACTCATTTACTTTTTAAGAGAGAACTTTTTGAATAACTAATTTCTTTTTTAATTGGCTCTTAATCACAAGACTGATGTGAAAAAGGGTCTGTATAATTTCTGAAGGAACTGTAGATCAATCTATACTACATAATGACAAAGCAAAAACTAGATATATGATAACTTTGCAAATGTTTAAAAAAAAAATTAAATACTGAACTGAAATAATCTACCATAAACAGCATTGCTTACTAGTAAATAAAACATATCAGGTTTGACCAACAATAAAAAAAAGGATATTTAATAATACATTTTTTATTAATTTTGATGTGTTAAAATGTGTCTGTTTTCAGGCAGAACATGGGGGCATCAAATGAAAGCACATTGTCTTTGTTTTTCCGTTCACTGCTACCAAACTTCAACCTGCAGGTGAGTGAATGTGCCACAGTATGTCCATGCACAATTTACTTCTGTTTACAATATACAAATATATATAAGAGAATATTCAGGTGGTGTCTCATGGTCATTGTCACAAAATATTGTCACAAAATATTGTCACAAAAGTGTATAAATATTAGTGAGCCAGAGTCATGTGACGCAACATGGCGGAGTTAGTCGTATTTCTGTGAAGCTGTAGTGGAACCAGAGGTTGCGTTAAAATTAAAATGACGGATAAAAATAGGTTTTTGATTGAATTTTTACGATCAGTGCAAGATAGGGGTGTAACAGTTCTCGTTAAAAAAATCGAACCATACCGCTCTCCACCTACGGTTCGGCACCTTAAATCTGATGACGCATCTATAATATGGTTTGTTGGTAAAACAGACAGTTCCTCTAGTGTATGTTTCTGTCGATGGATGTGCATGCTGACCCCCCAATAATACATTACAACAGCGATAAGTCAAAAAATGTGAACAAAATGGTCACTCGCACAGAGAGCTTGTGCGCGCTGTGAGATGTGTGTTTGTGCACTCATCTGAAGCGCGTGCACGTCAGACAGTGCGCAGATATTGATCTCTCTTTTAAGTCTTGCGCTTGAACGGACAAATTCACAAAAAAATGTCAACATGCCTGTCTTGATGAGTATCCTAGCAGACATAGTCTGTTATGCCTTATGTGAACTCATACAGCCGAGAGTCAAAGCTTCTGTAACAGTATCAGTATTTTGGATCTGTGTATTGTCACAGCAGCAGGGACAGCAGCCTAATATTCCTGCTGTCTGTGTTTTTAATGGTAATCAAACAAAATACAAGGAAATCACTCAGTGCTCCTGAATAGCTTTTGTAACTTTAATAAGGTTTAATTTTTAATTTATACAGTCAAATATGCAATGTTATTTTACATTTGATTACTTAATTCAATTTCTGTACCTAAAAACTAATGTTAGACCTACCTGAAAAACCTGAAAAGCACTGTTTATTTTATTTGTATCTTTGCTCTGTTGTATTTATTTTTGCTGTTGCTTGTAGTTAGATTATTTGTTCTTATTTTCTTCATTTTTTATTTGACAGTTGTCCTTTTTTCCCTTAACATAGCACATACTGACCCGAACCGTACCGAATCCGTGAACCTAAAACCGTGATACAAACCGAACCGTGAGCATTTTGAACCGTTACACCCCTAGTGCAAAATCTAACGCAGCTTCTGGGTAGAACCCTTTGATTTTAACTTTTTTCAGACTGAATAGTTTTCCTTAGTCTGTGATAATTTGGGCGTGGTAGATGCAAGGTACGTCAGACAAAAGGCTCAATTTAAATTGCACGCTCAGAAGATGAAAACAATGTAAATGACGACTCCTGTGCGTACACCTAAAATGGCGAATGTGTTGTTAACCACTGGCAAAATGGACACGCCAGTTAAGCGTATTACTTAAGAAGTCCTCGCAGGATTAAACAAAGCACTTGAAAACAAAATTCATCCATTGTGGTGTGGAGGTGGAAAACCGCATTCCTGGAGTTGAGTTATCTATATCCATGATGGAAGACACAGTTACTAGAGATCATGCAGATCTGGCCAAGATGACGGTGACCCTTGGGTCCCGAGGGCAAAGAAAGTACTAACCCTGCTCTGTTTCTCAAATCCTGGCTGCCCAGCTTGCTGAATATTAACTTTAAGCATGACCAGATCAAAATAGAACGCGTTCACAGCATCTTGATGCACCAACCTACCCCAGGTGAGAGGCCCCGCACTGTGATCCTAAAACTTCATAACTTTCACGATAAAGTCTGCATCTTACAAGTTTCTCAAGCTGCCGGAAAGCTACTGTACAACCAATGTATCATCTTCATCTACAAGGATTTTTCAGCTGTGATCATTAGAAAAAGGAAGGGAGTGGGCTTTGCCATGATCTATCCGGTGGTCCTCAGAGTGCAGTATGAAGGTGCCAAGTTCTTCAAACAGCCGACGTGGAATGACGTGGAGGATTTTTTTGTCTAACCTGCCTGCCTAAACTTCCATCCACCAGACTGATACATCCTGTCCTGAAGTGGCTGAATGACTTTAAAACTAGGCCAATATTTTTCAAAGGGACCTGAATGTTTTGCATGTTAGGAAGTTTGATTGTTCAGTGTAAAAAAGGTATGAACTTTTACCAACTTCACATTAGTGGTGTCCAGTTTTGTGATGGCTAGTTAGATGGGACTGATTAGTGATTAGTTTTATTTCCTAAAATCTCCTCTTCTCATATTACTTGTGCTGACAGCCAGGAACTGTATTATCTTTTTTTCTGGAAGGGTTACATGCTGGCGATGGTGGGCATAAAGAGATGATTAGATGAGATGTTAAAGACTTTCTTGACTTAATCGTATAATATCTTGTCTTAAGACTGATTAAATATATTTTTAATAACTAAAAGGTTTAACTGCTGTAACGGGGCTTACCGTTGTTGCCGGCTTTTCTAATATCTATGACTTGCACGGCTGATATTGAAATCGCTTTTGAAAGTGCTTGTGCATATAGGGAGCGGTGATACTGACACCTTGTGGTGCAGAGCAGATAATTTCAGTTTATAATTGTAGCGCCCATTGTCCAAATTGACTAGATGGTTTTTATTTCTATAAAAAAAGCAAAACGACAGTGATTACAAATGATTATTTTACCCTTAGGACACTATCTGGATTTGTATAACTTTTTTGACACAAAGCTATGTATTTAGTGATATGTAAAAAGTGTTTCCTAACAATATTTGAATTTGTAGAAATCTGATCAAAGGTAATCTCCTACAAATTAAAATATTGATAGGAAACACTTTTTACATATCACTAAATACATAGCTTTGTGTCAAAAAAGTTAGAGGATCATCCAGGTGGCCTTTGCCTGTCCACGAGAAAGAATCGGATAAACAAACTGTTATCTTCTCGATCAGAATTAGTCGATTTTACAATATATCGTATTTTTCAGAATATAAGAGGTGGACAGTAACAAAGTACATTTACTTGAGTACTGTACTTAAGTACACTTTTTGAGTATCTGTACTTGAGTATTATTTTTTCTGGAAACGTTTTACTATAACTTTTGAAAGACAAATATCGTACTTTTTACTCCACTACAATTCTGTCAGGTCCTTGAGTAGAAAGTAGTAGTCAGTCAGGGGATGATTTTGGTTGCAGGGACCCGCAGGGGTTGCATTTTGTCTGGAAATGAAAGTCGAATTGATGTCAGAAACCGACTGATGTTGGTTTCTGACGTCAACCCGATTTTCGTTTTCAACCACAATACAACGTCTGTCCAACGTTGGAGATGAATGTCAATCTGGCGTTGGATTCTGACATCAACCTGATTTTCAACGTTGGGTTTGGTCTTCTTGGTCTTTGAATTTTGTCATTGTTTTGGTGCACACTAGCTTATAGATAACAGTAAGGCTAACATATTCATACTAAAAGCCAAAAAAACTTTAAATAGGGCAGTACTTGAGGGAACAGCCATTTGGGTGTCCGAAACCATTGTGGACGTTATTTAGTGCACTTATTCAATCTCACATCCAATCCCACTACTGGAACTGTGTTCTAGAAATAAATTTGATATTGATATGAGAGTAGGCAGGCATAGATTCAGAGGCATAAGGTACTGTAAGTATTACACACAACAATGCAACAATAATAAAACAATGCTTTGAAATTTACTTTTGATACTTAAGTACTTTTAAAATCAAGTACTTCTTTACTTTTACTTAAGTAAAAATCGGTCTTTACAACTTTTACTTGTAACGGAGTAATATTTGACCAGTAGTATCTGTACTTTCACTCAAGTAAGGAAGTTGTGTAATTTGTCCACCTCTATATAAGACAGTGTTTTTTTTTTTTTTTTAGGAAAATACATCAGAAAAAATGGGGTTGTGTTATATTCAGGGTCTAGACTTTTACATGTCAAATAATACACTCGCAAAAATAGGGAGCGCCAAATACGTGTAAAACGAGTTTGCCCCCCTGGACTGATATATACAGAGCCGATCCTGACCTCCATGGGGCCCTAAGCAAACTTCTGTTTAGGGCCCTCATACCTGACCCGTGAGCCATGAACCATTTGCCATTGCCACACAGTCACACCTGACACCCCAGTGTTCCCACTACAATCCCTCCTTTAACTAGTTCTGGTGAAAATGTAATTCCTGATATCAGAAGACATTGTCACTAAAAAGTTCATTATTAATATCAAGAATTCACATTTTAAATAGTACAAATTGAATTATTGATATCAAAAATGCATATCCTGTGAATGAAAAAAAGCTAAAATGGCGCCATAGCATGTCACTGTGTTTTAAATGATAAATGATAAAATTGATGGTTATTATTTACTGAAGGATGTGCATCCATATTGACCAGAATCTCCAGCCAATCAACTTTTTAAATTCAATGGAGCATATAAATCAATAGTCAATGTCAATACATTGCTTTCCATCTTGCATTAGTGCAGAGTAACTAAACCTTGACTGAGAGACTAGATAATCATCGTCTTGTTTTAAAACTATAATGAGTGCCATCACACCCATATTGTACTGGTCCCAACTCAAAACAGATGTTTCTGCTGGAAAGTGCGCGTTTCATTTCGTGCATGCGCATATGAACGCATGTTAACGCGTGACGCTGTTATCTTTTCCAAGCTGCAGTTTAAAAACAAACACCATTGTCTTTTGTCGTTTATTAATCTTCTTTAAGCACAACAGAGCAACTGTGTCTAAATTGCTGGAAAAGAGAAAGTTAAAAGTTTCTGTCGCAATATCGAGTATCAATATCAATATCGACAACGAATAGGTCCTGACACATGTTGTCTAACTCCATTAGAGCTAAGAATGTCTTTAAATGCCAATCCCAATGCATCTTTTTCGTTATCTACATGTATATTAAAATCACCAACAATTATGACTTTATCTGCAACCAGTACTAACTCTGATAGAAAGTCAGCAAATTCTTTGATAAAGTCTGTTTGGTGCCCTGGTGGCCTGTATACAGTAGCCAGCACAAATCTCAAACGTGATTTATCATTTACACTATATATTGCTATATTAAGCACCAACACTTCAAAAGAATTATACTTGAAACTAGACTTCTTAGTAATTCTAAAAATATTACTATAAATTACAGCAAAACCTCCCCCTTTGCCTTTCAGACGAGGTTCATGTTTATAACAGTAATCTTGCGGGGTGGACTCATTTAAAGTAATGTAATCGTTTGGTTTTAGCCAGGTTTCTGTTAAACACAGCACATCTAGATTATAGTCTGTAATCATATCATTAACAATAAGTGCTTTTGAAGTAAGGGATCTAATATTCAGCAACCCAAGCTTTATCATTTGCTCATTTGTATTATATCTGTTTTTTTTTTTGTTGAACATAAATAAAAATTTTACCCTTAGATGGGTTTGGACGTTTTTTGTATGTCCTAATTCGGGGAACAGACACAGTCTCTATATGATGATATCTAGGTGAAAGACTCTCTTTGTGATGGGATTTATCTGACCTTGGTGACGTGAGACAGCTAGCAGACGATCGGTTTAGCCAGTCTGTTTCCTGACCATGAGCCCCAATTCATGCTTGAGCTCTAAGACAATGTGCCATATTACTAGAGAGAAGAGCAGCACCATCCCGGGAGGGATGAATACCATCTCTTTTCAACAGGTCAGACTGCCCCAAAATTTTTTCCAATTGTCTATGAATTCTATATTATTTTGCGGACACCACTTAGACAACCAGCCTTTGAGTCAGGACAATCTACTAAGTATCTCATCACTCCTGCGAACAGGAAGGGGGCCAGAGCAAATTACAGTGCCTGACATCGTACTTGCGAGTTCACACACCTCTTTAACATTAATTTTAGTGATCTCCGACTGGCGGAGTCGAACATCATTAGCGCCGACGTGAATAATAATCTTAGAAAATTTACGATTAGCATTAGCCAGCACCTTTAAATTTGCTTTGATGTCAGGCGCTCTGGCTTCCGGCAAACATGTGACTATGGTGGCTGGTGTCTCTATTTTCACTTTCTGTCTAATAGAATCGCCAATAACTAGGGCACATTCAACAGGATTCTCAGTGGGTGTTTCACTGAGTGGGGAGAATCTGTTTGAAGTTGTAATCGGAACGGAAGAGCAGTGTTTTGTCCCATGACTACAGCGCCTCACCGCCACCCAATTGCCCTGCTGCACGGGCTTCTACTTCAGCCAGAACCGAACAATGTACAGAGTTCACTAAGCTAGTCGCATCCAACGCAGTATCTAAAGCCCTTGCACTCTTACAATTAACCTCGATTAAAGCTTGGATGTGTGTCTCTAGTTCTGAAATCTTCCCCGTCAGCTTGACTATCTCCCTGCATTTATCACATATAAATCCTGTGCTGGCAGAGAAGGCTATGCTATACATGTTACATGAGGTGCAGGTGACAATAAGAGGAGAAGATGACATGACTTACCGTGTTTGTTGACTGATCCTACTCACCTAAGTTGTTTGATGGACTCGTAAAATGCATGAACACTCGCGAGAAAAATAAATAAATAAATAAATAAAGAGCGCACGGATGACTTTCACAAATCAAAACAGCACATTCCCATCACAGACAATGGCAAATTACTAGTTAGCTAGGCTAGAATTTTTACTAATAATTTGACGTGATTGTTTCATATGAGCGGTCCAGCGGATCAATATGAATACAATGATGTAACGAATAATAAGGCCTTAATCGGTGACTGAGGAGCATCGCTCAGATCACCTTCAAAAATGCTGAAAATGGGGATTTCTTCACCCAAAATTAGATAAATTTGTTCTGGTACCATTTATACGTGCTGCTAATCTAAGATTTCTTTGTCAGAGAAGGCTTACGTTCAATTTAGAACTGAAATTAGGATTTCTTCGCTAATATCAGGTTAGTTTCTTAGCGTACGATTTTAACATGCATTATAGCATTGAGAAACTTTCTGCCATTCGTAGGAAGGCGTATTCAAGCTATAGTTTTGCTGATTTTATCAGAAACTTGTACGTGCATATATACAATGTTAACAAAAACTTTATTACAACACATGATTGATTACTGTCTGCTTGCATACAATGTTTAAAACGATCCCCGCGTCTCCACCAATTATGTAGCAAATTAGCTCAAAATAAATATTAATAATCAATCATAACTTGTAATAATTAATTATGAATATTTGAATCAGTTAATAGTTGAACCTAATTGAAGACGTAGACTTGACTGCAGCCATCAAATATTAGTATTCTATGTTATTACGTGCAGAAGTTTTAGGTCCAATAAATAAAACCTGTTTTTTGTTTGTTTGTTTTTTTCAGAATTTAGTAGTTGGAATTTACCATTCATCCAATTTTTTATATCAACTATGTAATAGTGTGTGATTTTTTTTTATTATTTTTTTATATCACATCATGTATGCTTGTTAGGATGCATAAATCTAAATTTTAACAATGAAAAGATATACAGGCAATGGTGCATGTGCAACAACAATAAGGTGCATAGTTCGAATCTACTGTCTTAATATATTATAAATAATGGTTGGTTTCTATTAATATCAAAGGCTAAATGCTTAATATGTAGCTCTGTTTGACACATTTTCTATCGGGGTCCCTGCTCCATGTCTCTATCACCTAAGGGGTCCTTGCCCTGAAAATCATGGACTCCTGATTTAGATGATTTAAGAAGTTTAGACAATTCTTCTTCTCCTACAGTATAGCAAAGAATTAATGGAATTGTTCCTCGGGGGTCTGTAGTGCGCTATCTGATGCGATATGGTAGCAGGCAATTGCATGGTTATAATTTCCTCTCTGATTTTATCAATCTTGTATGTAAAGAAATGTATAAAGACATTACTAAATTCAACTCAACTTTTATTTATAAAGCACTTTCAAAACCATTAGAATGGACCAAAGTCCTGTCCATGAATGGTAAATAACTCTAAAATACATAGAAACATAAAATAACATCAAAACATGACACCAAGAAAATCATACAACCAATCACTCACAGTTCTCAGACCTAATTAAATGCCAAAAGCTTGATAAAATAAGTCCAATGCTATCCATGCAAAAATATCCATGCTTGACGAGGATTTTAAAGATAAATGGCAACACATTCCGAAGTGCAGGAGCCGCAACAGAAAAGGGTCGATCTCCACTACGCCTCAAGCGAGACCGTGGGACGGTTAGGAGCATGTTCTGAGAGGAGTATAGATGACGTTGAGACTGGTAAGGGATTAACATTTCCTTTATATACTCAGGAGCTCGATCATGCAGACAAACTAACATTACTGCTATGCTGTTGGGAAATGTCTGCATCTGTTGATGCTTTTTTTTGTTACTTCAGCCACTGTATCAAATAAATACCTGTGGTTATGTTTTCTTTCAAAAGGGTAAAAAAGTAAGCAGCTCTAGCAGTTTTTAAAGCCTTTCAGTAGATAGAAATACTATCCTTTCAACTGCGCTCCATTTTCCGGGCTGCTCTCTTGAGGGAACACGTGTGCTAGTTCTATAGTGTCGGACTGTTCTCTTTAATCTTCTTTAAGCGCAAAGGAGCAACTATGTCTAAAGTGCTACAAAAGTGAGAGTCCATAGTTTCTGTTGCAATCAAGTTTTTTTTGTGCAATCTCTTATTCTGAGGAGTTGAAACAAATCAGGAAGAGTTAAATCATGAATATTATTTACAAAGCAATTTTTATTGGTAGAAGTGATAGTTCTACCATATTTGTAACAAGGGGTTGATTTTGTAGCCTTAATAATGATTTGAGATGTCATCGCCCTGCTGCAGAATTTCAATGCAAAGTATAGACTACACCAGATTTATCAGTTGTTGCTGTGAGATGTTGCCCCACACTTCCACAAAGGCATTTTCAAGTTTTCAAACACATCTGGGGGGGACATATGGTTACACATGGTTTGCCACTACAGGGATGATCAGCTGTCCTTTCGGTCTCCCTTTAGCACTGTCTTAGGTGTCTTACATTTCAGACGTTGCAGTTGTAAACCGCAACCACCTGAAAACCGTCATAAGGACTGTTCCACAAGTGCATGTGCAATAATTGTGCATGGATCTCTGAACAAGCATGAAAAACATTATTTAAACCCTTTCCAATAAAGATCTGTAAAGATTATTTGGATTTGTGTGAGTTGTGTGTGTGTTCTTCTATCCTAAGATATCCTATAAAGGACTACAACAAACAGCCCATTATTTTTAACACTAAAATACCTTCAGTTATTGTCAAGTCATGTAGTCTTTGAACTCCTTTTGCCTCTGACTATGCAAGCTGTTTTTTATGCCATAGTACCATGATCAGCTTCATGAATTATGTGAAAATGAAAAGCATGGTTTGCATCTGCTAATGATTTTTTTTTCCCATGTTCAGAGGCCTGAAGATAGACAGGAAGTTGCCCGTGCCGGCCATGAATTGAACCAGGAAGTGAATAGACTAATGGTGGCCATGAGGGACATGTTGGCTAACATCCAGTTTCGTGAACCTCAGTGGGAGGACAACCAGGACAGAGATGAGGAGGAATGGGACTGACGGATCAACAAGGGCACGATTTTCAAATTTAAAAAAAAGTGACTAAAGTTATGTTCTGCTTGCCCTATATATTAAAAGATCCAATTAATTCATACTACTTAACTAGTACTTAATTGTGGTCCACATCTCCTCTTTTATTATATGAAGAGACAAATATGTTCATTAAGCCATGACTTGAGAGGCTTCTTTTTTTAAGGAATATTATAACTATTAAGGTATTTTCAGGCTTGAAAGCATCATAAAGCACTTATGCATTCCACCATAAAGTGGAACTACCTTGTTTAGAACACCATGACAATCACCAGGAAACATTAGTAAAACAATGTTGCTGAATTAAATTATGAACAAATTGTTTTAGTAATTGCAGTAATACTGTTTTAGCAATGGAAAAATTAAATGTTTATTTTTTGAGTTCCATGTTTGGGTATGGGCTTGGGTATATCCTGTGTGAGGATGAGGTACACGTTGTAATTTTGAAGGTTGATCGTCTTGAGAAATTAGTGCATCTCTATAGAAAAATATGAGCGCTTCAACTAAAGCAGGTCAGATTTTCAGATGATCTCAAACAGACATCCTCATGCATAACACCCAACAATGATACCTGATCTACAAAGCCAAGGGTATGATATATATATATATATATATATATATATATATATATATATATATATATATATATATATACTAATTCTGTATTTTGAAATAAATGAGCACCAATTAAATAGTTTTTTAATCTTGTAAAATATTTAGAAACTCTTTTACTCCAGATTTTCAGTGTTTGTTTGGCCAGTGTTTCATCCATGCAAAAAAAAAAAAACTTGTTAACCTGTCAAAGCTTTTATCAAGAATAGTGATACATTCTGAATAACCTTTCAATATTCTTTTCTTTTATGTCATTTTGTCTATGTGATACTCTTTTTGAATCAAACAACTCAACATTTAAAATTGATTGAAATTGTGCTCAAGAAAAGCATTGTTTGAGGTTTAGTTATTTTTGTTACTGAACTAAAAAATAAACTAAAATACTCTAACTCAAAACTAGTATATACCTAGTATGTTTAAACAACATCATTTACATGCAAGTTTTCTAAGTTTTTAGATTTTTTAAAAATGTAAAAATCTCAGATTCCAACCAAGATGGCTAACTTTCTGTTGGGAGGAGTCAGATAAAACCAAGTAAACTTTTGGTTTTCAAGTCATCTTGTAAAGATCGTATTTACGAGTTGAACGCCACCACAATGTCGTAAATACGAGTGGGAAGCTCGGGATTTTCTTTAAGCCCCAATCTTTACGAGTTGGGGGCTTGTCAGTGAGAAAAATGGTGGAATACCACAATACTTGTCAGGCTTTTCTATTCACAGCGAAGTAAGCTAATTGCTTGCACAGAATATGATGGCATTATAATATAACAATTTAATATGTAACGATAAAGTTTGCAGTGGCTTCATAAATTAATTAAAAACATAAAAAAACAAAGTACACCTGATGCACATTTCCTTGTTGTTCATTTTCTAGTACTAGAGTTTAAGAACCTTGCTGTATTTTTGTGTAATTAATTAAGAGAAAGTGCACCGCCATCTTACTCTGACGAAAGTGACTTGAATGCACCTGCCGTTGTAAACACGACTTCCCACCTCGTAAGTACGAACTTCCAAGGAGGACTTGAACACACCATTTTTCCTTTATAATGTCATCAGTGACCATTTGAGAAACTTCACCACAAGCAAATACCGCACAGCCTGCATTTGGGGGGCGCTATAGAGCCCCTTGACCACGCCCAAGACTAAGCACCACATAAGTTTTTGCAGGTCTGATATGAGCATGGCAAAGGCCTCAAAAATGGATGAATTCATAAAAATAATTAAAGTGAACATGTCAAAAACAACAGGGTTTTAGCACCTTTGGTGAAAAATAATTGAATGTGTATCTTTATGTCGTAGTCATAATGAATTGTATTGGAATCAACTACATTCTACAATTATCATTATTTATATCAAATTATAACTATAACTCATGGGCTAACTATAGAATTCATTGTAGAAAATATATTACATGAAATGTATTTTCCCCACAATAGGGGTACTGCATCTTGGGTGCACCCATGGTGTGTTGTGCTATCCATCACCCTGTGGTGTCAGGAATCTTCTAGAGACCATGGAGATGGTCTCCTGAGTTTCAAATTTCCACCCACGGTATGTCATCTCTGACATAGCTGGACGTGTTGCCAGACATGTCAATAAAAGGACTCATAAAAAGTTATTCCATCCACATGATGGCAGGGTATGTGCTCCATTAAAAAATTGCTTTTCTGAAAAAAAAAAAAAAACATACAGAAAGCAGCAGGAATGTGTGCATGAGTGAATACTCTTCAAAGCTACGTGGGCCAGATATACATAAAGTCAAAACAACTGACAGATTCGCCTGAACTTGTGAACGGTACTCCCTCTATGACTGTTTTCAAATAAAAAAATAAAAAAGGCCTAAGGAGAGACCTAAGGAGCATAAAACTGTTGCCAGATCTTGCTTCTATTGTTAACTCAACTTCAGCAGAGCAAAATAACAACCAGCAGGTACTTCCTCGACCAAATGAAGGACATTCATCTTCCATCTGAAAGATGGTATTTCCATCTGCACAACCAGCGGATTAACAGTACCTTCTTGCAGGACATTCAAAGAATGTCCAACAAAGATGTGCACCTAGGGCGACATGGACACCTATTAATAGGTGTAGATGAGGAAACGTAGTTCATGGAGTAATACAAATGTTATTAAAATACCTTATCTCAATACAGTGTCATATCATTGCAGATATTTGTATCATTTGCAACATCTGCAAACACAAATCAAAGCCATCTCAAGATCACATGTGCAAGATTTTCAGGTATACTTGACTAAATGTATAACAATTGAGGGGTTTCCCATATATTATATATCCACATATTCGTGTGTGTGTGTGTGTGTGTTTGGTATCAGTAACACGGTAACACCAGAACTCTTTATACTCTGGGTAAGGTCTGCAAGAAAGTAGTGCTGTAACATTTTCTTGATATGCTGACTGTAACTTTTCATATGATAATTTCACAAGTTTTCAATGTCCCTGTAAAAATGTCCCTGTCTGTAGAAAGTAATGATATGGAAATTCTGAGGTAATTCATTAATGAAATGGAGATTCTGAGGTTATTAATTTATCATCTTTTCCAGTGTACTGTAGTATGAAAACAGTAATTAGTTTAAAGTTGTATTAATAATTTATAGAAGATGTGAAAGATGTGTGATGTGTGAGCTCTGTTTTAATCTAAAATCTGTAAATTGAAGCTTTCCAAAAACATGGGTCATTGGATGGCTGGACTGTTTGTATCGAGATGGTGTGAACTGTGGGGTATTTGTTTGCACTGTAAGGTTTATTTCTCACTTCACTATTATAAAGTTTTCAATGTAAATGTTATTTTGGTCTGTGAAAAAATGTTGGTTTGTTGTTAAAGGCAGCAGAAATTCAAGCCAAAAACATGAAAATGACATCTGAAGTTCTTCAAACATGTCAGCTAGTACACCTATGTGTTTACCATGCCACAAGCATGTTGAAAGATGTGATAACTGAAGTAAGACAAACATGAATGAAGAGTTTCAATAGAACTTGACAAAAAGATCATATTAAAACTCCTATGTACTTCATGGGCAGGTCTTTCTGACTGCAATTGGAGAAAGAGAGGAATGTGAAATAGAGACACACCTGCATGGCCCAGGACATAAAAGCCTGTTTATCAAAACACAGGAAATAAGTAAGTAGTATACCATATGAATTGTAAGTTTTGGTGTAAATAAATGTAGCTGCATTGACTTTACAATAACGTTTATGTTTTAGAACCCTGCATCCACACATCAAACTTATGCAGTGGGTTCAGTGTGATCTGTGCAACAAATGGTTACACACAGATTGTGCTGGCATAGACCTCACAACAATTTGAAAAGACACACCCTTCATCTGTGGATGTGATCAAAAACAATCCTATTCTTTTCAAAGGTTAGCAACACAACTATAACACAAACAACAGTTCACTGAACCACTTTTGATGCATAATAGTTTACAGCACCCTCACACTTTTTCACAGGATTTTGGTTGACACAGTTGTAAAGGATTGTTGTAATTGTTATGAAAACCTTTAAATAAACTGGCACAGAAACATGTTTGTATGAGACATGTAGTAATTAAAGGTATAGCGGAGGATTTTTTACTTCCGGGTGGATCACCTATACTATTGGTCCTCCTAATTGTCAATCATTCTGGTGAATCAATCAAACTTTTCAAAAAGTGGAGAGGGCGGGTCTTATCTAAAATTCGGAAAGATCCTCCGCTATACCTTTAACATATGTAAATCAGGATTAACATATGTAGCACATTGATAAATAGTAAAGATCACACAGAATGTTTTTACATAAACATTCCAATTATGTACCAAAACTAAAAAACAAAACAAAAAACAAAATGTTACCTACAGTTCTGCATTTTTGATCAAGAACAAGTACAATAATATTTCTTTGGAATAAAAAGGTGTTTCACATTAACTTGGTACTTGCAACATACTGTACTTGACGTGACATCTTAACATACCAAGATTACTTGTTTTAATAGCTTCATAATACTGTTTTTTTGTTGATATGAAAAATCGGGTAGATTTTGCAAAATAGCGGGCGTATGATGTTTATGTTTATTATGTTATTATGAACTAAATGCCTTTCTCGACTGATGTTCTGAGTTGTTCAAAGCATTACCTCAGTAAATTGGCCGGGTTAATCTGTGAGCTAGTGTGAGTGGAGCTGGGGCTAATTAGCTTATTCATGGTTCGGTGTTCTGAAATATTCGGTGTCTGAGATTTTCAGTGACAATGGGCGGAGCTTACATGAATATTCACATGAGTTTCCTGTTTTGTGTTAAAGTGCCACTGAAAATTTTAACGCACACTCCTTGGCTTACATAAAGGTAATTAGCCAACTTTAAACAAAAGTTTATATTCTGTTATTTATATGCAACAGTTTAGCCTATGTTGATACTTTGTTATATTGTGTCGTGTACAGCTATGTTTGATATGATTACAGCAAATGATTTGCCAGAGGTGTCGTTAAACGAGCCAGTAGCGTTTAAAGGTGCAGTCTGGAAGAATGATAGCTAGTGGTCGAAAAAATTACTGCAGTCCAAATTCAAAATATCAGAGATCGTTGTTTCCCCCACCCTCTCCTCCTCAGACTCAACACTCTGGGTTGCCAGTTTGAGGATAGGCAACAGGAATGAGCGCAATTGACAATGAAAGCAAAGGAGACTTAGTTGATGAATTGATTTATCTGCGTTTTAATATGCTTTCATTCATAGAGATTTTTAGATGGATACGAGGCTTTTTAGGTTGGGTAGAATCTGTAATCTCTGACTCAGTTTGTTTGCTGGCTGCAATATGCTGTGTTTCCTGCCAACTGGCATCCCGGGGTGTCGAAATGCTATTGGGTGTGGCAGTGGGCAAGATCACACAGACCAAAACAAAAACAGACATTCCAACATGGAATGCACATTTCAAAGTGAAATAACTGGCTGTAGAAGTGTTTTTCAGAGAAACGAGTATGTGAACTTATCTTGTTTCCTACATATACGCAAACATATTATGGTGTTTTTATGCTTTAGTAGAGTAAAAAAGTTACATACAGCACCTTTAATAGTTGTATGTTTCTGTCTTATTTTCAGAGTCTTTAAAGCGTATTGTTTTATAAGTTTGCCAAAATATGTGGTGGCATAATAATATTAACCCTCTGGGGTCTGGGGGTTTTTTGGGGTCCTTGAGATGTTCTGACATGCCCTGACATTTGTGCTTTTTTCAGTTGCTTATAAACATATTAATGGCAAAGGTGTAAATTCACTCTATTTAGCACAAACAGGGCTACCATAATATGTGAACAACTTGCATGTACATGTTTGTATTTTTGATAGAATAATGTTTATGCATGGTTTTTTCAAAAACAAAAAAATAAAGTTTCTGAAATAAGGCCATAAAACACATTCTAAATATATGTAAATAAGACTTTTGACTAATGGATGACGTTGCCTAGAATTTTTTCTTCAAAATTATGTGAAAATCATCCTGCCTAATCATTCACATAACACAATACATTGATTTAAATCTTGTAAAACACTTTTTGTTTGGAAAGGCCATATGCGGGTGGGCGTGATTCACACCTGTGGAGTCAATGGGGCCCGCATAATGAGGCTGCATACGTAATGAGCCTTTCATTCAGGTGTGTGACTGAGCCACAAGAATGCAAGGACAATATATAACTGGTTTGTTGTTTTTTTCCACAAATTTTGCTTGCAAATTGTACAATATCCAAGGTAAACATTTCTAGTAATTGTGCAGTTAATTGTTCTCATACTGTATTTTCAGATTTGGAATATATTCTCTTCCCAAATGTGTCACTAATAAAGCATAATAAAATAATTTAAAGAGAAGGCTTATAATGACCTTTTAAGATTTTGTTTACTTCTATCCTTATATATATATATATATATTTTTTTTTTTTTTTTATTTTTTTTTTTTAAGGTTATACAATTACAGCAACATTTAAAATTGTAACAATATTTCCAGTGTAATCTTTCTTTGTATTCGCGATTCATATTAAAACAGTATTTTTGCCAGCTGTAGTAGCTCCACAACAGCGCGCATCTGTGCGTTCATTCATTCTTAGAAACGCGATTCATATTTAAACAGTATTTCTGCCAGCTGTAGTAGCTCCACAACAGCGCGCACCTGTGCGTTCGTTCGTTCATTCATTCAGAAACGCGATCAATATTGAAACAGTATTTTTGCTAGCTGTAGTAGCTCCACAACAGCACGCATCTTTGCGTTCATTCATTCCGATTAGAACAAAGGAAACAGAACTGACCTAATTCCTCGGGATCCGTTTGCTCCTCGAAATGATACTTCCAGAACTTCTGAGGTAAATTTTTGCAGGATTATTATCAAGATAGTATTATTCCTCACAGCATCGTAAAGTACATAAGTCTGAAAGTGAACTCGCGGTGTGTGTTATCCAGCTGATGTGGGCGTTTCACAGGTTTGTTTGGATGGCCTCACATTTGCGTTTGAATAGCGCGCGTTCTCCGTGGGCGGAGCACATTAAAACTTAATTAGCTGAGATGAGAACGACTGACATCTCTCTCTTTGCATACATATTACATAAACTGTGAATATTTGTTTTTTATAAAAATTACTTCATTGAAAAGAAGAGAATTCAAGCTTCATGCCTGTGTGACTGTATGCCTGTTTGACTGAGTATTCGCTGAGTTACAGTTCATTTTCGGACGCGTTTCAGAATGGACTACACTGACGGAGAGTAGGCAGAACTCGCATCATGTTTATTTTTCTTTATTTGGCGAAAAGCACAACACTTTGTTTTTATTATGAGCATACACAAAAAAAATACACACTAAACAGGATCGATTGATGTATAACACAAGCATATAAGATAAAAATTAATATTTTTTTTTTATTATTTTTTTGCACTCATACGGAAAAAAACGAGCCTATTGCGCCGACCTCATGAGCGGAGTGGAATAAAGAAATTGTTTAGCAGGATTGATATTCAAAACGGTAAGCATGCACTGCTTTGTTTACGGTTTGTGTATCTGCAGCCTGCAGAGTCGGTTTCTCTTTTTGAATGATGAATATAGATGAATATATCTGCAGAAATAGACAGTTGTCTGATTTACACGCAGGCGCAGAACGCGCATTCTAGCTGACAGTCGGCTGTAGTTCTCTCGGTGTGTTCAAGTGCAGCTTTTTAGGCGACGTGAGGCGACAACACAGTCGGCTTTCATCAGCGCTAGTTCGTCGGCGTCGGCTTGGTGTGTGTAGACCATTAATTAACAGGGAGGGAGGGCAATACACTCACAAAACACTTGTCGGCCGCGCCCGCGCGATCGACTCACTCATCCATTTGCGTAGAAAAGAAATGTAATGATTTCTATCATTTTTTTATATATTTGTGTACCGGGTGGGCCGGCCCACAATGGCCAGTGGCCCACCGGGAAAAGTCCCGGTGCTCCAGATGGCCAGTCCGCCCCTGACGGGAACACGAACCAACAACAGGACTAGCAGCGAAGTTGGTTCTTCAGTATTTCAATGCTCACAGCGGGGGTCCATGCTCTCAACCACTCAAAGGTACTGTGCAAAGTCCAGCTGAAAGCATTAACAGTGTACAAAGACCAAAATCTACAGTGAGACAAGAACTGGTGTGTTTCTGTCAACAGCAGGGGCACAAAGCATCAGTGTGTCCTATGCGAAAGGCAAAGTTGACAGGATTTTGTTTTGTCCCTAGGGAAGAGGACAAAGATAATGACTAGAGGGGAGAGTCAAGTTTTTTTTGATGCAACTGTTGATGGACATTTTCTGAAAGCACTGTTGTACACTGGTAGTTCCCTGTCTCTCCTAAAGCCAGGCTTTGTTTCAAATGTTGACTATGCAACCACCACAACTGTCCAGTGTGTGTATGGGGATTTAAGGCAGTACTCCCGCGCAGAGGTAGGTGTGTGTGCCCCAGAACAGTCATTTCTGATGAATGTTGTTATAGTTGATGATTTGCCTGCTGATATGATTTTAGGCTGAGACTTACCCATACTCAATGAACTGCTACAAGCCACTATGAACCCTGAGTCTGTTATTACCTCTGCCACTGTACATAAATCCTGTCCTGCTGTTACCCGGGCTCAAGCTAGAGCAGGTCTGCAGCCACTTCCTAGACTTGCACAGTAGTCTGCTGCAGGGCGGGACCAAGGGCCCAAGAAAACCATGACGATAACGTCGATTTGAGAAGTATCTGGGTACTCCAGTCCCTGAGACCTCAGTGGATGGCCTCGAAGCTGATGGCTGGAGGATCCCAGAGAACATTGGGGAATTACAAAGGAGATATGAGTCAATGAAGTCATTGTTTAAAAAACTGCTGGTGGAAAAGTGTCACATCTGTGTGATGAACAGTATGTGGTTGTGAATGATTTGTTGTACTTGCAAGCCAATGATGTTATTCGTTTAATTGTCCCTAAATGTTGTAGACCCCTTGTCTTGCACCTCGCACACACCGTTCCATGGGCTAGTCATTTAGGATAGCAGAAAACATACACTCGCATCAGTTCACGTTTTCATTGGCCTTCACTTTACACTGATGTACAGACACACTGCAACACATGTGCAACATGTCAGAAAACCAGTGCTGTGTCATTACCACCCCAAAGACCATCCAAGCCCTTGTGCAGCTGTTCTCCAGGGTGGGAATCCCTGAGGAGATCCTAACAGATCCAGGTACAAACTTCACGTCGCGGCTAATGGGGCAGCTTCACAGCCAGTTGGGTATCACAGCCATCAGAACCAGCGCATACCATCCGTAGACGGGCGGCTTGGTAGAGAGATGCAACCAGACACTGAAGAATATGCAGCAGAAGTTTGTGTCAGACACGGGACGGGACTGGAACAAATGGCTCCCATTCCTGCTGTTTGCTTACCGAGAAGTACCTCAAGCTTCAACCAGTTTCTCCCCTTTCGAGCTCCTATATGGCTGGCAAGTTCAAGGACCCCTGGACCTGATACGGAAGAACTGGGAGCATCCTGCTTGCAGAGAAGAGGAGAAGGGTATCGTTCAGTATGTGCTGGAGATGAGGGACCAGCTTGAACGTTATCAAGACCAGGCAAGAGAGAACCTGAAAGAAGCACAGATAGCTCAGAAAACGTGCTACGACCAGAATGCAAGAGAAAGACAGCTACATCCGGGGCAGAAGGTACTACTACTACTGCCAACATCAACCAACAAGCTGCTGGCCAAATGGCAAGGGCCGTACACCGTAGTGAAGAAGATAAGACCGGTGACCCAACGAGATCCACCATCCAGATAAGGGTAAAGCCAAGCAGACAAATCACATCAACCTGCTCAAAGAATGGAAGGAGCCACCTGTAAAGCAAGGGACAGCGATGATGGTGAGGGAAGTGACGCAGGTGACTGATGAGGAACCAGAATCCAAAGCAAAGGCACAGAGAGAACCAGCTGAGGTGAACCTGGAGCACCTGAAGGACCCCAACAGGGTTCCTTGCTTTGTTTCCTGCCAGCGGCCGGAGAGAACAGAGCTAATTCGCCACACAATCCACATCACAGAGTTTGATCTGGAGACCGACCATAGAGCACTAACGTGAATCCAGACCATGAAGGACCACAACTACAGAGAGATGAGGTGGTAAATAAGCCTCCAACCCTATAAGTTTGGTACGGCACAGACCAGGACGACAGAATGTGGTTGCCCATGGACAGTTTCACACACTACAATCCCCTGCTGCAGTCATATTCCGGTCATACATAGTACACCACACTTATTTTTTCTTGTTTATGTGTCGTGTATTCTGTGATTTGTTTGTCGTGTGTCGCGAGTGTTTTGGTGTAGCCGCACTGGCTGGTGGCGGCAGCGAAACTGATTGGGTGAGCATGCTTATGACATCACTGTTGGCGCCGCGTCGGCACACTGTACTCAGAGTCCAATGAAACCATATTTGTTGTTTGTAGGGGGACTGACAAATAAAAAAGGTAGAGTCTGGCCTATAAAAGAGGAGACCAGACTCAAATTTAGGACTTGTTAATCAAGTCGGACGTGAGCGTGCAACTGTGGTGCCGTGAGCGATTCATCGAAGCGAGTATATTGAAGATACCCTTTGTGTATATTTTAGATATACTGTATATTCTTTTCATCTTCATTTTCCCGTTTGTTGTTTCTTTGTCACTTTGTATTTTGGGGTTTTGAAGCTACACTGTATATATCTTTACCCCAGCACTTGTGGATTTTTTTTTTTTTTTGTATATATCTTCGGTGCTGACAATAAAATACACCTTGTAAAATACACAAACGGACCCTCTTTGTAACATATATATATATATATATATATATATATATATATATATATATATATATATTGTGACGCGTGTCCCGAGCACCTACCAGCGTCGCCCTGGAAACGGAGGAGATACACCTGTTCCCAATCACCGCAGGCTGATCGGTCACAGCTGAAACCACTTCAGAGAGGGCTACAAAAGCCGCCACGCGACACACGAAAGGGGGAGATGTCTCCAGGAGGAAGCAACCTAACGGTATCCTTTTCTCTCCGCAGACAGCAGTGTGTGACCGACCAGCCACCAATTGAACACGACTCCCACCGCACCGAGCACTCACGACGATTTGAGAGAAGGTTCACTCAGCGCAGCACTGGAGCCCCGGACACTTCCACACTTTCACTTTTGACCTCTTGAACTCAATAAACACACCCTCCGGGGTCTTTATTGCACTCGGCCCTGTCGTGTGATTCTTCAGCCCGTTACACTGGTGGAGAATGCGGGCAAATTGCTGAAGAATCACCGACCTCCCAGTTTTGTTTTATTGCCCCCCAAAAAAAAAATTCTTTTTTTTTCCCTTTGTTTTTTTTTTTTTGCTTTTTCAGGCGGCGACTCCTCCCCAGCCATGGAAGAACTTCTGAAACGCCTGACCGAAGTGAGCATTCGCCAGCAACAGATTGTAGAACATGTGGCTGCTCGTCAAGGCGAAACGGAGCATGAAGTCGCCACTGCCAGACCCCCGTGTGCAGGCCACCCAACTCCTACCGAAAACGACGGCCCACGACGATGTGGAACACTATTTGAGGATGTTTGAGGCCATTGCGGTCCGGGAGGACTGGCCGAGAGAAGATTGGCCACGGATACTGGCTCCGCTCTTGACTGGAGAATCCCAGCAGGCGTATTTTTCACTTCCTTCCCGTCTGGCTAACTCCTACGATCAGTTGAAAAAAGAGATCCTCGCCCGCGTAGGTCTGTCTCCCATCTCAGCGGCGCAGTTGTTCCATGCGTGGGAATACAACAGTCAGAAGCCAGTCCGCACCCAAGCTGCCGAACTCACACGCCTCTCACAACACTGGCTCCTCGCCGGCGATCCCAGCGCCGCTCAAGTAGCTAAACGGGTTGTCGTGGACCGTTTCCTTCGCGCCCTCCCCCGCGCACTTCGACAGGCAGCCGGCATGCGAAATCTGGAGAACTAGTAGAGGCTATTGAACTGGCGGAGGCGACGTGAGGCTGGGGAGCGAGCGCTGCCTTTTCCCCGGAGGGTGTACCAAGAGCGGCGTACGCCGGAGGGCACCCTGCGTACCGTCGGCAAGCCAGCAGTTCCCATCACGAACGACGAGCCCATGCCCACGGAGCCACCACACTCGCCCAGTCGGGCATGGCTGGCAGGCTGTGTTGTTCACCAAGAGCCACCACCAGAGGCCCCGCAAGCCAGGGTAAAAGTGAACGGATGTCCCTATCAGGCTCTGTTAGACTCAGGCAGCGCCGTCAGCCTAATCCAAACCGCCGTGTTACCCCCAAAGGTGGGGGCCAACGCGCGCCTCCCTATCACCTGTGTACATGGCGACACACGACAGGTTCCTACCTGGCAAGTCACCATCTCTGCTAGCCCAGGCGCTTGGCCGGTTGAAGTGGGAATCATCAAAACCCTGCCTGTGCCTGTGTTACTAGGCCGAGACTGGCCAGGGTTTGACCAGCTGTTCGTCAGCCTGCCGGACACCGCCGAAGGAAAACACCAAGCCGAGGTCCCCGTCGACGCCCTGTCCTGCTGACGACAGATAGCGCCAGAGATGGTGAGTCCCCCCCCAAACTTCTAACCTTTTTTTGATGTGTTCCAACAGGTTGGGGGAGGAGGGACTTTCGCAAAGGAACAACTCGGCGACGATCGGCTGAAGCATTGCTGGACACAAGTGAGGGTGATAGAAGGAAAAGAAACTCGTCCGCCACCTCATCCAACCCCTCACTTTGTTGTCCAGAATGGCCTACTGTACTGTGTCGCCCAGCGGAGAGGGGAGGAGGTAAAACTTCCGGTAGTGCCTCGCTCAAAGTCGGAAATAATAATGGAGTTGGCTCACTCTCATCCAATGGCTGGCCACCTGGGGGCCCAGAATACCATCAATTGGATTAGAGACCGGTTTCACTGGCCCGGCTTAGATGCGGACGTCAAACGATTCTGCCAAGCGTGTCCGGTGTGCCAGCGGACGTTGCCACGAGCCCCTCCCCCCACTCCACTAATTCCCCTGCCGATAATTGAGGTTCGAACGGATAGGAATGGATCTGGTAGGACCGCTGCCAAAGTCTGCCCGGGGACACGAACACATCCTGGTGATCGTGGACTATGCGACCCGCTACCCCGAAGCTATTCCACTCCGCAAGGCCACCTCCAAAGCCATCACCCAGGAACTCTTCCTGTTGTGTAGCCGGGTCGGCCTTCCCAAAGAGATATTGACCGACCAGGGCACTCTGTTCATGTCCCGGACGATGGCCGATCTGTGCCGCCTTCTCAAGGTAAAGCAACTGCGCACCACAGTGTACCATCCTCAGACCAATGGGCTCGTAGAACGGTTCAACCAGACGTTGAAGCAGATGCTCCGTCGGGTGGCTGCTGATGACCGACGGGACTGGGACCGAATGCTTCCGTACGTTCTGTTTGGCATTCGAGAAGTACCCCAGGCCTCTACCGGCTTCACACCTTTCGAGCTCCTGTTTGGTCGGCAGCCCCGTGGCCTCCTCGACGTCGCCAAAGAGGCCTGGGAGCAGCAGCCAGCCGCCCATCGGTCCACGATTGAACACATCCGGGACATGAGGGAAAAGATCGACCGAGTCATGCCACTCGTCAAATAACACCTCACCAAAGCTCAGGAAGCCCAACAGCGTCACTACAACCGGGCGGCCCAACCACGGGAATTCCAGCCTGGAGATCACGTGTTGGTCCTAGTCCCGACAGCCGCATGTAAATTCCTCGCTCAGTGGCAGGGGCCGTACACCGTCACGGAACGGGTAGGACCAGTTACCTACCGCATCTGCCAGCCCGGAAGGAGGAAGGAAAACCAGCTTTATCACATCAACCTCCTGAAACGCTGGATCGGGACTAGGACCCAGTTATCTGCACTGGCCACCACTGAACCCGTGGTTGTAGACGTCAGTGTCCACCTGTCGGCCGCCCAGAAGACGGAACTTCAACATCTGGTCGGTCAATTCTAAGATGTGTTCTCCCCACGCCCCGAGCGGACCAACGTCCTCCAACATGACGTCCGCACGCCACCTGAGGTCATCATCAGGCAGCGTCCCTACCGGATCCCCGAGGCTCGGCGACACGCCATCGAGGAGGAGGTACAGGAAATGTTGAGGTTGGGAGTAATTGAGCCGTCCCGTAGCCCCTGGTCCAGCCCCATCGTAATGGTCCCGAAACCAGACGGCACCCTCCGGTTTTGCAACGACTTCCGCCGCCTGAACGAGGTCTCCGAGTTTGACGGCTACCCCATGCCCCGCGTCGACGAGCTGCTGGATCGCCTGGGGAGAGCCCGGTTCATCTCCACCCTAGACCTCACAAAAGGGTATTGGCAGGTGCCGCTTACAGAACAAGCAAAACCAAAGACCGCCTTCTCTACCCCTAGTGGCCACTGGCAGTACCGGGTTCTCCCCTTCGGGCTTCACGGGGCACCCGCAACATTCCAGCAGATGATGGACATCCTGCTGAGGCCTCACCAGGAATATGCGGCGGCCTACCTGGACAATGTGGGAATTCACTCTGAGACCTAGGAAGACCATCTAGAGCGGCTACGGAGGGTGCTACTGGAGCTACGTCGAGCTCAACTAACCGCCAACCCTAAGAAATGTCACCTGGCTCTTCCTGAAGCCAAATACTTGGGCTTCCAGGTGGGCCGTGGTCTGATTAGGCCCCAAGAAAAAAAGGTAGCAGCAATTCTCTCGGCCCCACGGCCCACCTCTAAAACCCAGGTACGAGCCTTTTTGGGGTTGGCGGGTTATTATCGGTGTTTTATTCCCAACTTCTCCTTAGCGGCGCCCCTGACAGACCTGACCAGGAAGGAACAGCCGGAGAGTGCACCCTGGGGACCTGCCGAGGAAGACGCCTACCGGCGTGTGAAAGAAGCGCTCACCTCGGAGCTGGTGCGCGCACCTAATTTTAACTGTCCCTTCTTGTTACAGACGGACGCCTCCAACACCGGGTTGGGAGCCGTTCTCTCTCAGGTACAGAACGGTGAGGAACACCCGGTCATCTACATCAGCCGAAAGCTGTCTCAGACGGAACAACGTTACACCGCGGTCGAGAAGGAAGCGTTGGCCGTCAAGTGGGCAGTCCTGGAGCTAAGGTACTATCTCCTCGGCCGGAAGTTTACGCTAATCACTGATCATGCCCCTTTACAGTGGATGGCACGGGCCAAGGACACGAACGCTCGGGTGACTCGCTGGTTCTTGGTGCTCCAGGACTTCCACTTTGACGTATACCATCGGGCTGGGGCAGCCAACGCCAACGCTGACGGACTCTCGCGGTTATGGGCAGCTTTCGCCAGGTCTGTCAGGGTCTACCCCTCCCTCGGCCCCCATCTCCCCCCTATCTCGTGGGACCAGGACGACGCTTAGGGGGGGGGGAGTGTGACGCGTGTCCCGAGCACCTACCAGCGTCGCCCTGGAAACGGAGGAGATACACCTGTTCCCAATCACCGCAGGCTGATCGGTCACAGCTGAAACCACTTCAGAGAGGGCTACAAAAGCCGCCACGCGACACACGAAAGGGGGAGATGTCTCCAGGAGGAAGCAACCTAACGGTATCCTTTTCTCTCCGCAGACAGCAGTGTGTGACCGACCAGCCACCAATTGAACACGACTCCCACCGCACCGAGCACTCACGACGATTTGAGAGAAGGTTTACTCAGCGCAGCACTGGAGCCCCGGACACTTCCGCACTTTCACTTCTGACCTCTTGAACTCAATAAACACACCCTCCGGGGTCTTTATTGCACTCGGCCCTGTCGTGTGATACTTCAGCCTGTTACAATATATATATATATATATATATATATATATATTATATGGTAGCAATGTTTGAGTTGCTGAGATCTCTTCTAAACTTTAGTGGCGACAAATACGAGCGATCCAGTGTCTCTAGCTAAGGAGAAAAATACGAGCACAGTCTGTGATGATGATGAGATCTCTTCTAAAACTTTAAAGGTGACAATTTGGAGAGAGTAAGAATTTTTTGCCTCAGGAGAAACGTGTGAGAAGCGACTCAAACAAAAGTCTCCATTTGATGTAAAAGTAACCTCATTTAGCAGAAACATTTGAGATGTGAGAGAGATAAAAAAAAAAATTCTTCACTTTGGGTAGCTTCAATCTCATTCATCCACACAATTTCAATCAAACACAATACATGCATTGTCATATTTAAGGTCGTTTAGTGTAGACAGTGTGTTTTGTTGCACAATGATTTAATGGAGAAAATTATGACCTAATTATGACATGGATGCAAAATGGTTTGTACAAGACAAAAAAAAAAAAAATCCCATTGTTTCCTGTCTCTCCTCCAACAGTCCTGTCCATTAAAGGTGAAAAACCCCAATGGCAATTTCCCCAATTTCTCATGCTTCTTACAGCCCATTCTCATTTTGGACTCCTTTTTCTCAGAACTTTCTAATGTCTCAGTTGCGTCTACTTTTATTTCTCCTAAGAAATTTTAGGAGAAACATCTGATACACTGTTTATAAAATGAGAGATATTTGAGAATCTCAACTAAGTCTCATGAGCTTAAAAAGAGCTACCTCTGAGCAATAAAATATTCATATAATGGAGTCTTGAAAGAGATTGCAGCAAGACAATAAAGAGATGTTCTCTGTTTCTTCTACCGCATTCTCATTTTTGACTCTTTGGCTCTCAAATATTTCTCATGTCTCATTTGTGTCCACTTTTTTTCTCCTAAGAAAATGCTATTGATACAACAATGAGGGATATATGAGAATCACAACTAAGTCTCCTGAGCTTAGGAAAAGCAACCTCTGAGCAATATTTTTTTCCTCTGGGTTCATCCCTCCGGCTCCATCATGGCTTCCTCCATGTACAGGCACTACGATGGTCGTGACTTCTGCCTGTTCCTCCATGGAATTTTCCTCTCGGGGGTCCTGACCCTCCCCGAATAGCCATCATCACCTCCTCCCACCACTTTGGTGTAGTTTTAGTTTATGTCGCTAAGAGGGACATAGTGTGAGAGGGTGAACTATCTTGTCTGTTTTAATTTTAATTTTTAAAGTTTCAACCACTTTCACTGGTGCCTGCAGAGGGTGGGACATCTCTGAACATTTCATTGCTATGAGAGGTATGTGAGCTGACTTGCCTGATGGGTTCAAGTAACAAGGAGAAGAACCTACACTGTACATAACAGTCTAACACGGCTGAGTATCTCTTCCTTCAGATCATTATAGACGTCCAACGACAATGTTAAAAAAGAATCATAAGCTCTCTAGGTTATATCATAGAGAAACTGAGCTATAGTTTGGGGTCGTTCCTATTAGTCTCACTTCTCTCTACTGACACTTCATTTAAATGTATTTAAATTTGCTTTGTCATCATCATCATCTTCTGTCAGCTTTGTAAGCAAGCCGTGTGCTGCATTATGGCTCTGGCAGTGAAGTACTCTGTTTGTGTGAGTCTCATGAAAGGTGGGCAAAATGACCTGAACAGATGATTAAGGATTGAGGTTAATAAATGTGTCACTAGCTCACAACACTGACTTATATTTTGTCATTTTGTCACTAGTCTATTTATCTATAGAATTTTTACACTATCTTTAGAATAAAAACCTTGAACATATCTCATATGGTCTGTGAGTGTCTACAAACAGCCCAAAACCACACGTCCATCCAAACAAACAAACAAGCAAGATGTGCTTTGAGATTGCTGTGGTTTTGCGATTTTTCCCTTTCAAGGCACCACATGATCATTTAATGGTGTTAATGGGTAATTGTGGGTGGAGGAATATCTGAAATACTGGCCTTGTTTGCCAGTTCACCTGAGGCTAAAAGCTGGGTCATGAGGAATATTCATGTGAGATATCACCTCTCGCTCAGGCTCAGGACAACCACACCTTCAGGCTGCTCATGATCTTATATAGAACAACCAATATATAAAGAAGTGCTGAAAAAATACTTGCTGATATAACCTGCTTAATTGTAAATAATGAGAAGCAGACAGACTGAATAGAAACTTGATGCCCCAAGTAAAATGACTCAAAATGTCACTTTTTATTATATCTACTTTGTAACGCATCCTTAAATAATGTATAAATATAAATAAAATATAAATATAAATATAAATAAAAAATATTATTATTATAATTATTATTGTCACACTATATTATACAATTATACAATTGTCCTGTGTGGTCCCCCAGAATAATATGATATTATGATACTGTGAGCACAGGAATAATGTTGTGTGAGAATTTTAATGGACAAATAATGTTAATGCCTCCATCACTTTCTGAACCACATTTCAAATGATCCATTATCCAAATTAACCACTTGGTATCGAGTAAAAAAAAATTAAGGGATGTATGAAGAAAATGCCACTTTTTTGAGGCCACTTTATGAAGCCAGAAGCCTTTATGTGCCAGAATAATTGTGGAAATGTTTTCAGATGTAATATAATATTTTCAGAATTTTTAACAGCTCTTTCATAATCTTGTTGTTGCAAATTATGAAAGAGTTTATGCCAGTTTAAGAAGCAGTAAAACCATAGGTCACAAAATAATAGGGGCTTTGTGTTAAGATTTTATGTCCTCATATTCCCTCTGATTTAGAAATGATTGTGTGTGCTACCACTCAATTGCAAATGCCAGCTCAAATCGAGCATGAACAAGCCTACATGTTTTTTGTTTGTTTTTTATTAGTTTTCAGCATTAATACATTTCTACAGTGTCCTTTGGTAACTATTAAGTGGAATTATTTATTTTATAGTCTAACAAGTGCTGTTAATGTGATCTTATTCTGATTATTATTTTTCTAACATTTAAAATCATAACAATTTCTAATTGTTAATGAGTAGTTTTCAACTAATTGGAGAGTAACCTACTTTAACAATATATATTAGTCTGGTCTCTGTTGATTTAAAAATCTGAATTGTTCAGATTTGAATGAATATTTTTCCATTAAAGTGTCTTTCATAAATTTCTGGATTCACAAATAGGATTTACAGGGAAAGGTCATACATGACAAAAAGAAAAGCATGCAGCATGCATTGTTGCGTGTACTCAAAAAAGAATAATTTCAATGTGTGCATAAATATTCACAGGGTATAAATATAGTGTAGGGTGTGAGTCTAAATTACTTTATAATAATATAAATCTTTTAACATATTACACAGAGGCAAGAGACATGAGGCTCCATATAGAGTTACTTATGACCAAAGTCAATTCCAACATTTTTAGAATCAACCCTGATTCCTTTTATATTGATTGTTGATTGTATATTTTATAAAATCTTGATGTGAGATTTTATCACATGAAGTGAAATTATAGGCTTATGCAAGTACATTCTTCTTCAAGATGTCTGAGTAGCCTGTTAGTTAGTGCCAAAATCCCCAAAATAAAATACATTAATAATGAACTGAATGAGTTAATCAGTCTACTCCTTATTTATGCTTCATTTTGAATTATTTTTTTATGCTGTTTTTTCCAACTACAAATCTACTGAAAAAAGACACCTAATCACCTCTGTGTGGTGGAAACATCGGTTATGCCTCAGTTTGATGAAAGAAAGAATGCCAGATGGAGAAAAATAGGCAATGTAAGTTACCCAGTAAGACCATACGTACCTCCTCCACTAAGATGCTTCAAGTGTCAGAAGTACTGTATGGACATGTTGGTTCAGTTTGCAGAGGTAAACGATGATATGGGGGTGACCATGAATGTGGTAAATGTGATGAAGGAGTGAAGGCAAAATCCTTCAATTGTGGTGGTGAGCATAGTGCTGGATTTGGGGGATGCATTGCTCACAAACATGCTGTGAAAGTTAAAAAATGTGAGATTATCTGAGGGGTTGACATGCTGAAGCAGCCCAGAAAGAAAAACAAAATGAGCAGACACGGAGAGAGATAAATACACAGGAATTGACTGGAGATGTATTGGTTCAGAGAAAGATAAACGAGGATAGATTGGTGATTGGAAAAAATGTATTTGTTTCCTTTATGGCTGAAGTGATAAATTGTTCTGCGCAAACCGAAAGCAGAACTAAGAGAATTAAAATGATTATAAGGGCAGCAGAGAGATACCTGAATTTAACAGGAGTAACTTTGGAAAAAATAAATGGCATACTAAAGACTCAAACTGGAGCTGACATACTCTCTAGTTACCTCAGGATGGGCATCCAGAGGTAAAACAGAGAAGCAAATGAAGAGTTCAGATGCAAAAGCCTCTAAGTGCCATCTGAAATTTTCTTCTAGAATGATCATTTTTATCAAGCTTGTATTTAAGTTCAGTAATTTCACTGAAATGACAATTCATAGGTAATTTTCATTGCCATTTAAGTGAAATTACTGACCTTAAATATACGAGCTTCATAAAAATGATCATTCTGGAATAATATTTCAGATGGCACTTAGAGGCTTTTGCATCTGAACTCTACAAATAGAAAATAATTAGCATAGCTGCTTTTCATAACATTTAGCAAGGATAATCATGTGCATTTGATCTGACATAACTGTAAAAGATAAAGAGATGCATTATATGAATGCATTATATGAATGCTTGGCTAAAGAGATGCGTCTTTAATTTAAACCGGGAGAATGAGTCTGAACCCTGAACATTATCAGGAAGGCTATTCCAAAGTTTAGGAGCCAAATGTGAGGACTTAGTGGACTTAGGCACTATCAGAAGCCCAGAGTTTTGTGACCTTAAAGGAGTAATTCACTTTAAAATTAAAATTACCCCATAATTTACTCACCCTCAAGCCATCCTAGGTGTATATTACTTTCTTCTTTCAGACGAATACAATCAGAGTTATATTAATAAACACCCTGACGCTTCTGAGCATTATAATGGCAGTGGATTGCAACCATCAGTTTGAAGCTCAGAAAAGCACATCAGAACTAACTCCACACGGCTCCGGGAGGTTAATAAAGGCCTTCTGAAGCAAAGGGATGAGTTTGTGTAAGAAAAATACACAAGAAAAATACACTTGTGTAAGAAAAACACTTTTTTGAGCTTCAATATGATGGTTGCAATTCACTGCCATTATAAAGCTCGGAAGCGTCAGGGTGTTTATTAATATAACTCTGATTGTATTCGTCTGAAGGAAGAAAGTCATATAGCCTACACATAGAATGGCTTGAGGGTGAGTAAATCATGGGGTAATTTTTATTTTAAAGTGAACTACTCCTTTAAAGAGCTTGATGGATTGTAGGGTGATAGAAGATTAGTTAAATACACAGGAGCTAAATCATTTAGGGCCATATAGGTCAGTAGCAATACTTTGCAATTGATATAGAACTTAAAGGTCCCGTATTATGCAAAATTCACTTTTGCATGCTGTTTGGACATAAATGTGTGTTGGCAGTGTGTGTACACAACCAGCCAATAGTGATAAAAATCCACTCACTCCTTTTTTATTAATCCCCATAAATCATCAGCAGTGTCTCCCAACGACCTGTTTTCAGAATGCTGTTTTAGTGACGTCACTAAGCACAGGCCCCGCCCACGAGTGTTGACAGACACTGCCGTTTCAACATAGACCCGCCCTGATCGCGTTCACAGCTGCTGCACTGACGAGAACGTCTCCCAAGCGTTGTAGGTGTTGTGTGGCTGGATGTATTAATCCACATAGCCCTCTCTATTTACTCCCGAAATCTGAGGCAGCCAAGATGAGGTGGAATTATTTTGTTTTTAAAGAAAATGCTCCCTCAACTCTACAGAAATTCGTTTATGTACATGCGCACTTCTTATAACTTAGGCTACTGTGTTTACTCAGCTCTTACGGTGATTTTCTGAAGTAAAACTGACGCTTCATATTTTGTGTGATGTACAATAAACTTTATTAAACTCATCAGTATATGTTTGATCATCATTAGGACCTGGTCCGAAACAGCAGACTTGTAGGCTAATATACAAGCAAATGACAAATGCGTTAACTTATAACCGTAATTAAACTACTATACCTGTTCCATCTCTATACAGCACTCTGACTCTGTAGGCATTATTGTCTGACTCGAAATGAACACCGTTATGAGAGTTTCTGATATTATCATCATTCCGTGAGATGAAATTAGGCTTGTTTGAGATGCGCCTTGCCTCGCCTGAAATGTATGCGAGAGTAGGCGGCTGCAGTGAGAGGAGGAGTGAACAAAGGGCAGGCAAGACGGACAGTTCTCTCTTCTCGCAGTGGATCAGACACCTGTGAGATCAAAGATGGATATCGCGGGATTCACCGGATTCACGCTCATGCACAGTGTTGCTAATAAACTGGATGCAATTTAAGTTCTGTTGCTTTTATATGAAAATAAATATAATGAACAAGACACCCAAAGTAGCCTACTTATTTAATTCCATTCCAAATACATGTTTATCAATCTTTTTTTTCTCTAATACAGACATATGTGTTTTTATATTTTTTTTTTAATAAAAATTACATTGCATAACCCATAGAGATCGCACTGTTAGATAGTTTGGGAATATTCACACATAACGTATAGGCCTACACATAAAACATATCAGAGTTTTAAAATCAAACATTTTAAAAGAGAACAATACATCACGGTTGTTTAAACCAATGAACATTAAGCTGTGTCGTCAGCAAGTCGTTTCCCATCATGTTTTTGATCAGCGCAGTTGGTGGAGAGCAACTGTGCTCGACTGCAGAATCCGACAGGTGCGCCTTGCACTCGCGAGAGATTTTTGACATACGTCAGCATGACATCAGAGCAAGGCGGACCGCACTCGGACACATTTCTAACCGGCATGCATCTCGCGCTGATCACCGGTGATCGATTCTGCGCAGATTTTGCTCATCTCAAACAAGCCTAGTGTCTGACTGAGAGACTGAGCGCGAGCTCATGAAGCTCCGCCCCCTGTGCCGTGCAGCAGCATCTTATTTGCATTTAAAGGGCACACACTAAAACTGCGCGTTTTTCTGAACCCCCAAAAATGACAATTTAAACATGCTGTAAAAAATGATCTGTTGGGTATTTTGAGCTAAAACTTCACATACACACTCTGGGGACATCAGAGACTTATTTTACATCTTGTGAAAAGGGGCATAATACGGGACCTTTATTAGGTAACCAGAGTAGAGATGATAATTGGTGTTCTATGATCATATCTTCTTGACCTAATAAGAACTCTAGCAGCTGCATTTTGGACAAATTGTTGCTCGTTTATCAAGGATGCAGGACAACAATGACTCCAACTCCTTCAAGGACTTTCAGATGACGCCAACTCTGAATCAACATGCAACACTGCCACATTTTCTATATATTGTAACCATTATGTTCACAACTTGTTATAATTACTTTAGTGAGCTCATTGTTTCTTCCTAAAATTAAGACATGATGTTAGCTGACTGCATAATTTGTATTATGTAACTGTACATTTCTGAAATATGGACTTTACTTGGACACAGTCACCTCTGATAACAGATCACTCTAAATTGTAATTTAGATACATGCATTTTCTGTAAAGCTGCTAACAAATGATATGTCTTGTGAAAAGTGCTATACAAATAAATGTGAATTGTAAAATGTAAATCTGTGTCCATAACATTTGATAAAATTAACTAAACACAAAAAGTGTTTTGCAAAGCATAAATATATTAAAGTATTAGTCCATGTAATGATTATATATATTTTATAAGGGGTGTCAGGTTTGGGGTTGAAGCACTGAGTGAGCACTCAAATACATAGTTCAATGGGATTTTATTCAACAAATAAAACAATAAAATCAAAAACTGCCCCCTGGGGTGGGCAATGATCTGGCACAGGACTGAGAGCAAAGGGAAGGAAATAGGGAAGGAAATTAGGATGGTAACGAGGGACATCAGATGGATTACAGGTGAAACAGTGTGGGTTGGAGCACATAGAAACAAACAAAAGAAAGCTATGTGCCCACACAAAACACAACACAATAACACACAGTGTTTTTGGCACTTAATAACATTCTTTGTCTGAAAAAGTCTAAGTTTTCTTTAAAAAAGCCTTTTCAAAATGCTTATTTTTCACAGAATGACACTATGCTTTGGGCTGCTAATGGTGCCAGTGGTTCTTGCAGTTCTCATTTATCCAACAGAACACCAGAGGGAGTGCGTGATTTGGTAGCATGCACTAGCTTGAGACCACCAAATCAGCTGAATTATATTACTTGGAATGTAATTAGGACAATATAAATAACAGCGGTGTTCAGTCAATCAAACTGAATAAACCAATCATTGATCAATGTTTTCTATTTTAATTAATGTTTTTATTTATTTATTATTATTTACTTTTCTATTATTTTCTATTATGTTTGTCAACCCCAGAGGGTTAAAGGAATTTTATATGTATGGTCAATTAACTACTTCCATAAATTACTGAGAGTTGCGTAGGAAAAGTATAACAGCCTATTAAGAATTTTCTCTGTAACCTACACACTGACGGACAACCACATGATGTGTGATATTCATAAAGCTTAGGCACTAAATTTAGAGCAAAATGAGCTTTTTACATTTGTGGTTTGTGTCATGTGATCGGATTAGATGACAGAGAAGGGGGAGAAACAGTGATCATTTTCATTATTGCATTTAGAGGAGAAGACGGAATCAATAAAATGAGCTCTTGTTTTATGAGTTTATGTTTGTTTGTTTGTTTGTTTGTTTGTTTGTTTTGTTTAGTTTTTGTGACCGCTGCCTTCTTTGAGGACCATCGTGCGTTTTTAGTTTCACATAACATTAATTACTACTTTGGTGAGTTTCAAATCTCGACAACGCAGATGCGATAGAATCTAAATTATTATAAAATGCAATGAACAAATTACTCTGACTCTTAATAGTCGGTACGAGTCGGAGGCGGTAAAGAGCGCATGTTTGCGGACTTCGACTGCGTTGTGTGCAGCAGAAATACTGAAAGGTATAACATGCTTGTGTTCATTACTTATAGCTGTATAATCGTTTCGATTAAAATCTCTAATATTAAAATATCTCATTTTGGATTTGCCAGAACTGGTCGTTGTGACATACTGAACTGTCTTAATTGTTTTAATATTGAAGGTGTGGTGAAGGAAAATTACATCTAACAGACTCAAAAGGACTGAATGACGACGGTAACTAACTGAAGGAGCATGAACGACTCGTTGCGCCATCACTTCAGCATGAAACACATGGACTACATGTATAATACTGACAATAACATCACTTTGAACAGCAGTGCAACTCCCGGTGACATGAATACAACAGGGATCGCCCAAATCATGATCCCCCAGGAATTGTTTCTAATGCTCGGCTTGATCAGTTTGGTGGAAAACATTTTGGTGGTGGTGGCCATCATCAAGAACAGGAATCTCCACTCGCCTATGTATTATTTCATCTGCTGTCTGGCGGTGTCGGACATGCTGGTGAGCGTAAGTAATGTGGTGGAGACGCTCTTCATGTTATTGACGGAGCATGGGCTGCTGCTCGTCACTGCAAAGATGTTACAGCACTTAGACAATGTGATAGACATTATGATCTGCAGTTCTGTCGTGTCCTCGTTGTCGTTCCTGTGCACTATTGCGGCGGACCGCTATATCACCATCTTTTACGCACTCCGGTACCACAGCATCATGACCACGCAGCGCGCCGTGGCTATTATCGCGGTGGTGTGGCTCACCAGCATCACCTCTAGCTCTTTATTTATCGTTTATCACACTGATAACGCGGTCATCGCCTGTCTCGTCACGTTTTTCGGCGTGACATTGGTGTTCACGGCGGTTTTGTACCTGCACATGTTCATCCTGGCGCACGTCCACTCCAGACGCATCATGGCCCTCCATAAGAGCCGCCGGCAAGCCACTAGCATGAAGGGAGCCATCACTCTGACTATACTGCTCGGGGTTTTCATCATCTGCTGGGGGCCGTTTTTTCTCCACCTCATCCTTATCCTCACCTGTCCCACAAACCCTTACTGCAAGTGTTATTTCAGCCATTTCAACCTGTTTCTGATTCTTATCATATGCAACTCGCTTATAGACCCTCTCATTTACGCGTATCGCAGTCAGGAGCTGCGCAAGACGCTCAAAGAAATAATTCTTTGTTCATGGTGCTTTGCAATGTGATATATTCTTTCTGGAGTTTGTTTGTTTGTTTGTTTGTTTGTTTGTTTTTAGAAACGCGTGGAGGAATATCTGTGCTGACATTAATGTCCAATGTTCAGCCTTATTCACAGAGATCGTCCTAATGACTCCCTCTCTTTATAGAAAATGTAGCCTACTGCTGAAAGAGGGACATAAACTTTTAGTTTTTTATAAAATACATAACCATTTAAACAACTCTATTTTTGATTTACTAAAACAATGCTTAATGGGATAGTTTAACCCATTAACCTGATGAGTATTAGAACTCCATCATATTGAAGCCATCCATTCCCCAAAGTGTTTATCCTCTGCAGGGTCACTGGGAGAATTAGAAATTACAAAAAAATAAAAATTAAAGTGAATGAAGACCTGAACAAGAACCAAGAAGACATAAATTGTTCATTCAGTAATGCATGCATTCTTCAAGAGTTGTTTTACCTGTTATTATAAATAACAATCTTTTAATGTTCATATTGCTGTAATAAGAAAATATGAATAGCATATTGAAAATGCATCACCACAGTTTTTAAATCAGTGCTATTTACAGGTTCATTTGAACAAATAGTGTTTTGATGAGAAATCCTTTGTGTAAGAACAGCAGTTGTCTGCTCAATGAATCCTATAGTTTCTACCTTTTATCCAGTGCTGCTGTTTTCAGAATAGTCATAAAATGAAAGAAAAAAAAAAAATTCCCCCACCACAATAATATCAACCACATCAACCGAAATGTGATTCTCTTGATCAGAAGTATGTGGTGAAAGCTTGACAAGCAGATTTTTAAATTTGTTATTTTTTTGTGTGTCTTTTATCACTTTTTAATCCATTAGATACTCTATTGACTTTTTTGACCTTCTTTTCCTGTTTGGTGTAATTTAAGCTCATCACAAGCTTTTTCACGTGTTTGAGATGTGGCTGTGGGCAAGAGAACTGATTTGAGTGATGGCAGCCATAAGGGCCACATGTCATTTCATTAAGCCACTAAATCTTCTGTCCCTCATCGAAAACACATGGTTCTCTTGTTTTAACATACACAGAATACAAGAGGCATTTTCTTAAAAAAAATAAAATAACACAAAGACTATGTATAAGAATACTTTCTTCTTCTTTTTTTTACTTTTACCAAACAGCATAACCTTTGTCAGATTACAGACAGACTGGTGCTGTTACTATTTATGGAGAGCTTGACTAAATTACCCTGTTCATAAAGCAAAACTTTGTGTGCATGTGAGCATCTGTCACAGTGTGACAAATTGTGTCTTAAAGAACTAAAACAACAATCAGAGATAACCAAAAAAACGTACAAATCTTTTCTCTCCGACGTAATGTTTGTCCCTTAACAAGCCAGGTTAGTAAGTGGCCACTAGTACATGGGTGTCAAACTTGTTAGATGTTTTTAGACATTTTTAGCCAAACACCAATGGCGCACATTTCTCTATATAAAGTCAGATATACAAGTATATCCAACTTTACCTGCATACATATGGTATATTAATGTAAAGCAAATTGTGAACCAGCTCTAATCTGCTAATTGTGACAATAAGGCATGGAGATATTAAAATATTATTAACAATAACATCATGATTATTTTTGTAACAATGTGTATTGTGAAAAGCGCTGTACAAATAAACTTGACTTGACATACACACAAGTCCAGAAGCAAGTTGCTTTTATCACCAGTATTTTGGTTAAATAAAAGTGAGCACATGGTACATTATGACCTATTTTCAAAGACCAGAAGCTAGATTGGGTAAATAAAACTGCTAATATTAAAGTTATTAAAATCAGTGTATAATCTGAGTTCAAAACTTCATGTCTTAATTAAATTTTAAGATGCCGGTTCAGATTTAGGAGAACATTTCAGGGCTCTATTTTGACAATCTAAGCGCATGGTCTAAAGCGCACGCCGCAAGTGCACTTAGGGCATGTCCGAATCCACTTTTGCTAGTTTAACGATGGGAAAAATGCTCAGTGCACCTGGCGCATGGTCTAAAAGGGAGAAATGGAAAGCGAGGAAAAGTGCGCGAGCAGACCATCTACTACGGGACAAAGTGTGCGTTGTGGACCTGCCTATACGCGCACATTACTAACGCTGTCTTTAAATAACAAAAATACATATTTCAGTTGGTCAATGGCACAGTCTATTTCATTTGCCTCAAAATAGCAATGTACCAACAATGCGCCTGAACACACCTCGTTTTCAGACCAGCACACCCATGGGCGCACAAATGGGCGCAAATGCATTTGCTATTTGTACAACGTGGCGCAGGACGTAAAAATGATAACTGCGTCGGGCTGAAACTAGCAGAAAACACTTGCGTTGCGCCTGGCGCTGCATTGCGCCGGATGTATGATAGGGCCCTCAGTCTGACATCATTATCAGTCCTGCATATGTATGTTGTGTATACAGAATTAAAGGTCCGTCCAGCTACTGTATTGCTGTCTTTGAGTATAATTTGATCTAGTCAGCTAGCATTTAAAACATGGACATTTCTAAATGGCAACCCTTCTTGACCTCTGGGGAATCACTTATTGTCAAAACAATGAAACCTTAAATTCATATAGGCTAATCACATATGGCTCATATAGTCTGTAATGCATATGCCATAGCAACTACTTAATTGGCATTATATTCATGAGATTCATTCCTAACTTATTGGATAAGTTTGGCTTTGCAGAACTATGTAGGATATCAAAATACTAAACAGATAAAGAAAAATTTCAATATACACGAGAAATATATATCTGAGAGACATGCAAGATACACAAGGGAACTTGGGAAATTGCAAGACTGTAAAGCAGAATAAAACAAGCCCTGCCATATCAAGAACCGAAGCAAAATCACGATCTCTCAGACCAAATCTGGGGTAGGTTCTAAAAAAGAAACAAAGGAGACCTTATTTATCCAAGCAGGGCTTATGAAATCACAGATTCAAAACAGTTTACAGTACAGTTTTTCACTTTAAAATAATTGTCCAGATCACTAGTAGTTCCTGTATAGTGACTAGGTAACACTTGAATAATTAGTGATGCATTTTATGACCACGTAGAGAGTAAAAAAACACAATTGCTAACGTCTCAGACACGTTAATGTTGTGATTAGTAATTAATTAGTAATTCTTTATAATTTGTCGTAATTACCTATTAGTTCTTAATGATGCCAATCTCATTAAGTAAATTATTGATGACCTAATTAGGAACTATCTTAGTCTTAAATTCGATATTACTTACTGATTAGTTAGGCTTGTTTCCATATTAGTTAATAGTAGCTGAAGTGTTAATGTAGAACTACTAAATAGTCCTGCATTACCTCCTGCATAGTTACTTATTAATGATGGACCATTCTTCTAAAGTGTTACCCAAACACTGTTCGTTTGTTGGCCAGAGGAGAACTGGCCCCCCGACTGAGCCTGGTTTCTCTTAAGGTTTTTTTCTCCATTCTGTCACCTGATGGAGTTTTGGTTCCTTGCCACTGTCACCTTTTTCGCCTTTTTTCGCCTTTGTTGCTTTTGGCTTGCTTAGTTGAGGAACCGTCACTGCACTTACTTAAGCTGGACTGTGACGCTATTTTGTTCTAGAAACAAACTTTGCATTATTTACCCTTGTGAAAAAAAGTGCACTTAAGTGTACTTTTATAAAGTGTACTTATTACATAAATAATATACTTTAAATATATACACTTAAGTGTGAATTAAATGCCATCTTTTCGGCGCACTTAATGCACATTAAGTGTAATTAATTTCAAATATATCATATATTAAGTTGAAATAAAATGTAATAAGTTGCCATTAAGAGTGATTTTTTGGAACAACTTAATTGGTACTTTATTACAACTTTATATATACTTTCATAATTGCTTCTAGTTTTTTAAAATATACTTAAAGTGCACTACAAAATGTAATGACACGCAATTAATGTGATTTAAAATATACTTTAATGTCAGTTAACAATACACTTAAGTGTGAATTAAATGCAATGTTTTCGACACACTGAATGCACATTAATTGCAATTAATTTAAAATATATCACATATTAAGTTGAAATAAAATGTAATAAGTTGCCATTAAGAGTGATTTTTTGGAACAACTTAATTTGTACTTTATTACAACTTTATATCTACTTTCATAATTGCTTCTAGTGTTTTTAAAATATACTTAAAGTGCACTACACAATATAATGACACGCAATTAATGTGATTTAAAATATACTTTAATGTCAGTTAACAATACACTTAAGTTTGAATTAAATGCAATGTTTTCGACACACTGAATGCACATTAATTGCAATTAATTTCAAATATATCACATATTAAGTTGAAATAAAATGCAATAAGTTGCAATTAAGAGTAATTTTTTGGAACAACTTAATTGGTACTTTAATACAACTTTATATCTACTTTCATTATTGCTTCTAATAGCTTCAAAATATACTTAAAGTGCACTACACTATATAATGACATGCAATTAATGTGATTTAAAATATACTTTAATGTCAGTTAACAATACACTTAAGTGTGAATTAAATGCAATGTTACAATCAACAAAACTAAATGTAAAACCCTCTAAATTTACTGACAAAATAATCTCTAAAAGAAGTACATAAAAACCTTTCTGTTGATGCACAAGAAAACCCCAAGAAACACTATGCATAAACACAAACAGTTTTGGAAAGAGACCTTTGGGTAATGCTTTACAAAAATATACTAGTTACCTACTTCAGTTAACATGAACTAAGAATGAATAATACTTTAAGCATTTATTAGTCTAAGTAAGATAATATTAGTCTTGGTTATATCATGTTGGCTATAAAATAAACTAATATTAACAAATGAGACCTAATTAAAAGTTACAGAACCTTGTTATTTAGCTCTTAAAGGGGTGTTCAGCAGAAGAAAGAAATTCATACAGGTTTGAAACAACATGAGGGTGAGTATATGATGACAGAATTTTCATTTTAAAGTGGAGTATCCCTTTAAACCTATACCAGCACCAACATTAAACAGGACCAAATGCTTGCATTACAGTGAATCTAAGTTTGTCTAAAAAAAAAACACTGAAGAACTCCAAAAGCACAAAAATCAAAATGATTTGTCACCCAATTTTTTAAGTTGTTGGAAAGTGCTGTTTATGTCAATGTCCCAGATGCTCTCCAGAGTATATGTGAATGGAAATGTTTCAAAGATGCAGGAAAGTCAGAAAAAATGCCTTGAGGAAAAAAACAAAAAAACAGAAAATTTGTTTATAATACAGATCCAGTCCATTATTATATTTGGCTCAATTGAATGAAAGAGATAGATATACAGTTGCACTTCAAAGTTGAAATACACCTTGCATTATCTGCAAAATGTTTACAATTTTATCAATAATAGGGATCACAAAATGTACGTTTTATCTTTATTTAGTACTACCCTGATGAAGCAGTTTATTCTGCAAGGTGTTTGTAAACTTTTGACTGTTAACTGTTGATAAATTGTGTGATGTGATTGATTACCTCAGTCATCAGGGCCACATCGTAGTAGAAAGCTGGGCAAGGTTCCTTCTATTTCCCACAAACACCAGGATTCCACTGACTACGCCATCTTTACTGACACTGGGCTTAAAGTGATTAAAAATAGAGAACCTTTTTATTGCTACTTTACAGCGAATTAAGCATAACTTTATCAATTACACAAAGATACAGTATATGACCCATGCAAACCCAGGACCAATGCAAATTAAGAAAGGTATTCTTACATTTTAAGCTTGCCCCACATAGCTATCTTCATGAAGGATGTTCCTGTTCCTGTATTTACCACAGTTGACACAGCAATGCTGCAAGCCTTCTTCCTTTGGTTTGTTACCTATAAAATATATGATGATTATATGGCAGGTGTAAATGCACAGGTGGGAATTTATTACTTGCACATGCAAAAGATTCAAAGCATTTAAAAGCTATAGGGATAACGTTAGTTAATGACTTGAAAGTAGTGTTTTAGCTTGATCAGGATGTGCTGTCATGATAAATCTTGTAACATCACCTCATCAATACAGGTCTGTGATTCCACACCGCTTGCACTGTATCTCCAATAACAAATATGAACTGATCCTTCAAAATGAATGTTTAAATCCAGGTAAACACATAAATATTACATATTCCAAAACAAATAGTAATTGAACAACTCTTTAAATACAAAATGAAATTGAACACATTACAAGCATTTTTTCTAGAGGTGGGTAACGTTATAATAAATATTTATGGTGGTTATAAGATTGATTATTTGTATTAAATGTGTATAAACGTCTTCGAGTGTTACAATATTGGATCAGCATTCAGCAAATGTTTAGTAGCTTGTTTAAAATAATTAAAAAAGTCGGTTTGGTTTAAAAAAAAAATCAGCAACCAAATTCCTCGAAAACGACCACACACGCCTTCCTCACATTACAATGTAAGACATTATTAGAATGCAATCATATATAAATTATTGAAAACATGATTAATTCACCTCCCGAGTCTATTGAGTTTATAATATCTGCGATTAAAATGCACTCAGCAACTGACATGTTACGGTGAAAAAAAAAAATTAACCAAAGAAAGCATCAATATATACTTACTTGACTGATTATTTGCAGCATAACGTCTCATCTGCAAACAAACATCCAAACGTGGTGCTCCTTTTGTTTTCTTGTTTGGCTAGCTTCAGTATCATCACGCATCGCAAACGGATCGCAAAACATAGCGCATTTTTCAAACTCTAGTGAAGTAGAGCGTCATAATGACGTAGTATTTCTCGCGCATGCGCATTAAACAACATATTCATATATCATGCATGGTTAAATGTTTTTTCAGCTCTTCTGTTTAAGTTAAAGTTGTTCTAACTCATTGTGTTGTTAAACTCTGTAAGTTCACAAAACTTTACTCATTAACCTAACTAAAAGTCAATCTTTTTTTTCAATGTAGTCTAGTGTGATTAAAATTAAATGTATTTTAACTGAATTTAAATGCAAATTCATTTTGTTTACATTTGTTTAACTTTTGCTCGCAATTAATACAATTTTAAATGTGTGTTTAATTGACTTAGAACAACATAATGATATTGAAAACTTGTATTATGTTCACAGATGTAAAGTAGCTACAACACATTACTATTAGACTCCTCTCATATATTACATTTTATTTTCAAATATTATGTAGAAAGCTGACACTAGTTGAGTTCATAGAGCAAGGGCTGGTGATAAAAATGTCAACAATAAGTTGTACTGGATTATACTGTATAAGCAGATGTATTGGAAAAATACATTTCAACTGCATAATGCACACAGTATTATAGACAAAACACATTTAAAATACATTAACCAATTAATTTTGGACAACACACTTGAGTTGGAATTAAAATCAATTATTTTCCATGTTTTCCATTAAAACTGTTATTTTATATATTAGTCAATACATCAAAATAAATTCCCTTTAATAACATAACTTTAACTTTAATAAATTTAAAACACTATAAATCATAATTATTTAAAATGTATGTTTAAGCAAAACTTAGTAGACATTGCAAAGTGCATTTTTTAAAACATGCACTTAAGTGTGTTTATAAATATTGTCATGAAAGTGTTCTTTCTTTAAGTTAAGCTTAATTAGACATTATTACAAAGTGCATTTTTAAAAAGTGTACTTAAGTGTGTTAATAAATATTGTGATGAATTGTACTTACTTTACATTAAACTTAATTAGATATTATTACAAAGTGCATTTGTAAAAAGTGCACTTAAGTGTGTTTATAAATATTATGATAAAAGTGTACTTTCTTTAAGTAAAACTTAATTAGACATTATTACAAAGTGCATTTTTAAAAAGTGTATTTAAGTGTGTTAAGAAATATTGTGATGAAAGTGTACTTACTTTAAATTAGACTTAATTAGATATTATTACAAAGTGCATTTGTAAAAATTGTACTTAAGTGTGTTTATAAATATTGTGATGAAAGTGTACTTTCTTTAAGTTAAGCTTAATTAGACATTATTACAAAGTGCATTTTTTAAATACACTTAAGTGTGTTTATAAATATTGTGATGAAAGTGTATTTTCTTTAAGTTAAGCTTAATTAGACATTATTACAAAGTGCATTTTTTTAAATGCACTTAAGTGTGTTTATAAATATTGTGATGAAAGTGTACTTACTTTAAGTTAAACTTAATTAGATATTATTACAAAGTGCATTTGTAAAAAGTGCACTTAAGTGTGTTAATAAATATTGTCATTAAAGTGTATTCCCTTTAAGTACACTTAAGTTGTCTTTAATTTTAATTTTATTATATTATCTGCAAGTGCACTTTTCAAAAAGTATACTTTGATTATTTTAAGCACACAAAAAGTACGCTTTCAATACAATTAAGCACACTTCTTTTTCACAAGGGTATCTCTGTAAAGCTGCTGTGAAACAATCTGTATTGTAAAACGCACTATATAAATAAAGGTGACTTGACTTGACCACTTCCGACAACTCTTTCAGTTTTTATTGAAACATTTTTTTTTCCAAAGAGTTTGTCAGAAAAGTTATTAGTAACTAAGCTTAACGAGGCTGTAAAAGCGGACTGAGCTTACCTGTTGGCCGTGATCATGTTTAATCTCCCCTACTGCCTCTGTAGTCCTATTAGTTTTTCTTTGTATATTGTTTTTTTTTTTTTAATAAAAGCTGTGATTAAATAAACACCATGTTACACACACTTTTAAACTGTAGCATTTACAGTACATGTACAGCTTTCTTTGAAAATATAAATTAACAGTTCAGTGGTACATAACTGGCTTAACAGCTGTATTAGCCAACAAAGTTTGTAGCTCATTCAGTAGACTCCAGCACTAAACTGTCCGATCAGAGTCATATGACTCCATTGGCTATGGAATGCAATAATGAAAGTGCTTAGTTAGCTCAAGTATGTATGTGGGCAGAGGGTTTACAATTAGATTTAGTTAAGCCAGTTGTTGCTCTATTTCTTAGATGAACTCTCATTTATATCCCAAGGGTCTACACAGTCAGATAACCTTAAATGCCTTTATGTGCTACCTTAGAAAATCTTAATTTCCCCCCCAAAATTGTCCTTGTAAGAAACAAAGAGTGATTTATTAAAAACAAAATGTGCTTGATCTTTAAACTGATCCATTTATCTGGCACAGTTAGACAAATCCAGTTTATGATGTCACTGGTCTTTAGTGTAGTTAAAACACTGCAGTATTTGCAACACAGAATGCCAATAATATAAATTATGTAAAAAACTGTAACTTCATCATTTTAATGCATTTGGAAATATCATATTCACAAAGGTTACTGTGGCTATCCTGCAACACCAGCCCCCACAGACAAAGCCAGAGTATGGTAATTCTTAAAGGCCCACTGAAATGCCTTGGAGTGCATTTACTGTGGTGTGGGTGGGAAGAGGAGGTTGCTAAATCAGATATATGTTCAATATATTTGTACAATAACAATTTTCGGGAAAACGTTACGATGTCCAGAAATCAAGTTCGATGGTGCATTGGGTTTAATTTGTCATTTAATGAGATCTACTAATATATATTGTTAGTGTTGAGGATTTTCATTTGAATAAATGCATAGATCCACATAATTTGCTTTCGTATTTTCATGGTCTAGTGGTAGAACTTTTGCCAAGCGTGTCAGAGGTTCTGGGTTCTAGTACGCACTCGTATAGTTTTTCCCCTCATCAAAACCGAATATGTTTATCAGTGGTTGTCCATCAAGCAGGGACACGTTTGTGTGCATTTTGTTTTGTGACTTCACCGGAACGAAGAGAGAGTCTCCGTAAAGGTGATAGATTGAAGCGCTTGTCCAAGTAAAGACAGTGCGCGAGCCACAAGAGAATAAAGAATTAAAGAAAAAAAAAAAATAATTGCAATACAGTAATTACCTTTGAGATAAAGCAACATGCAGTTTAACATCAATGTTTTTTTGGTCTTCTCCAGGACTGAAGCACAGGCTCTACTTTTCAGCACAATGGTGACCCACAAAACTCAGATAACAGAAACCCTTTTAATCCCAACAGAACATTAAGCACTAACAGATCTCTCAATGTCAGGTTTTCTGAGATTTTCTGTTGGTTTTCATGGACTTTGTTAGTTTCATCGACACAGTCTTCATTTGAATTCTGTCATCATCGTCATTAGTTCAGTTCTATCACCTGTGTGTTGTTAATTAGTCTATCATCTTGATTTCCATCACCTGTTATTAGTCATTATCCCAGTATTTAAGTTCCTGTCTTTCACCAGTCTATTGTCGGTCAATGTTTGAGCATCAACTCACTGTGTCGTTCCTGTTCTTTGTATTTTGCCTTTTGAATATTAAACCTTTGGATTTATTAGCATCCACCTGTTTGCCTCCTTCATCATCCACCCTGAGCGTTACAGGTTGACTGACCGAGGTAATGGATGAACGCCTCAGTTTCATCCTTTTGGCTCAGGAGAACCAAGATCTCCTAAGTTTCTCCACTAAGTTTTGGCAGTTCACCCTCACAAGCTCTTTGAAGGACGAAACCCTTCAGCACCCTGTTCTGGATTGGGGCCACTTTCCATCGTCCTCTCAACCTCCCAGAAACCACCGGACTGAGTTGGAAAGAGACGGTAATCCGGTGTCTGGAGAGCATTGCGCCCCGGTCCAGAATGCCACCCAACCCAGCACTTCACGCCAGTCCAGCCGAGCCTGCCCTTCACGCCAGTCCAGCCGAGCCCGCACTTCACGCCAAATGTGCCGAGCCCAAGGCAGTATGCGTCATGCCCGCCGCCCCTGAGACTGTGAGCGTCATGCCCGCCGCGCCTGTGACAGTAAGCGTCATGCCCGCCGAGCTAGAGACTGACAGTGTCATGCCCACAGAGCTAATGTTTTCTTTTATCCCGCCGAGCTTGAAGCTCCCTTCGCCGCTGGTTCCGTCCAGCTCAAAGCCCTCTTCACAGCTGGTCCTGCTCAGCTCAAAGCCCTCTTCATCGCTGGTCCTGTCCAGCTCAGAGCCCTCTTCGTCGCTGGTCCTGTCCAGCTCAGAGCCCTCGTCGCCGCTGGTTCCGTCCAGCTCAAAGCCCTCGTCGCCGCTGGTCCCGCCCAGCTCAAAGCCCTCTTCGCCGCTGGTTCCGTCCAGCTCAAATCCCTCTTCGCCGCTGGTTCCGTCCGGCTGAAAGCCCTCTTCGCCGCTGGTTCCATCCAGCTCAAATCCCTCTTCGCCGCTGGTTCAGTCCAGCTCAAATCCCTCTTCGCCGCTGGTCCTGCCCAGCTCAAAGCCCTCTTCACCGCTGGTCCCGTCCAGCACAGAGCCTTCACCGCTGGTCCCGTCCAGCACAGAGCCTTCACCGCTGGTCCCGTCCAGCACAGAGCTTTCACCGCTGGACCCGTCCAGCACAGAGCCCTCACCGCTGGTCCCGTCCAGCACAGAGCCCTCTCCACTCGTCCCGTCTGCCCAGCCGGGGACTGTTCGTGTCCCGTCTACCCAGCCAGAGACCGTTCATGTCCCGGTCCCAGTTCCTGTTCCAGAGCCTGTTCCAGAGCCTGTCCCAGAGGCTTGTCTTGACGCCGTCACTCTCCCCAAGAATTTTTTGGGGGGGGGGCATATGTCCTCGCCGTGGCCACCCAAGGGTCCACGGCCACCAGAAAAGTCCTCACCGCCGTGGCCGCCCGAAGGGTCCTCACCGCCGTGGCCGCCCGAAGGGTCCTCACCGCCGTGGCTGCCCGAAGGGTCTTCACCACCATGGCCGCCCACTGGGTCTTCTCCGCCATGGCCATCTCCTCAGCCTGCTTCGCCATTGTCACCTCCTCAGCCTGCTCCGCCATGGTCACCTGGGCCATCCTGGAGTCCGTGGTCCGTCATCCCGATATTCCGCCAGTTCCGGACTTCAGGATGCCCACCTTCCCTCCCTCCCTCCCTCCCTCCCTCCCTCCAGTTCCGGACTTCAGGATGCCCACCCTGATCGCCGAACACGGAGGGGCGGGACGGAACATTTTTTATTTTATTTTTTTATTTTATTTTTTTTGCAAAATCATCTGTTAATGTCGGCAGCCATTACACTTGTGGAAACTACAGTGCAACTTATATTGTCTTTCTTCTGTTAATTACAGAAACTTTTTTTCTGAGTTTTCTTTAGCCTAAAGTTTGCGAGAAACCATGGAAACGAACGGACACAGAAAACACAAGAAATAAGACAAACGGAGTTGGCTAGTAAAGTATGTTAATATTAAACGAAATGCGGCAGTGGTTGGGACAGACTTCTGGGGGAGAGAAGAGGAACGAGGCTGGGGATGTGGGTATCGACAGAGAAACTAAGAAAAGAAAATGTAATGCCGAATGACTGACAGGCTGACGTGAATGGCTAGTGTTTGATCACAATAATGTCGTCATGTATTGTCAGGATTGCCACATGTATAGCCTACTCAAAAAAAAAAAAAAAAATTGATTTGGCTAGTGGATATTCTGATTGGCTGGTAACTTTAGAAAGTTACCAGCCACATTGGCTGGTGATCAAAAAAGTTAATTTAGAACCCTGCTGCTGCAACAACCAGTTCTTGACTCAAGAACCGTAGCATAGGCCTGTATGTGCTGAAGTGAGAACTGCTGAAATATATAGCCTATAGAGCTGGTAAGTCCCGCCCCTTCCGCTAACCCCACTGGACCTCTAGGTTGAAAAATCGTCAATGCAAGTGAATGGGAGAAAATAATTATTTTCTGGTCCCGTTTGAACTGTGCCATGAATGTGAACATATGTTGTCTGTGAATTTTTGATATAATTTTTCGTGTGAAGAATGCTACAATTTAGTGGGTAGAAGTTTGATACGGTTAGACTTTGTGTGAGAGCACTTTGTGGACTACAACTCTTCGCTGCTTTCGACGCGTTTGAAACGTCACCACCACTCGCACACGGACACTAGCTCACGCATCCCGCTAAACATGGCTGTGTCTTTGGTGCACTTCCCCGCCGTCTTTCAGGGAGAGGACAAAATCGTTGAGGTTGGCGAAAACCACGGGTAAGTCAACTTTATGAGGTGACGTCACATAGGCGACATGTAGTCTTTCTCGTTATGTCTTTTCCACAACTGCTAGCCGAAGAATCATACCAGAATCCAGTGGGGTTTTACGGATGGGCGGGACTTACCAGCTCTATAGAGTTGTGGAGTTGTTGTGGAAAAGTTGTGAAAAAGACATAAAGAGAAAGACTACATGTCGCCTATGTGACGTCACCCCATAAAGTTGACTTACCCGTGGTTTTCGCCAACCTCAACGATTTTGTCCTCTCCCTGAAAGAAGGCGGTGAAGTACACCAAAGACACAGCCATGTTTAGCGGGATCCGTGAGCTAGTGTCCGTGTGCGAGTGGTGGTGACGTTTCAAATGCGTCGAAAGCAGCGAAGAGTTGTAGTCCACAAAGTGCTCTCACACAAAGTCTACCCGTATCAAACTTCTACACGCTAAATTGTAGCATTCTTTACACGAAAAGTTATATAAAAAATTCACAGACAACATATGTTCACATTCATGGCAAAATTCAAACGGGACCAGAAAATAATTATTTTCTCCCATTCACTTGCATTGACGATTTTTCAACCTAGAGGTCCAGGGGGATTAGCGGAAGGGGCGGGACTTACCAGCTCTATTCACCTTTTCCGCCCCGCCCACTTTTACTTCTGTCCAGTACTTCCGTTGTAAACCAACTTCCGGTTTAGCGGACCCTCATTCAATTTCGAGGAGAACTGCAGAGAAGTCTCACTGATAAAATGTCACATAAGATAAGCTAATTTGTGCCAAATGTGCTATGTACGTGTGTACCAACAGCACAGCAATGCACTGTTTCTTGGGATAATTTTTAAACGACTTTTAGGTGTTTATATGACCCGTCTGCCTGTCTGATCGCAGCCCGGCCGATGTGTAGTGTTTAGCCTACATTAGCCACAAACATCTAATGTTGTAATGGTCTCACTACAGGACACGTACACATGCTATACCTTGTTTGAAAGCTATGGTCCTCTAGAATTCAGTCACTGGATTTATTTTACAGCCATTACTTGTGTTAGAGATCAAACCATAAGAAATTGCAGCTAGCAGTTAGCTAAGCTAACGTTACCCTCTTGCTAATCTAGTTAAGGCTCTACTTTCTTTCTACACCAGTTCGTGGCTATTTTTTTCTCATCTGTTGGCAAATGCAAATGTATCTAGTGATTAAGCAAACAAACTGTGGTGTAATAATGTTTCAAACTTTACATGTAGTATTGTTTGTGCACATCTTCATAACTAAGTAATAGCTATTAGAAAGACACAGCTATTAAATAATTTGATTGTGGCATTGTTTCAAAAGCTTCAAGTGAAATGTACTTTAGTACGTTGCAGCAGTTGTTAATAACCATAGGCCAACGCATTTGGCTATAATATTATAGTCTATCTACTTATATCAAGACAGATAACAGATTGGACCAGGGCAAACAAAGCGCTAAGTAGCTAAACCAGGAAGTGAGATTACGCGGATGACGCCACCCAGTGCTACTTCCGGAATAAGGTGAATACAGTCTACAAAACTAAGTCAGAGCCAACTAAGTTGATGCATGCACGAGGGCTGATGACGACACAGCTGTTCCACTATTGGCCGGATTCACCGCATGACAACGGATCAGTGTGTAATTTCGTGTTTATTCGACCACCTTTAATTCCTCTAAAGCTCACAAATCAGTTTTTTATAACAGCAAACACTTTTTTCATGTAGTTGCGGTGTTATATTGTGTCATGTTTGTAAAATTAAAACTGATTAAAAACATAGACTCCACTTCATTGATAGTAGCTTATGTTGAACTTTATTCTTATTCAAACAGACACTGTATGAAGCAGTACATAAAGTATTGAATGAAAATGTCTCAGAAACATCTGTGTATTATTTGGCAAATATTGCATTTATTTCACTTCAGCTGTGGCAAAGTATGCAACCACCACGTGAGCGGTCACTACGGGAACCAGAAAGTGTCCGACTTCACGTCTCCGTTTGCAGCTCCTCCCCGCCTGCACGCGGCTACTCTCGCCGATCGGTTACATCCAGCCGCAGCCGATGTCGAACACACCTTTTGTGTAGGAGAGACCAGGGACAGTTGTAACACTTTTTGCCATTTTAGCAATACATCAAAAACCATTTATACTGGAATAACCAATTTGTTATATTATAAACTTCAATGGTTCGACCAGTTCACTAAAAAGAACCGGTTCAAAAGAACGATTCGTTCACGAACCGGACATCAATGTGGAGAGGGCAGTATTTGTATTTATTTACGAACATGCAAATGTAATTACAATATAACAAAAAACAACCAACAATAGAAAAAAAATCAGGACATCAAAGTTTCAATCAAGCAAGATTAAACAGGAGTCTCACAGTCACAGAGGCACAACATGCAGCGTAGGTTTCGTTCTGTGTGAAAACATGATGGAAGGCAGATTGCTGAGAGAATTTATTTTGAAAGAATGTATTAATTAATTAATTAATTAATTAATTGAGTGCATCTCTAAGACCAACTGTCTTTAGAGAAGTTTCGATGACATTTGCTTTTCATCTTCCCTGTTTAATGCCTAATAAAGACTAAGTACTGTTTGTCACAGGGGGGCATGGATTTCTATTATTTTGAAGGTACCCCGGGGCGCCGCCATTGGCTAGCGGAACCCCACCTGCTGTTAGCATCCCATTGACTCCCATTCATTTTGGCGTCACTTTGACAGCGAATAACTTCACATCTGGCGTTTAAAGACTCCATTTGTCCATTATTTATTTCTAAAGAAACACGAAAAAGTATAAAAGGCTTCATTACCTTGTAGCTTACGTTATGGCCCCGTAGAAGCAATTTTTGTAAAAATAGGCTAACGATTGCGTCATAGCCACGCGAAAATTACCGTATGGACAGGAGGAGAAGCTCGCGGGCAATCGGGGGGACGTGGAGGCAAAATGACAAAGTAATTAATCAAAACACCTACTAAAAGTTTCTCCTGCTCCAAGCTCATGGACAGCTCCTACTCACACTCACCGTCTCTGCAAGTCTCGGAAGGGAATGATTCAGATTGATCTTGGCACAGCTACTAGAAGACAGACGGTTTGCTCACGTCACATCTACGTCGTCAAGCTCAGTTTGAGTCTGCGCAGTACGCTCGACCCCCAGGAAGTAAGAGTTTCTAATTGGCTTCACTTTGTCTCCGTTGAATCCAATGGGGTCGCTGTGTCCATTTCTTTTACTGTCTATGCCGGTGTGGTCAGAGAATGTCTAATAGGAAGAGAATTGGCACTCTCTGCTTACTTCCGGGTTCTGGATTAGTTGCAGTAACACGTCTCTGTCCATGCGGGGGCGCTCGCGAGCGAGTGCAGAATGAATGGAGGTCTATGGCGAAATACCCCTCAAAACCCACTTTTCTCAGGATATAATTTTTTGTCTAGTAATTTGAATGTTTTATTCGAAAGAAGATGCAAAGAAATTACACATTGCTGGGTGTTAGATTTTTTCAGTCACTTAGTTGGTTTAAAAAGTCTTTTAAAATGTCAATGACGTCAGAATGCTGACGTCATTAGCAGAATGCTAGCGTGTTATGGGCAACAACAACTCAACCTGTAAGAAATAGAAAAGAAATAAGTACTCGTTCATTCAACTTTCGACCTATAACCCATGTTGAACTTGCAAAACCTACAATAAAATCTGAGATTTCTCAATGGCAATCGGGTGAAAGAGACACATTTAGCCGTCTAGCCCCATTGACTCCCATTCAGTCTGCACTCGCTCGCGATCACCCCCAGTGGAATTCTAATGGAACTGCAACCAAAATCAATACAATGGGGCTGAATAGGGAGTGCCAAGGCTCTCCGTAGACGGGCTCTGGTGTGGTATAGTATTCGGTAACCCTATAGTATTCGGTAACCCTGAGGACCCAAGCAATCCGATTGGTTCAAAGCACGTTTTATGGGTAATCGCTTTAGTGCCTGGTTATAAATCATACAAAATAATTTTATTATAGAAGACGTTTGTACTACGTTTTAACGAGTCATTAATGTATTTAATGTATTTTAAATGATACGTTTCATATACTAGTATTTAACCGAAGCTATAGATTGTGAAATTAAACATTTCTCGTTGTTCGTGTGTTTTTTAGTTAGCTTAGAGATAATAGCATAGCATACAGCTAACGTTATCCGATGATCGTGCTATGAGCTTAAACTGCACTGATACTGCCTTACCGTATTCACAGCCATTCGTAATGCAATTATAATTATGTGATTATTTTTTATCCTCAATAATCAGCGCAATATGTTACAAGTACACTTTTGTTTATTAAAAGAGCCATAAAATAATATTTATTTGTGTATATTACTATTTTTACTATTACATTTAAATAAATTACAGAATGCTAGCTATGTTTTGTGGGCATAAATATTAATTGGTTGTCTAGCCTTGAGTAAAGAACACTATAATATAATTATGGAATCACAATCTTAATGTAATTAATCAAACCCCTTAATTCATATAATAATCATTATTTTAAAGAAATAACATGTTAAAGTATGTTTTGTGACGAAGTTATTTGTTTTAAAGAAATAGGGCATAATATGCTTTTTTTATTACAAGCCTGTCATTTGTGTACTAATGCATATGATTTATGTCATAATAATTCTTAATACAGAACATCATACAACACAATAACATTTAATGTAATAAAATTAGAGAATCAAAACTTATATAAAAATTGTATTAAATTACACAATACAATACATAATGAATTCTGAAACTGAATTATGAGATGTAATATATTACATTTTTATTAACACAAAACTACAAGCAAAATGCACATCGTTTTTGGACATTTATAGAGCTTTTTAAAATACACAACAATACAAAGCAGCTTTAAACAAACATACTCTAGTATGTCTTTACTTTCCTAAACACTTTTGTGATAGTCCTCTGGCTATACATTGTGAAGATTTAAAAACAATTAATGTTGAGTTAGCTGTGTTAAAATATTTAATGAACTGTAAGGTTAAAGTTTTTTGAGAGCTAATGAGACAAATAGATGCAGTGTATTTTGCTGTATGAAAAGTCAAATCTTTAGTTTGAAGTAAATTCATGTTGTCAAGGCAAGTCACCTTTATTTATATAGCGCTTTTTACAATACAGATTGTATCAAAGCAGCTTCACATTGTTATATTGAAAATAATACAACAAAGTTTGTTTCTAGAAGAAAATTGCATCATTGTCCACCCTAATTAAGCAGATCAATAATATTGTTGAATATTAAATGTCCCCAACTAAGCAAGCCAAAGCCAAGGCAACAGTGGCAAGGAACCAAAACTCCATCAGTGACAGAATGGAGAAAAACACCTTGGGAGAACCCAGACTCAGTCGGGGGCCAGTTCTCCTCTGGCCAACGAGCGAACAGTGTATGATGATGATCCAGGCAGCATTACAGATCAGAAGTCAGATTGGTCGTGTCGACGAGGCCGGCACTTCAGGGATGCGTCATGGTTGGGTCCACGTGCAGGTCCACCATCTAGTCTGGATACGGCCGGAGTCCACCTCACTTCAGAAACGGAGAGACTGGTTGACAATTCAGGACTGCGTTGTCGTCGCGTCCAGGCGCAGGTCCTTCATCTGATCTGGATACGGCCTGGATCCGACGGACTGCGGTAAACCTCGGTATAAGCAGAGAGACTAATATTAACGTAGACGCCATTCTTCTTATGATGGAACGAGAACATCAGGATTCATGGGAAGTGTTCCCGGTTCCGGCTGACCTAATCTATGCAGCCTAATATGGAATTATATAAGTCTATAATGTGTTATGTGAATGCTAGGTCAAAGAGATGTGTTTTTAGTGGATTATAATTGGTGTACTGGTGTTTACTTCCAGATTTAAACAAAGGGATTACTTTTGCTATCTTCATTTTATTTGGAACTATGCCAGTTTGAAATGATAAATTAAATATATGAGTTAGTGGTTTTGCAATCTCTCTAATTATTTTCTTAACCAAAATCATGTCTATTTTGTTGCAGTCTGTTGATGTTTTATTCTTACATTTCATTGCTATATTAATCTCCTCTGTCTCATTGACTGGGTACAGAAACATTGTATGTGCATTTGTTTTTTTTTTTTGCCATCACTGCATGAGTTCCCCTTGTCGTGGTGGCTGGAATCTCACTAGCTAAGGTAGGCCAAACATTTACAAAGAAGTGATTAAAGCCATTGGCTACCACTTCCATGTTGTATTCTTCCTTGTCATCTTTGATGAAATAATTTGGGTAGTCCAATTTCCTTCGCCCATTACTTATCACATCACTCAGAATATTCCACACTTCTTTCACATTATATTTATTTGACTCCAATAAATTTCTGTAATGTTTTTTCTTACAATCTCTCATTATGGTTGTTAATTTTTTTTTTTTTTGTAGATTTTATATTTAGCTTCTGCTACTGAAGTTTTTTCCTTAAGTAATTTCTTATACAGCAGGTTTTTCTTCTTGCAAGCTCTCTGCAACCCTTTTGTTATCCATGGAGTGGTGGTGTGACTCTCATACCTATAATACTGTTTAACTGGACAGTGTTTATCATAGAGATGAGAAAATATATTTAAGAAGGCATTGTAGGCCATTTCTGCATTTTCTGTCTGATAGATAGCCTGCCAGTCTTGCACTTGTAGCTCTTCCTTAAATGCATTAATGGCCTCATCTGATCGAAATCTTTTATAACAATGTTTCATTTTTGGATTCACGTCATATACAGCAAAGATAGGCAAGTGATCAGTAATATCATTAAACAACAGTCCCCCTACAATTCTATTATTTACATCATATGTGAATATATTGTCTATGAGGGTGGCTGACTGTATAGTAATTCTTGAAGGCTTAGTTATAATTGGAAAAAAAATCATGCTATACATAGAACTGATAAATTCTTCCATCCCTATATGTTCATTTCGGTTTAATAAATTAATGTTAATGTCTCCACAAATAAATGCTGTCTTATGGCTTTTTTCGAAAATGCTTCCTCAACCCAATCTCTAAAACAATCTACATTTGAGTCTAGTGCTCTGTATATACAACTTATAGAAATAGTCTTGTTTTTTGCATTCTCCAAACTTATTTAAATTTTTATACATTCAATTACATTATCAACAGCAGTAGTCAACAATTCAATCCTTTCATACTTCACATCTCTATGTACATACAACGCCACCCCCCACCCCCCCTTTTGTTTTGTCTATTCATATAGTTCAACTCATATCCTGGCAATTCAATGTCTACTCCTTTAAATATACAACAAAAAAAAATGATAATCATAGTATTAAATAAAAAAGATTGAAAGGTTAAAGGGGCTTGGTTGTGTTTTTGTTTTGTTAATCATATTCTTCTTTAATGCAAACACTATTTATTGCATTCGTCTTTTTCATCACTTTAAGGGATGACAGAATTTTCATTTTTGGATGAACTATCCCTTTAAAGAGTACAGTACTTTGAAAATCAAACATTAAAAGTGGGAAATGGCACGTTTTCGTATAATGACCCAGTTACATTTTCCAAGTTTTGATTTTAGATTGGGAGAGAAATCTGATTAATCATCCCTTTAAGCACCTTTTTGGATGAAGTAGATCCTTACCTCCTTACCTCTCAGGAAAATGTGCCGTGCCATCTTATTTTTATTTATTTTTTCATATAACCAATGTAAATGTTTGTGTTTGGTCAACCCTGTTACTGACATATTAATTACTTTTTGAAAAGGTTTTAAATAAATACATTTTTCCATTTTAAATAAATGCAAAGGCATTTGCAAATGAGAAATGTTCCAGAGATATCGCTGCCACCAAAAGTCAGTCCACTTTCGCATCCCCAAAAATAGCGGCTGAAATTTTTCACCTTTGCTCTAGAGCCCTGTGCTTTTGGTATGTCACTCGGGGCGGGCCCTGGGGTCACCGTGCCGAATTTGGGGCCCCTGGGACCTTTCTATAAAACTCCAACTCACCAATTAATGTTAGAGGCTGAAAATGCTAGTTTTAGGGTTAGGGTTAGGGAATATTTTTGCCTTTGCTCTGTAGACCTGCGCTTTTGGTATGTCGATCGGGGCAGGCCCAGGGGTCACCGTGCCAAATTTGGGGCCCCTGGGACTTTTGTATAAAACTCCCACCTACCCATTAAATGAATGCGTTTGCCACAGTGGTTTCATGGACAACACTTAGAAAGAGCCGATCGACTAGGGGGCGCCATTTTCCATCTCGCCACGGCCCCCTGGAGCGGGCGGAAAAGTTTGGTGTTTAAAAGTTTCATTCTCGTTAATTAAACCACCCCTACTGTACTAAGCACACTCGACTGAACACATCACACTCATTTTCAAGTTATTTTAGTGCTTGATTTTCATTAAAATGCAGTGTCCATGAAACAATTATTTTGCATCCTCTGATTGGATCTGGGACATTTATGTGTTTTTGCTCTCCCGTCATGTGTGATATCAATTCTCGTTAATTAAACCACCCCCACTGTACTAAGCACACTGTCCACTGTCCGCGAAACCACTATTTTGCAGTGTAACAAATGCTTAGTGGAATCTCCATATCTCAGCTCTGGAAGGCTCTAGAGCCTCCAATCTTGCACTCCTGTCTGTGCCTCAGCACCCTCTATCCGAATCCAGAGGTTCAAGAAGATCAGATAAACTTTATTTTTCGACCCAAAAAAAAACGACAGGGGTTAGTTAGCCTTATAGTTTTTTTGGTTCGAAAAATAAAGTTTCTCGGATCTTCTTGAAACTTTGGATTCGGATAGAGGGTGCTGAGGTGCAGACAGGAGTGCAAGATTGGAGACTCTAGAGCCTTCCAGAGCTGAGATATGGAGATCCCTTTTTAAATATGTACAAATAACTTTTTAACATATGCTTTTCTGGTAACAGGGCTGACACAATGAGCGTGTCTTTGTCTTTCAGATATTACATAAACTCAAAGAAAAGAAGAGAACACTTGTCTTCTACCATCAACATCATGAAAGGCAGATGATGCAAGCATAAGTAGAAAAATCATACCGAGGGACATGCCATTTGCAACATTTCTGCAAGATGCTTTGCACAAAAAATGTGATTAAAATCCTATAAAAACAAAAGAAACAGAAAATAATTTATTCTTATATTATTAGACATATTACGGAGACTAAATTATAAAATATTTTATTTGTTTTATGGTTTATTAAGATTTGCAGAGCTTTTTTTTCACTAAGGGACACAAAATGGCACGTTTACGTATAATGACCCAACTGTGATAGGACTCATTAGATATTGCTTGATGCTGCAATATTTTTTTTACCTACAAGAGTCTCCTAGGATAGAAGGAATGGGTGGATGTTCCGGAGCAACTTGCAATTTCTGACTGACCATTTGCCATCTTGGTTTGGAGAGGGAAAAAAATCAAAACACAACGGCTTGCCACTTGGTTGAAATATATAGGATGATGTACCAGGATGGGTCCACTGAAGAGGATGATGTGCAACTATGTCAGCTGCTATCATTACGCTAGTAATTCATTAAGTTAATTATAAAGTGTTGCTAGAAGGTATTCCTTTGCAGAGATCCCAACCCTAACTAAGCATTTAACAAACAGAAAAAGTGACATCTCATTACCAGATGTTCTCCAGTCCTAAAAGTAAAACAAAAACACAAACCATCTATATTTAAAAGATCTTTTAGAAAGTCATGGTCTCTTTTGAGCCTTTGTCAGTGATGCTTGATTTCTTTCAAGACAACATACTCTGAAATACTTCCCATGATCCCACACATAAAAAAAAAAAAATACATGCTGTGTTGGTGATATCATATTATATTAAAATATTCGTACATAGGCTATTTAAAATAAAATGACACAACCCTGTCTCTTTTTGTTAAATTTCAGTTTTATTGATCAATAATAGCAATTATGAAAGTATAAGTAGCCATACAAGTCAATAAATAAAGTAATTAAACGATTCAGTCAAACATAAGTCAGCAGGCACAACGTTAAAGATAAATAACCTAACCAATTCAACGTTATATAAAGTTATAAAACTAAACTTTGCCCCCAGCCAAAACGAAAATGATAGATTAATGAGATCAAAGATCGTCCGTTAGACATAGCCTACACAAGACGAATTATACCACTCCACTAGACTCAGCGAGTAACGTCTGCTGCACTTGCCGAGATAAGACTCTGCCAGGCGGGATACGTGAGCGCTGAGCGCCCGGTGATCCCTTGGATCTCTCGTCTCCGAAAACGTCAGATCAAAATTTGAAATAGGCGCTGTCTGTATAAACAAACAACATATTTGAGATTAAAACAACTACTTTCTCGACTGAAAAACTCTTAAAAATACATTTCGTGACACAATAACAGTAGTATTTTTAAATTTTGCGGTCTTTCTCCTGCTATTGACGCCACTTGAGATTGTAAATATTAGGCTAGCTATAGAATATACACAATTTACTTATACAATATATAATTTAATAATTATAATTTATATAATTTAATTTTACCTTGCATATTGCAGCGGGATTTAGCATTCTACATAAAGCTACCACATAATAACCACTGATCTATATAATGACATTTACAATGTCATTCTATATAGATCAGTGATAATAGGCTTGTTTGAGATGCGCCTTGCCTCGCCTGAAATGTAGTCGAGAGTAGGCGGCTGCAGTGAGAGGAGGAGTGAGAAAAGCGCAGGCAAGCCGGACAGTTCTCTCTTCTCGTAGTGGATCTGACACATGTGAGATCAAAGACGGATATCGCGGGATTCACGCTCGTGCACAGTGTTGATAATAAACTGGATGGAATTTAAGTTCTGTTGCTTTTATATGAAAATAAATATGATAAACAAGTCACCCAAAGTAGCCTACTTAATTCCATTCCAAATACATGTTTATCAATCTTTTTTATTTAATACAGACATATATGTTTATTTTTTTTTATTTTTTTTTATTACATTGCATAACCCAAAGAGATCGCACTGTCAGATAGTTTGGGAATATTCACACATAACGTATACTCATAAAACATGATATCAGAGTTTTAAAATCAAACATTTTAAAAGAGAACGATACATCACGGTTGTTTAAACCAATGAACATTAAGCTGTGTCGTCAGCAAGTCGTTTCCCATCATGCTTTTGATCAGCGCAGTCGGTGGAGAGCAACTGCGCTCGACTGCAGAATCCGACAGGTGCGCCTTGCGCTCGCGAGAGATTTTTGACATACGTCAGCATGACATCAGAGCAAGGCGGGCCGCACTCGGACACAATAGGCTTGTTTGAGATGAGCAAAATCTGCGCAGAATCGATCACCGGTGATCAGCGCGAGATGCATGCCGGTTAGAAATGTGTCCGAGTGCGGTCCGCCTTGCTCTGATGTCATGCTGACGTATGTCAAAAATCTCTCGCGAGCGCAAGGCGCACGTGTCGGATTCTGCAGTCGGGCGCAGTTGCTCTCCACCGACTGCGCTGATCAAAAGCATGATGGGAAACGACTTGCTGACGACACAGCTTAATGTTCATTGGTTTAAACAACCGTGATGTATTGTTCTCTTTTAAAATGTTTGATTTTAAAACTCTGATAGGCTATCATGTTTTATGTGTATACGTTATGTGATAACATTCCCAAACTATCTCAGTGCGATCTCTATGGGTTATGCAATGTAATTTTTATGTAAAAAAAGAAAGAAAAAAAAAAACACGTCTGTATTAAAGAAAAAAAGACTGATAAACATGTATTTGGAATGGAATTCAATAAGTAGGCTACTTTGGGTGTCTTGTTCATTATATTTATTTTCATATAAAAGCAACAGAACTTAAATTCCATCCATGATCCAGTTTATTAGCAACACTGTGAACGAGCGTGAATCCAGTGAATCCCGCGATATCCGCCTTTGATCTCACAGGTGTCAGATCCACTGCGAGAAGAGAGATCTGTCCGGCTTGCCTGCGCTTTTTTCACTCCTCCCCTCACTGCAGCCGCCTACTCTCGCCTACATTTCAGGCGAGGCAAGGCGCATCTCAAACAAGCCTATTTCTAACCGGCATGCATCTCGCGCTGATCACCGGTGATCGATTCTGCGCAGATTTTGCTCATCTCAAACAAGCCTAGTAACACTTAAACAGCTCACGTTAGCTACAAGTTATCGCGAGAACAGATTTAGATCAGGCATACTACTGGCATACTAATTGGCTAGTGTTTGATCACAATAATGTCGTCATGTATTGTCAGGATTGCCACATGTATAGCCTACTCAAAAAAAAAAAAAATTGATTTGGCTAGTGGATATTCTGATTGGCTGGTAACTTTAGAAAGTTACCAGCCACATTGGCTGGTGATCAAAAAAGTTAATTTAGAACCCTGCTGCTGCAACAACCAGTTCTTGACTCAAGAACCGTAGCATAGGCCTGTATGTGCTGAAGTGAGAACTGCTGAAATATATAGCCTATAGAGCTGGTAAGTCCCGCCCCTTCCGCTAACCCCACTGGACCTCTAGGTTGAAAAATCGTCAATGCAAGTGAATGGGAGAAAATAATTATTTTCTGGTCCCGTTTGAACTGTGCCATGAATGTGAACATATGTTGTCTGTGAATTTTTGATATAATTTTTCGTGTGAAGAATGCTACAATTTAGTGGGTAGAAGTTTGATACGGTTAGACTTTGTGTGAGAGCACTTTGTGGACTACAACTCTTCGCTGCTTTCGACGCGTTTGAAACGTCACCACCACTCGCACACGGACACTAGCTCACGCATCCCGCTAAACATGGCTGTGTCTTTGGTGCACTTCCCCGCCGTCTTTCAGGGAGAGGACAAAATCGTTGAGGTTGGCGAAAACCACGGGTAAGTCAACTTTATGAGGTGACGTCACATAGGCGACATGTAGTCTTTCTCGTTATGTCTTTTCCACAACTGCTAGCCGAAGAATCATACCAGAATCCAGTGGGGTTTTACGGATGGGCGGGACTTACCAGCTCTATAGAGTTGTGGAGTTGTTGTGGAAAAGTTGTGGAAAAAACATGTGAATGTTCACGGTGCATTTTATGTAAACAACTCTAGTCGTAGTTGTAACTCTATATTTACAGTAGGCATAATTGTCATTGCGTATGAGTATGCAGCATGAGTCAAATACAATCTTCTGTTCGTGAACAGTTGTATTTCATTCATTAATCTGACTATGCCGTCCGTGCATTTAATTGCCATTGGCTCATGTGATAGTAATATGGATCTTAGTAGTATTTTAAGTGATAATTGATTCTATAAACAACTATAAAAGATAAATTTCGTCTTTCTCCGGCTCCCTGCACCGGGCGTAATGCGAAACCGGAAGTGTCTTGGCATACCCTCGCTGATCCGAAATCCAAAATGGCGGCTACGTGCAACTAGCGAATAGACCTTATGCACCAGAGAAACAAGGGCGCCGCCATCTTTGGAAAATTGTCTTTTAACTTCCGTTTTGCGGTCGCTCTGTATATTTATATGGCATTTCTGTCCAGGAGTAATTAGCTTTTTAAGTGGATTTACTTAATGTAAAGTTAACGAAAGTTATCATGAGGACTGTAATGTTTAAAGCAGATGACTTAACAAATGTAAATCGACCGGGAAGATTTTAAAACGAGCCGTTCATTAATAAACACGCAAAACGCTGTGAAAATACAGACCGGAAGTCAAAAGACAATGAGCGCAGCGCTGAAAAGGGGCGGAGCTACATAAGGTCTATATAGTAGGAAAGTAGGCATATTCGAACGCACTTAAGTCCGAATCTCGCGATAATTAGTACGTCACCCAGGTAATTCTCGCCTACTCTTTTGGATTCGTACATTCTTTTTCGCTCGCCTACTCTTTTTCCCATACTAAATAGTAGGGAAGTATGCGGTTTCGAACGCAGCCCTGGTTACTACACTTTTACAATAGTAAAAGCATGGTTCATTTTCATCGGGGTATTTTTAAGTATTATACATAAGTATAAGATTAAGTATAAAATACGTCAAACAATAGTTACACTATAAACTTTAAATATTTTAACTCAGAAAATAAGTAGCGCTAGCTTTCGTTACACACATTTGCACATGAACGTCAGAACCAGCCGCCTCACAAACGACCTGCGTTTGGTTGATCTACGACGACGCCCTACTTCACTCCTCAATTTGGTAAACACATTGTAAATGTATTGTGGAAAAAAGATGGGAATAGTAGCTAAATAAAATTATATTGGATATATAAGAATGATGAAATGTTAAATGTTTTGTTAACAGTCGAGGTGTGCGTAACTAGGCAACCACGTTCAAGTTCACGTTGCATGACGTCATCGAAGTATGTCCCAGAACGTGCATACTTTTTTTGCTACACACTCAAAAGTATGTACTTTTTCATCACAAAAAAAGTACATACTTTTAGGTCGTAGTATAAGTAGGCGAATTGGGACTCAGCATTTGGCTGTGTCCAAATTCAGGGTCTACATCCTTCGGAGTACTCATTTGAAGGATGTTACGTCACAGCGCCGCGACGAAGGCTGTCCAAATTCGTAGGATCCTTCAAATGCGGCCCACAAATACGTCCTCCTTTTCCCCGAATTGGAAGGATGGGTGTGGTGGATCCTTTCCCGTCCTACCTATCCCATAATTCTTTTCGGCAGAGCGTAATGGCGGACGAAGCGAGCGGTAGTGGAGTGGGAGAGGAGTATGCTTTTCGATTTAAGTTTTTTAAAAAACTGGCTTTTCAAAAAAATATTTTTTTTCAGTGGTTTAATTTATTTATTTTTTTTTTTTTTAAGGAATGGCCAAAGCTCAGGCTTGTCATGTATTTAACTTTTCATTCTTGAATAAGAATTGTGAACACCCCCATACTGAGATATAATTAAATTTTCACATTAAATTAAATAAAGTTTTCTTATTGTGGGATCCTTTATGGTAATACATATGATATGGTACAACTACAGTGCAATGCAAATAGTAAATATAAGATAAAGTGAGAGGTAGGCTAATAGTAAATAGTTTAGTCAATAAAATAAACAAACATACAGCAAATAAAATAGTAATGAAAAGTATAATTATATAATATCATAAGTACTAATATAATAATAATATATTGATAATAGCATATAGTTTATTTATAATACTATAATAATAGCAATAGAATATGAAATATCAATTACAGAATAGAAAATAAAAATAATAAGTTAAATAGTTAGTTACTATGAATAGTAAAATAATTTAACAGCATAACTATAATAGATTGATAATCGCAAGTGGTATATTATTATAATAACAATAATAAATAATGTAAATTTATACATTTTAACCCTCTGGGCTTCTTCATAATTGGGTCACACTTAGCTTCCTCCCGCCCGAAAACGGGCGAAGCCTTAAAATTGTACTTAACTTTGTCCTAGGATAACCATTCAAATATTGTTTTGTTCTATAATGTTTTCTGATTATTATATAGAATTTTTAGAATTTTTTATGATACTTTGCATTAATTATGTAATTTTTATGAGCTATTTTTTCCATTAGAATTAATATATATATTTTTATTTTATTTATTTTATTTTATTTTTCAATAAATGCAACATTTCACATCAAATTAGAGTGCAGGCCTAAAAAAAAAAAATATTTCAAGTGAGAAGAGCGCCACCTAGTGGCTTCAAAATTTATTAATTTGTGTCATGTCCTATAACCGCCCATAGGCGGCCTATAGCTTTTTTATTTATTTATTTGATTTATTCCCATTCGGAAAGAAAACAATTTATTACTAATCAACCACTGAATGGAACAACACAAATTATATATCATTTTAAAGCTTAGAATCTCAGCTTTTTAATGCATCTAATTAAATGTATTAATTCCTAACGAGTGCTGAGTAATCCCTCAAAAACCAAGTGTACCGCCAGCAGGCGCCACCTAGCTGCGAAAATATTTATTACCATATTTTTCAAAAATCTTGCCTTGATAAACACAAAGTTGATGTCATTTGAAAGCTTAGAGTCTGAACTTTACAGTGAATGTATCCACTTTGAAAAACTCTTAAGTATTGCTGAGTTATTTGCTGATACATAGAATTTATCTTTTTTTCATAATCTATAAAATAATGTACTGCAATGTGTCAAAAACATCATACAGCTCATGAAACATTCTCAGATAATTGAAAATGACACTTCATTTTTTACAGCATATTATTACAATTAAAATGAGCCCAAAATTAACATAATCTATTGCTTTTATGACAAGATATTCTTCATGGAGAAAAAATTGCCCATGAGGGGGTGTGAAAGACTGTACAAAAAGGCTGTCTCTTTTCAAAATGCTGTAATTTTTGATTCCTTTATCCAAAAATTATTATTTTTTTATCCAGATGCAGCTAACATGTAGGGGGACTTCACTAAAAAAGAATTTTCCTCCTACCTTATTTCCTTACTGAGTTATTCCATGACAAATATGAAAGATATGCAAAATCATAATAAAAATTATATATATATATTGTCTTTTATCCACCGTTTCTTGGCGGGACAATGTCCAAATGTAATGTAATTTATATTTTCAAAAAATTTAAAAAGAGTTCTTTCAAACGATACCTACCTTTTGACTCTCCTTGCTATAGTTTTGGAGTTATTATGATTATATCATTTTTATATAGTTTGGGGCAAAATTTGCTGTTTCAGTCTTACCAGTTCATTTCTCTGTGTGTGTGTGTGTGTTTGTGTGTGTGGGTGTGTGTGTGTGGGGGGGAGGGTGTCTTTTTTGCACTCTTGATGTTCTAGAGTGTCACCCCTTCATTGCTGTACACTTTTTTTCAGCACAGTGGCTGATCTGTAGCTTGTACCACCAAAAGTTTCTCTGAGTTTTCCTATTTTTTCGTATTTCCCATTCATTTCCTATGTCGCCCGTTTTCGGGCGGGAGGAAGCTAAGTGTGACTTTTTTTTTTACGACCCTTTAACATATCAGAATCATCTCCTTGATTTTTTTGTGTGTTCATATAGGTAATAAAAGAAAAGTCACCAAGTTTCACCCCCATCCGATGAAGCAAAAAAATTAAACAATTCGAAACGTTCAAGTTTTCGCCCGTTTTCGGGCGAAGAAGCCCAGAGGGTTAACATATTATTACATAGGCTATATAAAATAAAATGACGCAACCCTGTCTCTTTTTGTTAAATTTCGGTTTTTAAAAGGTATAAGAAGCTACAAGTCAAGAAATAAAGTAAACGATTCAGTCAAACATACAGCAGGCTACACCGTTAAAGTTAAATAAGCCTAAATATATAAAGTTATGAAACTTCACTTTGCCCTCAGCCACAACAATCTGCCAAGGAACAAATTATAGATTTATGAAACCAAAGATCGCCTGTTAGATAAACACAAGACGAATTATTCTCACTAGACTGACAGCGGCGAACGTCTAGAAGCTCTAGCCGAGGCAAAGCTGTTCTCGGCGGGGTACATGAGCGCTGAGCGCCCGGTGATCCCTGGATCTCACAACTCCGAAACCGTCAGAAAACATTTTTAAAATGGCGCTCTCTTTATAAATAAACCACAGATTTGAGCTTTACACAACTACATTGTCGACTGAAAAACTCTTAAAACTACATTTCGTGACACAGTAACAGTAGTATTTTTAAATTTCGCGGCCTTTCTCCTCTGAAAATATGTGAAAGAAGGGTAGGCTGTCCAAATTCACAAACACCGACTTCTGGGCTTTGCGGTCGTCGGAGGACCCCTCCTCCTTCAACCGGGTAGGAAGGATCCTAAGGAGGATGTAGACCCTGAATTTGGACACAGCCTATACCACACCGGTTTGTCAGCGCTGCTGTGTTTACAGAGGTTACCAGGGAAACGGCTCTATTTCTGCTGTTCCATAAGCGCCACCTACTGATGGAGAGTGAATTTACATTTTATTCAGTCTGTCTGCCTTTATTGTTCAGAGTCAGACCTGGTTCAGACCATGTGAAAATATGACAGAAGTTTTACTATTAATTATAAAAGATAAGCTAATGTGCATTGTAAATGTCAGTAAGTTATCCTTTTTGATAAAGGCTGAAATATGTGAGGTTTATCTTTTCATTTTAAAAAAAAATTGTCAAAACTATGTGAACTTGTACATGTTAGTAGATAACATGTTGCAAGACACTGCTTTAAAATCTAAAACAGTTTGGATAGCTGTTAATATGAGAGTTATGAGACATTATTTAAGATATTTAAGTATTGTATAACATGAGTAGCTCTCGGGCACTTTCATTTTTAAAAAGTAGCTCTCAAATGAAAAAAGGTTGGAGACCCCTGGTATATACTATACAGCGATATAATCAATGTTATTCACTTCACCTGTCAGTGGTTTTAATGTTGTGGCTGATCAGTGTATATATATATAAAAGAATGATTCATATGAAGTATTAATATATGAACTTAAATATGTGGTGCTTTTTTCTAACCACCAGACACAGAGTGAAAGTCATCAGTTTTACCATGTTTTAGTTTAAGCCTGAAGATAATAAATGTCCCACTCTAGGTTTGCCATGTACCTGGGCCGATTAAAGGCTACGTAAATTTACTATCATTCATTCTTTATGTATTTACATAGTAACGGGCCGGCCCACATTGTACAGTGGCCGGGAAATCTGGTGCTTCAGATGGCCAGCCGTGCTCTGCAGGGCAGTGTCTCTGTAGGCACACCACAACATACTTCTAGTGGATAATAAGTAATGATTGAGAGGGATTATCATTGACTTTATTCTAAACAAAAATTAAGGTGTAGGGGGTCATCTTTACCCTATACCCATAGGGTACTATTTGATTAATGCTAGAAGCGAAACTGGAGATCAACCAAACATGGGCCACTTTTCCTTTTTATTATTTTTATTGATGCTTTGTGTAAAGATTTGTTAGTTATTGGACTTCATAACATGTCACAGGTTCTCTTGTACAGTTATTACAGAGACAATTAAATAGCACTCCGCCATTTAAGCAGATTTAACACCAGGTAATTATAATTTTCTTAAATAAGAAATGACTGTTGAACACAAACCGTACAAAAATGTCCAATGATATTTTGGATATAACTGAAGTAGTCATTCTCCTCAGATACATGAATAGATTAGAACATGACCATGTTGATCTCATAAAATGGGAGCACAACATAAGTTTTAGAAAATGATCAACAACATTTTTAAGCCACAGTATATTCTGGGAATATAACTATAACGTAAAACATAGTGTTGCCTTGTAGTATTTTTGCATGATCCCAAGATGACAAGCATGTTACCCAGATTTTTGTGTAGGAATCTTTAGATCAAAATGATCTCACAGTCATCGTAGTCATAGTCTTCAGCAGAACATGCCATTGTTAAAGTTTAACATGGATGATTTCTGTTTGGACTGAAGACATGTAACTGTAACAAAAAATTCCATATGTATGGGAAAACAGAGGGAAACTGATTTTAAAAGCAGTTAGGTTTTCCTGCTATGCTGATCATACCAAATTTATGACAATACAGAAATTGTCATAATTTCTAAGAGTGATAGGAGCATGGTACAAACCTCAGGAACAAATAAATTACAGAGAAGATGAGACAAGACCCACATGCCAGAGTTCTGGCTCTGAAGATTTCACAGTGTTTGTGAGGCATCCATCCGTCAGGCTGATCTATGGGTTCAGAGACTCCTCATTTTTGCGTTCCAGATTTCTCGCACAGCGTGGACATGTGGTCGAGTTATCATAGTAGCAATCCCTGGGCAAGATGGCAAAATAAAAAACAAGAACAAAACTTAGAAAGAATGAATAAGGTACATGAATGCAAGTGCTTCTAGCTACACAAGCTTTCAGAAATGTGCAGTTTCATTCAGCAGCACAAGTACATTGTTGTTTACCTTAAATACTCAGAATTGTCACAAGGGTAACTGTAAGGGATAGTTCACCCAAAAATGAAAATTAGCCCATGATTTACTCACCCTGAAGCCATCCTAGGTGTATATGACATTCTTCTTTCAGACAAATACAATCAGCGTTATGTTAAAAAAGATTCCTGTCTCCTCCAAGCTTTATAATGAGAGTGAATGGCTGGAGGAAATTTGAAGACCAAACAAGTGCATCCATCCATCCAAAAGTAATCCATATGACTCCAGGGGGTTAAAAAAGGCCTTCTGAAGTGAAGCCATGCGTTTGTGTAAGGAAAAAACCCTTAAAAAACCCTATTTAAAACTTTATAAACTATAATCACTAGCTTCGGACAGACGGCCATCGATTTACGATGGAAGACTAACCCCTGACCCGACGCACAACGTAATGACAAACGCAGAAGCTCAGAGGAAAGAGCAAAACAAAACACCGGGCGCACTATCCATTTTGAAGTGAAATGTAGGAGGCCTTTATTAACACCCCGGAGCCGCGTGGAGTACTTTTATCATGGATGGATGCACTTTTTTGGGCTTCAAATTTTCTCCAGCCATTCACTCCCATTATAAAGCTTGGAAGAGCCAGGACAATTTTTAATATAACTCAGATTGTATTCGTCTGAAAGCAGAAAGGGTGAGTAAATCATGGGCTGATGTTCATTTTTGGGTGAACTAACCATTTAAGGGACATTTTCTCTTTCAGGTCAACTTCTGTCATAGCAAACCAACAGTGAAGACAATATCGCTGAGCAAGTTAGGAAGAATAAAATATGTTTATATCAATCTACCTTTAGGGCAAGGGTCTCCAACCCTTCTCCTGGAGAGCTACCGTCCTGCAGACTTCAGTTCTAACCCTGCTCCAACATTTCTACCTGTAATTTTCAAAGTAACCCTAAACATGTTGATTAGATGTTTCAGGTGTGTTTGATTGGGGTTGGAGCTAAACTCTGCAGGATAGTAGCTCTCCAGCAGCAGGATCACAGACTTCAAAGCTTTAGGGGATAAGCTATGGAAAGGCACAGACATTTGTAGGACTCTATCGCCCTCTTATTGAGATTTACAGTCAACACTGTAATATTAAAAAACATAACATTAAGTGTAAAGTAGCAGTTTATGGTGCCTGGGAAGTGACAGTTTGGCTTACTCTCTTCACACTTTTGTTTCTCAGAAAAAAAATTATACAGAGTGAGTACACGACACAAAGGTGAGCAAATTATGTAAATGATGATGTCATTTTATCACTGTAAAGCCACTTTGAATCTGTATTGTAAAAAGCGTTATATAAAGTCTAAAGGTGACTTGAACTTACTTGAAAGCATTTTCACTTTTGGGTGAATTGTCACCTAAAGAATGAACTTCTTCGATGCCTTCTGACTTCATCTTCTTTCTGATTATCACACATTGCTGTAGTCATACAGGTCTGTTTTACTTATTAAACTCAGAAAAGGATATGGTTCCCTCATCATAGGATCTCACGGTCATGACTTCACACTGCATGGCCACGAGCTATGAATGTTATTTTGACTAAATTAATCTTTATGGCTTTTATGGCCTCAAAATAATATCTTGTGGCCAAGAATATATAATCAAGTTCCCTTGAGTTAATATGATTAGCGAACCAAATCTATGCCTTTCCAGGCCCTATAACAGTGCATATGGAATGTGGTAATTGGAGATGTACTGTATCTGATGTGTTCAAAAGCAAACCTGTGGAAAACAGCGAAGCAGTCGTTACAGATGGAGGTGTGGCTGTCGAATGGGAAGAGAATGTCACCCTCTTTGCACAATTCACACATGAAGCCTTTGGCCTGGCATTTCTGATGGTATAAAAAAGAGAGAGTTCAGACAGAAATGCTGGCGTACACAGCAGAATTGATTTCACTTCAGAAGCTGCTCACTTTCAAGGGGTCATACCATGATAACATTTTTGTTTCAACTTTTGAGACATTTAATTCAGAATTAACTGAAATTGCTGGGGTAGATTGTTTTACAGAGCATAGGCACAGAAAACAAACAATTTCTAGCCATGAAATATGAACTGAACAAAATAGGAAAAAAGATTTTGTTTTTCACTGTAAAAATGTGTTCTAATTAATTTTGATGAATCAGGTCAGGATTTGTGTACTTCATCCACCCAGGTTATCCCCCAGTTTCACAGACAAGTCTTAAGTCTAGTCCCATACTAAATTGCATTTTTGAGCTGTTCTAACTTAAAGGGCCCTATTTTAACGATCGCATGGTCTAAAGCGCACGGCGCAAGTTCACTTAGGGCGTGTCCAAATCCACTTTTGCTAGTTTAACAACGGGAAAAAGTAAAAGGGTTGTCCCTATTCTCATAATGAGTAATGGGTGTGTTTTGGGATTTACGTGCGTTAAACCAATCAGAGTCTCATCTCCCATTCCCTTTAAATGTCAGTTGCGCTCGCCCCATGGCAGATTCGCTATTTACATGACGGAATTTGATAGTGGAAAGACCGAACGCGACTCCAGAGCCCAAATGGAACTGCTCGTGCGCGAGGTAAAAGTGATTGTCCAGACCATCTACGGGACAAGCCAGATTCCACCATATCTTTATGTACACAATAATAATATTTTACATTGTAATCCTTTTATTTTAAATATCTGGCATGCTTGTGTGCTGCTGTGCATCCCTGTGTGTTTAATAAGCAGAGTGTACGCGCGTTGTGGACTCGCCTATAGGCGCACATTACTAATGCGTTCATTAAATGGCAAAAAAAAAATTTGCACCATTGACTTTAGACCAGGTTTCAGTTGGTCAATGGCGCAGTCTATTTCTGTTGCCTCAAAATAGCAACACGCCAACAATGCACCAGAATACACCTCATTTTCAGACCAGCATGCCCATGGGCGCAAATGCATTTGCTATTTAAACAACGTGGCGCAGGATGTGAAAATGATAACTGCGTCAGACTGAAACTAGCAGAAAACACCTGCGTCGCACACTTGGCGCTGCATTGCGCCGGGTGTAAGATAGGGCCCAAAATATGTCAGTGCCATTGTTTTGTCTCAAGATGCACACCAGTAATTTTTTTTTTCTAAGGCACGTTTATAAAAGCTACTTAAATGTCCTAAGTGAACTAAGGCCTAATCCTGGCTTAATCTAAGCCCTGTCTGTGAAACCAGGCCTATATTATATAAATTATGCTGAACTCAACAGCATACCCACATTCTGTGTGTGAGCGCAGCAAAGAATTTCACACATGAAGATGGTATTTACAATACACCCAAGTCTTAAAGAAATGATTCTGTCATCATTTACCCTCATGTTGTTTCAAATCTGTTTTTTTTTTTTTTTTTTTATCTGTAGAACTGTTTATCTGTAGTAGTGTCCAAACAACACTGGACCCTCACTGGGAAAGAGGGGGAAAAAACAAGAACACATTTTTCAAAATATACTTTTTTGTGTCTAGCAAAAGACAGAAAGTCAGGTTTGGAACAACATGAGTGTGAGTACATGGTGACAGAATTTAAATTTGAACTAAACCTTTAAAGTTTTACAGTCTGTTTAATAACAGTTCACAGAGGTTGGTAACAAGATATGGTGTGAGAAACCTTGACTAATATTATCAAGTCATATCAGGTCACCTTTATTTATATAGCGCTTTATACAATACAGATTTTTTAAAAGCAGCTTCACAGTGATAGCATGAAAATAATACAACAAAGTTTGTTTCTAGAAGAAAATGGTGTCATCGTCCACCTTAAGTAAGGTAGATCAATAATATTGTTTAATATTAAATGTCCCCAACTAAACAAGCCAAAGCTACATTATAACTGGAACAAAATGATCTGACCCCTTTAAAGACTTTGAATAAACTTTGTTAGCTTTTTTTCTTCATTGTCTGTGCTTCTATGTTCAGAGCATCACCCACAAACTTACCTCACAGTCCAGTTTAATATGTTTGGCAAAAGTTGTGTGAATTTCAGTGAGGGAACAACTGAGATGCCCACTTGAGGTGTCAATCAGGTCCTGTAGGCTGTACATGTCATCATTCTCCACAAAGTGCTGACGGTCTTGAAGCTGTGACATAACAGTTATACCATCAGTTATTTAAAATTCCACCCTCTTTATCCTATTGCTAATTAATGATAAGTTATTTAGGGTTCAACATTTCAAATAATTCATATGCAAGATTACAGAAAAAATACAGATGTGAAACTATTCATTTTAGGGACCGTTCGGTATTTATGGAAAGGACCATTGGAGGAAAATAGGGGAGGGTCATGTCTTTTTATTCTTTGTTGAGGGGAGGGTCACCTAAACTTTTTTTAGTCTAGGGGGAGGGTCACCCAACTTTTGTATTCATGAAAACAGCAAGATTTTGTGGACCCCTTTAGAAAAAGTGCATCATGTCAGAACAGAATGCCAATGAAATGTTTACCCATCAAAGCTACCCATTAAAGCACGAGCAAATAATGAACTTTTGTGATTGCTAATAAGTGCAGTGTCCTCTGAGTGTAACTCTACCGCTGCATTAACATGTGATGTGAATGTACGTCGAGTTTTACAGTATTGGGACTGAAGCGCTAGAACGTACTCTGTTATAATCGTAACCTCGGTTCCCTGAGAGTTAGGGAACAAGTATTGCGTAGCTATACGCAGTGGGGAAACTCCTTTTCCTCGAAAAATTCTGAAGCCTAAAATGTAAAACGCATTTGCAGCTGTACAGCTAGCACAGTGAGTGTCTGGCTCACTCATTGGCTGTGCTGCGGCAACTGCACATCCAATGGCGCGGGCCATTTTATAATAAAAAATGAATGGTGTGCTTATGAACATTGACATGACATGTGGATAAGACCAGACACTTGTCGAGTCTAAATCATACAGAAAGGACCTTCGCCTGCAGGGAAGGTACCTCCATGTTATAGAATTTCACAAATGTGGAAGGTGAGGACCAATCGGCCGCCGCACAAACGTCCTGAATAGGAAACCCAGAGGACCAAGCCCAAGACGAGGCCATGCCTCTAGTTGAATGGGCTCTAGTACCAATAGGGCAGACCTGACCCACTGAGGTATATGCCAGAGATATAGCATCTACTATCCATCTGTACAGCCTTTGCTTCGTGACTGGAGATCCCTTGGATCGGCCACCGAAGAGGACAAAGAGCTGTTCTGATTGTCTAAAAGACGCAGAACACTCCAGATAGATTTTCAGTGCTCTAATGGGGCAGAGCAAATTAGCCTCCCCATTCTCTGAGGAAGGGGGAAGAGCTAATAATGTGATAACCTGTGCTCTAAACGGTGTTGAGAGCACTTTGGGTACATAGCCATGCCTGGGTCTGAGGGTGACTTTGGAGTCACCAACTCCAAATTCCAAACAAGAGGGGCTCACAGAGAGTGCCTACAGATCCCCCACTCGCTTGATAGAAGCCAGTGCCAGCAGGAGAGCAGACTTTAGCGAGAGTAGCTTGAGGTCAACCAACTGGAGCGGTTCAAAAGGTGGTCCCTTCAGGGCTCCAAGGACCGTGGAGAGGTCCCACGACGGCACGGATGGAGGCCTGGAGGGGTTCATCCTCCTGGGTCCCTTAATAAACCGTAAGACCAAGTCGTTTCTTCCTAGCGATTGGCCAGCCACCGGAGCATGATAATCTGCAATGGCTGCCACATGCACTTTGAGCGTGGACGGGGAGCGGCCCGCGTCCAACAGCTCTTGAAGGAAGGAGAGTACGACCGATACCTCGCATGACTCGGGTTCGAAGTGTTTGTCCGAGCACCAGTTGGAGAACACTGACCACTTCAGAGCATAGAGGCGCCTAGTAGACGGGGCCCTAGCCTCAGTGATTGTGTTCAGGACCTTCTCAGGGAGGTCCCCGGGTACCCGTTGAGGGGCCACACATGGAGGGCCCATAAGTCGGGTTGTGGATGCCATATCATCCCGTTCGCCCGCATGAGGAGATTTCTCCTCAGCGGGACCGGCCAGGGGACTCCTTCCATCATCTGAACCAGCTCTTGGAACCATGGTCTGGATTCCCAGAGGGGAGCCACTAGGAGGACTGGGCATCCATTCTCCATATCAGACGCACTGTCTGAGGGTTCAGGGACCACTCGCCTTGGGGAGTGTTGCCCCGTGACAGCATATCCGTACCCGTATTCCGAATGCCAGGGATATGCGCTGCTCTCAGAGAGCTCAGATTGGCTTGCGCCCAAATAAGGAGGTCTCTCGCCAGGGCGTACAGGCTGCCCAACCTGACACCATCCTGGCGGTTTATATATGACACCACTGACGTGTTGTCTGTGCGGACTAAGACCTGGTGTCCCGTGAGGTTTGGCAGAAATGCTTGAGGGCCTAACAAACTGCTTTTATTTCCAGACAGTTGATATGTAAGCTCTGCTCCGTGCTCGACCAGAGGCCGGAGACAGGCCTGCCCTCGTGCAGCACTCCCCAACCTCGGTTGGAGGCATCTGTGAAAACCACTTTCCATGCGGAATTCACCCCCATGATCACGCCTTTGTGGTACCAGTTCTGAGCCCGCCAAGGAATCAGGGTCCATAGACAACCATGATTCATGATGCGCAGGCTGCCTGACCACCATGCATGGGCAGGCACACGACGTTTGAGCCAGTGCTGCAGTGGGCGCATGCGCAGTAGTCCCATACGGAGTACTGACGATGCGGCTGCCATGAGACCAAGAAGTTTCTGAAACTTTTTCAGGGGTGAGCACTCGCCTGCCTTGAAGGAGGCTGCCAGCTATTGAATAGAGAGCGCGAGACCTGGTGTGGTCTCTTTAACTCGCCAGGTCCGCACGAGCATGAAGGTGGCGCGGCAAAAATGACCTCATTGCGGTGTGTATGTTTTTTTTGTAACAACGTGCGTGGCTCCGGATCCAAAGATGCACGACTTCGAGCCGAATCTGGCTGAGCATGTACGTCTCACCGCACTGGCACCCAGTTTGTGCGTCTTAAATTAGTTGCTTACATTTACAAAATGAGCCTATAGCAGACATAAGGCATTTTAATAAAAATAAAGGTCCATGTTTTATAAAATGTCCACGAAACGTAATGTAATGTTTAGTGAAATTAGAAAATATTTAAGAGATTATGGGATCAGTATCCCATCTAAAGTATTGTAGCCACGGATAAAAAAATAATAAGCGTGAATCAAAAATTTAAAAATGTAAAAATATATTGCACAAACTGAAAAAAATTATGCAAAATGATCAGAATAGCAAACAACGTGGTCACGGATCAAAATATAATAAGCGTGAATCAAGAAATAACAAGCATGAATAAAAACTTTAAATGCATTAAAAGTTATTTTGCACAAAACTTAAACTTATTGTCATGCTTTCTTAAAAAGTATGTTTTCCTTGGTTTTATTACTCTGTACTTTGTGCTCTCTTGCATTTTCTGCTCATATTTTACTCTTTTGTACGCTTGTGCTGTTTTTCTCTTCGCTCTTCTTTCTATGTTCTGCGCTTGCTTTCCCAAATGTTGCAGTTCGAGTTTCATGTAAATTATGGCGGACTTAAGTGTCACTATTGGTCCACTAGCTCTAGATTGACAGCTACTCCTCTAGCCAATCAATCGAAGAGGGGAGTTGACGTCACACCAATGCGACTCGTGGCTACTGATGCTTACTTATACAGGGGAAGACAACAGTTTAATTCAACTTTACAAAGACTTTCAAGCAGTAAAGCTATCTGAACTCTGGACATAAATAATTAAATTCATCTTTTTTGAGATAAATGAGAATGTTAATGTGCACACTGGTAATTGGTGTTAAACAATATTATGTTGACATATCATGATGTCAATATGCTAAGGCTGCTGTAAGTGAAACATCCTGCAGTTATGAAACGCTACAATTCTTTGCAAAAACTAAGTTAAAAACGGCCATTGTCTGAAGACTTTAGGACTTTGACCTGTCACCACTACGCATTGCCTACCTTTTTTATTTACTACGCCAAATTTGACAAAAGATTATTGAAAATTATTGTGTTACAGAGAAGATATACAGAAACAAGTTGGATTTAATATACAGTGATTTATTACATACTTATTGTGTTTATTTACATAGCTACATAATTGCATATTACTTTAGGATTAATGTTTTAAATATAGATTCAAATTTGAATACAGCAACATCTCCATCAGGGATAGGAAGCGTTGTTTCTGGATTGCCGCTGTCCTACAGAGTTTAGCGTCAACTCTGATAAAAACCTCACCTTTCTGTAGTATTAATTATCCTAAAGACGATGATTAGCTGGTTCAGGTGTGTTTGATTAGGATTGGAGGAGCTAAACTCTGCACCCAGGACCGACATTGCCCATCCTTGTTATTGATTAAATATGAAAGTAAACGGCTAGTAGGTGGTGGCAAGTTACTGTTTTTACGAGCGAGTTATTCGTTCAAACTTCTCGTTCAAATTGGCAATTCTTTGATGAAACACTGTTGTGTTGCTCAGAGAAGATCGACGCTCGTCCAGAGGTAAGTGCATTAGAGGTGAATGATGGATCATCAGACAGGCCCGACTGTGACAGATCGTCGTTAGGATGACGAATTTAATGATAACATATTGCCAGGTAGACTTATATACCGGCAACAGGTTGAGTTGCAGGCACACATGCAGTTTAAAGGTGTCCTGCCACGGAAAGATTTTTGCCAGCTGAGTTGATGGTCGTCTATAGGTAAGCATCAGTAGCCCCATTGGTGTGACGTCGACTCCCCTCTTCGATTGATTGGCTAGAGGAGGAGCTGTCAATCTAGAACTAGTGGACCAATGGTGTTGCTTAAGCCCACCCTAATTTACATGAAATTCGAACTGCAACATTTGTGAAAGCAAGCGCAGAACATAGAAAGAAAAGCGTAGAGAAAAACAGCACAAGCGTACAAAAGAGTAAAAGCGTATATAATGCTTTTAAATGTGTTTAAAGTTTTTATTCATGCTTGTTATTTCTTGATTCACGCTTATTATATTTTGATCCGTGACCACGTTGTTTGCTATTCTGATCATTTTGCATTATTTTTTTCAGTTTGTGCAATATATTTTTACGTGTGTTTTAAAATTTTTGATTCACGCTTATTATTTTTGATCCGTGGCTGCAATACTTTAGACAGGGTATTGATCCCATAAGAGATCGTTAATTTAGTTGTATAGCCTATATACATGTGACATTAGAACAAAATATGTGGATATAAAAACAAGTAATAATCTCAGGATTTACTGGATTTTACACGATTCTTTTTGTAGTGTGGTATTGGTGGTGATGTACTAAAATAAACACTGCCACGTGTGGACCTTCCTTCTTCTCACCGTTGATTCCTGATGGTTAAGAGGACAATTACTTGAGTCGCCCCTGTCTTTTCACAGAATAGTAAAACGGCGAGCGCGTCGAGTATAAACACCTCGTCCGTTTGGGGAGGTGCCCGCGCAGTCTGCGGAGACTCACGCTGAGGAGCAAAGCGAAAGTATAAACAAGGCTTAACCCTAACTCCTAAGTATATGTTGTTAATTATTATTACTCCTCAATTACTCTATACAAGGACACCTTAAAATAAAGTGTAACCTAAATTAACACCAATGTTATTTATAGAGCACAATTACATCAACAGCTGTTTACAATGTGCTGTACATAACATAGTATACAGATAAACACATACAAACAACCACTAATAGTCCTTGGTTTGAGGATCTCAGAGACTGATCAGTGTATAAACACAATGTACTGATGTTACTCAACCAGAATGTGTTTTTTGCCGCCAAGGTTATACCACCGCAGTTGCGACGGGAAATCCATTTCTGCTCTTGACCACCAAGTGGCGCTATAACTATAGATTTTCACATGTTATGGAGTGGACTATCACAACTTGTTTTCTCGAGTAGCAGACAACTGCACCATGTGAGTGATAGATTAGTTTTCTAATAGGCTACATGAATTAAGCTCTGCATGGGAGTATTAGGAGTGATAAGACAATAGCCTAGTAGGCAGCACTACAACATGTGGCTTCTCAAACCAACATCATAGTTAGGTCACAAAATGTAGCCTCTAGTTTAATATTTGTGACAAATAAAGACGTTTGAAAGGTACATGTGTTGTTTCATCTTTTACTCCCTTGCTGACGCATGCCGGGTCTCTCTCGTTTAGGTAATGAAATAAAACGTTTCAGGGAAGACACACTTCATACTATATTGTAGGCTAGATAATAATATTGTATATGCCTGCGCCTGGACGCGATGACAACGCAGTCCTGAAGTGTCAACTAGTCTTTCCCATGTGAAGACCTATGGAGTTTCCTTTGTGTCTTTTTTATTCAATCAAACATACTGCATTTGAGAGTAAAACTAATTATTTTGTAATTAAAAAAATTAAAAGATTGCAAAAAAGTCTTCTTAAGGCTCAAAAATAAAGAAGTAGATACAATTATTTGCAGTGCATGTAAATCTTTGAAAACCTTTATTTTACTTTTCATCACAAATGCACAAATTTTTGCTATCTTTTCTGCTGTCTCGTGCGGGTCTAAATCTTTTGCTTGCAAGTTGTAAAGTTCTGCTGTGTCTCAGTGGGCGGTCTCTACCAACCAGGATGGAAGACCCTTTTCTATTGGTCACCCTGGATCGAAGTGACAGGTTAACCACACACACTATGTTTCCCGCTGCTGCCGTGCAGATGACTGATTTAATATCACTGTGGCGAGCAGGACGAGGCCGGTGGCGTGATTACTGATGAGAGCGACACCTGTGTGACGCACCGGTCTCATGTCTCTCATGGAGGAGCGGAAGCATAAGAGGAGCGATGACAGTGAAGATGGAGAGAGGACAGGCCTGGAGTTTTGTGTTTTGTTTTATTATGTGTGACAGCAGTCGTCCGTGAGGGACTGCTGCCTTTACTTTCGTTTTGTATTTGTTCATTTATTAATTAAAGTATTTGAACGTTCGCCTCCTTCTTCCCACAATAACGAACTGTGTTACAGTCACAAACTCAGTGACAAGTGAACTGAATTATTCTCTTCTTATGCTCTCCCATTTAAATACTTGGCTAAACCAGTCTGTTAGTTTTACCGCAGAATAGATTTTATTAACCAACACAACAGCATAGCTAGCAGCCAGAGCCACCAATAGTAGCCTATACAAAAATTGGTTTAAAGTCAAGTCATCTTCATTTATATAGCGCTTTTAACAATGTTTTGTTCCAAAGCGGCTTTACATTGATAATAGGAAATTAAAGTAACAGAGATTGTTTTGGCTTTATAGCAGCTCTAGAATAAAGTTATTGTCCAGCTAAAGTTAGTTTTGATTGATTCACTTCCGTCGCAACGATCATGAGTTATTAACTTAGGGGCCGCTAACACAACACCGTTTTAACAGAAAACTCTTAAGTTCTTTCTGCGCAAACTTTAAAAACGCGAACCCGTGAGAACGCTGATGGCGTGCACATGCGTATTACGAGTTCAGTCTATAGTATGCGCGTTTGAATATACACTCACCTAAAGGATTATTAGGAACACCTGTTCAATTTCTCATTAATGCAATTATCTAATCAACCAATCACATGGTAGTTGCTTCAATGCATTTAGGGGTGTGGTCCTGGTCAAGACAATCTCCTGAACTCCAAACTGAATGTCAGAATGGGAAAGAAAGGTGATTTAAGCAATTTTGAGCGTGGCATGGTTGTTGGTGCCAGGCGGGCCGGTCTGAGTATTTCACAATCTGCTCAGTTATCGGGATTTTCACGCACAACCATTTCTAGGGTTTACAAAGAATGGTGTGAAAAGGGAAAAACATCCAGTATGCGGCAGTCCTGTGGGCGAAAATGCCTTGTTGATGCTAGAGGTCAGAGGAGAATGGGCCGACTGATTCAAGCTGATAGAAGAGCAACTTTGACTGAAATAACCACTCGTTACAACTGAGGTATGCAGCAAAGCATTTGTGAAGCCACAACACGCACAACCTTGAGGCGGATGGGCTACAACAGCAGAAGACCCCACCGGGTACCACTCATCTCCACTACAAATAGGAAAAAGAGGCTACAATTTGCACAAGCTCACCAAAATTGGACAGTTGAAGACTGGAAAAATGTTGCCTGATCTGATGAGTCTCAATTTCTGTTGAGACATTCAGATGGTAGAGTCAGAATTTGCCGTAAACAGAATGAGAACATGGATCCATCATGCCTTGTTACCACTGTGCAGGCTGGTGGTGGTGGTGTAATGGTGTGGGGGATGTTTTCTTGGCACACTTTAGGCCCCTTAGTGCCAATTGGGCATCGTTTAAATGCCACGGCCTACCTGAGCATTGTTTCTGACCATGTCCATCCCTTTATGACCACCATGTACCCATCCTCTGATGGCTACTTCCAGCAGGATAATGCACCATGTCACAAAGCTCGAATCATTTCAAATTGGTTTCTTGAACATGACAATGAGTTCACTGTACTAAAATGGCCCCCACAGTCACCAGATCTTAACCCAATAGAGCATCTTTGGGATGTGGTGGAATGGGAGTTTCGTGCCCTGGATGTGCATCCCACAAATCTCCATCAACTGCAAGATGCTATCCTATCAATATGGGCCAACATTTCTAAAGAATGCTTTCAGCACCTTGTTGAATCAATGCTACGTAGAATTAAGGCAGTTCTGAAGGCGAAAGGGGGTCAAACACAGTATTAGTATGGTGTTCCTAATAATCCTTTAGGTGAGTGTATGTGCGCAGATGTGAATATATGCACGCAGGTAGTCCTTTCCTACAAGCCAACCCTCAACAAACTACTTGTCTGGCCTTAAAATTTATAATACAGAATTTTTATTGCTTCCACGCAAACCGGAATTATCCCGACAACGCTTTATCTGTAGAGAGATAAAGGGATGGGAGGGAGGTCTTCACAGGGGAGAGACTAGTTGACACTTCAGGACTGCGTTGTCGTCGCGTCCAGGCGTATCCAGTTCCTTCATCAGATCTGGATACAGCCTAGATCCGGCGGACTGCGGTAAATCTCGGGATAAACAGAGAGACTAATATTAGCGTAGACGCCATTCTTCTTATGATGTAACGAGTACATCAGGATTTATGGGAAGTGTTCCCGGTTCCGGCTGACCTAAACTATGCAGCCTAACATTGAATTATAGAAGCCTATAATGTGTTATGTGTATGCTAGGTGTATGCAGCACTAAGATCGAGTAACACTAATAGCAAGATACAACCACGATCGGATGAGAAGAGCAAATCATTTGTAACTCTAATGAGAGCAGTCTCAGTACTATGGTATGGTCTAAATCCTGGCTGAAAATCCTCGCAGATATCATTTCTTTCTAAAAAGGAACATAGTTGTGAGGATACCGCCTTTTCTAGTATCTTTGACAGAAAATGTAGATTCGAGATCGGTCTGTAATTGACTAATTCTGTACGCTCAAGTTGCGTTTTTTTAACAAGCGGTTTAATCATAGCCAGCTTAAAAGTTTTTGGTACGTATCCTAATGACAAAGATGAATTAATGATATTAAGAAGAGGACCTATGACCTCTGGAAGCATCTCTTTCAGTAGCGTAGTCGGTATAGGGTCTAACATACATGATGTCGATTTAGATGATTTAACGAGTTTAGCGAATTCTTCCTCTCCTATAGCAATGAATTAATCAAATTTTTCCTTAGGGAGACTACAATGCACTCCCTGATGCGATACTGTAGTAGACGGTTGCATAGTTATAATTTTCTCCCTGATATTATCAATCTTATAAATGAAGAAGTTCATAAAGTTATTACTGCTTTGCTGCTTGGAAACTTCTGGGCTTCAAGCTTTGTTTTTCGTTAGTTTAGCCACTGTTTCAAATAAATACCTAGGGTTTTGTTTATTTTCTTCTAATAGGGTTGAAAAATAAGCAGATCTAGCAGCTTTTAGGGCCTCTCTGTAATGCAATAGAGCTTTCTTTCCATGAAATGCGAAATACCTCTAGTTTGGTTTTCTTCCAGTTGCGCTCCATTTTAAGCCAGTTATTTTTTATATATCAATATTGTTAGTAGGAAATATCAATTTACATTTCCAAACATTTCAAAATTAGTTGATGTAACAAATCTATAACATTCAGAAGCATTTATATGTAACTGTGTACTTAGTTTTTGACTAAATAAAAATAAGAGATAATTGATTACAAATTAAAATCACTTTTATTTCTTTACTTCAAGGTACACTATTTAACTTTTGGTGCTCTAGAGACATGCAGTTTTGTTAACAGGCAGATCGTGCACATGACATATAAACCAGCAGCTAACAGTAGCAAGTCACACTAAGCAACAGCCGGATTCTTTTCTGATAGTCAGCATTATTTAAATCTCTACTTAAGATTAAATATGAATATGAAAAAGTTTAAATGCACTTACATACAGTAACAGCAAAAAGTTAAAAACTGCAGGGAAAAATATCTAAAACCAGTCTTGCTAGATAAGTGCATGTAAAACAATTTAATCTATATATCATTAATAAAAGAAAACCTGTGAAGTAATTTATATTTATATTATGTATTTTATGTACCTATATTATCATTATAATTTTTAAGCCTAATATTGTTAAAAGTCAATGTAACTTCTCTTCTGCTGCAAGCAGAATGACGGGTCCGAGTAGTCTAATGAAATGATCCGGAAGTTATGGTAGATCAGACATGATTACCAAAACCTGACCCTTTGGCCCGACTTCACTGGTTTAGCCAACATTGAGTATTTAAATGGGAGAGCATAACGTGAATAATTCAGTTCATGATATTAGATCAGTAAAGGACCTGTTGCTCACCATGTTACAAGTTCGCACGCTCTTCTCTCAGACACAGCAGCGGAAAACGAAGTGGGCGTGGTCAACCTGTCACTTCGATCCAGGGTGACCAATAGAAAAGGGCCTTTCATCCTGGTTGGTAGAGACCGCCCACTGAGATACATCTTGAAAGTCCACCGTTAGTGCAACGTGAATATTCACATTTTTAATTGTCCATAACAACCCGAAAACTTGCCTGCTTGCCTTGCACATCTAACGTTAATTAATGGGCAGCCTCCTCCAATAGTACTGACAGCTGGGCTCAGCTTGCAGGTTCGCTTAGTGGCAAACATTTTTCATTTGATTGGTTCAAGCGCCACCCGCCCGAATTTAATTAAAATATTTTTTTTCGTCACGTCATCCACCCCAATCGCATCTTTAGAGTGTGTGTGTGTGTGTGTTGGCTCGACCCTCCCTCATGTTAATTGGTTGACATCGCGTGTATGATTGACAGGAACAGAATGTGAGGCTGATCAGACAGTCGTAACGAATGTGTGTGCGCCTTTAGGCTAAGCCTATGTAACGACAATGAAAAGAAACCAACCACAGACTAATTTTCTTCCAGAAAATTAATTCAAACTCTCTACTTCCTGCCGAACAAAACAGAAGATTTGTTCAGAACGTCAAATGATCCTCATCACTCTGGCTATTTAAAAGAGCCTCCCCCAACACTAACTAAATAGCTGGTCAATACTAAGCTTTGTTGCCAAAACGCTGACTGTTTAAGAGAAAGACAGAGACCAAGGTCTCACACAAGAGTCCTCACATTCCAGGGTCAAATCACCAATCCGGGGCCATAAAATCAGGCTCCAGCTGGTCTACGCTAACCAACGAAAACCCCCAACTTTTATGAGCCCAGCTAAAGGAAGAACTTGTCAATGGGAGGGGGTTTTTAAAAGACAAATTGGTTCAGAAATGACGCCACAGCATTCCTGACCCCTCCCCCGTTGAGACCTCTGAACGAACAAACAGAGTTCTTTCTCTCTAAAACCAGAAAACTGAGATTCTTCCTACAGTATACGTAAAACTCATTCAAGAACAATTTTCAATGGACTTATAAAAACATCATACATCATACTATGTGTTTCTACGATATATGTGTTCATTTAATATGCTTTAATCCCATGTAAGTCATTTAATGGTTATAACTGTTTGAATGAGAGTGTGTTGTGTTTCATATCAGTATGATCGTATGCTCGTGATTCAAAAGATGGCTTGAATGATATCGGTGTAATATGTTTTGATCTTCTTTTAATTAGAAATCATGTCTAAACTGTGGCCTCTGTCCTCTCTGCTTAAGAGCTAGAGAACACACCAACACCCCAGATAATGCATGATTTATGACTTTGCAAACAAAGCCAGTGTCTAATTGGTCTAATCTCTTCAGGAGGGGGGACAAACTTTTAGTTTAAAAACCTTAGACCCAAAAACTCTCTCTCTCTCTCTCTCTCTCGCTGCTCTCTCTCTCTCTCTCTCTCTCTCTGTGCTCTCGCTCTCTGCAAGAAAGGCTCTGCTATCACTCTCAAGAGAGATGGGCAGAAAAAGATGGAGATCTGAACCAGAGTAACCATGTAACTGAGGAGCAGACCAACCCAAATTAAGATCAGATGGGTTAGATTTATTCAAGCCATCTTACTACTCTCGTCTAAATTTTCTTTTCTTTTCTGAGTTATCATTTCCTTTATTTTCCGTTGTGAGTCTCGGTTCTAAGTTAAGTTTTGCGACAAGATTTCGAGCCACGTTTCTTCTGCAAAGCCAGCTTCAGACAAAGACTTTCAATTCATCCGCCAGCACAACACGTGACTGGAACGCCGCAGACCCAGGCACGAGGAGACAACCAACGAACGAACCCCTTTGACGCTGACCAAAGGAATTCCCAAAAGGAACGCAAAAGCAAAGACGCAAGTACCTCCAGACTAAAACTCAACTGGTGTATTCATATAACTTTAATAACCTGCCTAAAACGATAGAAGGGTTAATTTAATGTTTGATGGTTCGTTCAGGTCATGTCTAAGTGCATATGGAATCGTGAGATTTCATCCTTTCACTCTTAAACCCACTCTTTCCTCACTCTCTTCCTTTCTGCAACTCGTATGAATGTGTGTGTGTGTGTGTGTGTGTGTTTGTGTTAGACATTAGCGGTATGTGTTAGTATATAATCAATAAAGCATTGTTTGTATTTGAAAAGAGATTGCTTGTGTATCTGCTTACAAATTTATTGTCTTGAACTTCGATTTTAAGTTACCTATGCTTTTACCCTTAATATATTTTTTAATTTATTGTTAGCTGGGGATTATTCTTTCTTGGCCAGGAAGATATTATATTTCCTAGAGTTAATAATTGGTTATGCTTTCTGTTCGTAGGATGAACTGATAAAATGATCATACTATTGATTCTGCTACAGTAAATTATGAAAATAATTAAATTATTAATTATTGTTCATAATTCGTTATGAATAATAATTAATTATATTTATACGTGGGCGTATAAACGCTACACCTATATAATTATTTTTTTGTTGTTCTTTGAATGAGTCAATTATTTTAAATAAAATTTAAATCATTCATTATTTCATTATTACATAATGATGTAATTTCTATAGGCTATATTTTTAAAAATAGATTCGGCTCTTTGACACTGTTTTTGCTTTTAGATCAACAAATAATAGCCCAAAATGATTGTCTTGATAATGTCATGCATAAGACTTTTTTTTTTCCTGTCCTGGACTCGGTCTTGAATTGGACTCAACCTTTTAGGACTCGGTCTTGTCTTGGACTCAAACCTCTTTGGACTTGGTCTTGACTTGGACTTGACTAGTCCTGGTCTTGGACTTGTCTTGGACTCGACAAAGGTGGTCTTGACTACAGCCCTATTAATCACTTACGTGCAATAGGAGTCGGGCCTCCATGGCCTCCTTGCAGGTGATGAAATATGGCTTCATTAGCAAGATATCTTGACGTAATTTCTGCAGTGCAAGAATTATCAGAAAATTACTTTAGATTACTTTTTATTGAATGATGTTTATGTTCAGCAAATATTCTGCTCATATACGTCATAAATTAAACAAACAAATAGGTTTACAGCGTCATAATTTAAAAAAAGTTGCATGATTGAATTGTTGGTTACAGTCAAGAAAGTCAAAACCTCAGAACTTGAACAGGTGAAAAATCACTATTTTGAGGTGGGGTGGGGAGGTGTGGATATTTTACCAGTTGTTTTGTGGATACTCACTCTGATCTCCACCAGCTCCTCCACAAAGTTAAAGAGCAGAGGGTTGATCTCTTTCAGTCTGAGCACAGGCCTTGACATCATCAGAGCAAGATAGCGCATGGATGAACGACACACCTGAACACATCAATACACAAACCAAAATCAGAGGTTTTTACCAAACTGAAAAATAGCGAAAGGACAGCACTTTGGATGGATATGCACACACATACATATATATATATATATATATATGTGTGTACATAAATATGTACATATATATGAAGAGTTCAGATGCAAAAGCCTCTAAGTGCCATCTGAAATTTTCTTCTAGAATGATCATTTTTTATCAAGCTTGTATATTTAAATTCAGTAATTTCACTTTAATGGCAATGAAAATTACCTATTAATTGTCATTTAAGTGAAATTACTGAACTTTAATATATGAGCTTGATAAAAATGATCATTCTAGAAAAAAATTTCAGATGGCACTTAGAGGCTTTTGCATCTGAACTCTTCACATGTACATATATATATACAGTGCTATGCATAAGTTTAGACACCCATGCTAAAGTTGACTAAAAAGAGGAATAAAAAATCATCTTTTGGAAACTGAACTTAATGCCTTAATTAAAAAAATTAGGAAAAATCCAACCTTTAAGGACACCAATTTTCTTTGTGAATGAATAATGTATCGTAAATAAATAAATGTTCTTCCTTAAAATACAGGGTGCATAAGTCTGGAGTAATTTAACATAGGGGTGTCCAAACTTATGCACCCTGTATTTTAAGGAAGAACATTTATTTATTTACGATACATTATTCATTCACAAAGAAAATTGGTGTCCTTAAAGGTTGGATTTTTCCTAATTTTTTTAATTAAGGCATTAAGTTCAGTTTCCAAAAGATGATTTTTTATTCCTCTTTTTAGTCAACTTTAGTATGGGTGTCTAAACTTATGCATAGCACTGTGTATATATATATATATATATATATATATATATATATATATATATATATATATATATATATATATATATATATATATATCTGGCCATAGGCATGAGGCAATCACAGCTGTGCTTAAGTGTCTTAACACTTTTTTAAATCTTAAAAAAACCTTGTGTGCGTAACTACCTTCTTCTGCCATGGATTCAAATCTCAAGTTGACAGTCTCTGTTACTAATATGAAAATACAATCAGTGCCATATTAGTGTATTATTGAGATTATTAAAAGTATTATTAGATAGACAGACTAAGTGTGTGTGGTTTCAGTTTTAAGGGGCCGGCATGACAAACATCTTTGCATACATAACATAATTGCCGAGTGCAATTAAACTGTGCAAAATGAAAAAAAGTGCGATCACCTTCCTTTGTTATATAGCTTTCCTCAGTTACTAGGTCAAGTCATAAATTTGTAAAAAAAAAAAAAAAAAAAAATTTGTTTGCCATGTCTGCTAATGTAATATCTTTGTCATAGCATTCTTTCAACGGTTAAGGGGATTTCACATGATGGGTGTCAGTGCTGTTCAATGCATTAATCTCTATGAAGTGAAGCATCAGATTCAGCGTTATGTAACAATGTAACCTGCATTGAAGTCACTGAAAAATCAAGAAGGGTATAGCTGCAGCCTGGAGATCTCCAAAGTGGGAGCTACAAAACGGGGCTAGTCTAAAAATTCCACTGGTCTTGTCAATCAAATTGCTGATTTCCTACACAATGCTAAATACCAAACCCCAAACTATACCATACACCTCACCTTCTGCAAAATCTTGAGTCCCAGGACAAACTGTTTATATTGATCTGTAAATGTATCAATTCAGATGCAGCTTCTGAAAAAAACATGGCCCTGTAGCCTAAAACTTTGTGTAAGTTGAATCAAATAAAATATTTCTTTCTAAAGCTACTTTCTGTAATGTCTATATAATGCTTTTCTCATTTAACACAATGAATTCAAATTATCTTTTGGGGGTAATTTCTTAGCCAAATTTGATGTGCGATTAATTTGCGATTAATTCGATTAATTAATCGGCATATGTAATTATTTAGATTAAATAAAGTAATCGCTTGACAGCCCTAATTTAAGTATTATTTCATTAAATTGTCTGCATTTGGATCCTCTCTGTTATCTCTGAGTCTCTCCTCGTCAGAAATTATTTTATCACAAAAGAATAAATGATTAGCAAGATTTTAGAAAGGCTGCAAACAAGACACAGCTGGGAACAATCAGGAACTAATCAACAAGAAAAACTTGTTGAGGACTACAAAACATGGTGCAAAACAGGAAATAACATTAGTCCACACAAGACAAGGGGAAAACAAGACAGGAATCATTACAGATAATTGGTAATAAATACATAAATAAATTATCAATTATCTGAACTGAAACCCCTGAACTGTCGGCGCCACCCTGGAGGCTTCCTGTTCTCCTAAGCCACACCCTCGTCAGCCTCTACTGTTACAGTTTGTATTTATTTGTTCACTTTAGAGTTTGTTTTTGATCAGTTCTGCTCATGTCTGTTTCTAGGTTGGTTTTCAGTCTGTTAATTCTTCTTCTTCTTCTTTAGGGTTTATCGGCAGCTTGCATCCATTAATGTTGCACTACCGCCATCTTCCGGATTATTTTCCTTTCATGTCCATTTACATTATATTCTTCTCATCAGACCTGTTCTTGATAAAAAAAAGAAAATATTTCCTCTGCTTTGTTCATTCTCCCCACTTTGCAGTATTTCCCTCACTCCTGTCCCTATTATTCCAACTTTTCCTAACTCTTCTATCATATTTTTCCTCTGTTCTTCATATTGTCTACAACTCAACAACACATGCTCTATAGTTTCTGCAACCTGACAACAACCACAAAAACCAGTTGGATGCTTCCTTATAATGTATAGTGTGCTATTCAAATTACTATGACCTATCCTTAATCTTGTCATAACTATTTCTTCTTTTCTATTCCCTCCCCTGTTCTTCACAACCCCTACTTTATTTTGAATAGCATACAAATGTCTCCCTTTAGTTTCCCTGTCCCACTGATGTTGCCATTCTCTAATGGCTTCTTTCCATATTACACTTTTTCCTTCAGACTTTGACAACTTAATATTTACTTCAATATTCTCTTTTTTAACAGCTTGTTTAGCTAACTTGTCCACTCTCTCATTACCCACAATGCCAATATGAGCAGGAATCCACGTCAGTTGAATCTCATAGCATTTTTCCTTCATTCTTGTGTACATTATCAATATTGAATACAGTAAATCCTGATGGCTATTAGATGTACCAGTCATGAGACTGTATAAAGCTGACACTGAGTCACTTCCAATCAAAGCTTTTTTAATTTTGTTTTCCTCAATCCATTCTAGTGCCATCATAATAGCGTATAATTCAACTGCATACACACTCAGATCATTTGTTGTTCGTCTGCTTATCTCACCTCTTTGATTAAAAATGTAAACTGCAGATCCAGTCTTTCCTGTTTCTGGATCCTTTGATCCATCTGTATAAATCTGGACATACTCTTTATATTTAAAATCTATATTTCTATAAAATTCCGCTACCAGATCTGTACTATTACTTACTGCTTTGATTCGAAGTAACTTAAAATCAACTTCCATTGTTTCTAACTTCCATACCGGTGTATCAGGCCATGTTACAGTTGGGCAGAATGCCTTTTCATATACTCCCAATTCTCTCGCTGCCTCATCTCCTATCCACCCAAAACTGAACTTTTGTGCTCTCTCCCTTTCCCAATTACCTTGTAGTATTCTTTTAGTTGGATGACTATCTCCGTGTCCTTTTAGATTTACCCAATAATTTACTAGCAATTGTTTACGTCGAATGTTCAATGGCATTTCTCCCGCTTCCACCTGTAGAGCACACACTGGTGATGTTTTAACTGCTCCTAAACATAATCTCAGTGCTTTAGCCTGTATTACATCAAGCCTCCGAAGTACAGATTTGGTTGCTGATCCATATGCCACACTTCCATAATCCATCCTTGATCTTATTAAACTTACATATATATATTTCAGTGACTTATAGTCTGTTCCCCAATCTAGTCCTGTTAAACATCTCATTATATTTATTACTTTTTTACATTTGTCTTCTATACTCCTAATATGTTCTACCCATGTTCAGTCTGTTAATTGGCCCAGTTCTCTCCGTTTGTCACTGTGGTTTCTAATTGATTGTTAGTTCTGTTCAGGTGTGTCTTGGGAATTAGCTCCTCAGTTGCTGTTATTTAAGCTCTGTTTCTTTCAGTTCTTTGTCAGTTCTACGTTGCATTAAGTTGGTTGTTCTGTTCATGTTCCTGAGCATCTGTTTTGTGAAGTTTTGAGTTTGTTTTCTGAATAAAGCTGCTGCACTTAGATCCTGTTTCTCTGCTGCTACCAGCCTGTGACAAAAAAAAAAAAAAAAACTACAAAGGAAACATGGTGCAAAACAGGAAATAAAATAAAAGTTCATACAAGACAAGGGGAACACAAGACAGAAATCATGACAAGCCTATTAAGTATCTAATCTTTAAGTATTTGGTGCTGCGATGAACACCACTGTGAAAACAACAATCTGAAAGGCTGTTTAAAACATTTAAAGACTGTTCAGAAACAGAAAGTAGCATTGCTGCTTTGTTTACAGGGTTACCGGGGTAACGGCTGCATTTCTGCAGTTCCATAAGAGCCATCATCTGCCAGAGAGTGAATGTGCATTTTCATTCAGCACGTCTCCTTCACTCATTCCGCCATGCTTCTCGTCTGTGTTGGGCTTGTTTACATCAGAGTAAGCATGCCTTGATACAACAAAGAGCAGTGTTGTGCATTTTAACCGGTTGATGAGAAAAGTATTCTTAAAATGCCTTCTAAAAATCTGAATAATTCTTAATAAATAACTATTCACTGTATTTTGAAGTGCCTATGATAACAATAAAGTGCATTTTCATTATCGTGATATATCGTGATATATCGTTATATATCGTACTACCGTATATCTGCACATGTCTACAGCCTAACAGGTATTTTTTGTATTATTTGGTAGAATTCATTACTCATTTTAAACCCATTATTCATGCCTTTCCAAATAATTTATTTGGCTTTGGGTCTATATCTACTTAATATAGCAATGTGCTGTTAGCTTTGCAAAATGCTAAAGCAAACTCTATTGAAATCAATAGTGAGTCAAGTCTAAAATTTTCTGCCTTTGTAGAGTGTTCCATATTAGCCACTTATAATAGCCACTTTCCATTTCAGTCAAGATGCAGCCTTAGAAGGTAGCAACAAGATAACTCTAAGGGTGCTTCTCAATATCCCTCCTCATCTCCTCGCTCCTCCGTCCTCCATCCTATGACCCGGAAACCGTTCGAGCTCAGCCATCTTGAAGGATATCTCAATTCTCTAATTGCACTGCAAGGAGTCGAGGATCAAGGAGTGATGAGGCTTCTTAAGGAGTGATGAGCGAGGATACACAGGTGTACCCTATGCAGAAGAGTTTTATCGACTAAAACGTGACGCACGTATCAATTCTCCTCCCCCTTCACATCGGTCATAATCATTTTAATTTATAGTTTTGCAGTTTTGCAGTTTATATAAACCACACATCTCACATATTTCAACAGGGTACCTTGCTTTATTATTATTTATTATGAATTTCTTAAACAAACTTCAACAACATAAGGGCAGATCCTTTGAGCGCTGCTGATGACGCTGTGAAGTGACGCTCAAGTGATCAAGTATTCCAATGTATAAAAAAAAGCTTACATTCGATTCCTCTGTCCTCCTTTTCTTTCCTTGCAGCCTTCCCTCGCTTCCTACAGGGGGTGGAGCTGAGACGCGAGGAAAGGAAGCGAGGAAAGGTAACGAGGATGCACAAATAAGAATTGAGAAGCACCCTTGGATTCAGTATATTTTCCCACTAAGATTAAATGTTAGTGTACCTTACGGGGCTCAAACTCCCAGTTGTGTATGACTCTAGCTGGAACGATGGCTGTGTCATTCCAGTGGCAGCTGTTGCAGTAATACTGACCCGTATAATCACACTGTCGTGCCTCATTAGGAACACCCCCTACAAAACACAACACAGCACAACATTAGACTACTTCCTGTGCCAAAAGTAAAGTCTAAATATCAAAGTTATAACTCACAATTTTTTCCTATTCTAAAGCAATCATACAACCCTGAATCTAACACTTCTGACAACAACCACATAAAGAGTTCATCAAACAAAAAACTAAAAATATGTTTACATTCGTGTCGTCATCAGAGAAAAAGATAAATGGCAGAAAAACAAAAGAAGCCGTGATGCATGTTTGGAAAAAGCCTCACGCAAAGAGATGGGTGTCCGGCACTCAGCACATCTGTAGTCTTGCTTGTCCAAACCGACCTCAGGACAAATGCTGAGTTCATACTCAGACTGATGGCTGACCTTTGACCTCACACATGGTTTGTTGATAAGATTCATGCACTTGCTATGGCAACGGTAATAACAGCCTGGAATGAGAAATGGAAAGCAATTTATGATAGTTTTGAAACCAAATGTTAAGTTCTGTTCCCCATAATCACACAGTAAGATCTGAATCCATCCATTTATCCATTCTCCAAAATGCTTGTCCTATGTAGAGTTGCGGGGATGCTGTATGGCGTTAAATGTGTGCCTCAATCCTGAGCGAGTAATTGTAAGTTTTGAGCACAGAGAACTATATTTTGCAAGCACATTATATTTTGAACAGAAATTAACAAAAAACAAAAACGTTTGAGCAAAGAAAAAACGATTCCGTGCTCAATAAATGTATTTGCTTGTTTGCTATTATCCATATTAACGTGCAATAATAACCCCTCTCACGCAGTTTACTCAGGTGCTCTCTCACAAACTTATTCTCTGCGCTCCTGTCAAATCCCCCTCTCTCTCTCTCAACCTCTTAATTCTGTGCGCACTCAACTCTTGACAAACACGCTCGCTCAACTTGCAACAGCGTTACAAGTGTGCCACAAAATCAACCAATCGGAAAATTAAAGGTCAATTGTGATTGGCTGTTAGTCTCCAATCAAATCGCTAGTAGAACCAAAGCCCGTCTTGTAGAACTATCCATAGATATCCATATATCCATATATAATCCTTTATTATATGATATCTATGGAACTATCTACAGCATCCCGGAAGCTTACTAAAAAAAAATCGAATAAAATAACTGACTACAGCGAGACTAATGAATTAAAACACATTTTGGTAAGTATTTTTTTTTTTATTATTAACTTAAAAGTGCCTTGTTAGTTTTGTGTATTATAAATTATAATACACAAAAATAATAATTAAAATAATTATTATAATGGTGGTTTTCTTTAGATCACAGACATTACAGACATTAGCCTAGTATTTGGAGGGCAAATTTTGTTTAATTGTTCGGAAAACGTCTCGGTTACGTATGTAACCCTCGTTCCCTGAGTAGGGAACGGAGATGTTACGTCGGATGACGACGAATGGGGTTTCGCTTAGAAATCCTATCATCTTCGAGTATATAAAACGAGCCAATGGCAAAGAAATGCCATGGGTCTGCGGAATTTGCATAGCGTAACTCCGCCCCACGCAGGGGGTATATAAGGAAGTGCGCGAGCAACATGCAGATATGTCTTCGCTGAGGAGCCGAGACTGAATTCTTATTTGTGCATCCTCGTTACCTTTCCCCGACTGACTCGCGAATGTTTTAGGTGTCGCCCAGCCTGCAGCTCTGCAGATGTCTGTTAGCGAGGCGCCATGCGCTAGAGCCCAAGAGGATGCCACACTCTGGGTGGAGTGGGCCGTCACACCAAGGGGGCATGGTCGACCTTGCTGCTGGTATGCAAAAGCAATGGTGTCCACAATCCAGTGAGACAACCTTTGCTTGGAGAGAGCCTTTCCCTTCAGCTTCCCACCATGACAGACAAAGAGCTGGTCTGAGGTCCTGAAACACTGCGTCCTGTCAACGTAAGCACGGAGTGCGCGTACTGGACAGAGCAGTGTCAAGGCTGGGTCTGCCTCCTCCAAAGGCAGCGCTTGCAGGTTCACCACCTGGTCTTGAAAGGGTGTGGTGGGAACCTTGGGCACATATCCAGGCTGGGGTCTCAGGATCACGTGAGAGTTAGCCGGTCCGAATTCCAGGCACGCTTCGTCAACCGAAAATGCCTGCAGGTCCCCTACCCTCTTGATGGAGGCCAATGCAACCAGGAGCGCTGTCTTCATTGACAGGAACTTAAGCTCCACTGATTGCAGAGGCTCAAAGGGAGCACTCTGCAGGGCAGTTAAAACCACTGAGAGGTCCCAAGAGGGTACGAGGGGAGGACGAGAAGGATTCAGTCTCCTGGCTCCCCTCAGGAACCTGACGATCAGGTTTATATACTCGAAGATGATAGGATTTTTTAAGCGAAACCCCATTCGTAACTCGGAGTGACAACGAAAGGGAATGTCAGTTTTAAGAGTGAGGTAATTGTGTGAGGTGATTGACAGCTATATGTGACAGAGGAATATTATGACACTCCTCCAGAGATTCAGCTTATAATTTATAATGCTGTTGTGTTGTTTAACTTACAATATTATATCTCCTATTGTGACTAAAGTGGTGTGTTATTTAGGTGTTGCTGTTCTGATGACATTGTCTGCGGCTGTGCTAGCGTTAGAATGCTTGAAAAGGATAAGTCAAAATATAATTTAGTCACAATAGGAGATATAATATTGTAAGTTAAACAACAGAACAGCATTATAATACACAAAACTAACAAGGCACTTTTAAGTTAATAATAAAAAAAATACTTACCAAAATGTGTTTTAATCCATTAGTCTCGCTGTAGTCAGTTATTTTTTTCGATTTTTTTTTCAGTAAGCTTCCGGGATGCTGTAGATAGTTCCATAGATATCATATAATAAAGGATTATATATGGATATGGATATATATGGATAGTTCTACAAGACGGGCTTTGGTTCTACTAGCGATTTGATTGGAGACCAACAGCCAATCACAATTGACCTTTAATTTTCCGATTGGTTGATTTTGTGGCACACTTGTAAGGCTGTTGCAAGTTGAGCGAGCGTGTGTGTCAAGAGTTGAGCACGCACAGAATTAAAAGGTTGAGAGAGAGAGAGAGAGGGACTTGACAGGAGCGCAGAGAATAAGTTTGTGAGAGAGCACCTGAGTAAACTGCGTGAGAGGGGTTATTATTGCACGTTAATATGGATAATAGCAAACAAGCAAATACATTTATTGAGCACGGAATCGTTTTTTTTTTTTTTTTTCCTCCTTGAACTGCCACCTTACCGTGGTGGAGGGGTTTGAGTACCCGAATGAACCTAGGAGCTATGTTGTCTGGGGCTATATGCCCCTGGTAGGGTCTCCCAAGGCAAACAGGTCCTAGGCAACGGGTCAGACTAAGAGCGGTTCAAAACCCCTTATGATGCCCAAAAAAAGGAGGACCGTGACGTCGCCCGGTATGGCGCAGCCGGGGCCCCACCCTGGAGCCAGGCCCGGGGTTGGGGCTCGTATGCGAGCGCCTGGTGGTCGGGCCTCCCCCCATGGGGTCCGGCCGGGCTCAGCCCGAAGGAGTGACGTGGGGCTACCCTCCCGTGGACCCACCACCTGCAGGAGGGACCGTAAGGGGCCGGTGCAAAGTGGATCGGGCGGCAGTCGAAGGCGGGAGCCTAGACAACCCGATCCCTGGACGCGGAATCTAGCTCTAGGGACATGGAATGTCACCTCTCTGGCGGGGAAGGAGCCTGAGCTTGTGCGTGAGGTTCAGAGCACGGCTTGGGCTCTGGAACCACATTCCTCGAGAGAGGATGGACTCTTCACCACTCTGGAGTTGCCCATGGTGAGAGGCGGCGGGCTGGTGTGGGTTTGCTTATAGCCCCCCAGCTCAGCCGCCATGTGTTGGAGTTCACCCCGGTGAACGAGAGGGTCGCTTCCCTACGCCTTCGGGTCGGGGATATGTCTCTCACTGTCGTTTGTGCTTACGGGCCGAACGGCAGTGCAGAGTACCCGGCCTTCTTGGAGTCTCTGGGAGGGGTGCTGGAAAGTGCTCCGACTGGCGACTCCATCGTTTTACTGGGGGACTTCAACGCCCACGTGGGCAGCGACAGTGACACCTGGAGGGGCGTGATTGGGAGGAACAGCCCCCCTGATCTGAACCCGAGTGGTGTTCTGTTATTGGACTTCTGTGCTAGTTACAGCTTGTCCATAACGAACACCATGTTCAAGCATAAGGGTGTCCATCAGTGCACATGGCACCAGGACACCCTAGGCCGGAGGTCGATGATCGACTTTGTGGTCGTTTCATCTGACCTCCGGCCGTATGTCTTGGACACTCGGGCGAAGAGAGGGGCGGAGCTGTCAACTGATCACCACCTGGTGGTGAGTTGGATCCGATGGCGGGGGAGGAAGCTGGACAGACTCGGCAGACCCAAACGTACTGTGAGGGTCTGTTGGGAACGTTTGGCCGAATCTCCTGTCAGAGAGATCTTCAACTCCCACCTCCGGCAGAGCTTCGACCAGATCCCGAGGGAGTCTGGAGATATTGAGTCCGAGTGGACCATGTTCTCCACCTCCATTGTCAACGCGGCCACTCGGAGCTGTGGCCGTAAGGTCTCCGGTGCCTGTCGAGGCGGCAATCCCCGAACCCGGTGGTGGACACCGGAAGTAAGGGATGCCGTCAAGCTGAAGAAGGAGTCCTATCGGGCCTGGCTGGCTTGTGGGACTCCTGAGGCAGCTGATGGGTACCGACGGGCCAAGCGGACTGCAGCCCGGGTGGTTGTGGAGGCAAAAACTCGGGCCTGGGAGGAGTTCGGTGAGGCCATGGAGAAGGACTATCGGTCGGCCTCGAAGAGATTCTGGCAAACCGTCCGGCGCCTCAGGAGGGGGAAGCAGTGCCCTACCAACGCTGTTTACAGTGGAGGTGGGCAGCTGTTGACCTCGACTGGGGATATCACCGGACGGTGGAAGGAATACTTCGAGGATCTCCTCAATCCCGCCGTCACGTCTTCCATTGAGGAAGCAGAGGCTGAGGGCTCGGAGGCGGACTCGTCCGTCACCCAAGCTGAAGTCACCGAGGTAGTCAAGAAACTCCTCGGTGGCAAGGCACCGGGGGTGGATGAGATCCGCCCTGAGTACCTCAAGTCTCTGGATGTTGTGGGGCTGTCTTGGCTGACACGCCTCTGCAACATCGCGTGGCGGTTGGGGACAGTACCTTTGGACTGGCAGACCGGGGTGGTGGTCCCTCTTTTCAAGAAGGGGGATCGGAGGGTGTGCTCCAACTATAGGGGGATCACACTTCTCAGCCTCCCTGGGAAAGTCTATGCCAGGGTACTGGAGAGGAGAATCCGGCCGATAGTAGAACCTCGGATTCAGGAGGAATAGTGTGGTTTTCGTCCCGGTCGTGGAACAGTGGACCAGCTCTATACCCTCTACAGGGTGCTGGAGGGCTCATGGGAGTTTGCCCAACCAATCTACATGTGCTTTGTGGATTTGGAGAAGGCATTCGACTGTGTCCCTCGCGGCGGCCTGTGGAGGGTGCTCCGGGAGTATGGGGTCCGGGGCCCTTTGCTAAGGGCTATCCGGTCCCTGTACGACCGGAGCAGGAGCTTGGTTCGTATTGCCAGCAGTAAGTCAGACTTGTTCCCGGTGCGTGTTGGACTCCGGCAGGGCTGCCCTTTGTCGCCGGTTCTGTTCATAATTTTTATGGACAGAATTTCTAGGCGCAGCCAGGGGCCGGAGGGGGTCGGGTTTGGGGACCACACGATTTCATCTCTGCTCTTTGCGGATGATGTTGTCGTGTTGGCCTCATCAGACCAGGACCTCCAGCATGCACTGGGACGGTTTGCAGCCGAGTGTGAAGCGGCTGGGATGAAGATCAGCACCTCCAAGTCCGAGGCCATGGTTCTCAGTCGGAAAAGGGTGGTTTGCTCGCTTCAGGTTGGTGGAGAGCTCCTGCCTCAAGTGGAGGAGTTCAAGTATCTTGGGGTCTTGTTCAGGAGTGAGGGAAGGATGGAACGGGAGATTGACAGGCGGATTGGTGCAGCTTCTGCAGTAATGCGGTCCCTGTACCGGTCTGTCGTGGTAAAGAGGGAGCTGAGCCGCAAGGCGAAGCTCTCGATTTACCAGTCAATCTACGTTCCTACTCTCACCTATGGTCATGAGCTGTGGGTCATGACCGAAAGGACAAGATCCCGGATACAAGCGGCCGAAATGAGCTTTCTCCGCAGGGTGGCTGGGCGATCCCTTAGAGATAGGGTGAGAAGCTCGGTCACTCGGGAGGAGCTCAGAGTAGAGCCGCTGCTCCTCCACATCGAGAGGGGTCAGTTGAGGTGGCTCGGGCATCTTTTCCGGATGCCTCCTGGACGCCTTCCCGGGAAGGTGTTCCGGGCATGTCCCACCGGGAGGAGACCCCGGGGAAGACCTAGGACACGCTGGAGAGACTATGTCTCCCGGCTGGCCTGGGAACGCCTCGGGGTCCCCCCGGAAGAGCTGGAGGAAGTGTCTAGGGAGAGGGAAGTCTGGGCATCCCTGCTTAGACTGCTGCCCCCGCGACCCGGCCCCGGATAAGCGGTAGAAGATGGATGGATGGATGGAATCGTTTTTTCTTTGCTCAAACGAATTTTTTTTTGCGATTGTTAATTTCTGTTCAAAATATAATGTAATGTGCTTGCAAAATATAGTTCTCTGTGCTCAAAACTTACAATTACTCGCTCAGGATTGAGGCACACATATAACGCCATATGCTGAAGCCTATCCCAGAGTCTCGCAGCGAAGGCAGTAAGCAGTAAGATCTGAATGTGCTGAAGCAATTAAAATAATAATTCATCACAGCCCAGTGTCAGAATAAAAAGCCTGAAGTGTGAATTACTTCACTCAAGATTTGTCCAAGGTTTTGTGAACAGTGTACCACAAATCACACTAAGTAAATACACATGATTGAAACATCAAGGAATGGTCCACCCAAAAATGTCTCATCATTAAAAAAAGTCTCTCAGTATTTATACACCATCTTGCCTTTCCAAACCTGTGTGCTATTTTTTTTCCCAGTGGAACGCAAACATCAAAATGTTTGAAGAATGAAAACGCAATATGGCAATACACCATTTTTAAAATTCTAAATGTGATTTCTGGCAAGATACAAGGGGGAAAAGATAACGATTATGAGTAAACAATCATTTACATTTCTGTCTGTTCTTTGTAGAACACAAATAGCATCAGAAGGCTTAAAATATAGCGGACTAGTCATATGGACTACTTTCATATGGAGATATTTATGATAGTTCTATTGTACTTTATACTGGGAACTTTAAGCTGGAAAAGAGCTGTGGAATATTTTTTTCTTTTATGTTCTGGTTTGGAAAGATAGTATAAAATGACTGAGTCATGTGTCTTCTTCATAAAATTGTTTGCATTAGGTTCAGCTAAGATGGTCTGACCTGTGCAGGTATACCAGGTCTGAATGAGACCCCATATGATGGTGCTACACTTGTCACATGTCTGCTTCACACTCTTGCTCTTCTCCTTTGAGAAGCGATGTTCTAATAGAACCTGCAGGTTTGGCTCATCTTCCTCTGGGTCCTGTTCAAATCCAACACAACAGTAAAACACAGAATTACACAATTTATGTACTACTAGCCAATAGTTTGGACACACTTAATGAATTTATATTTCTCATTAACACAAACATGTTTTGATTGTGATAGGGTTGATGTGTGTAATGTCGTAAGCTTCAAATTGGATTGTTGTTATGACTTGCGCATACTGCAAAAAGTTCCCCGCTGTTGGCACATACTAACCACTCTCATACCACTGCTTCTTTTCTTTGTTTTAATAAGCAGACTTTTTATTTATCTATTTCAGGTCCCTTCCGGTAGATGACAGGCACACAAAGCTTTGTGCTGTGCTGCTAATCAAGTGGTAAAAAGGCCCTTCTTGCACCCAAAACAAGGCATCTGTGTATGAGAGTCCAAAGCAAGACATGGGACAACGTTGTCTTGCAATACTTTACATACGATGAATGAAAGGAGAATATTAGATTGACACGACAGTAACACTAGATTCAACAACAACAACAACAACAGTTCATTCCGTGCGTCATACGTCATTACGCCATTTCTACATCATTGCATATGCGTAGAACGTTACAGTTACGATTTTCAATCTGATCAAGTGTTTACATGTCCAATCGAATGGATTAGAAAATGTTTAAACCACCCCTTATAATCCAAATGAAAATTTAAATCGGATTTGACCCATTAATTCTGATTGACGTGGTTACATGTGACTTTTTGGTTACACTATATTTTAAGGTGTCATTGTTACAGTGTAATTATACATTTACTGTGTGTACTGTGTACTTACATGTACTGAGGAATATTAAGTGACTACATGTACTTACTATAGGGTTAGGGTAGGATTAAGATTTGGTTGAGGGTTAGTTGCATGTAATTATGCATAATTTACTGTTATTACTATGGTAAGTGCATGTAACATAGGTAACAAGGACACTGTAAAATAAAGTGTTACCGACTTTTTTATTCTGACTCTGCTACTAGTCCGATTACAAAATTGGATTATTAGGGTCCATATAAAGGCAGCTAATGTAACGTGTATAGTACCATATTAATGTATTTGCATATTTTTAGGATGCTTACATTGTATTATTGTAAAATAATAAGTATGTACAAAGTCATGTGTACATTACATTTTAATTAATGTTTACATTTTAATATGGTAGAGACAACAAACATTTTGCTCAACTTTAGTTTTGACTTGAACTTATTGACTGGTTATTTTTTAAATCAATATTCTGCGTGCAAACCTTTAGTTCCTGTAGTTTGAGCCGAAGGTGGATTAGTTTGACCACTGTGTCCTTCTGTTTCTCAGAATGTTCTGGCAGTTCCAGGATCAGTCTCTTGCACTCCTCTATTGCCTGTTTCAGCTGCTCTACATCAGACGGCACAAACGAACCCTGTGCAAACATCCACACACTTTAGTGCTTTAAAAAAATAGTATGATCAACTCTTTCTGAAACAATTACTTTATGAGAGGTTTCAAAACTTGAAGGAATAGTTTATCCAAAAATTTTAATTTTGTCACCATTTACCTTCATGTTGTCCCAATCCTGTATGACATAAAACAAAAGAAAGATATTGTGAAGAAAGTTTCACCTGTTTTGTCTATACAGTGAAAGAAGATTTAATATACTGTATTACTGCAGCGATCAATGCTAAAAGTTTTTTCTGCTGGCCCAATCTGTTATGACAACAACATTTTATAAACCAGTGAAATTTCCCAATTCTCGATTCTATTTTCTATACCACAACAAAAACTACTAAAAGTTGTAAAAAGACTAATAAAAAGTTCAAACATCATTAAAACAAGTAAACTAATAAAATTAGAACAAATAAATACATTATAAAAGATAGCAAAAACAAATACAACAGAACAGATATGTTATGTATCTGAAACGCAAGTATCAAACGCGAAACGCAAGTAACTTTGTGGGAGGATCTCAGACGCTGTTGCTATTATACCGGCGATAAATGACTCTTGCGCCCGATGCAAATCTAAAATGGGTTGGTCTGAAGTAGCTACATTACTCATAGGTGTGGATTGGGCGTAACGTGAAGTTAACCAATCAGAGCATCATCTCACATTCCCTTTAAGAGCAGGCGTGCTTGTTCCATGGCGGATTGCTATTATAACGGCGGATTTGCCAGGCGCACGCCAGGAGCGGTTCATAGCCGAGGAGACCGACGTTCTCGTCAGGGCCGTAAAACACAGAGAAGTGACATTGTATGGGGATGGGAGAAACCCACCCAAATAAGCTACGGTTAAACAGGCGTATAATAATTTGGGTAAATGTGTAAGCTAGATTTATGCCTATTTTTTCACATCTTCATGGACACCATAATGATTTTTCCTTGTAATTATGTATGGTTTGCAAAAATGTCAACTGCTGCGTTTGTGTAGATGAGAGAAGCAAAGTATATGCACGTTGTGCACACGCTACATTATGGCCAAGCATGCGCCCTTAAAATAGCATCTGAACGCCACTGAAAATGCGCCACTGACTTTAGACTAGGTTTTTCCTGGTCTGAGGCGGAATTGTTTTCTGGAACTGCAAAATAGCACCAGGGAACGTTCGCGCCGGAACACGCCTCCTCTTTTCGCTGAACCGCCCTCGGAGAGCAAGTTCATTCTACAAGTCTGCTGTGCGTAGGGTGCAAAATAGGAATGATGCATGCATCGGTGTATAAAGTCAATTGCGCTGGGTGCAAGATAGGGCCCTATAACTGTAATAATAGGGCCAAAACAGCAGAAACATTCTTCTATATATACAGTATATATAAAAACTTTTTTGCTCACCAGCCACTGTGGCTAGTGGTATTCCAAAGTTACTAGCCACTGTCATTTTCACTGGCCACAATTTTGACATCGATACCATAGGGGAAAACTGCCATACAGATATTTTTAATATTATCTCATAATTTGGAAGCCAGTATATTAGGCTACTGTCACGTTAAGACCTGACGCACGGACCCATTATACTGTTTTATCTAGCCAATAGGACTATACTTCTCTTTATGTGCACACACTTTTGGTGTGAGCACAAAATCTGCGGGAATGAGTAAAATTATGCTGAATACGCGCAATCCCACGGCAAAATTCAAGCCCTGTAACACCAACATCCGGAGGAAATGAAATGAGTGAGTATGGGGTGAAATGAGTGAGTGGGTTTGTGTGTCAGCTTGTAGTCGGAGAGATTAGAGAGCAAGAACGTGTGCAGCTGGTATTGTGTCTCCTGCAGAAGAGTTTCAGATATTTCAGTATCGTATCGGAAAATCTATATTTTTGATCAACCCGCCAAAGTGCCTGGTAGGAATGGGTTGGCAGGTGTTAATGTCAAGCCCTGTATATATAGCTCAAATTTAGAACCACATGGGGGTAAGTCAATTATAATAGAATTTAAATGTTTGGGTGAATTATTTGAAGTCAAGTTATTCTGAGTCAAGTGAAATGCTGTGCCTCAGAGGACCACAGTGTTACATACATAAACATATATAATAGAGATGCACCAATTGCAATATTTTGTACGTTTTTGCTAGAAGTACAGACTTTTGTCAATACCGATCTTATTTCTAAGAACTATAATTGACAGCATATACAAACAAAAACCTTTTCTTTAAAGGGGGGGTGAAATGCTATTTCATGCATACTGAGTTTTTTACACTGTTAAAGAGTTGGATTCCCATGCTAAACATGGACAAAGTTTCAAAAATTAAGTTGTATGTTTGATGGAGTATTTCTGTGGCAAAAATACTCCTTCCGGTTTGTCACAAGTTTTGGAAAGTTTTTTCGAGTATGGGCATGTGTGACGTCAGATGCGGCAGAATTTCCTTATACGGGTCCTAAGGGCACTTCTCCCGGAAGGGCACGTGCGCACCCGTAGACCAGAGCGAGAGAGCGAAAGCAGTACGCCCATCAAAGCGCTGTGCTCGCTGCAGTCACAGGACTATGTTTGTCCTCAGTACAGACTCTTATGGACAGCTTCATCTAATGCCAAGTTCACACTGAACGATTTTAGGCCCGATTTTCGCACGCCAACAGGTTTTGTGAGATTGCCGACAAATGCCAAAATCATAGGCAAATCGGTGCTCATGAACACGAGTGACAATAACGCAGTGTGAATGATCAAAGACGCAATCTGAGAGAATCGCCGACGAATTAAAACAAAAGAAAAGAAAAGAAAACAAAACTAGAAGTATTTCGCATTTCATGGAAAGAGAGCACAATTGCATACGGAGAGGCCTTAAAAGCTAGATCTGCTTATTTCTCAACCTTATTAGAAGAAAATAAACAAAACCCAAGGTATTTATTTGAAACAGTGGCTAAACGAACAAAAAATAAAGCTTCAAGCCCAGAAGTTTCCAAGCAGCACAGCAGTAATGACTTTATGAACTTCTTCACTTATTATTATTGGATTGATAATATCAGGGAGAAAATTATAACTATGCAACCGTCTACTACAGTATCACATCAGGCATTGCATTGTAGTCTCCTTAAGGAAAAATTTGATTCATTCATTGCTATAGGAGAGGAAGAATTTTCTAAACTCATTAAATCATCTAAATCGACAACATGTATGTTAGACCCTATACCGACTAAGCTACTGAAAGAGATCATAGATCCTCTTCTTAATATCATTAATTCATCTTTGTCATTAGGATACGTACCAAAAACTTTTAAGCTGGCTATGATTAAACCGCTTGTTAAAAAAACGCAACTTGAGCGTACAGAATTAGTCAATTACAGGCCGATCTCGAATCTACCTTTTCTGTCAAAGACACAAGAAAAGGCTAGCCTGGCAAGCCAGACCTACATCAAGATGTTAGGTCTGGCAACTCTCCATAGACACGGCTCAATCCGAGGGGCGGGATAAACGGCTGTCTTTCAAATTCCCTCTGCACGCAATAGGACAGCGCTTCAACCAACCAGTATGAGGTGCCGTCTAGGGCTTAAATCAAACTTCATTCACACACACATATATTAAACGCTTGCAAACACATATACTAAGTAGTCACACATACATATATACTGCTGAATGCTCAAACTAATACATATGAAATGCACAACGTCACACCTAAAGTCGCTCACGCACACACACGAGACGCGCAGAACTCTCCGCGCACATACTCATCTGAGACGCGAACACACACACACGCAAACTCAGATGAGTATGTGCGCGGAGAGTTCCACGCGTCTCATGTGTTAGTACTACTTAGTATATGTGTATGCAAGCGTTTCATATATGTGTGCGTGAATGAAGTTTGATTCAAGCCCTAGACGGCACCTCAGTGGAGCTAATGTTAGTTGATAGATTCAACTTTTGCCATATCTGGCCGGCAAAAAACTAATAACACATCTTCTTTTTTTAAGATTGACTTAGGTGCCGTTCTTTGCTCTTTTCTCAAAGAAAAACTTAACTCCAAGTCATAGACTGTAAAAAATATAACTTAACTCCAAGTCCTCCAGAGTCGCGGCCAAAGCCGATTCGAAAGACTGTTCTCCAGCAGCCGCCATTCTTTGTTTTCAAGTAGCAGGGGGAACCGTTGCAACTCTGTCGTCATTATGTCAAGCCCGCCCCGCCTACTCTATACACGATGTGATTGGCCTGACCCAATTTAGGTTTTTGCAGCTCTAAAGTCAACGGAGAGTTGCTAGACTACCCTGGCTGCAAAATACATTTTGCTGCCGCTAGGGTGCGTCTAGATTTCTAGGCTAAGAAAAGGCGGTATCCTCACAACTATGTTCCTTTTTAGAAAGAAATGATATCTGCGAGGATTTTCAATCAGGATTTAGACCGTACCATAGTACTGAGACAGCTCTCATTAGAGTCACCAATGATTTGCTCTTATCATCCGATCATGGTTGTATCTCTCTATTAGTGTTACTCAATCTTAGTGCTGCATTTGACACTATTGACCACAACATTCTTTTAAATAGACTCGGAAATTATGTTGGCATTAGTGGAATTGCATTAGCATGGTTTAAATCATACTTATCTGACCGTTATCAGTTTGTAGCAGTAAATGAAGAGATGTCTTATCGATCACAAGTTCAGTGTGGTGTACCACAAGGCTCAGTAATAGGACCGTTGCTGTTCACTCTGTACATGCTACCCTTGGGAGATATCATTAGGAAGCATGGCATTAGTTTTCACTGTTATGCTGATGATACTCAGCTCTATATTTCTGCACACCCTGACAAAACTTACCAAAATCACAAAATTAACGGAATGCATAGGTGATATAAAAAACTGGATGACTAGCAATTTCCTACTACTTATTTCTGAAAAAACAGAGATTCTAATTATTGGACAAAAAACTTCCTTACGTAATAACCTAGAATACTGTCTAACACTTGATGGCTGCTCTGTCAAGTCCTCGTCGTCGGTTAGGAACCTGGGTGTGCTCTTTGATACCAATCTTTCATTTGAATGTCACATGTCTAGTATCTGTAAAACCGCATTTTTCATCTTAAAAATATATCTAAATTATGTCATATGCTCTCAATGAAAAATGCAGAACAATTAGTTCATGCGTTCATGACATCAAGGCTAGATTATTGTAATGCAGTTATGAGTGGTTGCCCTGCACGCTTGATAAACAAACTACAGCTGGTCCAAAATGCAAAAGCTAGAGTTCTTACCAGAACCAGGAAGTATGACCATATTAGCCCGGTTCTGTCAACACTACATTGGCTCCCTATTAAACATCGTATACATTTTAAAATATTGCTGATTACTTACAAAGCACTAAATGGTTTAGCTCCCCAGTACTTGAGCAAGCTCTTAACGCATTATAGTCCTTCACGTCTATTGCAATCTCAAAATCAAATATCAAAATCGACGGCTGGCGGTAGATCCTTTTCCTATTTAGCACCAAAACTTTGGAACAATCCTCCTAACATTGTCCGGGAAGCAGACAAACTCTGTCAGTTCAAATTTAGACAAAAAACACATCTCTTTGGCCTAGCATACACATAACACATTATAGACTTCTATAATTTAATGTTAGACTGTATAGATTAGGTCAGCCGGAACTGAGAACACTCCCCATAAATCCTGATGTACTTATTACATCATAAGAAAGATGGCGTCTACGCTGATATTAGTCTCTCTGTTAATCCGAGGTTTACCGCTGTCCGCCAGATCCAGGCCGTATCCAGATCTGATGAGCCTGAGCCTGATGAAGGGCCTGAGCCTGGACACGATGACAATGCAGTCCTGAAGTGTCAACCAGTCCCACCCCTGTGAAGGCCTCCTTCCCTTCCCTTTACCTCAGTACAGATAAAATGTTGTTGGGATAATTCCGGTTCTCATGGCTATGCAGACGTGATAAAAAATTTCTGTATTATAAATTTTTAAGGTCAGACAAGTAGTTTATTGAGGGTTGATTTGTAAAGAAGGACTACATGCCTGCGCACATATATATTCAAATGTGCATACCTTTGGCCTGAACATGTGCGTTTTCACGGGTTTGCGTTTTTGAGGTTAGCGCAGAGATAACGGATAATCGTCTGCACCTTCTAACCTATTTCAGGGAGTGCATTCTCAAGACACCAGGCACTGTTTTGTGCGGATAGGCGGCTGGAACGCGTTAAGGGTTTTCCTGTTAAAACGGTGATGTCACACGTAGGAGGCAGCACAATCCTAGCAACCTGCGTACCTTTCTGGTTTCTTCTAGTACTTTATTCTCTTTTCCCATTGGTCTCTGGAATTGTCAGTCCTCTGTAAACAAAGCTGATTTCATTACATCTAATTCTAGTCATTCAGGTCTCAGCCTATTGGCCCTGACTGAGACCTGGACCAGACCAGAGGACACTGCCACACCTGCTGCCCTCTCCACTAACTTCACTTTCTCACACACCCCTCGTCTGACCGGAAGGGGTGGAGGTACTGGTCTTCTCATCTCAAACGATTGAAAATGTTATCCTTTACCACCTCATTTGAATCGCATTCAGTTACCATCACTAGGCCTATTAAAATCCATTTTGTAGTATCGTCCACCAGGTCAACTTGGCAGTTTCTTGGAGGAGCTTGATGTGCTACTCTCATAGGGCTGTGCGATATAGCAAAAAATATTATCACGATATAATGTTTCATTGTTCAATGTATCGTTCGTGTATCGATAATTATTGACATTTTTTATAACCTTTTTTTTTTAAAGACAAGTAGAAAAGTTTGAATTTAAACCAGTTTTTTTTATTTATCCACATTATTAAGGCAAACAACAAATTGTATTCAATTTAGCAGTCAAAAACAAAATAAAATGTAAACAAAAATATCTTCTTTATGTCTTATATTAAAATAAAAAAGTATGTGTTAAAGAAACTCTTGAACTTAAAATGTTACAAAATGTGTGCAATGTTAAAGTGTAACTGTAGAACAATCAAGGCAAACTTTGAGGTATCAACATCTGAAATAAGTAGGGGTGTAATGCTTCACAAAATTCACGGTTCAGTTCAGTTTGATATGACACAGTGGAGTTACGGTTGGGTACATTTTCGATACAGCAAAAAGAAAGAAATGCCAGAGAAATTTCCTTGATTTAAAAAATAAAAGACAAAATGTATTAAAAGAAAAAATATTTTTAAATAAATGTGAGTTTTCTTACATATTGAAACATTATAAATGGGGGTAATCTTTGAAGGATGAAAAAATAATGTTTTGGTCATCACATTAAAAAATAACATTTAAATTTGACAATATTTGAGTTTTGAAGTGCTGGAAAAAGATGTGTGACATACTTGAGAGCATTTTACTATTCCTGCCAAACTTCCATGGTTACAGTTAGTGTTACTACATTAAATCCATGGTGAATGTTGCTGATCTGTGGACTTAAAGCCTATAACTAGCTCATTCATGGCACAATGTTTCTCCTGGTTTCCACGTTAGCGGTGTTTGATCCGTTTGAAATTTTAATGTTTCTCACTAGATCTCACAGCAACACCAAAGAACTTTTCCTCTTCGGTCCCCCTACAAGTTGGAAGCGGAATTGTCCATTACCACTGTCGTAAACAAGGGGGTAATCCAGCACCCGGAAAGCGTACCTTCCCTGGGGGCCGCCATTGGTTAGCAAGCCATCACCTGCTGTTAGCATTCCATTGGCTCCCATTCATTTTGGCATCTCTTTGACAGCGAATAACTTTACATCTGAGGCGTTTAAAGACTCTATTTATCCACTGTTTATTTCTAAAGAAACACAACAATGTAAAAGACTCTATTTATCCATTGTTTATTTCTAAAGAAACACAACAATGTATAAAAGGCTCCATTACCTTGTATCTTACGTTATGGCCCCGTAGAAGCAGTTTTTGTAAAAATAGGCTAACGATTGCATCATAACCACGTGACTCTCTGTCGCACAGTAGAGAAATTACCGTACAGGAGGAGAAGCTTGCAGGCAATCAGGGGGACATGGAGGCATAAAGTCTGATAAAGTCAAGGGAGAAGCCCATAGAGAGTCATAAAGTTGCTCCTGCTCCTAGCTCATGGACAGCTCCTACTCACGCTCTCCGTCTCTGCAAGTTTCGGAAGGGAATGATTCAGATTTCTCTTGGCACAGCTACTAGAAGACTTACAACTGTCAGACAGGTTGCTCATGTCACATCTATGTCGTCAAGCTCAGTTTGAGGCTGCGCAGTATGCTCAGCCATCAGGAAGTGAGTGCTTCTAATAGATTTCACTTTTCTCCATTGAAGTCTACGGGGTCGCTGTGTCCATTTCTTAAACTGTCTATGGTCGTAAATAATTTAGCCTACCGCAGCCTACTGTTGCACGCACACTCGCTGTTTATCCAGCACCGGCTTTGGAATGAATGATGTTCACAGACAAGGTAGAGTATGTTGCATGATTTTATGAAAGTATGATGTATTGACACATCAGAAACAAAGAAAAACAAAATAATGACTATTGTAACCCTTGCCGTAAAGCAAGTCTGTAAAAGCAAATCTGTAGTTTCTTATGTCTCATTCGAACTACAGAAACGCTACCTGATCTGGCAAACTTGCATAGTGCGGTTATAGCAGATATAGGGCCACAAAGCGAATGCAGAAGTGCCTTTCCCCATTGCGACTTGATGAACCACTGAAACAATTTTGGAAACATTATTTTAAGGTAAAAAATATTCTTTAGTGTTGCTTTAACCCTCTGGGGTCTAAGGTGTTTTTGGGGTCCTTGAGATGTTCTGACATGCCCTGACATTTTTGCTTTTTTCAGTTGCTTATAAACATATTAATGGCAAAAAAAATTACACACTATTTAGCACAAACAGGGCTACCATGAAATGTGAGCAACAAGAATGTACATGTCTGCATTTTTGAGAGAATAATGTTTATGCGTGGTTATTGAAAAAACGTACTTGGTTACTTACGTAACCTCGGTTCCCTTAGAGATAAGGGAACGAGTACTGCGTTGCAAACGCTGTGGGAAAACTCCTTTTCTCGAGAATATTGAAGCCTTTATTTTAAAACGCATTGCATGCAGCACAGGCGAGAGAATCAAGCTCGCGTGAGCGAGCTGATAGGCTGTGCTGTGGGCAACTGCACGAACCAATGGCGGATCGGCAGAGGCGCGCGAACCAATCAGGGAGCTTGGCACACTGCCAGTGTCAAGCGCGCGAAACTGCACGTGACCAAAGCATATAAATATAGACAATATTCCGCCATTTGACAGATATAATCGACTGAAGCGAGAACACCTGACATAAGAGAGATTGCACGGCAAGGCAACGCAGTACTCGTTCCCTTATCTCTAAGGGAACCGAGGTTACGTAAGTAACCAAGTACGTTCCCTTACGAGAACGTTCTCTCGTACTGCGTTGCAAACGCTGTGGGAACGCTTATTTAAAACGCCGTGCAATTAATCTCTTATGGCCGCTCTGACTCACCAGAAGTTCCGGGAAGTTACAGAATAGCCAGGATAAAACGAGACCGCATTTCGGGCCCATAAAATATCCAATAATAAAGATCTGGGCCAAGGGCCAGATTAACTTCACCACAAGTCCAGTGACAACTGAGTGTCCAATTTCACAACTAGTCTGGGTCCACAGAGCCAAAGTCTAGAAGGAAAAATTGTGTCTGCAAAGCAGAGACATATAAGTTGAAAAAACTCACAAATGTGGACGGAGTGGACTTAGCCGGCCGCCACACAAATATCCTGTATAGGAACACTCACGTGTTCAGGTCTGAAGTCAGACTGAGTCCGCAGAGCCAGGTTCTGAACAGAAAAGAGCTCGTGCCTGCAGAGCAGGAACATCCAAGCTATAGAATCTAACAAATGTGGACGGAACGGACCAACCGGCCACCGCACAAATGTCCAGATAAGAACACTCATGTGTCTGAGTCCTAAAGTCAGCCTGGGTCCGCAAAGCCAGGGTTTAGACAGAAAGAACTCGTGCCTGCAGGGCAGGAACGTCTAGGTTATAGAATCTGACAAATGTTGACGGAACGGACCAGCCGGCCGCCGCACAAATGTCCTCGATAGGAACACCACTCGACCAGGCCCACGAAGAGGCGACACCTCTCGTGGAGTGAGCTCTAACACCTATGGGACAGGAAAGGCCCAGTGAAGTGTAAGCCAGAGCAATGGCGTCAACTATCCACCTGGACAGCGTGAGCTTAGTAACAGGAAGGCCCTTGGTTCGGCCCCCGAAACAAACAAAGAGCTGTTCAGACTGTCTGAAAGAGGCCGAACGCTCCAGATAAATTCTCAAAGCTCTGACGGGGCAAAGCGTGAGAGAATCACTGTCCTCTTCGGAGGAGGGAAGAGCTGACAGAGAAATAACCTGGGCTCTGAACGGAGTTGAGAGCACCTTAGGAATATATCCATGTCTTGGCCTAAGGATGACCTTGGAGTCATTAGGGCCAAACTCCAGACAGGAAGCGCTAGTAGAGAGCGCCTGCAAGTCCCCTACTCTTTTAACTGACGCCAGTGCCAGAAGCAGGGCGGTCTTCAGAGAGAGGGGCTTGAGATCTGCTGACTGAAGTGGTTCAAAGGGAGGTCCCCTAAGAGCCCGCAGGACCAGTGAAAGGTCCCAGGCCGGCACAGACGGTGGCCGAGGCGGGTTAAGCCTTCTGGCACCCTTAAGGAAACGAACTATAAGGTCGTTTTTACCTAAGGAGGCTCCGGCTACCAATACATGAAAAGCAGCGATGGCTGCTACGTACACTTTGAGAGTGGAGGGGGAGCGACCCGCGTCCAACATCTCCTGTAGAAAAGAAAGCACTTTTGGCACTTCACAAGTGTGTGGGTCGAGGTTTCGAGCTAAACACCAGCTGGAAAACACTGACCATTTTAGGAGATAGAGGCGTCTAGTAGACGGAGCTCTAGCCTCCATAATAGTGTTTAGGACACCTTCTGGGAGATCCTGGGGTACCCGTTGAGTGGCCATACATGTAGGGCCCACAAGTCGGGACGAGGATGCCAGGTTGTCCTGTCGGCCTGAGCCAGAAGGTCGCACCTCAGTGGAATTGGTCAGGGGTCTATTACAGACAGTTGCATCAACTCTGGGAACCAGATCTGGGTCCGCCAGAGAGGAGCCACCAAGAGGACCGCGCTTTTGGTGTTCCTGATCCGTTCGATGACCTGAGGGAGCATCGAGACCGGAGGAAACGCATAGAGAGGGAGGTTGGGCCAGTTGTGGGCCAACGCATCCCTGTTCTTTGAAAAGAATATTGGGCAGTGACAGTTGTCTTCTGAGGCGAAAAGATCTATTTCTGCCTTCCCGAAGATCTCCCAAAGCAGGAGAACCGTCTGAGGGTGGAGAGACCATTCCTCTGGGGGAACTCTGCCCCGAGAGAGCATGTCTGCTCCTGTGTTCAACGTGCCTGGCACGTGAGCTGCCCTGAGCGAGCGCAGGTTGGTGTGAGCCCATAGCAGGAGCTGCGTGGCTATGGCAAGCAGGTTGTGGGACCTGAGGCCGCCCTGGCGATTTATGTAGGAGACCACTGACATATTGTCCGTTCGGACCAGCACGTGGTGTCCAGCCAGGTGAGGGAGGAAGGTTTTTAGGGCTAGAAAAACTGCTCTCATTTCGAGGCAGTTGATGTGTAGGCGTTTCTCCGAGCTCGACCAGAGGCCGGAGGCAGGCCTGCCCTCGTACAGCGCTCCCCAACCTGAGTTGGAAGCGTCTGTTGAAATCACCCTCCTCTCTGAGACCACCCCCATGCTTACGCCCTGCTGGTACCAGCTGGCGTCTTTCCAAGGGGCCAGGGCTTGAACACAGCGCTGGTTCACCTTGATAACCAAGTGGCCTGAATGCCAGGCGTGGGGTGGCACCAGAGGTGCTAGCCACAGCTGAAGAGGACGCATACGCAGTAGGCCGAGTTGGAGTACTGATGATGCGGAGGCCATGAGGCCAAGGATCCTCTGGAACGTTCTGAGGGGTACACAAGAGCCCTCTGTGAACGATGCTGCGAGCTGCTGAATCGTTAGAGCACGGGCCGGTGTGGGCCATGCTCTCATAAGTACGGGGTCGAGAACTGTTCCCAGGAACGTGATACGTTGGCTGGGCAACAGAATACTCTTGGCAAAATTGACCTTGAGCCCTAGACATTCTAGATGTCTGAGGAGCCAGGCTCTGTGAGTATGTGACTCCGCCTCTGACTGGGTCAATATGAGCCAGTCGTCGAGGTAGTTCAGGATGCGCATTCCCCGCTGTCTCAGGGGGGAGAGAGCTGCATCCATGCACTTTGTGAAAGTACGAGGTGCCAGTGCCAGTCCAAATGATAGGACTGTGTACTGGTATGTCTGCCCCTCGAAGGCGAATCTCAAGAATGGCCTGTGGTGGGGGTTCACTTGAATGTGAAAGTAAGCGTCTTTTAGATCTATTGAGAAAAACCAGTCGCCTGGGCGAATTTGCACCAGGATGTGTCTGGTCGTGAGCATTCTGAACGGCCGTGACATGAGAGCCTTGTTCAGATGTCTCAGATCTAAAATGGGTCTCAGGCCGCCGTCTTTCTTTGGAACAAGAAAGTAACGGCTGTAAAAACCTGACTCGCTCTGAGAAAGGGGGATCTTTTCGATGGCCCCTTTGGCCAGCAGACTTAACACTTCAGTGCAGAGGACATGACTCAGTGTGCTCCTTACCGTGGCTTGTATAACCGCATGGAAACGCGGTGGTCTGCGGGCGAACTGAAGCGAGTAACCGCGCTTTATGATGTTCATTACCCATTCTGAAACTCTGGGGATAGCTTGCCAAGCTAGAGCCCGCAGAGACAGAGACATTATCATATCTGGAACGCCCAGTGTTGGGGGTTCGAACTGACATGTATGTGAGGGAGAAATTTTGCTCGATTTGTGCTTTTTGTGGGTCGCTGTTAAAACAGCGTTTGTGTGCAGGGGTGCGTGACAGGTGACGGGCCCATGTTCTGCATTTAATACTGCTCCAACCGCCTGAACTGAAGAGGGGGCTGAGAGTAGCACTCGAGCGATCTTCGGGGCTGGTCCGGCCGCGGCGGGACAATGACCCCTCTTTAAGCCGGTTAGGACGGCTTCTTGGGCTCGTGATCGAGCGTGAGCTTCGGCCGCGGGCCCTGGCGCTTAGGGAACGGGAACCGTTTTGCAGGCTTCATGCGCTGGCTAGTCTCAGCCACTGGGCGGGGCTGGAGGACTTGTGAAGCTACCCTCTCAGGTCGCAGCGTGCTCTTGGGGCGCCGTTGGACCGAACTAGAGCGTTTAGGGAGGAAATACTTCATGGCGCTGGAGGCTTTCTGAGCCTCAGTGAAGCGTTCGGCGAAGCCGCTGACAGATGGGCCAAAGAGACCAGATGCTGTGACCGGAGAATCGAGGAAGGCGGTTTTGTCTGCGTCCCTGATTTCGGTCAATGTCAGCCATAGGTGGCGCTCTAAAACTACTAGGCTGGCCATGTTGCGGCCCAGTGCTTGAGCGGTGGTCTTAGTGGCCCGTAGCGCAGATCTGTCGCACTTCTGAGGTCCTTAAAAGTGTCTGGGTCAGGGCCTGACTCATCCATGGAGCGGAGGAGCTTTGCCTGAAACACTTGGAGGGACGCCATGGCGTGGAGAGCAGAGGCGGCTTGACCGGCGGCAGCATAAGCGCGGCTGGCAATGGCCGAAGTAGTTCTGCACGGCTTAGATGGGTGCACAGTCTTAGACCTCCAACTTCCTGCAGTGGGAGGGCATAAGTGTGCAGCGACCGCTTCCTCCAGTGGGGGGAGACACACATAACCTTTTTCTTCAGCGCCGTCAACAGTGGAGGGCGTTGAAGAAGCAGATGAGCGCGTTCGCGCTGAAAAGGGCGCGCGCCAGCTTTTAGTGAGCTCTACGTGGACCTCAGGTAGAAATGGAGCGGCGCGCTGACGAGGGGCCTGTTGGCGCCCCGGCAGGTACCACTCGTCGAGGCGGCTTCTGGCAGGCTCAGCTGGAGAAAAACCAGTAGAGTCCCAGCTCGTTGACAGCGCGAGACATGACGCGGAAGAGTTCGACGTCGATGTTCGCTCGAGTGTCAGAAGGGTCTAACTGAGACGGGGGGAGGGGTCCGCGGAGCCCAACAATCCTCGTTCTCAGATGCCGCCACGGAACTGCGTCATGCATTAACATCAACAGATCCGTCAAAAGAGACGAATCCCGCCGCTTCAGACAAGGGGCGTTGGTCGCTCTGAGAGAACAGAACTGAGAATAGCGTGGGGGAAGCACGTGGAGAAAAGCCCAGCGTGCATCCGCTAAACTCACCGCGTTCAGGACGCCTCATGCGCCGCTTCTTCCTACGGGGCTCGCGGGGCGCCGAAGACGGAAGATGGGCGGGATAACTCACCGACGAAGCGAGAGCGAGTCTCGAGCGGAGAGTAGAAACAGGCATCCCGTCGCAGAGAAAGCAGCCGCCTATAGTGAGCGCTGACTCGGCGTGCTCAGACAGGCAGCACACAGAGTGTGTGTCTGTAAACACAAGCAGGGGAAACCCGCAGTATTCACAGATAGAGAGCGGCATTTGAATCAACACCGCGCGCTGTGAAAACAGCGAATTTGCTCTTTTAGGATAGAGAGAAAGAGAAAAAGGATACTCGTCGGATGCCACAGGGAAACGCTCAGCTGGCAGATGCCGGGATGCGAAGCTGTTCCACTGGACGGCTGTTCAACGACGAGCGGCTTCTTTATCCGGAGAAGATCAGCGACGAGGTGAGTCGAGCTGAAGGAGATAAAATCTGTCAAATGGCGGAATATTGTCTATATTTATATGCTTTGGTCACGTGCAGTTTCGCGCGCTTGACACTGGCAGTGTGCCAAGCTCCCTGATTGGTTCGCGCGCCTCTGCCGATCCGCCATTGGTTCGTGCAGTTGCCCACAGCACAGCCTATCAGCTCGCTCACGCGAGCTTGATGCTCTCGCCTGTGCTGCATGCAATGCGTTTTAAAATAAAGGCTTCAATATTCTCGAGAAAAGGAGTTTTCCCACAGCGTTTGCAACGCAGTACGAGAGAACGTTCTCGTAAGGGAACTAAAAACTAAAGTTTCTGAAATAAGGCCATAAAACACATTCTAAATATGTGCCAATAAGACTTTTGTCTAAAAGATGTCATCGCCTAGTGTTTTTTCTTCAAAATGAAGTGAAAATCACCCTGCCTTATCATTCACATAACACAATACATTGATTTGAATTTTGCAAAGCACTTTCTGTTTGGAAAGGCCATATGCGGAGTGGGCGTCAACGGTCATGTATATGTAGTGGTTCACACCTGAGGAGACAATGGGGCACGCATACTTAATTAGCCATTCATTCAGGTGTCACTGAGCCACAAGAATGCAAGAGCAACAGTTGGAAGCATCTCAATTCTTTTTTATTTTTCCTCATATTGTGCTTGCAATTTGGCCTATAATATCCAAGGAAAACATGTCTAGTAATTGTGCAGTTAATTCTCATACTGTATTTTCAGTTTTGGAATATTTATGTGCTTCCCAAATTTGTCAATAATAAAACACAATAAAAGTTATTTAAAGAAAAGGCTTATATTTACCTTTTAATAGTTTGTTTACATCTACCTTGTAAATATATTTTTTTATTAAAAAGGTTACAATTACAACAACAATTCAAGTGTAATCTTTCTTTGTAAAAACTAAAGTATACATTTTATCATACATATTTCAAAGTTAAGGATTTGATTGATTATTTGATAACTTTATTTTTGACAAAACATATTATATTTAACATAAGCAAATATTGGCAAACAAAAGCTTATTTGAGGTGGCAGATATTTTACATTAAAAATGTATAATCTATCCAAAACTAATCAACGAAATGTTGTCTTTCATATGTCTGTAACATAGGTCTTTCATTTTTATTATAAGAAATATAAATGTTAATTTGCAGTTTAAATCCAGGAAATTTGTTAATGAAAAAATTATTAAAAGTAAGATACAATTGATACAAAACGAAATTCGTTTTAAAGAAAGGATTTGTACTTTCTGTTTTGAGGTCTCTGTGAAAGTTTGAAAGTCTTTTAGTGATTTTTTTAGAGCGCTCGCGTCCATAATGGAGAACTGTCACGTAATATTGTTTTTTCCTCATAAATGCGAACACGAAAAATAAAAGACAAAAGACTTTTAAGTAAAACTTACTTCGCTCTTCAATATGCTGCCGTTCGTCGTCTGAGTTACAATCTTCCTCTGAGGAAAAGGTGCATTCTTCCTCGCCGTCCAGAATCATCTGAAGGGCTCTTTATTACCGGAGAAGCGTGTCATACTCAAAACGCGATGAACTATCAGTAAGTCTGATGAAGAAACTTTTTATGGCATTGATCAGGGGGCGGGTGCGCTGCATACTAGATCATCTAACGATTTACATGTGAATCGCGCCGGGGGCGGGGCGGCCGCAGCTGATTATAGAGATAATGAGGCAGAAGGAAAAACGGTACCTCTCCTTGCTTTCAAACGGATTACATGAGTTGAAAACATTTGTTTTTTATATAAATTACTTCATTACTTCAAAAGAGGAGATTTCAAGCTTCATAAAGACATATCTCACATGCCTGTGTGAGAAGTATTCGCTGAGTTATGATTCATTTTCGGACGCGTTTCAGAATGGACTACACGGAGAGAGAGAAGGCAGAACTCGCTTCGTGTTTATTTTTCTTTATTTGGCGAAAAGCACAACACTTTGTTTTTATTGTGAGTGTACACAAAAATAATACACACTTAACAGGATAGATTGATGTATAACACAAGCATATAAGATAAAAATGAATATTTTTATTTTATTATTTTTTTGTACTCATACGGAAAAAAACGAGCCTATCGCGCCGGCGCGATAGCCGACCTCAGGGGGTTAAGGTTACTTCAGTGGCGAATTCAAATGCTTTCTTTACTGGATCTCTTAGCGCTTTGTAGTAACAGTGTCGCTTGATCAAGATCAGCTCGCGCTGCACAGACAATGGTCCAAACTGAGCGTGAAGCACAAAATAATAGTAGGCTGGCGCAGTTTTCGTTCCACTTTCATTACGTTTGCCTTTTGATGTTGGGCAAGGTTGTGGTGGTCGCGCCATCTTTAACTTTGCAGTCCACTTACGAATCACAGATGAATGGAACGCACCTTTATTCATCATGATGTGGAGTGCGCAGTTCATGGTTGCATAGCAATGACAGACGCCACGGGAACGCAAGCGCTTTCCACGCGTTTTTAGACGCGATATGTGAACGGCCCCTAAGATCTACGGGCAATACGCACGCATTTTAATGAAAATATCGAGCGCTATATTGAACATTTTTTATATCGTTACCGGCAATGGTGTACCGTCGATAAATACCGATACCGTTTTATCGCCCAGCTCTATACTCTCATCCTTCCCTGAGGATGGTACTCCTCTCGCAGTTCTTGGAGACTTCAACATCCACCTAGAAAAGCCTCAGGCTGCTGATTTCCACACTCTGCTTGCCTCATTCGACCTCAAATGAGTATCTACTGCAGCTACTCACAAATCAGGCAACCAATTAGACCTTATTTACACGCGCTACTGCTCCACTGACCATACACTGGTCACTCTGCTGCACACCTCAGATCACTTCCTCCTCACTCTTAACTTCAACCTGCCTCAGAACACAACACACACTCCTCCACAGGTCACCTTTTGGAGAAACCTATGCTCACTCTCACTCTCTCTGCCTATCCTCTTTGGTCTCATCCACACTTCCTCCACCTGATCAGCTCTCAACACTAGACACTAACAGTGCAACTGATACTCTTTTCTCCACTATAACATCCTGCTTGGACAACTTCTGCCCCCTTTCCTCCAGGACAGCCCGCACCACCCCCTCTGGTCTGATGTTCTCCGCGAACATCATTCTAAACTCAGGGGTGCAGAGAGGAAGTGGCGCAAATCGAAAGATCCAACTGACCTTGGTCTTTATCAATCCCTCCTCTCTTCCTTCTCTGCTAATATCTCTACTGCTAAAATGACTTACTATAACAACAAAATAAATAAAAAAATGTGCATGCTTTTCAAAACCTTCACCTCTCTTCTCAACCCTCCTCCTCCTCTGACTGCCCTGCTCTCTGTAAATGAAGCTCTGAGACTGGTTCCAAATCCTCAGTTCTCATCCTGCTGGATCTGTTAACCACCAGATCCTCCTGTCAATTTTAAAGACGAAGGGCATCTCAGAAACCGCACTACAATGGTTCAAGTCTTACCTCTCAGGTAGGTCCTTTAGGGTATTGTGGAGGGGCGTGATGTCTAAGACCCAACATCTAGCTACTGGAGTGCCTCAGGGCTCAGTGCTTGGACCACTTCTCTTCTCCATCTACATGACATCACTAATATCTGTGATTCAGAAACATGGCTTTTCCTATCACTGCTACGCTGATGACACACAACTCTACCTTTCATTCCAGCCTGATGATCTGATGGTTGCTGCTCATATCTCAGCCTGCCTGACAGACATTTCTGGCTGGATGAAGGACCACCACCTTCAACTAAACCTTGCGAAGAAAGAGTTGCTTGTGGTCCCGGCCAACCCAACACGTCACCACAACTTCACCATTGAGCTAGACTCGTCATCCATAACTCCATCTAGGTCAGCCAGGAACATTGGATTTGTGATTGATGATCAATTGAACTTTACAGACCACACTGCCAGGTCCTCCAGATTTGCCTTATACAACATTATGAGGATCAGGCCCTTCCTATCAGAGCTTGCTACACAACTCCTTGTCCAAACACTTGTTCTATCCAGACTGGATTATTGTAATGCTCTCCTGGCAGGTCTTCCAGCTTGCACTATGAAACCTCTGCAACTGATCCAAAATGCTGCAGCTAGAGTAGTCTTTAACGAGCCGAAGAGAGCACACGCCACTCCTCTCCTCACGAAATTGCACTGGTTGCCAGTTGCCGCTCACATCAAATCCAAGTCACTGACTTTTGCCTACAGAACAACCACTGTCTCTGCTGTACCTACTAAACTCATTTACTCAGTACAACTCAAACTCAAACTCAGTACAACCCTACTAAACTCATTATTTCAGACTTACCTGCCATCCAGAAACTTGCTCTGCAAGTGAACGCCGTCTTGTGGTGCCATCTCAAAGAGGCACAAAATCTCTTTCTCTGACCTTTTTCTGGTCTGTTCCATGCTGGTGGAATGACCTGCCCAACTCAACCAGAGCTGCTGAGTCCGTGGCCCTTTTCAAGAAACGGCTAAAGACGCATCTTTTTCGGCAACACAATACATTAATACTAACACTTTATCTTCTATTCTATATCTATTATCTTTATTTAAAAAAAAAGTGTTAGATTATAGACATACTGTGTTAGATTAAACTGGGATGGGTTTGCACTTGCATATTGCTGTCCTATTGTTAGTTTAACTGATTCTATTGTTCTCATTTGTAAGTCGCTTTGGTATAAGCATCTGCTAAATGAATACATGTAAAAGTAAATGTGTACATATCATTTGCTAATATTAAATAGTTTTATGTATATATCAGCATTATAATGGCCATCTGCAGCATATAGATACTGCTAAGCCTATCTGCAAACAGTATCAGTCAGATCCTGCTTAAAGGAGACATATCATGCTTTTAAATTGTTCCTTTTTACATATAAATCATACATTTGTAGTCTATATAAAGCGGAACTGCAATGCTTGGGTCTGAATTCCTCATTATTATAGCTCCACAAGCCCCCTTTCTACTCCTTTTCTGATGTGCGTCTGAGAGCAACTCGTTTTGGTGCGGTCTCTTTAAATAAAATTGAGACACTTCATACCTCGCCCCCTCTCCAGGTTGCAGAGGTTCAACTCCACCCCGTTCGGCCATTTTTGTAGTCTGATAGCAGAGATAGGATTATCTAGCGGCACATAAACTTTTTATTCACACGTTATTAACAAAATGTCAACAACGGAAGACTTGTCCAGCCAGCCTTACATGTTCGAGCCAGAGTCGGAGCCGGAGCGAGATAAAAATGAAGACGACGAACCTGCAGAACAACGTCTTCATATGGATGTATCAGGTGTGTTACTGTATTTAACTGTTACACATGAAACTTTGGTCTTCCGACCTTTTACCACCGTGTCGATTTATTTTGATTAGTATGTGCGAGGGAGAGAGAGCAAGACAGCGTCTAGTTTGGAGACGGTGATGTCTTGTTTACACTTTCGCCTCTCTGAAGAGAGAGAGTGAGCGCGCGCGCGCGACCGGGTCTCTCTCTCTCTGCTCGTTCTTTTAGTCAAACATGCGCCACAAGCGCGGCAGTTCATCTACATTAGATGGTGTAATAAAGCGTGTGGGTTACTACATCCAACAACCGAACATTTTAACTTACCCTCTCGTAACTTCTGCATCCTTTAGCTTGGACTACAAAATTGCAGCGAGAAATAATAATGGCGGATTGCTCGAAGTGTTGGGCCGGAAGTCAATGTCCTTATTTGGCAGTTCCGCTGCAAATACTGTGACGTTATAGTTCAAAAAACGTCATAGATAACAGAAAAATCGGAACAGGTTGAAAAATATGACCAAAACAGAATATAAAGATATCAACGAAGCACCTGAAGAGAATAATTTCATCTTTTCTGTACTTCTAAACACTCCAAATATACAACAAAATGCATTTAAGGGCTAAAAAAGTGGATTTAGCATGATATGTCCCCTTTAAGCACAAATAAAAGCAATAAGTGCTTACCACAGGTCGAGAGAAGTGGTCTTCAGCCAAGCCCAGATCCATTGCACGGTCTGAACTCTGAGTTTTGGATTCAGAGGAAAAGATCTCCGACCTCACCTCTGTGGACACAGGATATTGATTCAGATCACACACATCTTTACTCTGAGCAAGAGCTCCTGTTTACAACGGTGTGCAAAAAAAAAAAAAATACTTGTACATAAAATAATGATTTGAGCTATTTGAGTTAAATTATTTTAAAATGTACCTGTGTATTATCTTTGTCATGTCTTTCCTTCTTAGCAATAAGAACGACTGACGACTTGAATTAAAATAAAATGAACCATTTACTATAATGAACTACTAAAATGAACTATTTTACAAGTTTCTGAACAGTATTACATGAGGATCATTCAGTGCATATTGAATCATTCACTCAATTCTAACAAAGCATTAAAGGAAAGTTAGGTAAAACTTCACTTAGCCAAAGTTAAAATGCATTATAATATTTGCAGATTCCTTGTTACATCTGAAATTGGTTGTTTGCCATGTGTTTTATTGCATTATACTTTCTAAAGGTGTGTTCAATTAATAGATACATAACATATTATAATATTCCATATAATATAAACTGATCAGTTTCATCTCCTCAGCATCCCAGATAACTTAGAAGAACTTGATATTGCGACAGAAACTTTTGACTCTCTCTTTTCCAGCACTTTAGACACAGTTGCTCCTTTGCGCTTAAAGAAGATTAAAGAAAATAGTCCAACGCCGTGGTACAACGAGCACACTCTGACCCTTAAGAGCGGCCAGAAAAATGGAGTGCAACTGGAAGAAATCAAAACTAGAGTTTTTTCACATTCATGGAAAGAGAGCACAATTGCATACAGAGAGGCCTTAAAAGCTGCTAGATCTGCTTATTTTTCAACCCTATTAGAAGAAAATAAACAAAACCCTAGTTATTTGAAACAGTGGCTAAATTAATGAAAAATAAAGCTTCAACCCCAGACGTTTCCATGCAGCACAGCAGTAATGTCTTTATGAACTTCTTTACTTACAAGATTGATAATATCAGGGTGAAAATTATAACTATGCAACCGTCTACAGTATCGCATCAGGCATTGCATTGTAGTCTTCTTGAGGAAAAATTTGATTCACTCATTGCTATAGGAGAGGAAGAATTTTCTAAACTCAAAATCATTAAATCATCTACATCAACAACATGTATATTAGACCCTATACAGACTAAGCTATTGAAAGAGATGTTTCCAGAGGTCATAGATCCTCTTCTTAATTGAATTTATTCATCTTTGTCATAAGGATACGTACCAAAAACTTTTAAGCTGGCTATGATTAAACCGCTTGTTAAAAAAACGCAACTTGATCCTACAGAATTAGTCAATTACAGGCCGATCTCGAATCTACTTTTTCTGTCAAAGATACTAGAAAAGGCAGTATCTTCACAACTATGTTCCTTTTTTAGAAATAAATGGTATCTGCAAGGATTTTCAGTCAGGATTTAGACTGTACCATAGTACTGAGACTGCTCTCGTTAGAGTCACAAATGATTTGCTCTTATCATCTGATCGTGGTTGTATCTCTCTATTAGTGTTACTCGATCTTAGTGCAGAATTTTATAATATTGACCACAACATTCTTTTAAATAGACTCGGAAATTATGTTGGCATTAGTAGAATTGCATTAGCATTGTTTAAATCATACTTATCTGACCGTTATCAGTTTGTAGCAGTAAATGAAAAGATGTATTATCGATCAAAAGTTCAGTATGGCATACCACAAGCCTCAGTACCAGGACTGTTGCTGTTCACTCTGTACATGCTACCCTTAGGAGATATCATTAGGAAGCATGGCATAAGTTTTCACTGTTATGCGGATGATACGCAGCTCTATATTTCTTGACGTCCAGAAGAAACTTACCAATTCAAAAAATGAATGGAATGCATAAAAAAAACTGGATGACTAGTAATTTTCTACTACTTAATTCTGAAAAAACAGAGATTCTAATTATTGGACAAAATACGTCCTCACGTAATAACCTAGAATACTGTCTTACACTTGATGGCTGCTCTGTCAAGTCTTTGTTGTCGGTTAGGAACCTGGGTTTGCTCTTTGATACCAATCTTTCATCTTTCATTTGAAAGTCACATGTCTAGTATCTGTAAAACTGCATTTTTCCATATTAAAAATATATCTAAATTACTTCATATGCTCTCAATGACAAATGTGGAACAATTAGTTCATGCGATCATGAAATCAAGGCTAGATTACTGTAATGGGTGATTGCCCTGCACGTTTAATAAACAAACTACAGCTGGTCCAAAATGCAGCAGTTTACCAGAATCAGGAAGTATGACCATATTAGCCCGGTTCTGTCAACACTGCATTGGCTCCCTATTAAACATCGTGCATTCCTATTTAGCACCAAAACTTGGAACAATCTTCCTAACATTGTCCGGGAAGCAGACTCACTCTGTCAGTTCAAATCTAGTCTAAAAACACATCTCTTTTACCCAGCATCCACATAACACATTATAGACTTCTATAATTCAATGTTAGGCTACATAGATTAGGTCAGCCGGAACCGGGAACACTTCCCATAAATCCTGATGTACTTGTTACATCATAAGAAGGATGGCATCTACACTAATATTTGTCTCTCTGTTTATCTCGAGGTCTGCCGGATACAGGCCGTATCCAGATCTGATGAAGGACCTGAATAGACACGACGACAACACAGCCCTGAACTGTCAACTAGTCTCTCCCCTGTGAAGGCCTCCTTCCCTCCCCTTTACCTCTGTACAGATAAAACGTTGTCGGGATAATTCCGGTTCACGTGGCTACACGGAAGCGATAAATTCTGTATTATAATTTTTTAAGGCCAGACAAGTCACTTGTTGAGGGTTGGTTTGTAAAGAAGGACTACACGCCTGTGCACATATATATTCAAACGAGCATACCTACAGACTAAACACATAATACACATGTGCATGCCGTCAGCATTCTCACAGGTTTGCGTTTATGAAGTTTGCGCAGAGATAATTATTATAATTTTTTTCAAGGCTTGTACCTTGGAACCTATTTCATGGTTTGCGTTCTTGAGCCACCAGGCAACTGCTTTGTGCAAATGAGCGGCTGGAGCGCATAGATGGGTGTCGTGTAAGAGGCCACTAAGTTAATAACTAATGATTGTTGCGACAGAAGTGAATCAATCAAAACTAACTTTAGCTGGACAACAACTTTATCCTAGAGCTGCTATAAAGCCAAAACAATCTCTGTTACTGTAATTTCCTGTCATCACGGTAAAGCTGCTTTGAAACAATATGTATTGTTAAAAGCGCTATATGAATGAAGGTGACTTGACTTGTTGGTTCCAGAATTATTTTTTCCATTCATTTCACCCATAGGGATTTAAAAAAAAAAGTATTTTTTTAAAGAGTTATAGACAATGAACCAAGCCAACCAGCTACAAGGGTGATCACAAAATTACAAACTTGATTTCAAGCAAAAAAGTATTTGAAAATCGAAAAAAGGTACAAATGGGTGTAAGTATTGTGCCAGTATAGTAATACGATACAGTATATCACGATAATGAACATGCACTATATTGTTATCGTGGGCACTCCAATATACCGTGAATAATCATTTATTACTACTTTCTCTTTTTTTTTTTTTACTCTTACTATTTTTAGAATGCATTTTAAGAATAATTTTACCATCAACAATTTTAAATGCACAACACCGCTGTATGCTGCGTCTAAGAGGCATGCGCACTCTTGTTTAAACAAACCCAACATGGATGAGCAAAGCATGGCGGAATGAGTTAAGGAGACGCGCTGAATGAAAATGCAGACTCTCTGATATCAGATGGCGCTGACGGAACAGCAGAAATGCAGCTGTTACCCCAGTAACCCCGTAAACAAAGCAGCTACGTTGCTTTCTGTTTCTGAACCGTAAATGTTTTAAACAGTCATTCAGATTTTTGTATTTGCAATGTTGTTCATTGCAGCACTTAAAGGTTGTATCAGGCCCCGGTTGTGAGGTTTTGCGCTCGTGCACGGCTGCCTATGACGACTGCTTTGAGTGTTGGTGAAACCAACTGTTTTTGTGTGCAGATTTCAGAGCCTAGGCTGCCTAAAGAGACACGTTTTTTTGATGCCATGCTTATGGGGCGGGCAGCTAGCGGATCATTAGGAAAGATTAGATGAATGTGATCATTTATGTTTGGGCCTGAAATCGCTGATACAACCTTTAAATACTTAAAGACTTTTATATTTTTTAAGATTTTTATATTTTAATCTGAACAAAAACATGCCCTAGATATTGATTGAAAATGTTGTGATTCTTTATTATTGTTCGGTAACACATTAAGGTTCCATTAGTTAACATTAGTCAATTCATTAGTTAACATCAAATCAAATCACTTTTATTGTCCATCAAAAACAGCACGTTCTGTGGGGAGTGAAATTCTTGAAAGCGAGCTTACTTGTGACAGTGCAGAAACATACTTGTAGACAACAATATATAAATGCAAATGCACAATATACAATTAGATATGCTCAATTTACTGTACATAGATTACAATTAGACATACTTTATAGATAACAGTACAAATTATACATAATATATAAACAATATACACAATAAATATAAGAAAAGTACAGATTATACATAAAATACACTTAAAAAATACACACAGGTACACATAATGCAGTATAGATGTGAATTGGATTGGGATTGGTGATAGCAGATAGATTATTGTATTAAAGTGCAATGTGTGCTACAGTAGAGTCCTGTATGTTGAACTGTGGTGTTGGAGTTAAAGGGTAACTCTCGCCAAAATTGAACCTAGGCTCTTTTTGTTAATCTACCCGAGTCAAACTTTTGTGTAAAAGCATAATTAGAATGGAAACGCCACTTTTAAGATTGACCGTATTTTTGTTTTAGGTCAAAATGCCTTTTGAATGGGAGTGCATGGGGCACGTCTATGATAGCATCAAAATCACTATTTTTAAAACACTAAGAAGGCTCGACACAAAATAAAACTGTGCTCGAAGTATCACCAGGGGCTCTACACATGAACTTGAGCATTGACTACATTGTTTGTGTACACAAAGTTTACTAAAAAGAAAGGTTTTGTACGACTCAATTTATCAGTTAGTGTTTCAGGTGGCTGGAATTTTGTCAGTCAAAAGTAGTTGATCTCCGAATGCAACGTAACATGAGGAGAGTAAAGATGGAAAGCTCCTAAAGCTTGTTTCCATATAAATTCACAGATAATTTTGTATCTAAGTTATCATGCTTTTCATTGAAATTACAAGTTCATGACATTTCCTCATATGGAGTCAGTTCATTACGTTGCATTCGGAGATCGACTTCTTTTGACTGACAAAATTCCAGTCACCGGAAACACTAACTGATAAAGTGAGTCGTACAAAACCTTTCTTTTTAGTGAAGTTTATGTACACCAGGGGTGTCAAACTCATTTTCACTGAGGGCCACTTCAGCATTATGGCTGCCCTCAAAGGGCCGGTTGTAACTGTAAGACTTTTAAAATGTTAATATAGTGTCTCTTTATTTGATTATTACTTATTTAAGTTACAAATATTGTATATGCATTTGGAGGGGTGTTTCTAGGTTTTAAAAACATCAGGGGATGAGCCCGAAACATCAGGGGCTGGGTAATAATGATTTGATACAGAGAATAATGTATTATTGTATATATGCAAGGGTAAACTGGCTCAAAAATTCAGCCCTGGCACTGTAGCCACACCAGCACACATTACCACACAGTCATGCTTATTCAAATGTGAGGTAGTTAGGGGGGTTCGGGGACATGCTCCCCCGAGAAAATTTGGATTTCTCGGACCTACATATGTGCATTTTAAGGTGTTTAAAGGCCAAAAAATTTGATAACAATAGCTTTAAAAGCATGTCAGTGGGCAGTAGCATAAATTATTTGTCAAGATAACAGATTCTTAAAAATGAGAATGAGGATAAATATTGCAATGAATGATCCACACTACAAAATGGAAATGCAGAATGTTTCTGCTTATTGTTGACAATACACAATCACATATTCCAAACAGGAATGGCCTTAAATGAGAAATCTTTCAAGGATTATTTTGCATAGATGTTACATTTCAATCGAACACCAGTGCAATCTTTTTGTGTCCAGAGGCAAATGAGCAATTTATATTAGCATTAAAGATTGGTTTCAGCAACTTGTTTCTTTCCTGAGTTAATCATTGTTTTTGGCACTAATCAGTTTTAAGTTCAATTGTTTACTCATAAAGACAGTCACTTGTCGCCACCTACTGGCTTAATGATGCAAGTGGCGCAAACACAGATAAGCGGAGTGATCCAAATGGTGCAAAGGTTAAGTATACAGTATATTAAAATATATTAAAATAATATAAAATATCAATATATTATTCTTCAATCAGTTCTATGCAGCAGAATCAGATTTAACAGATTTATTTTTTGACCAATTGTCAAAATAAAGTATAGTCCTACAAAGCTATTTTTAATCAAACCATGAGCAGAGCAGGGAGAGGACCAGTGAACGAGAGTAATTTTACCAGTGTTGCCCAGCACGGCTATACACACCATGACTATACACATGTTACAGCACAGTAGTGCTATTGCAAAAAGAAACAAGTCCAGAGAAATTTCATGTCGGCACGTTTTTTTTAGCGGACTTTGCCTTTCCGGTGAGCGTGAGCAGAGCTCGCAACACACACACACACACACACACACACACACACACACACACACGGAGGTTGCTTGCGGAACATTGAGCAGAACGCGCTGTGAACACGGAGCGGAGAGCACAGCGCACACACACAGCGGAACGCGCCTAGAAGTTATGCATCTTCGGAAGCGGACTCGCACGCAAAGTCATAAAACACGTTGAGCCAGTCAAACCATCGCCGAACACGGAGGGGCGCGGCGGCTTTTTAGTATCTTTCGGCCAAAAAACGAAAATGTTATTTTCGGCCGAAATTTTTCGGCAGCCTAAATTTCCATATGCTCTCGCGGGCCATATAAAATAACTTGGCGGGCCGGATTTGGCCCGCGGGCCTTGAGTTTGACACATGTGATGTACACAAACAATGTAGTCAATGCTCAGGTTCATGTATAGAGCCCCTGGTGATACTTCGAGCACAGTTTTATGTTGTGTCGAGCCTTCTTAGTGTTTTAAAAATAGCGATTTTGATGCTATCATAGAAGTCCCCCATGCACTCCATTTCAAAAGGCATTTTGACCTGAAACGAAAATACGGTCAATCTTAAAAGTGGGGTTTCCATTCGAATTATGCTTTAACATGAAAGTCTCGGGTAGATTAACAAAAAGAGCCTAGGTTCAATTTTGGCGAGAGTTACCCTTTAAAGTTCAGGGCATGGCATAGAATATAGTGGGGGCATGCTGTGTAAAGGTGTATCAGTTCTGGCTGTTCAGTAGCCTGATATCCTGAGGAAAAAAGCTGTCTCTCAGTCGGCTTGTGTGGGATTGGATGCTGCGAAGATGTATGCCTGAGGGCAGCAGAGCGACCAGTCTGTGGGATGGGTGACTGGAGTCACTAATGACCAGTGACTGGCCTTTCCTCATACACTGCCTGGTGTAGATGTTCTGGAGGGATGGAAGATCACGTCCTAGAACGTGGTGGGAAAACCCGCCAGGCATTTCCAAAACCAGGCAGTAATGCAGCCAGTCAGGACACTCAACAGTGCAGGTGTAAAATGATCTGAAGATGCTGGGGTTCATTCCAAACTTCCTCAGCAGTCTCAGGAAGAATAGGAGTTGATTTACCTTCTTCAGCATTGCATGTGTGTGAGCAGACCATGTGAGATCCTGAGTGATATGAACACAGAGGAACTTAAAGCTGTTTACCCGCTCCACAGGTGTCCTGTCGATGGTGATGGGGATGTGTTCTTTGCTCTGTCTCCTGAAATCCACCACCAGCTCCTTGGTCTTGTCGATGTCGAGTGAGGTGGTTCCCTGGCACCATTAGGTCAGAGTGCGCACCTCCTCTCTCCTCTCAACGTTGTCAGTGATCAGGCCAACCACCGTTGTGTCATCAGCGAATTTGAAGATGACGTTGGAGCTGTGTGTAGCTGCACAGTCTTGTGTGTACATGGAGTACATGAGTGGGCTAAGAACGCAGCGCTGAGGAGCACCAGTTACATGGTACTGCCCATTCTGATCACCTGACGTCTGCCTGACAGGAAGTCCAAGATCCAAATGCACAGAGCACAAGCTCAGGCCCAAAGCTTGGAGCTTCACAACGAGCTTGGCAGGTACTATGGTATTGAATGATGAACTGTAGTCCACAAACAGCATTCTCACATTAGTGTTCTTATTTTACAGGTGGGAGAGAGCAGTGTGAAGGGTAAAGGTAATAGCATCATCAGTGGGTAAACGGTAAACAAACTGAATGAAAAATACTTCTAAAGCATTTATTATCTTAGTTAATGTTAAGCTATTGCTCAATGTTAATGTACTAACATTAATGAGATTATTGTCAAGTGATACCTATTGTTGTTTATAATTCTATTGTTCTTTAATCTGTTTGAAACATTTGTTTACTTCATATATTTTTTTGAGTGTTGCTTTATTGTACTTATATGTTCAGTTATTTTTGTTATAAGAAAAAAGTTATTAAACCTGTCATTGTCACAGATTCTTAGTTTCATTATCATGGGCTTTGTTTATTTTCACCAGTTTCCTGTCTTCATTTGTTCAGTTTTCCCACCACTCTTTAGTTGTCATGTTAATTCATTACATTAGCACAGGTGTTTATCAATATTTCATTCATTTGGCTTGTACTTAAGTTGCAGTCTTTTCAGTGTTCTGTGGTCCGTTCTCATTAATGCATGAGTTGAATTATGTCTGTATTTGTTGATTACCTTCTGAGTTTGTTATTAAAGACTTTTAACCTCTTCTCTTCGTAATCGTCTGCTTTTACTTTTTTTTTTACAACTTTGCGTGACAGTTATAGTATAACAACACTTTTTTTGCAACTTATTTCAATATCGTGATTATACCGTATACCATGATAAAAGCTCCAGCAATTATTGCAACAAATTTTTATACTGTCACATTAGTTGCAAGACAGTGTACTTCTCGGCTTTAGTGAGGAAAAGAACTACAATCCAATGAAGTTTTGCAAAAAGCATAATCGAATTAAAAATATTGGAGAAATATGAAACTACTCATTTAAAAAGGTTGATTATATATATAAATCAAGTGCTTTGGCCAACGTGTGACTCCTCAGGTCCTACTAGCCCCGCTCTATGTGTGCCTCGAACCTGGGTCTGCATATGTTACAGCCCCCTTTAGTCTTACAGAATCTTGCAAGTGCTTTGGCCAAAGACACACAAAGCATCATCCCATTTTCATCAATTTGTCTTTCCGTGAAGCAATATCAGTGTTGCAAAAGCACACTTCTGTTTTGTGTGATTAACTGTCACAGTCACAGGGAATTCAGTATTCTGCTCTGTCCAGTGATTTACAGTACTGCAGCTGACGGCATGTGGTTTTTCTGCTTCTCTTGACGAATCTTGTTTTTATAATGGCTTCTGGTAGCTTTGGCTGCCTTTGGGAATACTTGGCTTAATCAGTTGTGTGGTCTTTCCTCTGTTCAGAATTTCAGAATCATAACTTCTGAGACCTTCCACTAATTTCTTAAGTGCATATTGAATCATTCACTCAGTTCTAACAAAGCATTATTAAAAAAATATTCTTACAGCTGAACAACATAATATCAAGTTTCAGTTATTATTATTTTAAAAAAAGATTATAAATGATATTATTATTTAGGAATGCACCAAAATGAAAATTCTTGGCTGAAGCCGAATTTCAAATGCAGTTTTTCAATTTTTTTCCATTTATCAAAATGTTTTTTACTATATTGTCTTGCTTTTCAAGGCAATTGTGGACTAATGGTTAGAGAGACTGCAGGTATTGAGAATCGAACAGAGGTGCCCTTGAGCAAGGCACCTAACCCCCAATTGCTCCCCGGGTACTGCAGTGAATGGCTGTCCAGTTCCCCGCTGCTCCGGTATGTTCACTACTAACTGCTCCTAATGTGTGTGCACTAACTTGGATGGGTAATAGGCAGAGGACAAATTATCAGAGTATGGGTTGCCATATTTGGCCTTTACATCACTTTCACTTCACTTTCAAAGAAAAAAAAAATCAATTACAAAACTACAATTTAAAAATATTAATTTAAAACTGAATATTTTTTTTAACATTCCAGCAGACATTATACCAAAGCACAATATAACTTAAAATAAATAAATTAGTCAAATAAAAATATTTTTTATTTGGCCATCCTTTTTGAGCCCCCTTCTTGAATAGCCTATATTAGGCCTATAACTGACTGCTGAAAGAATGTAACATACTCTGTACGCCTACAACAAAAAAGTGCATTAAAAAGTGCATTGAAAAGAGTGCAAAAAAGTGGATGAACCCACAGCAAATGAATAATTGTCCTAGACAGGAAAAGTGTCTAATTCTTCTTTATGAAATGTTGCTTCTCTGTTTTCTCACATGAAAGTTGGTTCCTCTTCTCATCGGTGACATGAGATGCAGCGCTAAACAGTCGGTGCCTGACTGTGCATGGAGCAGACAAGTACTTAGGACCGGAATTGTTAAATATTTAAAGATTGCAGTTTTTTTTGACAGTTGATCATTTCAAAACAATGATGCCTCAGAGATAATGAAATGGTTCAGCCACAGATGGAGTGGGTGTGCTGGGACTGAGGAGGAACTTTCCTTTTCTTTTTCAGAAACTTTAAAATGATTCCACACTGCCGACATGTTAGCTGCATTTATAAAGCATGCGCGTCTCTCACTCTACGCTGGTTGCTATATGAACGTGTCATCAAAAGCATCATTGTTCTGTCAAATTTATTTTCCTATTTTCGGCCAAATCACTTCGGTTGCCGAACATTCAGTGCATCCCTAATATTATTACGATTTTATATAGATTATTATTACTCTAATGAATTTACCAAAATCTTAAAGCTTCAGCTATTAAAATAGTCCATTACAATGTACAAAACAATCAAAATTAAGTATTCCAGAGAATAGGAATTAGTACACCAATATCATAGAGAGCCAAAGTACTGTGTGTATACGTATATAAGAGCTCTTCCTCAGGAGCTACGTCTACCAGGACATTTTCAGAGCACTTCATGCTTCCTTCATTTTCCAGTAGGATTTGCACCTGCCCACACTGCCAAAAGAACCAAAACCTGGTTCAATGACCATGGTATTACTGTGTAAACTGTGTGATTTCATAAGCTGTAAGCCATAATCATCAAAATTATAACAAATAAAGGCTTGAAATATCTCACTTTGCATGTAATGAGTCTATATAATATATTAGTTTCACCTGTTAAGTTGAATTCTTGAAATAAATCAACTTTTTGATGATATTCTAATTTTATGACCAGCACCTGTATATATATATATATATATATATATATATATATATATATATATATATATATATATATATATATATATATATATATATACATATATACAGTACTGTGCAAAAGTCTTAGGCATGTTAATATCCCCACCCCAAAAATGTCCCCAAAAATGGTTGTAAGTCAGTTATTTATATCTTTTGCTGTAGCCTGTCAGTAGGAAATATCAGTTTACATTTTCAAACATTCTTTTTGCCATTAATTGTAATAGTCCAGTGAGATTTCTGTATGCACAAGGAGTCTGACAACAGCTGGTATGATCTGATCTCACCATCATCGAGTCCGTCTGTGATTACATGAAGAAACAGAAAAAAATAAGACAAACTAAATCCAGAAGAACTGCGGGAACGTCTCCAAGATGCTTGAAGAAACCTTCCTGCAAAGCTACAGTACTGTGAAAAGTACTGGCACTTGTGTTAAAATGCTGTAAAGTGAGAATGCTTTCAAAAATAAAATCACAAATTGAATTTATTTATGATTTAACTTCTATTAACTAATTCAAATCAATATATGATGTAACGACCCTTTGCATTTAAAACGGCTTTTGTCCAGGTACACTTGCGCATAGTTTTTCAGGTAGCTTTGCAGGAAGGTTTCTTCAAATCTCACTGGATTATTACAATTAATGGCAAAAAGAATGTTTGGAAATGTAAACTGATATTTCCTACTGACACGCTACAGCAAAAGATATAAAGAACTGACTTACAACCATTTTTGGGGACATTTTTGGGGTGGGGATATTAACATGCCAAAGACTTTTGCACAGTACTGTATATATATATATATATATGTAAGGAATAATTGACGACAGGCCGTTGAATTATTAGAAAAATAATGCACACCCGAGGTGGTAATGCGGTCACGACGCGAAGCGGAGTGGCCGTTCACCTCGGGTGTGCATTATTTTTCTAATAATTCAACGGCCTGAAGTCAATTATTCCGCTTATACTACAGTTACCACACCTCGAAACATTGTTCAGATTATGTATTTCAAGACGTTTGTAAAGTTTTTGTCATTAAAACGCTCTTGTATGTAGGACTAATTTATTACGCATCTAATCCAAAGCCACCGTTGCTAATTCCAAAACGTCATTTTAGAGTTAGTAACGGAGGTCTGAGCCACTGATAGCAGACTAATGCTGGAGACACACGACTAGCTGACACATTCTCTGACTGTTTTCATCGCAGCATATTTTAAACACCGACTTTGAACCGCTTTGAACACAGACTGAACGCGCTGAACACGCGTTTGGGCATGATCAGTCATACGTATCAAATTACATTCATAACCGGCCTTAAAGTGTGTCCCCAGTTATTAATGCAATTATTAGAGAGAGAGATGTTGCAATAATGAGACAGAAAAGCATGTGCATCAATATTATTATTTATTTATTAATTCAATTCCTTGTAATTAATTCGAATTCATTCTTTTTTTTTCTATTATTGACAGATGACAGTAGACTAGCCAAATAAATGAAACACAAAGCCCTTTTAACAAGTAGGCCTATCAATAATTATTTATTTGTTATATTATCTGCAATAATAATCCGTGCTGCAGGACTATCCATTTATTTAGCCTATATTCAGTTTAATTTTCTATTGATTAGCCTATAGATAGGACTATATACTTTATTTATTCAAATTAAACTGCATGTTTCCATTGATTGTGAAGCTAGACACTGAAAATTCCAGATCAAGCGCATGCGGCTAAATGTTTTTTCTTGTTATGAATTGTATCCTATTTTCCGTTATTACCGTTAACTACGCGAAGTGATATGAAACTGTAATGCGGTCAAGACCTGCCTGGAACTACTTTAGCTGTGCGTTTCCCTGAAAATAATGCACACCTTAGAACGTTCGTCAACCAATCAGATTCAAGCATTCAACGGCCCAGCAGTATAAATATATATATTAGTGGTGGGCCGTTATCGGCGTTAACGCAGACAAAATATCGCCGTTAATCTATTCCCCAAGTTGGGTTGGGAGATGGCTCTACTACACAAGCTATGATGACGCAATCTACCCGCGGCCGCGAGGTAAACCCGGCTGCAACGCATATTCGTCGTCATCTTAAGTAAACACGGCTGAAACTGAAAGCTGCAACATCCATTATTTGGACTTGGTTCGGCCGACAAAACAGCAGCAAACTATTCGAGTGTGTGGGGTAACGGTTCGGTAAGTTTACACACGACTAATCCGTTCTACCACCTCAAATTCAAAACGAAACATGATATCACTGAATACCAGCGCGCGCGTATTATTCTCATTCCAATATATCTTAGTGGTGTACACTACTACAATTCTTAAAATCGGGCGTAGACAGAGATTATGTGCTACGTAGCACATAATCTCTGTCTACGCCCGTTTTTAAGAATCTTTTAAGATCTTTAAGAATTGTTGTTGTGTTTCTTTTTAACTGAAAAGACATCAGTTAGACAATATTATAACTTTAAATTTGGGGTTTCATAAGCTCAAAGCTATAATAAACATTAGACCTACTTAAGATCTCTGCAGCTAGTGTACTTAAATTTTATTTATCTGCAAAATTATGTTGTATACTTACAGTTTTGCACAATATATGTTCTCAAAACTACATATACCCTTTAAAAAAATACATTTAGCAGTTGTTTAGCAGGATCTGTGTAACCTGTTCTGAAATGGTTTTATTATAATATTGTATATCATTATCGCAAGAGGCTGCAATGTATATCACAATATAGATTTTAGGCCATATCGCCCATCCCTAATTGATAGCCTATAGTAGTTGATAATAACATAGGCCTATGTTGCCTACGGACAGTAACAATACAGGAGTAACCTTTTACAGTCTATGAGTAGAACAGCTTTCTCAAGCAGTTTGTGATGCATTTTGGAAACAGGAGATGAGCCCCTGGTCTAATGCGCCACCTGGCTTGAGAAACCCGTTCTCAAAGACTTACTTTTATAGTCATTATTTGGGAAGCACACATATTCTGAATGCCTTCGGCAGAATTCAAATGAGCCATTTTAATCTAGATTAATCTAGATTAATTTCAAAATTAATCTAGATTAATCTAGATTAAAAAAATTAATCTATGCCCACCTCTAATATAAATATATATATATATATATATATATATATATATATACACATACATATATATACATACATATATATATATATATATATATATACATATATATACATATATATATATATATATATATATATATATATATATATATATATACACACATATACATATATACATATACATATATACATAAACATATTAATATATACATATACATATACATACATACATACATATACATATATACACATATATACACATACATATACATATACATATATACTATGGGGGGCCAAACAGTTTGGGAATAATTCTCTGTAAATCCGAATATATAGTTAAAACTCTGAATATATAATTGTAAATCCTGAATACATAAATGTAACCCTGTCACAGTGTCTGGTTTGTGTCTCGTTTTCACGGTGTCCTTCAGATTGACTACAATTCCCAGCATTCTGTCTGTCACTTATCACTGTTCATTACACTCAGCTGTTGCCCGTAATCATTGTCCCAGCTGTTCATTGTTAGTCCTGTTAGATCTGTGTGTATTTATTCTCTGCCTGTTTCTGTAGGTGTACGGAGTCGTTAATTTGTGTCACCACACTTCTTGTCTGTTTATACCTGTTCTTGTTTGGATTGCTTCTCTGGATTTTTGACCTCTGCATGGATTACAATGATGTTGGATTGCCCTCTTAATAAATTACTGCGCTTGGATTTTCCTGCTTCCCGTGTGCATCCGTGACAGAACGACTCAGTCACCATAAATCCAGCGGTAATTTTCATTTTTTATTACTTTTTGTAGGATCTCGTCCCCAGTTACTATGTGGATTCCACGTAGCGAACTTTCTCCCGCAGAGAGAGAGAAGGGCATCTCTTTACTAGAGTATTTTTCTAGATGTGCACAAAGGCATGAGGAAATCAGGATAGCTGAAGCGTCACCACGGGTCTCATCGAGCACTGGGACTTCGTCGATGGTTTCGTCCAGTTCAGAGACGGTACACATCCGTCAGAAGGGAAGAAGGAGGAGGAGACCTGCGTCGGCCCAGTCAGAGACTGTCCGTGTCCCGTCTGCCCAGCCGGAGACTGTCCGTGTCCCGTCTGCCCAGCCGGAGACTGTCCACGTCACGTCTGCCCAGTCAGAGACTGTTCACATTCCGTCTGCCCAGCCGGAGACTGTCCACGTCACGTCTGCCCAGTCAGAGACTGTTCACATTCCGTTTGCCCAGTCAGAGACAGATCAAGAGATGCCCATTCGTGTGGCTGCCAAGGCTATGATGGATTATTTGGAGCGTCTGACTCTGATCCTGGACATGCCAGTGTCCGTTCCTGAGCCGGAGCCAGTGTCCGTTCCTGAGCCGGAGCCAGTGTCTGTTCCTGAGCCGGAGCCAGTGTCCGTTCCTGAGCCGGAGCCAGTGTCCGAACCTGAGCCGGTGGTGTCTGTTCCTGAACCTGAGCCGGTGGCGTCTGTTCCTGAACCTGAGCCAGTGGCGTCTGTTCCTGAGCCGGTGGTATCTGTTCCTAAACCGGTGGTGTCTGGGCCGGTGGCGTCTGTTCCAGTTCCTGAACCTGAGCCGGTGGTGTCTGTTCCTGAGCCGGTGGTATCTGTTCCTAAACCGGTGGTGTCTGAGCCGGTGGCGTCTGTTCCAGTTCCTGAACCTGAGCCGGTGGTGTCTGTTCCTGAGCCGGTGGTATCTGTTCCTAAACCGGTGGTGTCTGAGCCGGTGGCGTCTGTTCCTGAGCCGGTGGTGTCTGTTCCAGTTCCTGAGCCGGTGGTGTCTGTTCCAGTTCCTGAGCCGCCGGCGGTGTCTGTTCCTGAACCTGAGCCGGTGGTGTCTGTTCCTGAGCCGGTGGTATCTGTTCCTAAACCGGTGGTGTCTGAGCCGGTGGCGTCTGTTCCTGAGCCGGTGGCGTCTGTTCCAGTTCCTGAGCCGCCGGTGGTGTCTGTTCCAGTTCCTGAGCCGCCGGTGGTGTCTGTTCCAGTTCCTGAGCCGCCGGTGGTGTCTGTTCCAGTTCCTGAGCCGCCGGTGGTGTCTGTTCCAGTTCCTGAGCCTGCGCCGGTGGTGTCTGTTCCTGAGCCGGTGGTGTCTGTTCCTGAGCCGGTGGTGTCTGTTCCAGTTCCTGAGCCGCCGGTGGTGTCTGTTCCTGAGCCGGTGGTGTCTGTTCCTGAACCTGAGCCGGTGGTGTCTGTTCCTGAGCCGGTGGTGTCTGTTCCTGAACCTGAGCCGGTGGTGTCTGTTCCTGAGCCTGCGCCGGTGGTGTCTGTTCCTGAGCTGGTGGTGTCTGTTCCAGTTCCTGCGTCGGTGGGTTCTGTTCCAGTTCCTACGCCGGTGGTGTCTGTTCCAGTTCCTGCGCTGGTGGTGTCTGTTCCAGTTTCTGTGCCGCCGTGGCCGCCCGAGGGGTCGTCTCCGCCTTGGCCGCCCGAAGGACCTGACCCGTCCCGGTCGCCTGCACAGCCGGATCCGCCGTGGCCGCCCGAGGGGTCGTCTCCGCCGTGGCCGCCCGAGGGGTCGTCTCCGCCGTGGCCGCCCGAGGGGTCGTCTCCGCCGTGGCCGCCCGAGGGGTCGTTTCCGCCGTGGCCGCCCGAGGAGTCGTCTCCGCCTTGGCCGCCCGAAGGACCTACCCCGTCCCGGTCGCCTGTACAGCTGGATCCGCCCTGGCCGCCCGAGGGAAAGTCTCCGCCCTGGCCGCAAGATGAACTGTCACTCCCTGTCCCCGTTTCCCTCCATGGACCTGGCCCACCTTCCCTCCCCCTGATCCTCCACCATTCCACCTCCCTCCTGAACTCTTGTGTTGTGTTTTAGTGTTGTCATGGAGCGTCTGGTAGCCGCTCCGTAGAGGGGGGGTTATGTCACAGTGTCTGGTTTGTGTCTCGTTTTCACGGTGTCCTTCAGATTGACTACAATTCCCAGCATTCTGTCTGTCACTTATCACTGTTCATTACACTCAGCTGTTGCCCGTAATCATTGTCCCAGCTGTTCATTGTTAGTCCTGTTAGATCTGTGTGTATTTATTCTCTGCCTGTTTCTGTAGGTGTACGGAGTCGTTAATTTGTGTCACCACACTTCTTGTCTGTTTATACCTGTTCTTGTTTGGATTGCTTCTCTGGATTTTTGACCTCTGCATGGATTACAATGATGTTGGATTGACCTCTTAATAAATTACTGCGCTTGGATTTTCCTGCTTCCCGTGTGCATCCGTGACAAACCCTGAATATATAGTTATAACTCTGAATATATAAATGTAAATCTGAATATATAAATGTAAATCACGAATATATAGTTAAAACTCTGAATATATACATGTAAATCCTGAATATATAGTTAAAACTCTGAATATATAAATGTAATTCATATAGTTATAACTCTGAATATATAAATGTAATTCTGAATATATAGTTATAACTCTGAATATATAAATGTAATTCTGAATATATAGTTATAACTCTGAATATATAAATGTAAATCCTGAATATATAGTTATAACTCTGAATATATAAATGTAAATCCTGAATATATAGTTATAACTCTGAATATATAGTTGTAAATCCCGAATATATATTTAAAACTCTGAATATATAAATGTTAATCTCAAATATATAGTTATAAATGTAAATCCTAAATATATAGTTAAAACTCTGAATATATAAATGTAATTCTGAATATATAGTTATAACTCTGAATATATAAATGTAAATCCTGAATATATAGTTATAACTCTGAATATATAAATGTAAATCCTGAATATATAGTTATAACTCTGAATATATAGTTGTAAATCCCGAATATATAGTTATAACTCTGAATATATTAATGTAAATCCTGAATATATAGTTATAACTCAGCATGTGAGCTCCGCTCAATATTCCGCTCTATGCCAGTGCGCTCCACTCAATCGCTCACGGCCCAAGCGCTCAAATCCCGGTCCGACATGAAATCTCAGTGTAATGTAGGCTACTGTACTATAGCCTTTGTTGATTATTTTTAAGGCATTGTTGGGGGCATTTACCATTTTGCATAGGTGGCCTCAGCACATTGTTTGTGTGATAATAGGCCATTCTTTAAACTTTATTAGTTTCAGAAAGATTCTCGCGGATACAGAGACAGTTGAAACAAAGGCAGATCTTTATTTTACAAAGCACAAGGTTTTGGTGCTATTGTAAATGTACACAAATAAAAGTAGACCCTTTGTAGTTGTCTTACACACTAATCTGTATGGCCAAAAATTGACGGAGTTTCTTCCGCTGTCATTAAAGAAAAATCCATCAGAACGTGCTGGCGCGTTCGTTGTACAGGGTTAGAGAAAAGCTTATTTAGTTTCATATTTATGTTTAAACTAGATGTACCGCATGGCGGTACAAAATATGACCGCCGCTCAGGCCTGCACTGGCTTTCCACAAAAATAAATGACGTGGAGCAATTTGGCTGTATTGCGTGTTTATGTATATAAGTTGTATATTTTAAAAGACTGTCTGGAGTATTCCTGTGGATCATGGATAATTTAGAGTTTTGTAATTATTTGCCATTACTATTTAAGTTTTATATCAAAAGTCATTAGTTTAGACACTTAACATCCATAATGTGAAAACGTCACATCCATAACAGTGGTTTTCCCTACATAATGTATTACAAAAATGAGTTTCAAAAACACACATTGTGTTCAAGCAAGTCTTTTTCATGCTACATCGGCAGTTTGTTTAATAATTCACAGAGTTTGTAGGACACTTGTAAAGTGTGTGTATTTCATGTTATGTCCATAACGCTGATAAAATGTATTCATAGGATGTAAAATATTTTTACATCCTATGTATATTTTCTTTGCACGTAGAAGAGACCCGAGGCCCAGAGAGAAGGAAATGAAAAGTGGAATAAAGTCGTTATTTTTGTTTGTTTTTGCGCACAAAAAGTATTCTCATCGCTTTATAAACTTAAGATTGAGCCACTGGAGTCACTTGGACTATATTAACGATGTCTTTAATACATTTTCTGGGCCAGCAAGTTTCAGTCCCTTAGAAGCCTATGGAGGAGTTAGACAACTCTCAGATTTAATCAAAAATATCTTAATTTGTGTTCCGAAGATGAACGAATGTCTTACGGGGTTGGAACAACATAGGGGTGAGTAATTACTGACAGAATTTTAATTTTTGGGTGAACTATCCCTTTAACGTTAATAAGTGTTTCCCGAAACGTTCTTAGTTAAGAATACCTTCTGTAAGTCATTCGTTCGTATGGTTAGTCTGGAGCACTCTTAGCTATACCTTATCACTATTGACAGTTCATTGCGATAGTGGCCACCACTGTTTCTTTACATCTCAGTCTATACGAATATATTTCTGCTAATTGAAGTGTTTTCATGCAAAGAACATTGTCATTACACTGATGTGATTTTATGTTGTTATTAATTATATTATCCAAAGTTTTATCAACTGGCAAACCGTTAGGCAGTAGATTAGCTATAGGAGTATGTTTAACCTCTTAAACTCTGAGACCATTTTGAGGGATTTCCGTCTGGATTTGGCCTACCCAAATTGAAAAGCTTCAAATACCCACATACAGTGGTCTAAATACACAATTTTGGTGTCATTTTAAAGGAAACCCTTTGAAGTTTCATAAACCACTGCTAATAGTGATAAACATGCAAGCAGGGCCGGTGCGCGGCGTGCCTATAGGCGAACTAGGCAGCCGCCTAGGGCGGCAAGAACATTTATATATTCAGAGTTTTAACTATTATATTCGGGATTTACATTTATATATTCAGAGTTTTAATTATATATTCGGGATTTACATTTATATATTCAGAGTTTTAACTATATATTCGGGATTTACATTTATATATTCAGATTTACATTTATATATTCAGAGTTACAACTATATATTCAGGGTTACATTTATATATTCAGGATAGGGCTGGGCGATATGGGCAAAAAAAAAATATCACGATCCTTTTTTTATATCAGTCGATATCGATAATTATCACGATAAAAGTCAAATCTTTATTTCTTTCAAGTTTAAAGGCAGATTTTTGCTCCAAAGTAAAAGCGTTAACTGTGGTTTTAAACTACTCTTTATTGTCAGAACATATCATGACAAACACTTGCCAAACAGGTGATCATTTCACAAATCTGAGGTAGAACATTCAAACATTTGTCATTTTTCCTTAACAAAATAAATATATTTATTGGACAATTTCTTAGTTTCTGCATGTGCTAATTTTTTTTTTTTTTTTTTTTTGGTAAAATGTAACATTCTGACTGTTTGAGTTTTATTAAACTTAACTATTGGTTATCCAGTATCATGCATTTAGATCATGACAACCACAGATGAAACCAGGCATAGCCTGTAGCACCTCACTATCATGGCAAAGTGTAACTTTATGGTTTCTATGGTATTTGTATGAAAAAAGTAGCCTAAATACATTATTAAATACTGTAATTATATTCCATTAGTCCTTTAATACATTGTCTACATTAATAATATAATACAATTTAATATGTATATCCCAGATTTCATGGTGCAGTTGATATTACTAGGCTAACATTACGTTACAGTAAATCCATGGTAAATGATGGGAATTTGTAGACGGAAAAGCCTTCAGACTGTATCAAAGAGTATAGAAGTAACAAGAGGCGAAACTCAATAGAACGTTCCATTGCAACAAACTCACCCATGCGCAGAGCTGCAGCTCCGCCATCTTGGACTGAACGCAACACCGCTGTCATAGGATTGAACTATACCGGTTCAAATTCAAAAGCGGTTAAATGAACTAAAAAGTAGTTTCTAGTTTTTAATATCTCTAGAGCAGACATCCCATGTCTCCCGGAAGATCCGGGAGTCTCCCGCATATTTATAGCGGCTCCCTGATGCCCGCAAATTAGCTAAAATCACCCGGAATCTAGAGCGAGCGAGCAAGAGCGCGCAGCTCCAAACCTAGCAGTAACGTTAGAGCACACGGCAGAAAGGGTGAGGGAGCGAGATATCAACATATCAACCTAAAATGTGGAACACAACTTGTTCAGATTTTTTGCTTTCATTTTCTTGCAGTTCTAGAGTAAAATATATTTTGTAATATATATATATATATATATATATATATATATATATTATATAAAATATAAATAATTATATTTTAAAATTTGTACATTTTAATAAACTCAAACTTATATAACTTTTTTCTGTTTCACTTTCATAATTTATTTCACTTCAACAATAATCTGACAAATTAAAACAAGACCAACCATAGTATTAACGTTACAACCATACTAACGTTACAACCATTTAAGTTTGGATAGTGATTTTCATGTTTAAGCGAAAAAAAGGTGACAGTTAAAGGGTTAGTGATAACAATGAATTAATAAAGCGGTCATTTGCCAGGTTAGGTGTTCATATATCTCTGAAAGTATGCGATTTAAAAAGCCCATTTCGAGTCTTGACAATTTCGACCAAATACATAACGTTAGCAAACTGTTACTGCGGTTATGGGATAGCTTACATTAACGTTACAGCACCTGTTATCGTTGACGTTAGCTCACTTTAAAGTTAATAAAACCTTTTCTACTTTACCTCTCTGGATCTTTTGGGGAATCTATGAAATGCTAGTAGATTGGTTGTACACTGGTAGTTGTTGCAGTTGATGGCAGAACACTGTTTTCTTTGTTTGCAATTATTTTCAGACATAATGTTAATGCTGTACAGTAGTTGTGCTACCAGTAAAGCCGTTGGTTCAGTCCAAAATGGCGGCCGCGCTACCGAAGCGCCACCTAGTGGCTGTTGTCAAAACTGCAACGGAGTTTCGCCTCTTGTTACTTCTATACTCTTTGACTGTATCGCTGCACACAGTGTTTCTCCAGTTTGTCAGCGCTGTTTCATCTGCCTTTAAACTGGTTTAAATCACGGAGACATTTGTGTTCTTCGCTGAACTCAAGCGCTTCTCACTGGATTTCGTGACCGAGACCGATCAGTAAACGCATCTGCACTAGTGAGCTCGCGCTCGCGCTGCCGTTTGGACTTTGAGCCGAGCGGATAAACGGTCCATGTGGCGCGCGGTTCAAATGAGTTTCGTTCCGCTTTTGGCGCATAAACATTATCGAACATTTATCGACCTCTTGATATCGTTTTATCGAGAAAAATTATATCGCGATAATTATCGTTATCGTTTTATCGCCCAGCCCTAATTCAGGATTTACAATTATATATTCAGAGTTTTAACTATATATTCGGATTTACATGGAATTATTTCCTGTTTGGCCCCCCAATATATACATATACACACACACATACATATATATATATATATATATATATATATATATATATATATATATATATATATATATATATATATGTAACCAGAATGAGTATGCTATGCCTTTAAGTGGGCAGGTGAGGCGATAGGGCCGGTGAGAAATATTTTCTGAACCACAGTGTTACCAATCAGGTTATTCACTATATCTGTGAAGGATTGTATCTGTCATTTTAATAAAGTATCAACTTTTTGTACTCCGGCTTCTAGTTCATTTATTTGAACTGCCTGTGTTAAAATCATCATTGTTAGGGTCCCCCATCCCAGAAAGTGGGGGTGGCGTAGTCAATTTGGTCGACACAATCTAATAGCCACCAAGTCTAGGTCACATAAGCCCCTTTCACACAGCGCATTGAACCCGGGAAATTGCCGGCAATTTGCCGGAACGCCTTCTGTGTGAACGCAAACACGACCCGGGTTTAATGCCGGGATCGATGCCGGGTTGGGGACCTAGTAACATTGCCGTGTTCAGTCCCGGGACGCGCGCTGTGTGAACAAAAGCCGTAATAATGCCGTGTCGTAGTGATGACGCTGAAGCCGGGATCATTCGCCAGCTGTGAAACGGTACGAAATGCGCAATTTTATGATCGAATCAGAGAAATAAATGCACAAGCGTGGTTTCTCGAGAGAGAAATCGCAGCTCATAAGCAAACTGAAGACACTGCTGAGACATTACAAGTCACATCGATGTCACGTGTCTTTCCGGGACATACACGGGTTGTGTGTGAACGCGCTCTCTGATCCTGGAAAATCACTGGCAGTGTGAATGAACCAAAATCAAATGAACCCGGGTCAAATCCCGGGTCACTTTATCCGTGTATTTTCCGGAATCTCTGTGTGAAAGGGGCTATATATATACAAACATGATGAACACTGCCAGAGCCCTACAAAATGACATCCAGCAGGCCACTGGTGTGAATGTCTCTGACCAAACAATCAGAAACAGACTTCATGAGGGTGGTCTGAGGGCCCGACGTCCTCTAGTGGGCCCTGTGCTCACTGCCCAGCACCAGGGAGCTCGATTGGCATTTCCCATTGAACACCAGAATTGGCAGGTCCGCCACTGGTGCCCTGTGGTTTTCACAAATGAGAGCAGGTTCACCCTGAGCACGTGACAGACAGGAAAGGGTCTGGAGAAGCCGTGGAGAATGTTATGCTACCTGTAACATCGTTCAGCATGACCGGTTTGGTGGTGGGTCAGTGATGGTCTGGGGAGGCATATCCATGGAGGGACGCACAGACCTCTGCAGGCTAGACAATGGCACCCTGACTGCCATTAGGTATCGGGATGAAATCCTTGGATCCATTGTCAGACCCTATGCTGGTGCAGTGGATCCTGGGTTCCTCCTGGTGCACAACAATGCCTGGCCTCATGTGGCAAGAGCATGCAGGCAGTTCCTGGAGGATGAAGGAATGATACCATTAAGGGGCCACCACGCTCACCTGACCTACATCCAATAGAACACCTCTGGGACATTGTGTTTCGGTCCATCTGACATCACCTGGTTGCGCCTCAGACTGTCCAGGAGCTCAGTGATGCGCTGGTCCAGATCTGGGAGGAAATACCCCAGCACACCATCCGTCATCTCATTAGTTGTCAGGCATGCATACAAGCATGTGGGGGCCATACAAACTACTGAGTACCATTTTGAGTTGCTGCAATGAAATTTCAGCAAAATTGACAAGCCTGCTGCATAATTTTTTCACTTAAATTTCCGGGGTGTCTTTGAATTCAATCCTCTGTAGGTTGATCATTTTCATTTCCATCAAATGATGTGGCATCCTTTCGTTCATAACACATTTTTGTTCATAACACATTACCCAGTCCATATTAGTATAGATATCCAGCATGATATTTTTCCCCATTGAGATCTGATGTGTTTTCAAAGTGTTCCTTTATTTTTTTTGAGTAGTATATATATATATATATATATATATATATATATATACATATATACATACACACACATACACACACACATGCATACATATATATATATATATATATATACACACATACATATATACATACATACATATATACATACACACATATATACATACATACATATATACATATATATATATATATATATATATATATATATATACATATATACATACATACATATATACATACACACATATATACATACATACATATATACATATATATATATATATATATATATATATATATATATATATATATATATATATATATATACATACACACATATATATATATAGGGTGACCAGATTTCTCATTGAGGAATACGGGACAGATACAGAACCCACAGACCCACAACACTTACTGCACACATACCAGTATTTACACTTAATAATATTGTTAGCTATGTAAAAAAATAAATGTAGACTTACATGAAATTGCAGATCAGTGGGAACAAGATGGTGCAACAGCATCATCATGTACTGTTGCCGTTTTGTATTTTTCACTGGAACCAATTTTTGCCAGTGTGCGCTTGTCTTTCAAGAGTTTATCATAAAATGCGGAGCAGTCCAGTCCGAAATTAATTCGTACGAAAAGCATTGCCTTCATTGTTGTTACACTCAGTCGAGATTTTTCATCTGTCCATGATGCATTCATTAATGAGAACACGCGCTCCACAGGTGCAGATGTACCAGGCAGGCATAAAACAAACTCCACAGCCAAAGATAAGACTGCAAAGTTGAGTGACTTGCTCCCCATCTCACTAAATACGTCTGTCCATCTTTCAGACACAGCCACCTTGTTTTTGTTCCACTCAGTGATGTGACAAGTGACAATGTTTTTGGCACAGGCCCACTCATCAAAGAGCATGGTTTCGTCAACTGATGTGAGAGCAGGTATTCTTGAGTAGAATTTGCTGAGGCTGCTCTGAATGTCTCTCCATTCTGGAACACTTCTCAGTAGGACCCACTCTAGTTCTTTTGTATTCTCCAGTGAGCAGCTCCAATTATCAAGGTAATCCACTGATGCTGAGTAAAAGCTTCTCACTGCACAATAAAAATCATCAGCTTTTATGTCACCAGCTTCAACAAGCGTGTCTAACTGTGTTTTGATGTCAGAGGGAATAAATGATTCCTCCAGCCTGGCCTGCAAGACATTTCTCAGATCATATATGTGCAAAGCCACTTCTGTGGCAGATATATTGTCTTGCTCTACTGTCTCCAGTGCACGATGGAAAGCTGCAGTTTGCTTAAGTGCAAATCCAAGCCAAAGTTTTGTGCAAGGGTTGCTGAATGTGTCTCTTAGAAACTTTGGGCACTTTTCCTGAGAAAGAAAGTATGCACGTAGACCATCAAAAAGGTGCAGAATTCGTTCAAGAGATGGACCAAGAGAGAGGAAACGTGTGCTACCATGCTGCAGTAATTTCTGATAGTCCAGCTGTACAAAGTCACAAAACTCCTTGAGCTCCTTTACGCGCACTGTATAGATATGAAAGTATTTGTATACCTTCACAGCAAAACAGTCCAAGTCAATCGGTAAGCAATCCACTGCTGTTTGCAGGGTATTGTGGATGATGTGTGCACTACAGCCAATGCCCAGAATATCCCTTCCTAGCTGCATTTGCAGCTTTCTCCAGATGTTGCCTTTACCAGCTCTTTTAACACCGCCAAAGTTTGTGTTAGTGTTATCAGCACAAAGTGCAACTATTTTCTGAGCTAGGCCATGTTTTTCAATGACATGGGAAATGTAGGCAGTTTGCAAATCTGATGTCTCACCTGGCAGAGATGAAAATTCTATTATCTTGACCTTTACTCCCTCTAGTGGCTTGAAGTATCGCACAAGCACAGGGAACAATTTAATGTCTTTGTGGTTGGATGCATCCACAGTTAATGTGACAAATGAGCACTTGTCCAAATCATGCTGCACTTCTTCCTCTGACAAAGGACCAAGAACGTTGCATATTATAGCCTCAGATTTAGTGCGAGCTGAAGAAAATTTCGGATCATACAATTTCTTAATCAATTTTGCAGTGCAGTCAGCTGACCGAAAACTATGGCCATGAATAACAGAATGGTATGCAAAAAGTCCTTCACTTGCATGTACTTTATCAGATTCGCAACTTTGCTTCACAAAAAATTCGCTGACACTTGGAGTAGCACACTTACTTGTAGCAGCGTCCATGTGCTTTTTTGTGTGCATATGCTGCGTAATGTCGGCTCGGCCTCCGTGAGCAATGGAAAAGCGAGCCCCGCAAATGTCGCATCTTAATTTGCTCGCCTCTGATTGTGACTCTCTTTTGAGAAATTTAAACTCTTTCTGAAGATCATCGTTAAATGTACAGGAACGCTTCTTTGACATCTTTGCACTTGAATGAGTCAATTAAGCTTATCCGTGGTCTCGTCTCGTATACATTACACTTAACTGTGACGTCGGATTCCGCCTTCACTCAAGTTCAGATTGATTGAGGGAATTGTGATTGGATGGAATTGTCCTTCTGCCTTCTCTTATTGGATGGAATTTGTTTTCCCCTCTAAAATATGCTATGAGGTGATTTGCTAGTTTTATTAGGCTATTCCAAATACGCATGCTATCACTCAGAAGAAAAAAAATAAAAAAAAAAATATATATATATATATTAACAATGAAATACGGGACAAAACATGCTTTTTTCATAATAAGTCGGGACACTAAAATTAGAGTTGAAATACGGGACTGTCCCGGGAAAAACGGGACGTCTGGTCACCCTATATATATATATATTTGATGAAATCTGAGAGCTGGATCACTTCTCCATAGGCTGCTAGGTGACCGAAACTTGCTGGCCCAGAAAAGTTATTAAAGAGATCGTTAATATAGTCCAAGTGACTACAGTGGCTCAATCTTAAGTATATCACGCGACGAGAATACTTTTTGTGTGCAAAAACAAACAAAAATAACGACTTTATTCCACTATTCATTTCCTCCTCTCTGGGCTACTGGAGTTTACTTATGTAATTGTTGCATTAGGCTATGAAGTAATAAATGTTTATTGATAAGATCTAGCCTAGCTATTTCATGTCTTTTCATTTACAGTAGCATGAACCACGAGTAGTCGAGTAACGTTAACTCGAGTATTGTTTTGATAAGAAATCGACCAGTAGTAGTCGTGCAACCCCTATTAGAGGAGTGTTGTTGTTATTGTACAAATTGGGGTCTAACCTCCTGAGGAGAGGCCTTAAGGAATTGAATTTGTCAAATAAATGAATTACATTTTTCTTTGCGTTTGTGTGTGTGATATAGCCTATATGAGTTCGAGTCCGGTGTGCGACCCCTTTAATGCTGTAATTTTGCAGCAGGCATGGATGTTCAGGCTTATCATGAAATTTGTTCAGATGTCACGGCCTGTATCTTGCACTTTTAATTCCTTTCAAGACCTCTATATTTATAGTTCAAAAGTAACATTCAAAAACTACCATTCAAATTGCAATTTGTTGCATGAAATGTAAACACTTTGTTTTTAGCAGTTTTAGTGTTCATTTTTTAATGATTCCCAAACAAATGTACTGGTGCCTGTTACAATTTTTTTTTTTTTTTTATGTGCAATGTTAAGTCAGCACTTTTATATGCAGTTTTAGCACTGTTGTATTAGGGATTCACTCAATTCCACTCAACTCAGCACTTCTGTTTTTAACATTAATGGAGTTTTAAGGATTCACAAACAAATGTTCTGTGGCCCATTGCCACATAAGGGCAATGTTGATATGTTGGATATTTATGTGGCCAATTGTATAATGTAAGTTTTAACATTTCTACAGAAAGGGTGTTGTACCCACAAAGAAACTGACTGTTAATTAAACATGTTCGCTATTTAAAAAAAAAAAAAAAAAATTGATGCAGCTATTAAAGATAAGATTAAAACAAAGTCATTTCTGTGTGTATTTGAAAGACGTTTAACAACCTCTCATACTGTCAATTAAATACTGCTGTATATGTTTAACTAGTAGATTAAGCTGAATAATTTTGAACACTCAAAATAAATAAATAAATAAATAAATAATTTAAGTAGAAGTAACAATTAAATGGGGTGGAATTATAAAAAAATTTATACTAATGAAACTAAATAAAATTGATTAAGTTCAACTAAATGTGTTGAGTAGAAGTAACAATTAAATAGGGGTGGAATTACTAATTTTTTTTATACTAACGTAACTAAATAAAATTGATTAAGTTTAATTGATTTTACCTACATTTAAACAAATGCATTGAGTGCAACCAAAAAATTGATTGAATTCAACGAATCATTTTTTTCAGTGTATTTCATAGAGCTAATTTGCTACAACTGTAAACAGAAAGCAAACAAAACTAATAATAATAGTAATAAATAACACCAGGAGCTTTAAATAATAGAATCTATCATGTTTATAATACACTGTGTCAGTTTGTCAGCACAGATTATATATATAAAAAAAAACATACTGCAGAGTAGAGAAATGTTCCATTATGAATATATAGGGTTCTGTTTTGACTAACCTGCATAGATGTCACAGAACAGCATTTTGCCACATACACCTGTTTAGAGACGTTACTGAGAATTTCAAATATTCCAACTCAAGAGCGAGACTGAGTCTTTGTGTGTTTTTGTAAATTTGCATATTTGCTGCTTTATCTAGGAAGTGATACAACAGTCACCACTTCTGTCTTCTGGTTCCAATTCACTGTTCCCTCTCACAGTTTCACATCCCTTTACAACTGATTGTCTCAAAGGCATTTTGTTTAAGTGACCTGGCTGGCAAACATCCATTTTGTCATTCTTTTACATTTTCTGAATAAAATATGATAACCATATATACAGTGCCTTGCGAAAGTATTCATATCCCTTTATTTATTTTTTCACATTTTGTTATGTTGCAGACTAAACTGCTTTAAAGTGTCATAAAACCCTCCTGTTTTAGCCTGGTCATTCACACCTCAGCTTTGAAAAAGACTAAATAAATAAATAAAGCTGTGGAAAAGTAGGAGTGTAGAGGGTGAGACGAGGGGAGAATGAATATTAAAATATAAGCAGAGAAAAAAGAGAAAAAAAACAACAGAGTTGGGGGAATAAAGAATAAAGTTACTTTTACTTTTTTGTAGGGTGCAAAATTCTGGGCATTTTCAAGGCTGGAAACTTTCCATGGGAATTAATTTGAATAAACTGGGAATTATCCCAGCATAATCTTGGTAAAAACAACCAGATTTAATGCAATTTCAGTTGAATTTCTACCCTGCACATTCTTCAATCCCATGCACACAGCACACTACTTACTGCAGTGCTATTGATGCCACACTACCTACATGCACTGTGCATTCCTCCATAACATGAATAACATGCACATTCATGCAAAAACCGCAATATTTTGAAATGTTATTACAATTTAAAATATTGGTTTTCTATTTTAATATACTTTAAAATATAATTTATTTCTGTAATGCAAAACTGAATTTTCATCAGCCATTATACAGTCGTCAGTGTCGCAGGATCCTTCAGATATCATTCTAATATGTGGATTTATTATCAATGTTGGAAACAGTTGTGCTGCTTAATATATTATTTTATTAATAACCTGTGATACTTTTTTCAGGATTCTTTGATGGGTCACACTTTAGATTAGGGTCCAATTCTCACTATTTATTAACTATTAGCTATGATTTTTGCCTCAATAAATTCATAATTACTGCTTATTAATAGTTAGTAAGGCAGTTGTTAAGTTTAGGTATTATAGGGTAGGAATTGGGAAGGATTAAGGGATGTAGAACATAGTCATCCAGAATGAGGCATTAATATGTGCTTTATAAGTACTAATAAACAGCTAATATCCTAGTAATATACATGCTAATAAGCAACTAGTTAATAGTGAGAATTGGACCCTAAACTAAAGTGTTACCCTTTAATAAACAAAAAGTTAATAATTAACAATTTATTTAAAAATAAAAATCTTTTGTAACAATTTACACTAACATTCAATAGTTTTTTTTTAAAGAAATTAATACTTTTATTCAGCAAGGATGTGTTAGTGATAAAAAGTGATAGTAAAGACTTACATTGTTTTGTTTTTTTTAAATATTGACAAGAATTAGTTAGTTATGTTAATTAGTTATGCTGATGATACTCAGCTCTATATTTCTTCACGCCCTGACAAAACTTACCAATTCACAAAATTAACGGAATGCATAGCTGATATAAAAAACTGGATGACTAGTAATTTCCTACTACTTAATTCTGAAAAAAAAAACAGAGATTCTAATTATTGGACAAAAAACTTCCTCACGTAATAACCTAGAATACTGTCTAACACTTGATGGCTGCTCTGTCAAGTCTTCGACGTCAGTTAGGAACCTGGGTGTGCTCTTTGATACCAATCTTTCATTTGAAAGTCACGTGTCTATTATCTGTAAAACCGCATTTTTCCATCTAAAATACGTCATATGCTCTCATTGACAAATGCGGAACAATTAGTTCATGCGTTCATGACATCAAGGCTAGATTATTGTAATGCTATTATGAGTGGCACTAAATGGTTTAGCTCCGCAGTAGTTGAGCGAGCTCTTAACGCATTATAGTCCTTCACGTCTATTGCGATCTCAAAATTCCGGCCAGTTGATAATACCTAGAATATCAAAATTGACAGCCGGCGGTAGATCCTTTTACTATTTAGCACCAAAACTTTGGAACAGTCTTCCTAACATTGTCCGGGAAGCAGACACACTCTGTCAGTTCAAAGCTAGACTAAAAACACATCTCTTTAACCTAGCATATACACATAACACATTATAGACTTCTATAATTCAATGTTAGGCTGCATAGGTCAGCTGGAACCGGGAACACTTCCCATAAATCCTGATGTACTCGTTACATCATAAGAAGAATGGCGTCTACGCTAATATTAGTCTCTCTGTTTATCCGAGGTTTACCGCAGTCAGCCGTATCCAGATCCGATGAAGGACCTGTACCTGGACATGATGACAACGCAGTCCTGAAGTCTCATCCAGTCTCTCCCTGTTTCCTGAAGTTAGCTGGACCCCGGCCGTATCCAGATCAGATGGTGGACCTGCACCTGGACCCATCCATGATGCATCCCTGAAGTGCCAGCCTCTTCAGCCCTGACTTCTGACCTGTAATGCTGCCTGGATCATAATTATACACTGTTCGCTCGTTGGCCAGAGGAGAACTAGCCCCAGACTGAGCTTGGGTTCTCCCAAGGTTTTTTTCTCCATTCTGTCACCTGATGGAGATTTGGTTCCTTGCCACTGTTGCCTTGGTTTTTGGCTTGCTTAGTTGGGGACATTTAATATTCAACAATATTATTGATCTGCCCAGGGTTCGTACAGATTCTGTAAAATGAAATTCCAGGACTTTCAAGGACTTTTCAAGCACTACTTTTTTGGATTTCAAGGACTTCAATCAGCACTTATCAAACAATATCTTTATTTTATTTTTTTACTCAAATTACATATGATATCTAATGTTTCACGTCATAGAGATCAATCCATTGACCAGCGCTGTCAGGCATGGGAAAATCACCTTAACCATTGAAAGGATATTGAAATAGATTTTTTTCCTATGAAAATATGATTGACCTGAAGAATGAAAGTTGTATTATATACGTATCATATACTTAATATCATGCTCATAGCCATGCGAAATAGCTCTATATCTCAGACGGGCTGCAGCGTTAATTTAGCGTGAAACGATTGTATTTTTTCAACAACAAATTTTTTTTAATTAGGGATGCACCGATACCACTTTTTGCAGAACGAGTCCGATACCCATACTTTCATTTTTGGTACTCGCCAATACCAAGTACCGATACCGATACCTGAATTGTCATTGCATTTGTAATTTTCAAATGTAGTAGATGAGCCAAAAGAATATAAATCATATTAGTTGGCTTAATTTGTTCATCAAATATATATTTATTTCAGTTATTTTCATGCTTAATTAAGCCTGCTAAAATGCATTGTATGAGCTTCTGTTACTGTTACTGTCACTGTTCATTCTATTGCTCTATCATATTTTATCTTTTATTTAATAGCACAGCACATATTTAGAGCTGATTCAGCAGGGCTCAGTGCTGAGGATTGGGTCAGTGGTACAAATGTTTAGATACCAGTGAAATATCAATTATTTAATCCAATTTTTATACAACAAAAACTACCAGCCTAATTAATATGAACTTAAAACATTATTAAAGACAAGCAGTCAGTAACAAAATAAGAACAAATAATCGAATTACAAATAGGACAAATAAATACAATAGAACAAAGAAAGGCTACAAATGAAATAAACAGTGTTTTTAGAGTTTTTCGGGTAGATCAAACAGGTACAGAAATTTGAATAAAGTCATCAAATGTGAAAAAAATGCATGCTCATTACTGTATAAATTAAATATAGATGGATATTTTTGTTTTTAATTATATTTTTATTTTAAGTTGAAAAGGGTAGCCTATTTAGTCAAGAGCAGTGAGTAATTTATTTGTCCTTTGTTTGATTAACATTAAAACACAGCAGCAGGTTTATTAGACTGCTGCTCTTTTAAGACCAAACGCATGGACCCCAATTGAACATGGCGACGTTCACTTGAGATATAACCGACTTTGTTTTCTGGCATACTCATCACGACGGGCGTTTTTACATAAACTTGTGTGAATTCGTCCGTTCAAGCGCAAGACGTGAAAGACAATTCAATTCAATATTCGCGCGCTGTCTATCAAGACGTTGGTTTGAGGGGCACGCGCTTCGGATGTTTGCGTTCATTGAACTTCTTGACCGGCAAACATCCTGTAATAATGTAGGTGTGATGCCCAGTAAATTGTGATCACATTTGTGGTAATCTTTGTAATTTTATAAAGAAATGTTTTTGAACTTTGTTCAGGGGTAATTAACCTGTTTCTACCCTTTATTTGCACTAATATATTTTATATAGAAATCAGGAGTAATTGTGGAGTTTGTCAGCAGGGGGCAGTGTGGCGCTTATTGTGCTTCCGCGGCGTTACGTCAGTTTGTCACCGCTTTGCGGTCTTTCTCTTTCTCTCTGCTGAGCGAGATGAGAAACGGACGCAGACTTTGCCCTGTGTCATTTATTTCTCCTGTTTCAGAGCGAGAGCATATAAGCCGTTTACATGATACCAGCCGGTACCTGTAACAGTTTATTGGGGGCTCGTCCGGGATCACTCCCACCTTGTAGCCGGAAGCTGATCCAGTGATACTGCAACCTCGGACCAAAAGTGACCTGATGCAACCAGCGAGCTGCAGCCAGTGAAAGAAATCAACAAATAACACCGATCCTGTCTACTAATGAAGAGGTTACCGGTAATGAAAAACGAATGATGACTGTGCAGTGCTGAAATCACCACTCGTCAAGAACAGCGTGTGAATTGTAATCCTGGACTTTGGTGACCAAGTGCGTGGAATTGGGAAGCAGTTATGGTGGATAGTGAGAGGAAAAGGTTGGTGTGGGACATCAAAAAGACCCTGCTCACTCTTTCCGTAGATGAACTGTTCCAGATTGCCAAGTCAGTGGGTGCAGTGCCAGGAACGGATGAGTCTCGCGTCAATCCTACAGATGAGGAGGGTTGTTTTGAGTACATTTGCAGTTTCATGTCCAGTGGGCCTTTACTAGAGTTAGAGGATTCTGGGATGGCACATCTATTAAACCTAAGGGAGGTAATCGACAGGTTAGTCAATTGAGGTTAGTCAGGGTCGTACTTCACAAGTTGCAGTAGCAATTGATGTATCGGGCAGTGGGGATGATGTAAGTCATGTTAATGATAATGTTAACCCAACTGATGAAAGTGATGCTACTGATTTTGGGATTGCTAGTGCAACCCACATGACACACTCTACGGCTAGTGACACACATGATACAGAGCTGCAGAAAATGCTTACTAGTTATGAGGAGCTGAGTAAGAAAATTATGCAGTACAAACACACACCCACTCCACAGTCTGTACCTCAGTCATCTGTAAAGATAGGACTCACCACACAGAGTAGTAATGTAGCAGGTACCAGAGGTTCAAGTGAACACTCAACACCATTAACACATGACAAGTTGCTCTCCTTAAGAGAGTTGTCTTACCTTCATCGCAGGGAACTGAAGATCCAGGGGGGTCAGATTGGGGACCAGGGGTCAGATCTCAGCTATAACAGTGTCTGTCGGCAGATGGAAGACGGTTTAAAGGAACAGTTCAGTGATGCAGAGGTTGTAAGAGCCGTCCTCAAAGTCATCAAGCCAGGAACTTTTAAAGACATGTTGATGAATAAGGATGATCTGACTGTAGAAGAGCTAAAAGCCTTCCTTCACTCCCACCTGGGTGAGCAAAGTAACACCGAGCTGTTCCAGGAGCTCATGTGCACCAAACAAAAAGAGAATGAGACACCCCAACAGTTCCTGTACAGAGCCATAGGACTTAGGCAGAAGATCATGCTGTCCTCCAAACATGCTGACACAGATGTCAAGTACAGTGCAAGCACAGTGCAGGATGTGTTTCTCCACACCGTGTATCAGGGCCTAGGTCATAAACATGATGATGTCCGCAGAGAGCTGAAGCCATTGCTTGTGGACACTAGAGTATCGGATGAGGCAATCTTAAAACAGATGAAGAAAGTGATGTGTGATGAAAGTGAAAGGCAGCGAAGGCTGGGTCCCGCCACCCGCCAAAAACTAACAAATGTGCACAGTGCTCAGTCTGAAGTCAACGCTGCACAGTGTCCTAGTGTAAAGGAGAAGGTGCCAAAAACAGATGTGATCCAGCAGTTAACGGAAAAACTTGAACAGCTTACAAGTACGGTTGAGTTCATGAGACAATCAATGCAGACACAGGTGGCAGGACAGTTCAACCACAATGGGAAAGGCAGAGGAGACCACATGAGAGAGAAACCATATGGCTGTGACAAGTGTGTGGAGCAAAATCGTCCCGACTGCCCTCACTGTTTCCTCTGTGGTGAAGAAGGCCACCGGGCAGTGGGCTGTTTAAAAAGACCACCACGTCAGGGAAACTGGAGCCGGTCCCTGCCGAGGGACAAACAGTGACCAGGTCTCAGCAACCGTCCCAACCTGACACTTGTCATACTGATCCACCAAAAGACTCAAACACTCAAACAAAAGACAAAATAACAGAAAAGAGACAGAAACAACCAAACAAGACAACCAATCCATTCACTCATGACTTACCTCACAGCAAAAGGGAATGCCTAGCCAAACTCATTGGAAGGAGAGCTCTCACCCATTGTAACCTAAATGGATAAGCAGTCAGTGATCTGCTAGACACTGGGGCTCAAGTCAATATGATTGATAGAGACTGGAAGAGTAAATATCTACCTGACACTCCTGTTAGACCACTCAGTGACGAAGACGAGTTGCGGGTGTATGCAGTGAACGGTGAAGTCCTCCCGTTTGATGGCTGGGTTGCTCTTACAGTCAATTTGATGGGGAATGAAGACCCTAATCTGTCAATCACTGTGCCTTTTCTTGTCAGCAGTCTCGCTCTGGAGAGACCACTGCTAGGTTTCAACGTGCTGGAAGAGATGATACAAGAACAACCGGAAAAGCTGATTTCAACCCTCGTCATCCTACTCTGTAATGCCTTGTGTATACCAGCAGAGAAGGCAGAGCTAATGGTAAGCTTCATCCAAGCCAGCAAACCCTCTGTGCAGTGCGGGCGCCTACGGACAGGCAGACAGGACATTATCTCAGCAGGTCAGGTAGCCTGGGTCAAGTGCCAACTTCCTCCTCACATGAGTACATCTGACACAGTCTTCGTATTTGAGCCTGATGACAACAATGTGCAAGTGACAGAACTGGACATGGGTGAAGGTCTGTTGGAGGTACAAAATCCAAGAAAACCCTATGTAGCTGTACCCGTGGGTAACAACACTAAACATACAGTAACTCTGCCGAGAAAAACAGCACTTGGTAGCATCCACTGCGTTGAAAAAGTGACCGCCATAGACTCACCTGAAACACCCAAGCCCACAGTGACTGTCAACAGTGCTGTATCAACACCTGTGGATGCCCGTCCATCGTCATGGCAACCTTCCATCGACCTCAGTGAGACCTTGACGAGACACAAAGGGAAAAAGTCAACAAAATGCTGTGTGAAGAAGCCGGAGCTTTCGCACGTGACAGCAACGATATTGGATGTTTACCAAGCCTACAAATGTCGATCACCCTCACAGATGAAATCCCTATACAGAGAGCATACTCAGCAGTCCCGAAGCCACTATTTAAAGAGGTAAAGGAATACGTGCAGGAGTTGCTGATGAAAGGATGGATAGTCAAGTCCAAGTCCCCATATGCTGCCCCAGTTGTCTGTGTTAGGAAGAAAGATGGCAGCCTGCGGCTTTGTATTGATTATCGCCTCCTGAACAAAAAGACTGTACCTGATCGACATCCGGTGCCCAGAATACAAGACCTGACAGATACACTGGGGGGCTATAACTGGTTTAGCATCCTCGACCAGGGAAAAGCTTACCATCAGGGTTTCATCGCTGAGGGTTCACGTCACTTGACTGCCTTCATCACCCCGTGGGGCCTCTACGAATGGGTCCGTATCCCATTCGGACTCTCAAACGCCCCAGCAGCATTCCAATGGAGCATGGAGGAGGTGCTAGGCACACTCAGGGATGAATGCTGCATCCCATATCTGGATGATGTGCTCTGTTATGCCAGAACATTCGATGAGCATGTGGAGGCTCTCCGTAAAGTACTCCAGACTCTTCAACAACACGGAGTAAAACTGAGGCCTGAAAAATGTGAACTGTTCAGACAAGAAGTCAGGTACGTCGGGTGCCTTGTGTCAGCTGATGGTGTCAAGATAGACCCAAGGGACTTTGAAGCAGTCAAAACCTTGACAAGCAAGACACCACAGACAGTTGGTGAGGTAAGGAAACTGACGGGTTTCTTAGGATATTATCGCTCATACATCCAGGATTTTTCCAGGATCGCAAAGCCAATCTATGAATTGCTCCAAATCAAGCCAGGGAAAGCCCAGATTCCAAAATGTGGGAAAACCACCAAACGCCCACAGCTGCCTTCCCGAGAGCCTGTTGACTGGACTCCTCAACATCAGGAAGCCTTAGAGCAACTGGTAGATCTCCTTATAACTCCACCTGTTTTAGCCTATCCTGACTTCAACCTACCTTTCACGCTGCATACAGACGACTCAGACCAGGGCCTGGGGGCTGTCCTCTATCAACGCCAGAATGGAAAGCTGAGAGTCATTGGCTATGGCTCGAGGACTTTGACACCGGCTGAACGTAACTATCACCTGCACAGTGGAAAACTGGAGTTCCTCGCACTGAAATGGGCTGTGTGTGAAAAGTTCCGGGACTACCTGTACTACGCTCCCCATTTCACTGTGTACACAGACAACAACCCCCTGACCTATATCATGAGTACAGCAAAACTCAACGCTGTTGGTCATCGGTGGGTGGGAGAACTATCAGACTTCCGGTTCGACATAAGGTATAGGCCTGGAAAATCAAATGGAGATGCATATGAGGTGGTTTGTACAGAGGAGCTCTCGAACGAGGCAGTACGTGCTACATGGGATGGGAGTCAGGCAGCAGAACGGAAGGGTGTGGCCTGGGTTGCAGCACTTAACATGCGTTCCCCGGATCCTCCGCAACCTCATTGTCACCTGCCAACTATCAGCCATGATGATCTTGTTAAAGCTCAAAGAGAGGATCAAGCAATAGGCAAGATTATTAAATTAAAGGAGTCAAACACAAAACTGACGGATGACATACGCCAAACTGTAAAGTGGAGCCACCCGAAAGCTGTTGCATGAGTGGAGTAAGTTGCACCTTGAAGATGGTCTCCTGTACAGAAGGACGACCCAGCACAAGCAGTTAGTCCTCCTTCTGAAACACAGGTCAATAGCTCTGAAGTACCTACACAATGAGATGGGTCATGTAGGCACAGAAAGAGTACTCCATCTTGCTCGGGAAAGGTTTTACTGGCCCTTTATGGCGAAAGAAATTGAAGACCATGTCACCCGAAGATGTCCCTGTATCAGATCTAAGAAACCCACAACACACACTCGAGCTCCTATGGGCAGTATCACATCTAATTTCCCTTTAAAGCTTGTGTGTATTGATTACTTGCATCTGGAAACCAGTTGTGGAGGATATGAATATATCCTAGTAGTAATTGACCACTTCACTAGATTTGCTCAGGCATACCCCACGAAGAACAAGAGCGGGAAAACAGCTGCTGAGCGCATCTTCAATGATTTCATAACCCGGTTGGGATATCCCTCCAAACTACATCATGACCAGGGTCGTGAATTTGAGAACAAACTGTTCCAATCATTGCAGCATTTATCAGGGGTTGGCCACTCGCGGACATCGCCCTACCACCCACAAGGCAACCCAGCTGAGCGGTTGAAACGCACCATCCTCCAGATGTTAAGAACATTGACCGATAGTGAGAAACTATGGTGGAAGGACCACCTCCCACGTTATACACGCATATAATTGCACCAGACATGAATCCACCGGCTACTCACCGTTTTTCCTCCTCTACGGCCGTCACCCACATCTCCCAGTCGACTTGCTGTTTGGACTGGTTGGAGAAAGGGAACCATACTCACCAAGAGGATTTGCAGAGAAATGGGCTGAAAAGATGACAGAAGCCTACCGCATTGCTAGCGAGAATAGTAGAAAGTCCAGTGCAAGGGGAAAAGTGACGTATGACAAGAAGACAAGAGGGGTGGGACTGCAACCAGGGGACAGAGTTCTGGTCCGTAACCTTAGTGAACGTGGAGGACCAGGGAAACTAAGGGCGTACTGGGAGAAGACTATATACATAGTCGAACGTCAACGTTGTCTGCCCTGAAACTGGAAACAAACAGAAAAGCAGGACACTGCACCGTAATCTCCTGTTGCTGGTGAACGACTTACCGGTTGATGATACTCCATCTGACACCAGACCGATCCCTGAGAAGAAAACACATAACAGACAAAACCAAGACAGAATGACAGACACTCAAATACAAGCAGACACAAGTGAGGATAGTGAAAATTATTCAGATGATGATTCTGGCTCGGGATACTGGTTAAGGAGACCAATCGTAAGGACAGAGGAAAGACCTGCTAACTACCAGGAGCAACGCACCAGGTATCCAGAGATTCGGGGGTCAGGACCGACATCTGTAAGAAGAGAAAGTCATACTGTACCTGAACACTTACAAAATCCTACTGAGACAAGACACAACGGTGATGAAAACCTACCTTTATGCACTGAACCTGTGGAGGAAGAAGAAAACAATGGACACCAAGACTCTGACTCAGAAGTTCGACCGTTGACCCCTCCTGTAGAAAACACTCAGTCAGACGTTAGAAGGTCCGCTCATGAGAGAAGGCCACGCCGTTTCCTCACTTATGAGTCATTAGGTGAAGCATCAGTTCAGGCACACCCCACAGTTAATTCAATGACTGGTTACACAGCACCTTATGTACCTGTCATAGAAGCATCTCTTCACACTACACCTGCGCACTCAATCTTTCCATACATACCGCCTTATTGTATGCCATATCCGTATCCACTCCATTACCCTCAGACACCATACTTACCATATCCTTACCAAGCTCCAGCCACATACATTCCACCTACTTTGCTTGTTCATTGAATAGAGATTTGAGAATCAAAGTTAAGAGTTAAAAGGGTTAAACAGTTTTGAGATAAAGGTTTTTGGAAATGTCAGAAGCCATTTTTTTTTTGTCAGGGAGCGTGTGATGCCCAGTAAATTGTGATCACATTTGTGGTAAACTTTGTAATTTTATAAAGAAATGTTTTTGAACTTTGTTCAGGGGTAATTAACCTGTTTCTACCATTTATTTGCACTAATATATTTTATATAGAAATCAGGAGTAATTGAATTATTTTTTTTTTTAGATATATTAAAAAAGGTTTAGATGTCTGAGTGAAAATGTAATTATCATTAAAATTATTACTGTAATTGCCCTATAGTAAGCTTTATAGCCATTTCTGTCAAGATCATATTTTTAAAACACAGCTGAGCTGTGACGTCAGAAGAGGGAGACGTGCAAAAAAAGTTCTATTCAAGTATGGAGAGTTTTGAGTCTGAGGAGATCCAAAATCCCGCTCAAACCTACGATGGCCCACAGCCATACAATTTTGAGTCTCCCAGGAGTGAGACAGATGAGGAGCCAAACAGAAATTTAAATAATTCCTATCGAAGAAACATAAATATCTGGTGTGAAGAGAACCAGTGGAGAGTTAGTCAGGTGTCTTGGTAAGTATAGGCATAACTTAGAGGTGGAACGGTACATGTATTCGTATTGAACCAAAACGGTACGGGCGTTACGGTTCGGTGCATGAATATACACGGAGAAAACACTGTATAAAAATAAATAAAACTCGCTGCAAATTAATTAATGCAGAACTACTGTTAGATACGCGGGTTATTTAGGGACACCTAATCTGTAGCTCCGCCTTAGCTCTGAAGCTCCGTGGCTATAATGAACAGGCTGCGATGTCAAGATTGCAATGCTGGAATAGAGAAAGAGAGAAAGAGAAAGAGAGAGAGAGAGAGAGAGAGAGAGAGAGAGAGAGAGAGAGAGAGAGAGAGAGAGAGGGGCGCGGGCGCGATCGAACAGTGGAAACATAAAAACATACTCGGGCTGTTTACACCTGGCCACTTCATGCGTTTTCTCAGATGGGATAGCTATCCGATCGTGAAAAGACCAGGTGTAAATGCCCTCCGAAATGCATTCAAGACGGATTTGAATCCGATCGCTCAAGCCACTTCAGGAGGAGATCTGAGACGCATTCCAGACGAAACTGGACAAGAGTAGATGCATCTGGTTGTTGAAACCACATATGTAAATTGTACTCCTCCCAAAAATGCTTAAAAAAATAAACGTGTGAGAGCGTGTGATAGGCTATATGTAATGTTATAGCCAGATATGACGACGCTACTGGAACACGCATCACCGCAGATAAGAAGCTGAGCATCTATTCATTAAGACAACGTGCAAACTAAAGCAAATCAAAGTGAAAGTAAGTCACAGACGCTTAACACACAATCATCATCATTAAAAGTAAAGAAATGAAATGATCTTACCAGGGCTGTTGCCGCTGTCTCTTATTGCGGTCTTTGATTTTGAAATATTAGCTGATGATCAATAAAATGCAGCTCATATCTGTTGCTTTCGGTGATGTGCACTCCATTAAATCTGCATATAGCGTGGGAATTGAAGATCGGATTTAAATCCGTTTCGCAAAAAAACAAACATTTCTGTGACCAGGTGTAAATGGAATCGTTTTGATAAATCAGATAGTTATCCGATCTGAAAAAACGCATGAAGTGGCCAGGCCAGGTGTAAACAGTTCATACAGGACATAATTCAAACTGCAAAGCAGGAGACACACAGACACTCCCAGTCCCAGGCACACACACAGGTACGCGTTCAGACCGGGAAAACAGAGGAAACACTGGGGACAGTCATATAGACATCTGACCGATCTGACAGATAACAGCTGTGGTAGCCTACAACTCAGCTCCTACATTTTTCTCAGCGACCTGGGGAGACGTCTCCCTCTTATGACGTCAAGCGATTCGTTTGGGGGGAGGAGCAGTTTTAAGTGAGTACTGAAAATAACGAACTTTTTCATCTTATATTCTGCCTTTAGGTATTGAAAAACATACAAAACAATACATCAACTTGTAAAACGTGTATTTCCCCTAACTATTTTGTGTTAATCTAAAAAAAAAAAATTACCTGACATACACACTTAAAAGCCACCAGACTACTTTGACAAAAACAGTAATTTTTCATCTTTGTTATTGTGACTTTTGCATTTTAAACGGTTAGGAACTAATAAAACTAACCGACCAAAGCAGTGGTAGACCAGCAACTCTCGTCTTCTGTGAGGTAAAAGTTTTTGTCAATGGAACCTAGTGGCTTTAAAGGGATAGTTCACTTCAAAATGAAAATTCTGTCATCATATACTCACCCTCAAGTTGTTTCAAACCTGTATGAATTTCTCCTGAACACAAAGGAAGATATTTTGAAGAATGTCAGTAACCAAACAGTTAACTGGAGCCATTGACTTCCATAGTATTTTTTTTCCTACTATGCTCAGCTCAGGAGCTGGACCTTCATATTGTTTTTTCTTTTTATTGTTTGCTTATTTGCTGTTGAACATCTATTTTCTTTATCATTTAACCCCTAGACGTAAAATAAATATTTTGTTGAATATAATTTTGGACTCTGATCCCTTTATTTTGTTACTTCCTTGAGCCGGAATGTAACAATAGCATACAATTAAACTGATATTAATTGATCTAAAATACTTTAAGCAGCTGCCTCCATCCACAACAGTACAGCTTCTGTGTCAGTAACTCAATAAAACCCCACTTCAAATATCTGAACTATCCCTTTAATACATAGATACAGAAAGACAAAAATGATGTGGCAGAAGCACCATGTATGGCACATACCTCAACTGCTGGACCCAGTTTGCAGGTACATGATAAGCTGTTTTTTGTCGCGTTCATTTCATCAGGTGGAAAGCACTAATTGCTAATGGGGGTGTTCCCTTTCGTAGTCACTCCGAGTTACGTCGGATGACGACGAATGGGGTTTCGCTTAGAAAGCCTATCACCTTCGAGTATATAAAACGAGCCAATGGCAATGAAATGCCATGGGTCTGCGGAATTTGCATAGCGTAACTCTGCCCCACCCTGGGGGTATATAAGGAAGTGCGCTGGCAACATGCAGATATGTTTTCGCTTCGGAGCCAAGTTGATGTACTTCACTCCACAGCCAATCCTGAGATTCATCACTCCTTCTCTTCGAGACGAGCCTCTCCCCAAGTGTTGGTGTGACAGCGAGTTCCAGCGAGTGCACATTCCCTGCTTATCTGTGCAGTGATTTGCCAGTGTTTGTGTGTTCTCTCCCTGGTCGCTTCAACATTTGAGGAGAAATCTCCTTTCTAAAAGAGCTTGCACGCGGCACGTCTTTTTAAAGATGCCTCGCCCGTGCACTTCTGGTTGCGGTCTATTCATTTCTGACTCTGATGGGCACAATCGCTGTCTTGTGTGTCTGGGTATTGAGCACGCTAAGGCAGCGTTTGTGGATGAGTCATGTTCCCATTGCGGGAACATACCCATCGCACGGTTGCGGTCGAGACTCAATGACCTTCATGGTAGAGTCCCCTCATCCGCACCCCGATCTACGAGCTCCACAAGAGCTGGTACTTCGGCTGGCGGCCAGGGTGACCTGAGGGTTACGGTGTGGAACAAAGCGCCGACTATTCCACGCTCCACACCTCCGTCTAGCACTGTGCAACCCGTGAGTGTTCCGAATGAGCCCGCTGTACAGTCCTCTGACGCGGGTCTCATTCGGTGCTCCAGAGGAAGATGTGATGTCGATCGCTGCATCACAAGGTGGGCAGGAGTCCTTGGGAAGTGACGATTCAGCTGTGCTGCCACCTTCGGGTGTTCCAGCATTGCCCGAGTCTGATCCCGAGATGACGACCATGCTTTCCCGGGCAGCCGCGGCCATCGGTCTTGAGTGGTCCCCGCCACCTGGTCCGGTGCGCTCGCGGCTGGACGATTGGTTTTTGGGCGCGGCCGCTGATCCTCGTCAGCGTCCAACCCCAATGCCTTTCTTCCCGGATGTGCATGAGGAGGTCACGAGGTCCTGGAAGGCACCCTTGTCTTCCCGTGATCGCTCGGCGACCTCCTCCGCCTTGCCTCCTCTCGGTCAGGCGGCTGCCAAAGGGTACACTGGGGTTCCCCAGGTTGAACGCTCTGTGGCCATGCAATTGTGTCCCCAGGGTGCTTCTTCCCGTGGCGACCCTAAGCACCCCTCCAAAGTCTGTAGGTTCTCCTCCACCCTTGTGGTGAAGGCCTATAGAGCTGCGGGGCTGGCGGCCTCCTCACTGCATGCCATGGCAACACTCCAGGTCTACCAGGCCCAGATGTTGCGTGACATGCACGAGGAGAGGACTGACCCAGGGCTCTTTGACGAGCTGCGCGCCGCCACCGACCTTGCTCTCCGAGCAACGAAGGTGACCGCACGCTCCCTGGGTCAGGTGATGTCCACTTGTGTGGTCCAGGAGAGACATCTGTGGCATAACCTGGCCGATATGCGGGAGGCCAAGCGAACCCGTTTCCTCGACACCCCCATATCCCAGGCTGGCCTCTTCGGCGGGGCGGTCGAGGAATTTGCCCAGCAGTTCTCGACCGCCCAGAAGCAGACTGAGGCTCTCAAGCATGTCCTGCCCCGACGGCCCGCTGCTGCCTCCACCCAGCCGTGGGCACAGGTGCCTCAGTTTGCTCGCCGCCGAGGGCGCCCTCCTGCGGCTCCCGCCCCTCCCGCATGGCCCCAGCAGCAGCCTCCATCTGGGTTGCGTCGTGGAGGAAGCCGCAGGAAGGCGCCACAGCCCTCTCCCGCCCAGTGCCCCGCTAAACGCCATGCAAAGCGGCGCTCCTGAGACGGGCTGCTCAGAGATGGCACTGAGTTCTTTTCAGGAGACGGTAGCAGGGCCGCTCCTTCCCCCGGTGGAGGGCCGGGGGAGAATCCTTGGTTTTCCCACTCCCGCTGCTCGTCCCTCGACGGGCAGCACCCTATTGTGGTTAAAGAAAGAATTCACTCTCCCATCTCTGAGCACACAGAGCTCTCGGATGACAGTGCGCGCCGCTCACAAGCCTCGCGTCTCTCATCCCCCTCTGTCGCCAGCCCCCTGCCAGAGCACGCCCCGGTGGGACGCTGGTCCTACCCTGGCCTCCTCTGGCAGGACGTGGTTAATGACCGTGCCCCCGCACCGGGCCGCTATGCCACCCACGCCTGGGCCAGTCATTCTGCTTCGCTGCACCACCGAGGGTACGTCTGTGGTCCGCATGACCCCGCTGGTACAGTTCCTGGAAGCCTGGTTAGAGCTTCCCAGGCTGTCCCGCTGGGTCGCGAGGACGATCAGGCTCGGCTACGCGATTCAGTTCGCGCGGTCTCCTCCCCACTTCAGGGGAGTCCGCTTCACTATGGTCGGTAGCAATGCCCCTGTCATGAGAGCGGAGGTCGCTACCTTACTGGCGAAGGGTGTAATCAAGACTGTCCCTCCAGCCGAAATGAAGTCCGGCTTCTACAGCCCCTACTTCATTGTACCGAAGAAATCCGGTGGATTACGACCGATCCTGGATTTGCGCGTCTTGAACCGCTCCCTTCACAGGATGCCGTTCAAGATGCTCATGGCCAAACGCATTTTCGAATGCATAAGGCCGCAGGATTGGTTTGCAGCGATCGACCTGAAGGGCGCCTACTTCCATGTCTCCATTCTTCCTCGACACAGACCGTTCCTACGGTTTGCTTTCGAGGGGCAGGCATACCAGTACACAGTTCTCCCTTTCGGGCTAGCCCTGTCTCCTCGCGTCTTCACGAAGGTCGTCGAGGCAGCCCTTGTTCCTCTTCGGGAACACGGGGTTCGCATCCTGAACCATCTCGACGACTGGCTGATCCTAGCTCACTCTCGAGACCAGGTTTGCGAACACAGGGACCTAGTGCTCCGGCACCTAGCTCGTCTGGGCCTTTGGGTCAACTGGGAGAAGAGCAAACTCTGCCCCGTACAGAGGATCTCTTTTCTCGGTATGGAAATCGACTCGGTCGCCATGTGCGCACAGCCTACGAGCGAGCGCGCACAGTCACTGCTGACTTGCCTTCGTCAGTTCGAGGGCAGGAGTGCGGTTCAACTGAAACTATTTCAGAGGCTCCTGAGGCTCCTGGATTGCTTCATATGAGACCGCTTCAGCTTTGGCTTCGCGATTGAGTCCCGAGGTGGGCATGGCATCACGGCACGCTCCGAGTTCCAGTGACTCCGACCTGCTGTCAGACCTTCACCCGGTGGTCGAACCTCAGTTTTCTTTGGGCCAGAGTGCCCTTGGAACGAGTTTCCAGGCATGTTGTGGTCTCAACAGATGCCTCCACCACGGGTTGGGGCGCCATGTGCCTGGACAGGACCCCAGCGCCTTTGGCATGTCAATTGCCTCGAGTTGTTGGCTGTGCGTCTTGCCCTGCACCGCTTCCGTGCGTTGCTCAGGGGTCAACACGTACTAGTCCGATCAGACAATACCGCGACTGTAGCGTACATCAACCGCCAAGGTGGTCTGCACTCCCGCCGTATGTCACAACTCGCCCGCCACCTCCTCATATGGAGTCAGAAGCATCTGAGGTCGCTTCGAGCCATTTATATCCCGGGAGACCTGAACCAGGTGGCCGACGAGCTGTCTCGGCTTCGGCCTCTCGCTGGAGAATGGAGACTCCATCCCCAGACGGTTCAGCTGATTGGGGATCAGTTCGGGGATGCACAGGTAGACCTGTTTGCCTCCCACGACTCGTCCCACTGCGACCTGTTTTATTCCCTGACCGAGGGCACGCTCGGCACGGATGCACTGGCGCACTCCTGGCCGCGGGGCCTCCGCAAGTATGCGTTTCACCCAGTGAGCCTTCTTGCGCAGACCTTGCGCAAGATCAGGGAGGACGAGGAGCAGGTCATTTTGGTTGCCCCGTATTGGCCCAACCGCACCTGGTTCCCAGAACTTATACTCCTCGCGACAGCACCTCCCTGGCCAATTCCTCTGAGGAAGGACCTTCTTTCTCAGGGACGGGGCACCTTGTGGCACCCTCGTCCCGATCTTTGGAACCTCCACGTGTGGCTCCTGGACGGGACGAGGTAGGTTTGAGTACCCTACCACCAGCGGTGGTGGCTACCATCACTTCCGCTAGAGCATCGTCCATGAGACATGCCTATGCGTTGAAGTGGAACCTCTTCGTCAACTGGTGTTCTTCTAAACATCAAGAACCCACGAAATGCCCGATCAGTGTCGTGCTTTCCTTCCTGCAAGAAGGGTTGGAGCGTAGGCTGTCTCCCTCCACCCTGAAAGTGTATGTTGCCGCCATTGCCGCACATCACGACGCAGTTGATGGTAAGTCTCTGGGAAAGCACGACCTGATCATCAGGTTCCTGAGAGGAGCGAGGAGACAATCCTCCTCGCCCTCCTCTCGTTCCCTCTTGGGACCTCTCAGTGGTTTAAACTGCCCTGCAGAGTGCTCCCTTTGAGCCTCTGCAATCAGTGGAGCTTAAGTTCCTGTCAATGAAGACAGCGCTCCTGGTTGCATTGGCCTCCATCAAGAGGGTAGGGGACCTGCAGGCATTTTCGGTTGACGAAGCGTGCCTGGAATTCGGGCCGGCTAACTCTCACGTGATCCTGAGACCCCGGCCTGGATATGTGCCCAAGGTTCCTACCACTCCCTTTCGAGACCAGGTAGTGAACCTGCAAGCGCTGCCCTTGGAGGAGGCAGACCCAGCCTTGGCACTGCTCTGTCCAGTACGCGCACTCCGTGCTTACGTCGACAGAACGCAGTGTTTCAGGACCTCAGACCAGCTCTTTGTCTGTTATGGTGGGAAGCTGAAGGGAAAGGCTCTCTCCAAGCAAAGGTTGTCTCACTGGATAGTGGACGCAATTGCTTTGGCTTACCAGCAGCAAGGTCGACAGTGCCCCCTAGGTGTGAAGGCTCACTCCACCCGGAGTGTGGCCTCCTCTTGGGCTCTAGCGCATGGCGCCTCGCTAACAGACATCTGCAGAGCTGCAGGCTGGGCGACACCTAACACATTCGCGAGATTCTACAATCTCCGAGTGGAGCCAGTTTCTTCTCATGTACTCGCTTCAACTAGCCGGTACTAGATTCTGCTCAGGTGTCTTCGCTTGCTCGCCATTCCTCTCCACGGACTGGATACATGCGATATTCTCCTCAGGTGAGCCTAATAAGCCCTGAGTTCCTCCAGCACTGTTGACGTCAACGGCAGAGTTATGCCACCGGCAGCTTTCGCGCTTGGCTAGGTGCTTCCATGTGCATGGTTCCCCCTCTGGGCGACCCCCACATGTGTATTCCACTGTAAACCTCTCTGAGCATGTGTCTTTCCCTTGGCAAGCCACCTTGCCACCCCTGGGGTTGAAATATTCCACCTGCAGCTGGACACCCCAGTGATACTCCATATGCAGCCCCCCGGGGTCATATGTGTATTCCAAGTCCCCCTCTTCAGGTTGGGCATGATTGCATATTTCCACTGAGATATGCTTCCCAGTGTACCTTGGTATTCCTGTGTTAAGTAGGAGTCCTTCGTCTGTGCCAGTCTCACGACAGGGAGCTCAGACGTACGCAGGGCACTGGAAGACAGTCGAGTTGGCGTGATTACACTGGGAACCCCATTCGTCGCCATCCGACGTAACTCGGAGTGACTACGAAAGGGAACGTCCCGTTACGTCTCCCTGCCACTTCCGCTGTACCGCTGGAACGCCTGAGTTCAGTCTTTCGTTCAGCGCACTTCCTTATATACCCCCAGGGTGGGGCGGAGTTACGCTATGCAAATTCCGCAGACCCATGGCATTTCATTGCCATTGGCTCGTTTTATATACTCGAAGGTGATAGGCTTTCTAAGCGAAACCCTATTCGTCGTCATCCGACGTAACGTCTCCGTTCCCTACTCAGGGAACGAGGGTTACATACGTAACCGAGACGTTTTCAGAGCACCCCTGTTTCACAGGTAACAGTCTGTCTCCAGAACACCCCCCTTGTTTTCACTTTTGGATTAGCCCAACCCACTGGAGAAGAGACAGATTGAAGAAAGTAGGCTACTAGAAGGTTTGCTGAATACTATTTATTTAATTGTCAGAGCGTTTAATTTATAGTCAGTCCTCTTCTATCATGCCAACAAAGACGTCGACAGCGTGGCAGCATTTCTTTAAAAATAGTAAACAGGGAAAAAGTCGAATGCAAATTTATATTTGATTATATAAATTTATACACGCGCAGGTGCACGTGATGCAACGCTGTCAGAAATTTCAGGACTTCAGTCGACCAAGATTTTCTTTTGTTGATTACAGCCCTACTGTTTTGTCTGTCTGTCTTCTTGTTAGTTTCTTGTGAGTAGGCTAACATACATTCTTCTGTGCTTTTTAAATGCTGTATGCAGTCTTCCAGAACACAGCTGCCTGTGGATGACCGTTCTGTCTGTCTGGTAAGTTATATTCACTAATAACAGAAGTATACTATTAAGTGGGACCAGGGAACTTCTGCAAATAGAAATCTGAGATAAATAGGAAGATAACAAAATTATTTTAGTTGTCCCCTTTGAACCCTAACACGACTATTTCATAACAAGCTTTTGGTAATATGACCCAATGTGATACCAAAATATGTTCTTAGGATATTCCGCAGGCAATCGGGGACCGCTGCAACAAGGTCACAGCAGCTAAATATACAAACGATCTGACGCATGGTCTGTACACCACTGCATTCATGGCATCTCACAGTGTGACTGGGCTTGGGTCATCATGCAAGGGGGAGACACTTAAGAAATTAAGGTAACCAGGTATTTTGCAAAGCAGGTGTGGGTATGTGTTGCCCTTACTGTTACTCTTTCACTATCAATAGTTTGTCATTGTATCTGTAATATCTGTGTCTGTATATGTACCTGTTTGTACTTTATGTCTATGTATCTATCTGTAACGTGTCTGTTCTCCTTTCCTTTCCTTCTTTTCTCTCTTTAGGTGAAGTTAAATCTGTCTTCCCAGAAAAGTCGGATGCTGAAATTAAGGGATTCATTCGCCAGAAGTTGTCAAATCCGGCCAAGATCATAAAAAGACAATCATGCTAAATCTATGGAAAAAATAAAATAAAATGGGAAAAACATTTTGGCGTTGCGTTGCCGTGCCGTTGGCGGAGCAACATATATTCACTTATGTGCTGATTTCCAGCAAAAGACAGACATCTGATCCAGTTGTACTTACATGAATAGGGTCTTTTATCACTGGGAACGCTCCACGTTTTAATAGCAAACGATCTGCAAATCCAGCGTCGACCTGGGCCTTGTTAATAAAACGTTCGTCACTGAAATGACCACACACAACCGCACTTGCAACACTCCTCCCAATACCGGAAAAACAAACTGCATCCACTGTTCCTGTAACGCTGGGTTCTTTCGGAAGCTGAACACGGTAAGCTTTCCCTCACATCCAAAAACACACTTTGAAGAGAAATTCTTGAACAAATCCTATGCAGTGCTGCCGATGATTTCCTGTTGAAGCGCCTTGATGTGCGCGGTCTCGCTCTCCTCTGGTCGAAGTGTGCGCGGGCGAGCTTTTCCGAGAGAAATGCTCATATAAGGAGTTCCACTCTGGTCTACGTCATTAGATCCACGATCGAAAAAAAACCAGGCGAAACTTGTACCAACCCGGAAGTAAGATTTTCGGCACATAAAATCTCCGTTATTCATCCAAAATATTTTTTTAAAACTTTGGCCATGTTTAGCATGAGAATCCATCTCTTTAACACTGTAAACAACTCTGAATACATGAAACACCATTGTACCCCCCCCTTTAATAATTCAAACACTTTTCAAGCACCTCTTCAAAAATATGGCTGTTTTCAAGGGTTTTCCAGGACTTAAATTTCAATAAGTCAAATTCAATACTTCAAGCACTTTAAGCACCTTGTACAAACATTGTCTGCCTTACTTAGGGTGGACGATGACGCAGTTTTCTGCTAGAAACAAACTTTGTTGTATTATTTTCATGTTATCAATGTGAAGCTGCTTTTATACAATCTGTATTGTAAAAAGCGCTATATAAATAAAGGTGACTTGACTTGCTTGACTTGTTTTTGATAGTATTATAATGATTGATTTTGAATAAATTATGTTCATTTGAACTTTTTATTCATCAGTAAATTCCTGAAAAAAGTACCACAGGTTCCAAAAAATTAAGCACAATAAGCAGCACAATGTTTTCAACATTGATTACTGAGTATCGAATCAGCATTAGAATGATTTCTGAAGGATCATGTGAATCTGAAATAACACATGCACAACAATTTCTGCTATAAAAATACATTTTACATTTTTAATAAATATAATTAATTGGAAAATCTATCAATATGCACAAAACAATTACTAACATGTCCGCTTACGACAAAACAAAATGTTTGTATGACACAGTTTATTTTCCAAAATTTCCAATTAATTCCCATAAATTCTCATACATTTCCGTAAATTCCTGTTATGTTTCCAACTTGTAATATATCCAAAATTCCCCAGATTAAGTTGCCATGGAAATTTTCCACCCCTCTGCAACCCTACTTTTTTGCCCATTATTTTTTGAATTTTTGGTCTACATTATTGTCTTCTGTATATCAGAATAATCCATCTTGTCATCGCATTCATGATCAAACGTACCGCTGTATCAGTGTCGTTATTTGCACATATATATTTCAGTTAAAGACATGATGAAATATGTGCACATACATAGTGCTGGTTCATGTTTGGAGAAGGAGAGTATCTGAAATATGTCACTCGAAACACGCTTGCTCTGGTCCGGAAATGAACTGTGATCTGCATTGCCAGTATTGTTAAAATCATCAAGACTTTCTGTGCATATGCCGCTCTCATGTGCGCACACAAATTAAATATTCTAAGAGTCTTATTTTCCATGTGTTGGTAGCCAAACTCCTGAACTGACCTCTAATGCAAACACCACTTTTGTGTTACTGTACTGAGGAAACATACACTTACTTTGCATGTCCATATGCAAAGCTGAACCAGCAGAGATGAACGAACAGACTAGTGCCGAACCAGTCTTGTCACATTTGAATTTTCTGCTGTAATGTGATCTCATGTGTAAAACAGCGCAGTGATTGGATTAAATGAGCCTATTCTCATAAATAATATGTAGAAACTAATGATGTAGACATGTACTCTCCAGCCACAGCAGCCAATCACCACACCAAATTAATGCATATACCTCACTTGTTGTGACGTTTCAACTTTGATTTTTAAACCGGAAGAATGAAATAGCTCAGAAAAACAGAGAAAATAAAAACCACTTTTCCCTTAATAATAAACATTATGAGTGTTATTGTTATTTTCATTGACATGAACTACATATCTGTTAACATCTCAAAAAAAATTGTTTAAATGCCTTTTTTTCCACATCAATTTTCACTCCATACACCAGGCATCCTCATATCCTCGCTATATCCTCTAATATTTGTATCTAGGGCCAAATGTTCTAGGGCCATTCATGCCCTTAAAGGAACACTCCACCGTTTTTTCATATTAAACTATGTTATTCCCTTAACTAAGACGAGTTGATACATATCTCTCTCGTCTCAGTGCGTGCACTCAATCGCTCTGGCGCGCGGCGACACTTTGATAGCACTTAGCTTAGCCCAGTTCATTCATTAGGGACCAAACAGAGATGAAGTTAGAAGCGACCAAACACCTCCACGTTTTCCCTATTTAAATACAGTTACACGAGTAGTTACATGAGTATGGTGACACAAAATAAAACGTGGCGCTTTTCTAAGCGGGTAAAAAGGATAACTATAATGTATGGCGGAATAGCACTTGGGAGCACTTCGACTCGGCGCAGTAATATCATCACTCCTGAAAAATCCTCTCCCCCTCTCCCTCTCACTTCTGTCATTAGAACCAACGTGACTTTTTACTGCGCTGAGTCGAAGTGCTCCCAAGTGCTATTCCGACATACATTATAGTTATCCTTTTTACCCACTTAGAAAAGCACCAGATTTGAGAGCGATTGATTGCACGCACTGAGACAAGAGAGGTATGTATCAACTCGTCTTAGTTAAGGGAATAACATAATTTAATATGAAAAAAACGGTGGAGACGGTGGAGAAAAACGGTGCTTTAACCTTTAAAGCATTGCTTGGTGGCAAATAAACACTCTTATTTAAAGGGGTCATATAATGGTACATGCACTTTTACAAGTTGATTGTACTGAAATGTGTGTTGGCAGTGCCTGTACACAACCATCATAAAATGATAAAAATCCATCCAGTGTTTTTTTTTTAATCTTCTTATATGTTTCCCCCTCTCCTGAATCAAGCTGTTTGATTTTGTGACGTCACAAAATCGACGCCCCTCCCACAATGGTTGATTGACAGCAGCGTTTCAACACAGACCCGCCCTCGCGCCGTCGTGAGCGAGCTGTCAATCATAGCCCGCGCCGACCGGCGCGTTCATTACTGATAGATAGCTGGAGCACTGAGTAGAATGGCGTCTAAGCGATTGTGGTGTTCTTGGGTGTAATAAGGAATACAGCAGTCATTTTGATGTTCCTAAATCCGAACCACTGAAGACGCAGTGGCTGAGTTTGTTTTCGAAGGGAATTCCCCACGATCAACGTCAATGCTTTCATGTTTGCGCGAATCATTTCACCAGGCTGTTTTACAAATGAGGGTCGGTATAAAGCTGGTTTTACTAAGAAGCTGCTCCTGAAAAAAGGATCTGTACCAACTATTCGTGTTCCTGTACCCCCAGAAGAAGTGAGTGAGTGTAACGTTTTATTAACCTTTATATTAATCTTTGCAAATCGCTTGCTGCACGCTTCACGATGAATGTGGCTATTTTTACACTCAGGGTACATTATGGCTTGTTTTCTATGTACGACGTTCTCAATATAATTCATAATCCCATGTTTATAATAAACAACGCGTTATGGATATGGTGTTATTGTGTTAGAAACGGTGCACACACAGAACAGAGGGGCGGGGTGAGCAAAGCTCATTATCATTTAAAGAGATACTCCACCGTTTTTTCATATTAAACTATGTTATTCCCTTAACTAAGACGAGTTGATACATACCTCTCTCGTCTCAGTGCGTGCACTAAATCGCTCTGTCTTGTGGCGAAACTTTGTTAGCACTTAGCTTAGCCCAGTTCATTCAATATGGGCCAAGCAGAGAAGCTACCAAACACCTCCACGTTTTCCCTATTTAAATACATTTACTCGCGTAGTGTAACTCGACCTATGACGGTGACACAAAACAAAACAGTGCGCTTTTCTAAGCGTGTAAAATGGATAACTATATTGTATGGCGGAATACCATAGCAAGTGCTTGGAAGCACTTCGACTTCGGCGCAGTAATATCTTCACTAGAGGGAGCGGGGGCCGGTGAAAGGATTTTTCACGAGTGAAGATATTACTGCGCCAAGTCGAAGTGCTTCCAAGCACTTGCTATGGTATTCCGCCATACAATATAGTTATCCATTTTACACGCTTAGAAAAGCGCAACGTTTTGTTTTGTGTCACCGTCCTAGGTCGAGTTACACTACGCGAGTAACTGTATTTAAATAGGGAAAACGTGGAGGTGTTTGGTAGCTTCTCTGCTTGGCCCATATTGAATGAACTGGGCTAAGCTAAGTGCTAACAAAGTTTCGCCGCAAGACAGAGCGATTTAGTGCACGCACTGAGACGAGAGGGGTATGTGTCAACTCGTCTTAGTTAAGGGAATAACATAGTTTAATATGAAAAAACGGTGGAGTATCCCTTTAAAGACCCATGCACTTAAACGGCGTGCTGAAAACAGAGCTGTTTTTGACCAGGGAAAATGAGTGTTTTCTTACAATACTAATGAGAATTTTTAATTAAAGTATATTACAAACTTTTAATTTAGACCCTAAAGAATCATATTAGCTTGTACAAAAATGACATTATATGACCCCTTTAAAAATAAAAATACATAAAATTACCACTATAACCAGTAGTTGACAGAGGAGCACTTTGTGAGTTATTAGCCATTTCCACTTCCTAATATTTTTTTTTTTTTCACAGGTTTTGCTTTTGAATTTATATTTAGACATTAAGAAAACACAATTATAAAATATCAAATCATCAAGAAATACATTTTTGTCCAAGTTTGACTCTTTTGGTACTGAAGTATGAAGTAGGAAAAGTCACAAAATCTCATGAAAAACAAAACGTAAAGAGCGCTCCTTTAATCACTGAAGCTGTCGGTCAGTTCAGTATGATACTATAGAAACACTACCAAATCAGGTTCTGGTGCCACCATCTGTAGAACTTAGTGGCACTGGTGCTACTGCTCTCAAATGTTAGTCTGGAGCCCTGTTGTTTGATAAACACCATAACAGATACAAAAATCAGAATTGATATTTGAAAACATGTTTAATTTTTGGCTTCCTTTCTTTGTGACAAGCGGATGCCAGAAGCTGTTTTGAAAACAGGGGTAACCGCTGTATTTCTGCTGTTCCATAAGCACCACCTACTCCACCTCCCTACTTTATTTAGCCTGTCTGCCATTTTAGTTCAGACCAATGCGAATATCAGACCGAATATTCATACAGCATATTGTGAAGTATGTGAATCTTCATTACTGGAACATATATATATATATATATATATATATATATATATATATATATATATATATATATATATATATATATATATATATATATATATATATATATATATACATTACTGAATACTGGCACGTCTAAGACTTTTTTTAGACATTTTTCAGGTTTTTGTCCCCATACAAAAATGTAATATATGGCCATATATGTACTTATATTTTAAATAGCATGACATATATCTCTACATATATTTGACTTATCTGAGAACACAATATATGCCTGCAACATATATCTATATATATATTTCACTTATCTGAGAACACAATATATGCCTACAACATATATCTATACATATATTTCACTTATCTGAGAACACAATATATGACTGCAACATATATCTACATATATTTGACTTATCTGAGAACACAATATATGACTGCAAGTCTGCAACATATATCTCTACATATATTTGACTTATCTGAGAACACAATATATGCCTGTAACATATATCTATACATATATTTGACTTATCTGAGAACACAATATATGCCTGCAACATATATCTATACATATATTTGACTTATCTGAGAACACAATATATGCCTGCAACATATATCTAAACATATATTTGACTTATCTGAGAACAAAATATATGACTGCAACATATATCTATACATATATTTGACTTATCTGAGAACACAATATATGACTGCAACATATATCTATACATATATTTCACTTATCTGAGAACACAATGTATGCCTGCAACATATATCTATACATATATTTCACTTATCTGAGAACACAATATATGCCTGCAACATATATCAATACATATATTTCACTTATCTGAGAACACAATATATGCCTGCAACATATGTGAACATTTATGTGTCCAAACATGTGAAGAAAATATTTGAGTTCATCCATATATGATACCATATATCTGCATATATTACAGTATAGTATTGGTTTCTCGCATATATGGACAACATTAATTATAAATATGTGACATACATATTTGTTTTCAACATATTTAATAAATGTATGTAAACAAACACTGTAACCCTTTACTGTAAATTTACAACGAATTTCTTACAGAATTGTACTGTATTTCCATAATACAGTATTAAGCTGTACCTTTTACAGAACAGCTGTAAATATACAGCACATTTCTGTTTTCGTCCTGATAAATTCGTTACCATCATACTGACTGAAAAGGCATTGCATTGTGGGATTGATTTCTTTCGCGCTCAATTCAGCTCAAAAATGTGACGCGTCATGCGAGCAGACAGTAACGTTAGGCAGCTACAACAGGCAAACTCGTTTTGTCAGCGGGATTCAACTGAACAAATAATCATTCCTGTTATCAAGATAAACAATGTCTGCGAACCTGTGAGCAATTTTAAAGCTTTTTTGAGGTTCGGTTCGGTTCGTGTTTCAAACATTAGCTGCCTGTGACGCAGCAGAAAATGGACGACGTTAAAAAAGGGGGGGTGAAATGCTCATTTTCACTCAATCTCCTGTTAATCTTGAGTACCTATAGAGTAGTATTGCATCCTTCATATCTCCAAAACGTCTTTAGTTTTATTATATTTATAAGTTAAAGATTGGCTGTACCGAGTCTTTCCGGAAAAAACCGAGCGGCTGGGGGCGGGCCGTGTGGGCGGTGTGCTATAGCTGTGCTAACTGATCTAACAACAACACAGAGAGACATTTGAAGTAGTTTACTCACCGTGACTGCTCGATCCTTAAGCATTAGACGATCTGCAAATAAGTCGATCTGGGCTTTGTTTATAAAACAATCATCGTCGAAATGCAGGGAACAAAGAGTCGTGCACAACCTCCGTTGATGCTTCGAAAAAACAAACTCCATCCACTATTACAATATGCAGATAGGAGCAAAAAACAGACTTAGACCCTTTGACCTCACATACACAAAACTAATAATGTCAAGTCAAGTCAAGTCAAGTCAAGTTTATTTATATAGCGCTTTTCACAACACAGGTTGTATCAAAGCAGCTTCACAGTAATAAATTAGAACAATACATCAATGTTTGTTTCTAGTGGAACGTCTACGTTCGGTAATGCTGATCAATAGTATCGTTGATTGATTAATTTAATTAAATATCCCCAAATATCCCCAACTGAGCAAGCCAAAGGCAACAGTGGCAAGGAACCGAAAAACTCCATCAGGTGACCTAATGGAGAAAAAAAAAACCTTGGGAGAACCCGGGCTCAGTCGGGGGCCAGTTCTCCTCTGGCGTTTATGAACTAGAGGTCGGATTTAACTGTAGGATTAAAAGTATTATATGAATGCCTGGCTGAAGAGATGCGTCTTTAATCTAGTTTTAAACTGGGAGAGCGAGTCTGAGCAACGAACAGTATCCGGAAGACTATTCCAGAGTTTTGGTGCTAAATGTGAAAATGCTCTCCCTCCTTTGGTGGACCTAGATATCCTAGGTATGACCAAAAGCCTCGAATTTAGTGACCTTAAAGAGCGCGATGGATTATAGGGCGATAGAAGATCGGTTAAATAGACTGGAGCTAAGCCGTTTAGGGCTTTATAAGTCAGTAGCAATACCTTGTAATTAATACGGGACTTTATAGGTAACCAATGTAGGGATGATAAAATCGGTGTTATATGATCATATTTTCTTGATCTAGTTAGAACTCTAGCGGCGGCATTTTGGACTAACTGTAGCTTGTTTATTAAGGATGCAGGACAACCGGCTAATAACGCATTACAGTAATCTAGTCTCGAGGTCATGAATGCATGAACTAACTTTTCTGCGTCAGAAACTGATAGCATATTACGTAGCTTAGCAATGTTTCTAAGGTGGAAAAAGGCTGTTCTTGTAACATATGAAATATGATTTTCAAAAGACAGGTTGCAGTCTAATATAACACCCAGGTCTTTTACTGTAGAGGATGAAGTAACAGGACATCCTACTATGTTAAAGTTGTATTGTGAGAGGTTTTGTGGGTGGTTTTTTGAACCGATAAGTAGTACCTCTGTCTTGTCTGGATTTAATAAAAGAAAATTATGCGTCATCCAATCTTTTATATCTTTAACACACTCTGTCAATTTGGATAATTTAGCGTTTTCATCTGGCCGTGATGAAATATAGATTTGAGTGTCATCAGCATAACAATGGAAACTAATTCCATGTTTCCTTATAATATTTCCAAGTGGTAGCATATATATTGAGAATAATAGAGGGCCTAACACAGATCCCTGCGGCACTCCATAGTTTACTGGAGTTATGATAGATTTTTCTCCATTTAAATAAACAAAATGGTAGCGGTCAGATAAATACGATCTAAACCAGCTTAATGCTTGTCCTTGAACACCAGTATAATTTTGTAGTCGATCTAAGAGTATTGTATGATCTATAGTATCGAACGCAGCACTAAGATCAAGTAAAACTAATATTGAGATACAGCCTTGGTCAGAAGCTAAAAGTAAATCATTTGTGATTTTAACGAGCGCAGTTTCAGTGCTATGATGCGGCCTGAATCCAGACTGAAACTTTTCATAGGTGTCATTTTCTTGTAAGAAAGAGCCCAGTTGAGCGGACACAACTTTTTCTAGTATTTTAGACATAAAAGGTAGATTTGAAATGGGTCTATAATTTACTAGATTATTCGGATCTAATTGTGGTTTCTTAATGAGAGGTTTTATAACTGCCAGTTTAAATGTTTTTGGAACATAACCTAAAGATAAAGACGAGTTAATAATATTGAGGAGAGGCTCTTCCACTACAGGTAACACTTCTTTCAATAGTTTAGTTGGTATGGGATCTAATAAACATGTTGTTGTTTTAGAGGAAATGATAAATTTATTTAACTCTTTTTGTTCTATAGTTGAAAAGCACTGTAATTGTTCTTGCGGCGTGATAATTGAGGCTGAATTATAAGGCGCGATTGAGGATTGAACGTTTACAATTGTGGTTCTGATGTTTTCTATTTTCTCAGTGAAGAACTTCATGAAATCATTACTACTAAACTGTAATGGAATACTTTGTTCAGGAGACATCTGTTTATTTGTTAGTCTCGCCACGGTGTTAAATAAGAACTTAGGATTGTTATGGTTGTTTTCTAATAGTTTGCGTAGATGCTCAGCCCTGGCCGCTTTTAGGGCCTTTTTATAACGTGACATACTGTCTTTCCATGCGATTCTAAAGACCTCTAAGTTGGTTTGTTTCCATTTACGCTCTAAATTACGGGTTTCTCTCTTTAGAACACGCGTAGTACTGTTGTACCATGGTGCTTTACTTTTCTCTCTGACCTTTTTTAATCTAATGGGCGCAACAATATCCAATGATCCAGAGAGAATGGTGCTCATAGTGCTAGTTAATTCCTCAAGTTCATCTGTTTGTTTGGGTTCACTGAGCAGCTGAGACAGATCCGATAAGCTGTTTGAAAAATTATCTATGGTGGATGGAAGGATTGTTCTGCCTAATCGATAACGCGGCGCAGCATGATATATTACAGGAGTACGTAATATGCAAGTTACCATGTAATGGTCAGTGACATCGTCACTTTGTGGAATGATATCTATATCGGTTGGATCGGTTCCATGTGATATAATTAAATCGAGTGTATGATTAAATCGATGAGTCGGTCCGGTAATGTTTTGCTTGACCCCAAAGGAGTTTAATAAATCTGTAAACGCAGCCCCTAACGCATCATTTTGATTATCTACATATATTAAAGTCTCCAACAATTAATGCTTTATCGAAGTTAACTAATAGGTCTGAGAGAAAATCTGCAAACTCTTTTAGGAAATCAGCGTAAGGCCCAGGCGGTCTATATACGGTAGCCAAGGCTAGAGATAATAGGGATGTTTTTCGAACATCTAAGAGCGTAACATTTAGTACAAGTACTTCAAATGAAATAAACTTATAACCCGTTTTCTGAGTAACATTGAGAAAATCTCTATAGATTGTTGCAACACCGCCGCCACGACCATTCAGACGGGGCTCGTGCTTATAGGAGTATCCTGCTGGAGTAGACTCATTTAAACCAAAATAATCATTTGGTTTAAGCCAGGTTTCAGTAAGGCAAAGTACATCGAAGCTATTATCTGTGACTATTTCATTTACAATAACTGCCTTAGGTGTGAGTGATCTAATGTTTAGAAGACCTAGCTTTAAAAATTGTTTTTGATTACCAATAGCAACATTTTCTGGTTTAATAACAATTAGATTTTTTCTAGATCCTGCAGTAGATTTATGATTTGATCTCACTAAACGAGGAATAGACACAGTTTCTATGCAATGTTCTACACTATTTATATCAGTTAAATTGGTGCAGCAGAGACTATGATTTGGACTTTTGTTTACTAGTCAAAAGGTATTTAACATTTTGGAGATGTTATCTGACAGAAGATCCGATCCGAATCTGCTTGGGTGTAAGCCATCAGCACGGTAAAGCCTAGGACGCTCCCAAAACAGATTCCAATTATTTACAAAGAGAAGTTTCTGCTCATTGCACCATGACATTAACCATCCATTAAGCGCAAATAATCTACTAAACTTTTCATGACCTAGTCGATACGTGGGAAGCGGTCCTGACACAATAATCGTTATATCAGGCGATGTGCTGCGTACCGTATCGATCAGATTCCTGAAGTCTTTCTTCAAAACCTCCGTTTGGCGCAGTCTGATGTCGGCCCCTCCCGCGTGCAGGACAACGGTTCCGACGCGCTCGTTCAGAATCTCGGGAACGTGAGCAGCGATTTCAGAAACACGAGCACCAGGAAAGCAGTGACTATGCACCTTACTTTTATTTAACGTAACGTGTACGTGTCGAACGATGGAATCGCCGATGATCACAGCATCGCGTTCTGTTTCGCGAAGAGGGGAGAAGCGGTTTTGTGTGGATATCTCGAAAACCGGGAGGGTCGGAGAGAGTTTTCTTGGTCTAGACCTGACTCGCGACTTCCGCTGCGGAAAAATCCAGGCTTCGTGATGGCATGTTGGAGCCGGAGTGAACGAGACCATGACTGATCGCGACCTCGACGTTCGGGACCGATGTTGAGGAACGCACGGAGTAGACGAGGTCGGAGTCAGCGGGTTAGTAACATTAATCTCTGATTTGTGTGCCTCGGCACGTGATGTTTCGAGAGCCAAACGCCGGTCTATCAGCTCGGCTTTTCTTACTAAAAGGTCGTGGATCTGTTTCTCAACAGCTTCCAGCTCAGACTGCACCGCGTGCAGCTCAAATGTGTCCTCACCTGCACCAAAAGGTAGACTACTTACATTTGATATATTCGCCATTTTAACAGATGGACAGTAAGTTAAGTTAGCAACGACGCTACCAGTGGTGCTATCAATATTAATACTAATTTATGGCTTAAGTCTTGGATATAATCCGTCTTTTCAGTGGTACGGGTGTAGAGTAGACGCACGATAGGCGAAAAAATGTTTGTTTGTAACTTAAATGAGTGCGGAGAAGACGCGTTCAGCCGTGATCCACGGACGTAACCTATAAGAGTATCCAGCGTTGGATCACAAGGCTTGAGACGCGTCTGCTCAACAATCCGCGTTATAACTATGAGGTGAGGAAAAGTAGAAAATGTTCGTTGTAAGTGAGTTTAACCCTCTGGGGACCAAAAACGCGCCGGCGCGTTTTGCTCGTTTTTTTTTTTAGCAATGAAAAATAAACACAAAATGCTCTGTTAATTTTGATCTTTAGTTTTTGTGTTATACATCAATCGATCCTGTTCAGTTTCTATTTTTTTTCTGTATATTCAAAATAAAAATAAAGTGTTTTGCTTTTTGACAAATAAAGAAACTTTAACATGATGCGATTTCTGCCTTCTCTCTATCCGTAAACTCCCATTTGAAACGCGTTCGAAAATGATCTATAACTCCGCGAAAATTCAGTCAAACAGGCAAACAGACCCACGGGCATAAAGCTTGAGATCGCATCTGTTAAATGAAGTCATTTATATAAAAAACAAATATTATCAGCTTCTGTAATCTGTATAAAAAGAGAGCGACTCCAGTCGACCTCATTACGAGCTAATTCACAGTAATGTGACACGCCCACGGAGAGCGCGTGCTATTCAAACGCAAATTCTGAGAACTATTGAAGATCTGTGAAACGCCCACATCAGCTGTAAACAAAGCGCGTCGCGATCGAGTGAGGCATAATATAGCCTACCTTATGGAGAAAAGATTCCTCAGAACAGTGCTGATATGAGGAACAATATATCCTGATATGAGGAGCAGATCCCGCTGAGGAGTGAGGTAGGCTGTTTTCTTTTCTCACGTGTGGAATAACGTTATGGAATAACGTTAGTGTAGGCCTATGCAAACCGCAAAAAGATGAATCGCATTTCTATAATATGACTCGCCTTTCTGTGAGATGAATGAAGGGTACATATTTGTAAAGACTGTTTAGCCTAAATATAAATCGCGCGTCTGTGTGTGAAAGAATAAACTGCTTTGCTATAGCCTACTGAGATGAGTAAAAATCGACTAGAATATGTTGAAATAAAATGTATTTGTACAAGCAACGTATTAAACTGCAAATTAGCATTTATATGCCCTAATATTTCATAAAAACAACGCTACAGTCAGTCACTTGTTGACTAGATTTGGGTACAGTTTTTAGGCTACTGTAAAATATACTGCCACATAAAATAAGCTTTTGTTTAGCAATTTCTGCTCATATCTAACGTTATATATATATATATATATATATATATATATATATATATATATATATTTGTCAAAAATAAAGTCATAGACTAAGATGTTAGATGTTCCAATGCGGCTATATTCAAACTAATGAATACATATGATAAAATGTAGGCCTATAATCTTTTTTTCGTTTTCTTTTTTACAAAGAAAGAGTACACTTGAAATATTGTTGAAATTGTAATTATTGTTGTAATTGTAACATTTTTAATAAAATAGCAAAACATATTTACAAGAGAGATGTAAGCAAAATCTTAAATGGTCAATATAAGTCTTCTTCTAAATACATCCTTTGTCCTTGTATTGTGGCTCAGTCAGTGTCACACCTGAAAGGATGGCTCATTAGGCAGAGTCATTATGCAGAGTGGGTGTGAACTACTCCTCCCCCTCGCATATTGGCTTTCCAAGCAAAACCTGTTTTACACCATTTAAATCAATGTATTTTTTTTGTGAACGATAAAGCAAGACTATTTTCATATAATTTTGAAGCTAGAACTCAAAGGGACCACATCCATTGGTCAAAAGTCTTGTGGACACATATTTAATATGTGTTTTGTGGTCTTAATTCAGCAACTTTCATTTTTATTTTTTCCAATAACCACGCATAAACATTATTCTCTTAAAAATACAAACATCTACATACAAGTTGCTTGCATATTATGGTAGCCCTGTTTGTGCTATATAGAGTGAATTTACACCTTTGTCATTAACATGTTTATAAATAACTGAAAAAAGCACAAATGTCAAGGCATGTCAGAACTTCTCAAGGGCCCCAAAAACACCTTGGTCCCCAGAGGGTTAAAGAGAAATCAAGAATTATAAATCAATCGATGGAGCTCCAAAGACAACAACGCGCTCAGACGCGACGCATGCGCATTCGAAACAGGAAGCTATAATTCCTATAATGTGAGTTATAATGTAATGAGTGCCACCTACCTTTGTATGTTTGGCTAGAACGAAAAGTAATCTCAGAAGTTCAAGTAAACCTTACACATTCAGAAAAGTATATTGAAGTAACCAGTACATTGAACTGTAGATCATTGTTGCATGTGCAAGTTCAGTACAAATCACCAGTTAGCTTTGCACATCTCGCACTCTACGGATCATCTGAGAAAGGTCATCAACTCTTTGAAGTGGATCTGTGTAAAATCCCAGTGACTATTCCCTTAACGCTGGGTTCTTTGGGAATCTGTGCAGGGTTGTCTTGCCCTGCCAACCAAAAACCCACTTCTTTGGTGACATTGACTTCCCTAAAAGCCGAGCATAGCGCTTTGAGGTAACGTACTGCTTTCGCTCTCTTCTCTCTCTGGTCTGCGAGTGCGCGCGCGGCCGCGGAGAAGTGCCCTTAGGACCCATATAAGGAAATTCCGCTCTATCTTACGTAAGACAGAGCCATACTCGAAAAAAACTTTCCGAAACTTGTGACAAACCGGAAGGAGTATTTTTGGAACAAAAATACTCCTTCAAACGTACAACTTAACTTTTGAAACTTTGTCCATGTTTAACATGGGAATCCAACTCTTTAACAGTGTAAAAAACTCAGTATGCATGAAACAGCAATTCACCCCCCCTTTAACGGTAGCAGCTACCTGAAGACGGATGGAAGAATTTGTCATTGAATAATCTAACCTGCGCGTGACGATAAGTGGGATTTAGAGTTTGAGAAGATGGAGAATTGTTCAACTGAGTGATACGGTAAGCCAATATATAAGGTTTTTTTTTTTTTTTTTTTGCGTTCTCATTTCTACATTGTTTTCACGTATTTGGTTTGATTTTGCGAACGCGGTTTACTACCGTGGCCGCGCAAGCAATTCACTGACTCTGTTCCACCTGTTTACCAAGTAACGTTAACTTCGACATTTCATATAATAGGCAACCTTTACCATGCTATTTGCATGACGTGCATTTGATATATATTTTTTTCGTTTTAGGCTTTGATGGCCATTGTTAATGTAAGTGCTTTTAAGTAGTGTTACAGTAGTCTATGTGGTAAAAAAAAAAAATGCTGTCAAATTCTGTCAGTTCTGTGATCGTGCTTTTGAATCGTTGTCAGAATTTTGCTAATGCTGTTTTCAAATGTAGTAGGCCTATTCCTGATTGCCATCCCATGGTCCTACAACTACTCCCTAATTCAAAGAAGTTAGACGGTGTTATCCTTCAAGCAGATAAGTAGAGATTATTCAGCAAATCTCATTAATTTGTAATATGTTTTATGTTTTGGTTCTGTTGATCAAGGTTGTGCTGTCCTTTTAAAAAATTGTTTCAGGAATTTGCATCGCTGATGTCCAGCAATCTACATTTGCCAGAAAGTCCACGACTTATTTCCTGGTATGTAAACATTAAAGGGGTAGATGAAACCTAAAATGAAAAGCCATCATTTACTCACCCCACTGTAAAATATGTTTTTCTTAATTAGTGTTTTTATTTTGTTTCCAGTCCAGATATCTACAATTCTTACATGAAGAAGCATTTAATAGACACGTAAAAATTGTCTTGTTTTCTGAAAGAATAAGTCAAAATTAAGTGAGTTTATGCTTAAAACAAACAAAATTATATGCCAGTGCATTTTAGCATTCTAACCAATTTTAATTTTTAGTTGAAAAATTTAATTCATAGAACTATAAATAGACAACTACATCGAACCACAGTGGAACCCACAGTAGTTATTTTAATTATTATTATTATTATTTATTTTTTATTTTTTATTCCATTACAGGTCAATCATTAAGCAACCAGTGCTGGATATTAAGTTTGGAAGGTCAAGGTGTGTGTGAAGGATCACAGCCTCTTCATCACTGGCCTGGCAGCGCTGTTTGCCTCCTCCTATAACTTCAGCTTGCAGTACCAGGAAGAGGCAGCACCTTGAGTTTGTTCAGAGGTTAGTCATTGGCATATTTGCCATTCATATATATATATATATATATATATATATATATATATATATATATATATATATATATATTAAACTGAATTGTGTCACTAACCTTGACTTGACAGTATTTATTATGTTGATTACTGGTATGAACAATATGGCCCTGGTTTCCATACAGGGCTTGGCTTAACATCCTTGATGTGTCATACAAGTGCCCAGCCAATGTGAGTGATTCCTTCAGAGTGAACACGGGTGAATCTGACTGCAGTAGATGTGAAAGATATCTTGTTGAAATATCTACAAATGTCCATATATAGGTGAAAATGCCCCTTGAAATCAATTTAAGGTGGCAAATATTACCCCTTAATAAAAAATGTTAATTTCTGTCACTGCTCTAAACTGACCACTGCATAGAATATGAAAAATATGTTAGAAATTATTAGAAATTATTTCTGTCACAAAGGTTTGGGCTGGATTCTAGCAGTGTGTGCTCTATATAAACGGAGAGTCTAAAAACTGCCTTTCCACTGATACTCTGATGGCACCGGATGAGGGCATGATATTGTTAATGAGCTGGGTGATGAGTAGACAAAAGTTGTAGAATAAAACTTTAAATCTGGCAACCCCACTTCCAAAAATTTTGTTAGTTGACAGTGTGCATGTAAACAGACACATTAAGTTGATGTATTTTACCAGGGCAGAAAAAATATCAGTTATTGATCACAACATCCAACATTGCATTTTTTTTTTTTTTTCACAACATCCAACATTGCATTTTTTTTTCATGTTGTTCAGTTTTAGACAGCTTTTGTGCTGTCTCTCTTTGTCAAAATATATACACTCAGTTAATAATATTTAATTGTTGTTTTTTTCTGCCTTTTAGACGCTTTCTTGACATCAATCCTGAACGTGGATCAAAAACAAAGAAAGGACAAGTAACTTCAAAGAAAACTGGCCAAGTTGTGCAAAACAAGAACACCACTGTAAGCCTACAGGTGTCCTCACTTCTGCGAAACCTTGCAGACTTTGAATGGGATTTCGTTTGCACTTTTATGGAAAAAAGAAACAGCATTTCACTGTCGTTATAAAGCTTGGAAGAGCCAGGACATTTTTTAATAGAACTCTGATTGTATTCGTCTGAAAGAATAATGTCATATATGCCTAGGATGACTTGAGGGTGAGTAAATCATGTGCTAATTTAAATTTTTGGGTGAACTATTCCTTTAATTAAGTGCTAACTGTTACCTGTTTGTTGTTAAGTGTTAAAATTGCATTTTGTGTTTAAAAAGTAATTCAGCCAACATGTTCACAGATGGCATTTTAACTAAATAAATGTTTTAAAACCCAGAAAATGTTGTTTTCTTTTTCCTAGTGTGACTACTCTTATGAAACCTTAAAGTATAATATTTTAATTATGTAATAATAAAAGCAGTATTCCCTGTAAAAATACAATTTATTGCTGTCTACAAGTTTAATAATTTAAAATGTGGTATATACTGTATTTGGTAATTACAGTGGAGTACTGTAAATGCTGTTTACTGTAGTAGTAGTGTTGTAAAAATACAGTATGTGGATGGCAACCCAGCTGCCAGTATTTAACTGTAAATTTACAGTGAAAAGTTTTACAGTGTACATGCATGCGATACTGATGCATTTTTAAAGCTGTGGCTTATGGTACTTTGTGGATGTATTTGTCAAAAATGACAAAGAAAACACTGCATTATTGTATTAAAATACTATATTTGGTATTCACACAATAGACAAAATCTCCAACTATAGGCATTTAATTTCAAGGCATTCAGATATAAGATTTGTATCCCTAATATGTGAAAGTATGTACTATAGAAATAAGTACATATATGCATGTATACATATATGCGTCATATATGCATGTATACATATATGCGTCATATATGCATGTATACATATATGCGTCTTACATATATTTCACATTTATGTACATATACGGGAAAATATATGGCACTTACATGAAAACGGCCATTTTTGATATATTTTGAAATATATGTTTCATATATGTATATGTGTTTTACATATATGAATTTTGCATATATTCTCATATATGCAGCAGACATACATGGGCACTAACATTATATATGTAATTTACATATATTGACATATATTACATTTCTGTATGGGTCATTGAAATACTATTGTGTAGAACTAAGTATCTCCCTTGCAAACATCCCAAGCCTCCATTACTAATTCTAAAGTGTTATTTAAAACTAGTAATAAAGGCTTGAGCCACTGACATGTAGTTATTGAAAAAAAACATAGATATTAAGGGCCCTATTTTAACGTTTTAAGCGCATGGTCTAAAGCGTAGGGCGCAAGTGCACTTAGAATCCACTTTTGCTAGTTTGACAGTGGAAAAAAATGATCGGCTTTGAAAAGGGTTGTCCCTATTTTCTTAATGAGCAATGGGTGTGTTTTGGGCGTAATGTGAAACAAACCAACCAGAGTGTCATCTCCCATTCCCTTTAAAAGCCAGTTGTGCTTGCGCCATGGCAGATTCGCTATTTACATGGCGGAATTTGCAAGCGGAAAGAACGAGTCTGCAGAGAGCAAACGGATCTGTTCGTGCGCGAGGTTAAAGCGCACAAGCATCTACGGGATAAGCCGGATTACACCATATCTTTATATACACAATATTAATATTTTACATTGTAATCCTTTTATTTTTAATGTTTGGCATGTTTGTGTGCTGCTGCGCATGTATGTGTGTGTGTGTGTTTAATAAGCAGAGTGTGCACGCGTTTGTGTAACCGCCAATAGGCGCACATTACTAACATGCTCTTTAAATAACAAAAAAAAAAGCTGCGCCATTGACTTTAGACCAGTTTTCAGTTGGTCAATGGCGCAGTCTATTTCAGTTGCCTCAAAATAGCAACGCGCCAACAATGCGCCTGAACACCAGCGTTTTCAGACCAGCACGCCCATGAGCGCACAGATGGGGGCAAATGCATTTGCTATTTAAACAACATGGCGCAGGACTTGAAAAAGACAACTGCGTCGTACTGAAACTTGCAAAAACCACTTGCATCAAGCTTTGGCGCTGCATTGCCATTTGGCGCTGCATTCCCTGTATGATAGGGAAATTGTCATTTTTATCCTGTTGTTTGCCATATTTATTTACCTAGTCAGTGTTATTGTGTTTTGCTGTGGTAGGCTACAAGAGCGTACATTGTGTGACTCACAACTATCTCATTCACAACACAAGAAATGTCCTTCTCTGTAAAAACTGTATAATATACAGTGTATATTGACATGTACCTTCAGAAGAGGAGGAGTGCATATTTAATGTAAAAGTTGACACACCATGTTTAGGAAGATTCTTTCCCTCAGTGCTGCTGTCGTTCTCTCCCCTGTCAAATGGGTTGACAAGACCCTGACGAAAGCGAGCAAGTCTTTCATTATATTCCATGACACTGGTTACATCTGTAGAAGACAGACACATAATCAATGTCACATAATACACCTAAAGGGATAGCTCAAAAATGAAAATGCTGTAGTCATTTCATGTCACATCTTACTCTCTTTTTAGATTCTAGTAAAGAACAAACTTTCTGCTCTTTGAGAAATACGTATATGTAGGCTTGGGCTTATGATAGCGAGGATGTGCGCTAAAATCAAGAGAGAAGGTGCACTAAAATAGATTTTTTTATACTCTGATATCATGTGTATAAATAGTGCAATCTCTATATGGGACAGGTGATTGATGACACACACACACACACACACACACACACACCCAAGGATCAGATGTATGAAAGAAGACCCGGAGTCAGAATCTATATCTATCTATCTATCTATCTATCTATCTATCTATCTATCTATCTATCTATCTATCTATCTATCTATCTATCTATCTATCTATCTATCTATCTATCTATCTATCTATCTATCTATCTATCTATCTATCTATCTATCCATCTATCTATCTATAAATTACAGAAACGTCTGTCTGTCTGTGTGTGTGTGTGTGTGTCTGTTATTCGCATTGTAAGACTGAAAATACTGGTTGGGGCCCTGATCTGAGACAAAAGGGCCTTGCTGGCTAATTAGCATTCGACCTCCCCATACAGCCTGACTTCCTCCAAGAAACAACAAAGAACTCACAAAAGAACATAGTTTAATGTAAATGTTTATGATTGACTGGTATGTTTTTGGTGTCATTTGAAATGTCTCAAAGTGAGTGGTACAGATATCTCATATCCAGATAGATAAAATAAAAGGTAATAAGGTTTAGAGAAGTTTAGAGAAAACTGGTTAAGCCATTTGAGGGTGGTCTTCCCCATCCCCCATGTCACCTGGGCAAACAGTATAAAGGAAGGTGTGCTTGCTCTATCTGGTCTCTTGTACTTGACTGGTGAGAAACGGAATAGGTGGTAGCTCTCTCTCTCTCTCTCTCTCTCTCTTTCTTTCTTTCTTTCTCTTTCTCTCTCCCTATCTCAGGTACAAGTTGGGTAAGATTCTTTGGTGTAACCAATGTATAACCATGTTCTAGATATTTGAATTGATTGTGGAATTAATTTCTGATATCTGAAACATTAAAATGTTACATTCGATTATTCTAACGGATCTTGACATTGTTCATTTAATGGCTAAAAGGAATAGTCAAATATTCACTCACCTTTAGTGAGGCACAGATATTATTAAAACCTTTCATTTATGGAGTCAGATGAATTAACGAGAGAATACAAAACTAAATGTATTGTAAATTTAACCAACCAAATACTTTGCATGGGTAAGGACAGAGCACGTGATAACCTTCCCTGTGTTATTGGTGAACCGGCAATTGGACCAATTTCACGGGCCTTACAGCATATCTCTCGAACCGTTAGTCTGATGGATTCCAAACTTGACAGGTGTCTTGCTACGGGCACGAGTAAGTGCAGTGCCAAGTTTGGCGTTGTTTGGATTAGAAATGCAAAAGATATTGTTAAATATATCGGTAAAAGAAACACTTAGAAGGTTGTGGTTTGAAAATAAACATTCTGAAATTAGAGGGTTGTGGTTTAAAAATAAACACTATTTACTTCTGAATATATTTTATTCATGGCCATCATTTGTAGTAGCCTATTCGCAAACTGTTTGCTCAAGCGTAGCATTTTTCCAGAGTTCACTGTGTAGCCTGCTCCCTGAATCGTCGCACTTATTCATTTGTGTATGTTAACTGAATCTCTAACGCCCGTACACATACTCCGTTTGCAGTGCATATGCGGTGCGTATTTTTTTCCGTACCCATGTTAACAGGTTAGAACTTTCAAACTGCACACGGATGCAGTCCGTCGATCCGTTCTAGTTGCGGTGCGTATACAGCTGTGCAGTACGGTGACCGGGAGGGGACATGTTCGGTTCACTTATTTTTGTCGTGGCCACAACATATAAACTCGTGGGAACGTGATATTAAGTCGTAGGAACGTCATAATATCTCGTGGGAACGTCATATTAAGTCGTGGCCACGAGATCATTTTGTTGAGGTAACGACATCATGTCGTGGCCACGCGATGCAAAGTCGTGGCCTCGAGATCATATGTTGAGGGAACGATATATTTTTCTCGTGGCCACGAGATCATTTTGTTGAGGTAACGACATCATTATGTCGTGGCCACGCGTTGAGGGAGCCACAGCGGCCAATACTGTAACCATACCATAGACTGGGCTACAGCAGAGATGGAGATGACAGAAGAAATAACATTTTACTTTAAATTAGGAATGTCATATAAAGATATAGTGCGGTCTTTGGCATTAAGACATGGGTACGTTATAAAGATAAGCGCATTCTTAGACTTTTTTTGTCGCACGCATATTTAGGGACCGTCTCAAAATTACATGCGACATTGGCATAAACGTTTCTAACTTCAATAGCATTTGAAGACAATGACTTACAGTCATAAAACCAATTGTACATTGTTCACCCAGGTCTCATGTATGATGCACACCTTTTAGATTTTTAATATTTATTACAATAAACTGCTAACTCATATGCAAATATTGTAGGCCTATTTCACATACTGTATGGGATCATACACAAAATATGACAATATTTAAAGCTCAATATCATTTGAAGACAATGACTTAGTCATAAAACCAACTGTATATTGTTCATATAGGTCTCATGTATGATGCACACCTTTAATATTTTTGATATTTATGACAATAAACTGCTAAATCATATGCAAATATTGCTATGAATTTCACTACTGTATGGGATCATATACAGAATATGACAATATTTAAAGCTCAATAGCATTTGAAGACAGTGACTTACAGTCATAAAACCAACTGTACATTGTTCATATAGGTCTCATGTATGATGCACACCTTTAATATTTTTGATATGTATGACAGTAAACTGCTAAATCATATGCAAATAATGCTATGTATTTCACTACTGTGTGGGATCATATATAGAATATGACCACATTTAAAGGTCAATAGCATTTGAAGACAATGACTTACAGTCATAAAACCAACTGTACATTGTTCATCTAGGTGTCAGGTATGTGGCAGTAGTGAAATATGCCAACAATATTTGCATATGATTTAGCAGTTTGTTGACATAAAAATCTAAAAGGTGTGCATCATACATGAGACCTGGGTGAACAGTGTACAGTTGGTTTTATGACTGTAAGTCGTTGTCTTCAAATGCTATTGAAGTTAGAAATGTTTATGCCAATGTCGCATGTAATTTTGAGACGGTCCCTGAATATGCGTGCGACAAAGTCTAAGAATGCGCTTCATGTGTCTTTCACTTATAACGTACCCATGTCTTAATGCCAAAGACCGCACTATATCTTTATATGACATTCTTAATTTAAAGTAAAATGTTATTTCTTCTGTCATCTCCATCTCTGCTGTAGCCCAGTCTATGGTACGGTTACAGTATTGGCCGCTGTGGCTCCCTCAACGCGTGGCCACGACATAATGATGTCGTAACCTCAACAAAATGATCTCGTGGCCACGAGAAAAATATATCGTGCCCTCAACATATGATCTCGAGGCCACGACTTTGCATCGCGTGGCCACGACATAATGATGTCGTTACCTCAACAAAATGATCTCGTGGCCACGACTTAATATGACGTTCCCACGAGATATTATGACGTTCCCACGACTTAATATCACGTTCCCACGAGTTTATATGTTGTGGCCACGACAAAAATAAGTGAACCGAACATGTCCCCTCCCGGTCACCGTAGTGCAGCGATCGTTTCTGCACCGAGTCTATTTTTGCTGTGCTGCAAACGCTGAATTAAAGTGACAGCGCATGTTTTGTGGTTAAAATTAACACAGATTGACATGAAAATGTAGTAATTTCACCATAAATGCGTTTAATTAAATAACATGTAGTAATCTCACCATAAATTTATTTAATTAAATACTAATTTTTTTCACAGTCATCTTTTTACTTTAAAGGGATAGTTCACCCAAAAATGAAAATTCTGTCAGTAATTACTCACCCTCATGTTGTTCCAACCCCGTAAGACCTTCGTTCATCTTCGGAACACAAATTAAGATATTTTTGATTAAATCTGAGAGTTGTCTAACTCCTCCATAGGCTTCTAAGGGACCGAAACTTACTGGCCCAGAAAATGTATTAAAGACATCGTTAATATAGTCCAAGTGACTCCAGTGGCTCAATCTTAAGTTTATCAAGCGACGAAAATACTTTTTGTGCGCAAAAACAAACAAAAATAACGACTTTATTCCACTTTTCATTTCCTTCTCTCTGGGCCTCGGGTCTTTGCACGTAGTGTAAAGACAACTCTCAGATTTAATCAAAAATATCTTAATTTGTGTTCCGAAGATGAACGAAGGTCTTACGGGGTTGGAACAACATGAGGGTGAGTAATTACTGACAGAATTTTCATTTTTGGGTGAACTAACCATTTAAGACCAGGGTAAAGCAAGGAAAACTACAATTTACCTCAACAAGGCGACATAATGAACAGCACTTGTCCCATTCGTGGAGGTGGAAAAACAAGTTCTTCGTGACATGCAAGATCTATTGTACTAAAATTTAAATGCAAAAGAAAAGGCATGAGAGTCGGCTGTTTTTGTCAATTTTAAGTTTTAATTTAAAATGTTTGTGATTTTAATATAAGTACATGATTAAATATTTGACCACTGGCTTGAGCAACTTAATATAAGTAGAAGTAATGCATGGAATAATAGCCCTACGTTGTTTAAATTGTGTTTAAACGTGCAAACGTCCATTAAAGAGTGTACATGTGTACAAAGAGAATCGCAATGCTGACAAACTTTTTTTTTTTTTAATAAAAGTTGCAGCATAACTTCTGGATTTGAAATAAAAATATTAAGTATGTTTGTGGTACAGCTGCGGATCAGTTATTCACTGCAAACGCAGCATATGTGAAAGCACTATAGCGCGCGCTGCTCCTGCTCCTGCACCGCATACGCACCGCATACGCACTACAACGCTACGCCGCTACGCTGTTTACTTCTGAATATTATATCTATCTATAAATTACAGGAAGGTCTTTCTGTCTGTGTGTGTGTGTGTGTGTGTGTCTGTGTTATTCGCACATCTCTCGAACCGTTAGTCCGATGGATTTCAAACTTGACAGGTGTCTTGCTACGGGCACGAGTAAGTGCAGTGCCAAGTTTGACGTTGTTTGGATTAGAAATGCAAAAGATATCCTCAAATATATCGGTAAAAGAAGCACACATTGGCTTTTGCCGCTCTAGCCGCTGGCAACTCCCTCTCTCACACTGCACACTGAGTGAGCACAGTGCAGGACCAGAGACAGAGAGGGTCGAAGAAAGCAGCGGAGCATAAGTAGCGTTTTCTCGGAGTTCACTGTGTAGCCTGCTCCCTGAATCGTTGCGCTTATTCATTTGTGGATGTTAACTGAATCTGGAAGTCAGCTACACTGTTATTTATTTCTGAATATTAGATTTTATTCTGGTGCACTTAACATTATCGCTACTGTGTAGGTCTAATAGTAGCCTATGCTATTCACAAACTAAACATATCCTATTTAATGCGTTCACAGTCTCTTTCACGGCCATCATTTGTAGTAGTCTATTCACAAACTGTTTGCTCAAGCGTAGCGTTTTCTTGGAGTTCACTGTGTAGCTTGCTCCCTCAATCGCTCAGTAGTTAAATTTTCCATATTTATTGTATGTCATTATGTCAGTATCAGTATTTGCTTTCTACCATGCACAAATAAAAATGTCACTGAACTTTTGCTGTGTAATTGTAACAATGAGCACTCAAACATACCAAACCAACAATTACTAAAAACACACACAAAAACTGATTTTGCACTAATTTGCACTAGTTATAATAAATTGAAGAAAAGTTTTACTGAAGATAGTTTGCAGTTTCATCAGCAGAAGTCAGCTTCAAGACTCACACAGGAGTTCATAGGTTACAGTTACAAAGATCACAGCAGTTATACCCTACACCAAGGTCTAAGCTAGAATGCAGTTTCTGATTGGCAAAGAAATAGATAAACATAGTAATTTTCCACACATATACAGATAGACGGAAGCATATCTCCATCGATTAGGCAGCTGACACTCGGACCCTGAAGTTAGGCATGTCGTGACCTTCCTGGTCGCAGATTCGGGTTGCTGGGTGCCAGCATGTCCCGAACAACAACCAATCTCCAATAATGCCAGTGGTTCCTTAACCTGTAACCAAGAAGACTAACACACATACCGACACGCAGCTTTTCCAAGGTTGGAGTTGACCAGGCTCTAACTATAAACAAGAGCATCCTCTCAAAACATCAAGATAATGCGTTCTTTCTCTAAAGGAGAGCTACACTGGAAAGTAAGGCTTTAACAAAGAAATGGTCCCTTAAACTATTGACTTCAATTACCCCTATATGTTTGAACGCATTGAAGACCTCTCTCAAACACAAAACAAGTCCCTATTTTATTTCTGGAAGCCGGGCTAAATAAGCAAGCACTGTTACTGCATTCAGATATCAAATATAGACATTAAAGAATACATGAAAAGAACATTTCAGTAATCACACTGGTAACTTCTATAACAAAGTAAAATCTCACAAGCTTAGAGAAGTCATTCAACTCGTGATATTTAGAAGGAAAATTATTGATTAATACCTTGATTATAATCACTCATTACATACACATTGAAGCAGCAGTGGATTCCAATCCACCCCCTTCAACATCAATGTAAAAAAAAAAACACTAAAAAAACAGCAACAAAAACAAAAAACTATTTAAATACCAACCACTCTTTGCTCTACTTGGTGATATATAGTTATATCAACCTGAAGGCTTAACAAGCAATAACATCCAGGTAAACAAAAACACCTGAAACTATGGGTGGACGATTAGTTATTTTTATTGAACTTTGTTATTAAAATAAGAACAAAGAGGCAAATTACAAACAATAGGGCAAATACAACAAACAAACAAATAAAACAAAGATACAAATACAATAAAGGGTGTTTTAAGCTTTTCAGGTAGGCCTACATTAGATCTATTTAACAGCAACATTCATGTAAGAAACTATACAGAAACTGAATAATCAAATGTAAAAATAAAACACTGCATAGTCTTCACATTAAATAAATATACATTGATTCATGTTAAAGCTACAAAAGTTATTCAGTCATGAGCAGTGAGTGATTTTCTCTTTTTGTTTGAAAGACAGCAGCAGGTATGCAGTATCAGGCTGCTGTCACTTTAAGACCTAATGCACGGATCCTATTGACACACATCCAAATTCTTTCCTAACCGTTTACGTTCACTTAAGACATAACCGACTGTATTACACTACCGCCAAGACAGGCACTTTGACATAACTGTCTGTGTGTGTATTTGACCGTTGAAGTGCAATAAGCTGTGAAAGAGAACTGAATTCAGGATTGCACGCTGTCCGAAAGGCGGCTTTCTGTGTGCTTCAGATGCGTGTCAGACAGCGCGAGTACCGCAATGTGTTGTCTTCCGCAGCTTATTGTGCTTAAAGGGGTGGTTGATTATGATTTAACTTTTCTAACTTTATAATAATAATAATAATAATACATTTTATTTATAATGCGCTTTTCTAAAACCCAAAGCGCTAATTCCGTCCACGGAACACGATTTATAGATTATCAAGACAGAATATGCTAATCAATGACTAGAAGATAACTACACATAAGATACATAAATTCATCAACTAACCAATCAGAAATGTTGTCTACATGTTGTCACTTCTTCTTGACTCCGGGTGTGAACATAAAAGGCTAAAAGTGTTTGGAATGTTCAGTGCATGTCTGTGTGAGTGCAAGCTGTTGTAGCTCCACCCTCTGTGCCTAGAGCAGCAGCTCATTTGCATTTAACCCTTTAACAGACACAAAAACGGTGCGTTTTTGCTCACCATCAAAAAGTGACAATTTTAACATGCTATATAAAAATATCTGTGGGGTGTTTTGAGCTAAAACTTAACATACACACTCTGGGGACATCAAAGACTTATTTTACATCTTGTGAAAAGGGCATTATACCACCCTTTAATAACTATTTTTAACACCAGTAATGCCGAGTTCACACTGCACGATTTTCAAAGTAGTCGGGTCACTGTTCTTTTCACACTGCACGACTATCTGGGGTAACATTCAGTTGCTGCTGTGTTCACACTGCACGATGGATTGGCGACAGGGGGTTTCACACTGCATGACTTTACAAAAGAAAGAACTTCTGTCTGGTCTGCAAACTACGTTTCACAACCAAACACACGCGAGAGAAGTGATAAGGAAATAACGCAAGATTACATGTGTAATGAAGTGACGTTGGATAAATGCATTGTTATGACTGTCGTGTGTGGGGGGGAGGGATTTGAGGGAAGAGTGGGTTGAGTTAAGTGATTGTTCGCACCTGACCACTGATGAGCGTGAAGGAGCAGGAGCTTTGGAACAGTGATTATCGTGAGTTTCAAGGAGAGGAGAGCCATTAAAAGAAGAGCACAGCGAAGGGTGGGGAACTGAGAAGGGGTGTGCTGTTGCTAACGCCGAGCTGCACTCAAGGTTGGGGGGTGGGTGCCGTTCGCATGCTACTTAGGGCTGCCGGCGGCGCCGATAGCTTAATGGGCTAACCTGTTGATAAGGCCGGGTGTAGTAGTGTGTGGGCGGCGCGGCTTCTCAGGAAGGGGTGCTCTGTTTCCGCTATAGTTCGGAGGCCTCACGAGCGCTGGACTGGTGTCTGCCTTCTCCCTTTGCCAACCAGCGCCAAAGACTAGACCCCGGGGAGGGTTTCGCATCCCGGGAGAGTTAAGTGTTGAACATTTTGTGTGTGTGTGTGTGTGTGTGTGTGTGTCATTTTAAACCTGGCAGTATAGCCATTTCATGATGGGGTGGGAGGGTTATGATGAACTGGATTCTTATGTAGTAGTCTGATGGCGTCTTGGGTGTGAAGTTTACATGCATTGTGAACGTGTGCAGTGTCCTACGGGTGTGCTATAGCTTTTGCCTATTTATTGCGTGTGCGCTAGCTTTTGTATGGCCTATTTATTGCGGTGTTCTCTGTGTAGCATGCTCCATCGTGGTGTTGTTCGCCCAGGCTGATTAGCATTTGTGTTTGGGACTTCAAGAACCTGACCCAGTCTGACATGTTTGGTAACTGCATGAATTATATTAAATAAAGATTATTGTTTCTACCTCTGTGGTGCTGCTTGCTCTGTAGAGTAGATTCCTCTAGCCGCAACAATCTGACCTCACCTTCTAGGTTTATTACACATGTGCGTAAGACCGAAGTTCTCGCGCGAGACTGGAATTGTTATTAAAAATGATAGCCTGCAAGAAGATTGCGATCCAAATTTTCTGTGCGCTAATTTGCAGCAAAAAGGAGAAAAAGAAAAAACAGATTATGCAGGAGGAAATGGTTGGGTAGACAAGGGGAGCAAGATTGTGTGTTCTGCAAAGAGAGTTGGGGGTAAATAAATTATTTTGCAATGTGCTGCTGTTGCTGCTGGTCAAGCAAATGTTTGTGCTTTGTTTCTGTTTGATATAATTGTAAATATATCTATTAAAATACTGATATTCTGGTCAATAACTCCTCCTGAACTCCCGCTGCCCTGTATCTTGCTCTTTCATTGGCTGTAGGACACGTGCCTAGTCTATTCTCTGACATATGCGTCAACCTAAAACTTTTACTTTTCTGAACTTTTTGAAGTAGCCTATTAAAATCATTAATATATATATATATATATATATATATATATATATATATACACTCACCTAAAGGATTATTAGGAACACCTGTTCAATTTCTCATTAATGCAATTATCTAATCAACCAATCACATGGCAGTTGCTTCAATGCATTTAGGGGTGTGGTCCTGGTCAAGACAATCTCCTGAACTCCAAACTAAATGTCAGAATGGGAAAGAAAGGTGATTTAAGCAATTTTCAGCGTGGCATGGTTGTTGGTGCCAGACGGGCCGGTCAGAGTATTTCACAATCTGCTCAGTTACTGGGATTTTCACGCACAACCATTTCTAGGGTTTACAAAGAATGGTGTGAAAAGGGAAAAACATCCAGTATGCGGCAGTCCTGTGGGCGAAAATGCCTTGTTGATGCTAGAGGTCAGAGGAGAATGGGCCGACTGATTCAAGCTGATAGAAGAGCAACTTTAACTGAAATAACCACTCGTTACAACCGAGGTATGCAGCAAAGCATTTGTGAAGCCACAACACGCACAACCTTGAGGCGGATGGGCTACAACAGCAGAAGACCCCACCGGGTACCACTCATCTCCACTACAAATAGGAAAAAGAGGCTACAATTTGCACAAGCTCACCAAAATTGGACAGTTGAAGACTGGAAAAATGTTGCCTGGTCTGATGAGTCTCGATTTCTGTTGAGACATTCACATGGTAGAGTCAGAATTTGGCGTAAACAGAATGAGAACATGGATCCATCATGCCTTGTTACCACTGTGCAGGCTGCTGGTGGTGGTGTAATGGTGTGGGGGATGTTTTCTTGGCACACTTTAGGCCCCTTAGTGCCAATTGGGCATCGTTTAAATGCCACAGCCTACCTGAGCATTGTTTCTGACCATGTCCATCCCTTTATGACCACCATGTACCCATCCTCTGATGGCTACTTCCAGCAGGATAATGCACCATGTCACAAAGCTCGAATCATTTCAAATTGGTTTCTTGAACATGACAATGAGTTCACTGTACTAAAATGGCCCCACAGTCACCAGATCTCAACCCAATAGAGCATCTTTGGAATGTGGTGGAATGGGAGCTTCGTGCCCTGGATGTGCATCCCTCAAATCTCCATCAACTGCAAGATATGGGCCAACATTTCTAAAGAATAGGGATGGGACGATTACCGGTTTTACGATTAACCACGATAAAATGTCCTGACGGTTAGTATTATCGTTTCAAATTTAATTATCATAACAACCGTGTTTGATTATAGTGATTTTGAAACTCGCGATAAATCCTGTCCAGCCAGAATCAGTTTGACGCATGCGCGCGCATGCAACATTGTTTTTTGCACGAGAAGACATGGCGGAAGGCAGTGACAGCGCACGGGAGATTTTTCAACCATCCAAGAGGACAAAATCTGAGGGGTGGTCGTATTTTGGATATTACAAGAGCCCTGACGGCAATTTAATCGAGGATGGGCACCCTGTCTGCAGATCTTGCAAGAGGAAAATCGCTGCAAAAGGGGGAAATACGTCGAATCTGCTAAGTCATCTTCGTGACAACCACCCACTCTTATATAGCGAATGCAAGGTAAGTTAACTTTTACCTCAGTACCAAAGCTAACTTGGGCAAATAATTGGACAAAAAATAATGATTCGAGATTAAATATTATTTCATTATCTCACCTGTGATTTAACGCAAAGCTTCCGCGAAGAAAAGGTTTACAGCAAGTGGCTTTGAGCCATAATGAACAAACATGTTCAAACTATTAAGGGTGATATTTAAGGGATAATGTATTGTATTAATTCACAATAAACCTTTTTTTTTTACCACAGAAATAATTTCAGGGACATATTGAATTGTGATAAATGTTTTTAAATCTTACCGGTTTCTAAATCCATTAAGTTATGCACGTTACAGTGAGTGTACAAAACAATCGTTGAGACAATATGATCACTTCAACATTATTATAGTATTATTAAATTACTCTGATTTGATTTTCAATACAATCAAAAACTGAGACGCAAGACATACATCTGAATGAAACCAGAGATCGCGCCCGCGGTGATTCTAGACATGCAGGCGCGCTGTGTTATAATGTGTTGCTATTTATATATAACGGTCATTTTAAGTATTCTCTGTGTGTGTGTGTGTGTGTGTGTGTGTGTGTGTGTGTGTGTGTGTGTTTGTGTGTGTGTGTGTGTTTGTGTGTGTGTGTGTGTGTGTGTGTGTGTGTGTGTGTGTGTGTGTGTGCGCGTGAGAGAAATTTATTTATTATTATTATTATTGATATTAATAATAATATTCGGTCATGCACACACATATGCATAGTGAGTTAATAATATTATCATTAATGATAAGAATACATTTGCTATTTCTTTGTTTACAGAGTGGGCGTGCAGCAGGCAAACCCAGTGATGCTTCTGGTCCCTCGACTCCCTCCTCATCTACAGTTGTGACACAGACACTTGAACAAGCATTTAAAAGGCAGACTGCTTATGCACCCACATCAAAAAATGCACAAGACCTCACTGCAGTCATTTCATATTTCATTGCAAAGGACATGATGCCATTTCAAATTATTAAGAGGCCTGGTTTTCTGCGGCTGATGAAAGTTGCTGTACCACACTACAAAGTGCCATCACGAAAATATTTTTCCAAAACTGAAATACCAAACTTGTACAACCAGGTCAAAGCTGCTGTTGTAAAAAAATTAGCTCAAGGAACATGGTTTGCTGCAACTACTGACCTCTGGACTAGTGAAAGCGGTGGTGGTCAACCCTACATAAGCGTCACTATCCATTACCTCACCCCAGTCTGGCAACTGGAATCAAACTGCCTCGAAACTCAGATCTTCCCAGAAGATCACTCAGCTCAAAACATCAGCGAGTTTTTTGAGAACATGCTGGAAGAATGGGGGATCAACAAAAAAGACCTGGTCTGCATAACCACAGACAATGCAACAAACATGATAAAGGCTTTTGAAGATTTTTCAGAAGTGTGGCTTGGGTGCTTTGGCCATAATTTGAACCTGGCCATTTCAAAGGCTTTGAAAATTCAGAGAGTTGAAAAAGCAGTCAAGGCCTGCCGTCATCTGGTCCAGGGCTTTTCACGGAGTTGGAAGAGAAGGCGAGAACTGAGGGAAAAACAAGCTGCCCTCAACATGCCACAGAAGGCTCTAATTCATGATGTGGTGACTCGATGGGGATCTACACACAAGATGGTTGAGCGTTTTCTTAGTCAGCAGCAACCAGTCTGTGCAACACTGGCTGGAGAAAGAGGAACATGGCATCTAATGCCCAAGGATACCGAAATAACTGTCATGGAGCAACTGTGCCAGCTCCTCGAACCTCTGAGCAAGTTAACAGATGCACTTGCCTCAGAAACATGAGTAACGCTGTCAGCAATCAAGCCTGTCCTGGACCACATTAATTCTGATGTTTTGGAGGAAAAGGACACAGATACATCCCTGACCAAGGAGATGAAAAATTTAATGAGAGAAGACCTCAAAAGCAGATACTCAGAGAAGGCTAAGAGAGTCATGAACATGGCTTGTTTCATTGACCCCCGCTTCAAAAGGAGCGCTTTAGATGAGTCTGAGGTAGAGCCCGACCGATAGATCGGCAGGCCGATATTATCGGCCGATATTAGGCATTTTCCTAACTATCGGTATCGGCATTTATAACGGCCGATAAATTAATATTTAAAAAAATGCAGCGTGCAGTGATTTCTGTAAGGATGGCGCTGCCAAAAAAAGCACCTAAAAGCTGTTACAAAGAACTGGCAAAAGTGGCAAAAAAATAACAGCCGCGTCCAGTGTAGACACAGTGTTAAAGCTCATTCTGCTACGTTACAACATCAAGCAATATTCCAATAATTTATGTAATTATAACACTTTATATAGGGCCATTTTGCATTAAAAGTAGCCAGATGGAGACGCGACACGTTCAGAATTAATACACTTTTAGTAAACTACAGAACAGCGCGAGCGGGGAGCGGGAAGCGGCGCACCTCACGCGGGCAGAGAAGGCGTCCGAGAACGGACACTGTTAGTGATATAAAAAACGCACACACAGGTCTGTTAAATTAAGCAATACTTAAGGTAGTCTAATATTTTTCTGACTAACAAAATTACTGACACAGTAAAGGGTAGATTTAAATAAAGAAAAACGAAATTTAAATAAAGAAATTAAACGAAAATTAAATCAAGAAAAACGAAATTTAAATCAAGAAAAACGAAATTTAAATAAAGAAACGAAATTTAAATAAAGAAACGAAATTTAAATAAAGAAACGAAATTTAAATAAAGAAATTAAACGAAATTTAAATAAAGAAATTAAACGAAATTTAAATAAAGAAAAACGAAATTATGTTAAATTAAAAAACGAGATTAATTTAGATTGATAATAACAGGCAAAAAGTCTAATACATTTTGTTTCTATTATTCTATTTTCCACAATGTCAAAGCAACACAGCTTAATCCAAAACACAAGCTCAGGCATGCACTTCGGTCCATACAAACTCCGCTGTTCTGCGCTCTTGCCAGAGAAGACTTGCGCGTCGGTTCTATTTCTGGCATGCACGCGTTTTCCGCGTGGCTCAAGCCGCGCCTGAGAGACGCGTGTCTCACGCAAGCAGTGTGCAAACTCCAACCTGTTAACATGGGAGCCGAAATAAAAACGGCCATGCCACGCAGTCAGTGTGTCGCCGGCCTTATTTAAGCGCGAATGAGAACCGTTTCGCGGGGGATCCCAGATGTGAAAAAAAACAACAACAAATATTCGAATGTCAAATTTTCAAATCAAATACCAACCCACCGAACGAATATTCGGGTCCAGCCCTGTAGCCTAGTTTCACGTTTAGTACATTTTGCTTACTACTTATTTAAAATAGTATAAAACTACTGTACATATATGTAATTATAAACGTTTTCATTATATTATTAATTTTACTTTACTAAAAAGATCTGAGTTCTTCCTCCACTAAATTAAGATTAAAAATAGAAGAGTATTTAGAATATAATATAAAATGCAATGCAAACTAGTTTGGTTACAGCTCAAATTCTCATTCTATCATTCACCCTGCCTCCATTACATATCTTTGTCACACAAGTGTTTAATCACCACATTTGAGTTATCATTGCAAAACGTTTATATATTTATTCTGTTTATACTGTGTATTCTATATACAGTACCCATCAAAAGTTTGTACACACCAATTGGAAAGTGTGTCCAAACTTACTGTACTATAATACACATAAATAGTATTGCTACTGTATTATAATATACACACAAATAATATCGGCCGATATATCGGTATCTGGCTTTTTTTTATCGGCATCGGCGTCCAAAAATCCATATCGGTCGGGCTCTAGGAGGCTTCAAAAATTTAAACTGACTGTGTCCAGGAAGCTGTGAAGCTGGCTGCACAAGTCAGGGAAGAACCACAAAGCACCTCCACCAGCAGCAGCACCTCCACCAGCAGCATCGGAGGGGAAAGGCCTAGCCGGGTTGCTGAGTAGGATTACTTCAACAAGGCAGCAAAGAGGTGAAGAGGGTCAGATTCCAACCACTCTAGAAGACAGTGTGAAAGGAGAAATCAAAGTCTACCTGTCTCTGCCCCCAATTCCAGCAGAAGAGGATCCACTGGTGTGGTGGAGGAGCCATGCATCAGAGCTGCCTCACCTTGCCAGGGTTGCCAGGAAGCTTTTGTGCATCCCAGCAACCAGCGTGCCATCAGAGAGAGTGTTCAGCGCCAGCGGGCATATTGTCTCTCCTCAAAGAGCACTTCTTAAACCAGACAAAGTAAATATGCCATTTTGCATTTCAATCTCAAGTGAACGAAGATGCATATATAACACTATGTTAGGTCAACTGCACTTTTTTCTTTAGAAGAAGAGAACAAACATACAACCAATCATTGCTGTTCATTTGATTTGTTTACATATGGTTGTATTGTTGTTACATGATGCACAGATTGCTTTACTTGTGTTGTTTTTATGTGTGCATTTGATGTTCTTATTTAAGGTACTGTTCATTAAAACCTGCACTAGGAAAACTTATACCTCTCAGGGCTCTATGTTAATGTTAATTTAATGTTCATGCTTAAAAAAGTTCATATAGCTGCTAATTGTATTTGTTGTTTGTTGATTTTCAAAAAATAAAACTTGTTCAAATGTTTTCAGCGTGTGTATCAGTTCTTTTCGAACATTTCCATCTTATTTTAACAAAACCGTGATAATATTGATAATCGTGATAACTTTGGTCACTATAATCGTGATATGAAATTTTCATATCGTCCCATCCCTACTAAAGAATGCTTTCAGCACCTTGTTGAGTCAATGCCACGTAGAATTAAGGCAGTTCTGAAGGCGAAAGGGGGTCAAACACAGTATTAGTATGGTGCTCCTAATAATCCTTTAGGTGAGTGTATATATCGCTATATTTACATTTACAATTTTCGATAATTTCTAAATATCTATCTATCTATCTATCTATCTATATATGAGAGAGAGAGAGAGAGAGAGAGAGAGAGAGAAACGGTACAACAGGGCTAAAGGAGCACCGGGGTAAAATGTGCATTTGACTTTATTCTCTTTTAAACCTCTAGATGGAACAGAAATCCCGCTCAGCACTTTTCTTAACCGCTTTTGATGATGCATATGGAAATTTGGCTGATCCTTGATGCGATCGCGGACAGCAACGCAAAGTTGATTCTGCGCTAATTTGATCTAATATTTATTGTTTTTTAAAATGTTGTAGACTTATGTAGCAAATGAGAACCGATCAAATTATGGACTATATTTTGAGACAAAGGTCTTGTTAATGATTTTCAAAGTATTCCATTTGCGGTAAAAGGCGCCCCTGCTGTTGGGGCGAAAGGCACAATAATTAACATGATAATAAATAGCTGGCTGACTTTTCCATTTGTTGACATGACATGGCATTCAGATTGTAATTATCATATATCAAGTTGGGTGTCCTTTAGTGATAATCACCATATTTATAATGAAATACATCATATTTAAAATTTAAAATATTATTATATAAAATATATAAATTATAATAAAACATATTTATTTGTTACTACTGTAAAGCTATATTCAATTATTATGGGATCTCTTAATGCTTTTAGAACCTTTGTTTCTTTAAACAATTTTATTTCTGTATTTTTAAAATGTAAAATTAAAAACAATTGCAGCGCTCCAAACAGAAAAAAAGTTCTTGTACTGCAGGTCCTTGTACTACAGGTGCGTAGAGCCAATGATATATTGAAGATTGAACAAAAAAGGTGGTAGGCCACACACTGATCCACTCAAGACTAAAAGTCTAAAAAAAAAAAAAAAAAAATATATATATATATATATATATATATATATATTTTTTTTTTTTTTTTTTTTTTTTTTTTTTTGCAACTGATAAAATAATGCAATTGATAAAATAAAAAATATTTTTGTAGACTTTTAGTCTTGAGTGGATCAGTGTGTGGCCAACCACCTTTTTTGTTCATTCTTCTGTATTTTTAAAATGAACATTTTAATAACAGTATTTCCATTGAATAAAAATGTATTATTTTATTTATCAAAATAAACCAAAAATAGTACAAACTTTGCTAAAAGTGATTGTTTTGAACAGGTATTAACTTAGACATTTAAAACATTCATTTATTTGTATCAATACTTTGTGAGCCTTTTACCTCATGTGTGGGGTAAAGGGCCCACCTTGCCACCTCATTCATTTATACGATTTTTAAACAAACAAACCACTTTTATGATTTATTTTTACACAAAATCTGTTGCTCCATCAATGTTTAATAAAAAAAAAAAACATTCTGCATTCATACACTATGGGAGGAGTGAAAAGCACATTTTTCTTAAGGTGTCCCATTGTCCCCTATAATTTGTCTTTGTTAAAATTTACTTAAAATTTATGGAAAACCCGTCTTTGTAGGGAAATTAAATTACTGGTACTTTGGGTGTCTTGTTCATCATATGTGTCAGGACCATAACCAGTACATGGTGAGATGCAAGTAGCTAATATTTAATTTTTGACAACTGTAATGATAGAAATGTAAAAAAAGACAAGAAACGTTATGCGTTTTCAACCTATTGAAAATTCAATATTTCCTATTCCCCCTGTGGTGAAAATCAAGCTTTTAATGTTGGTGTGAGTGAGTGGAGACAGGGCTAATATATTCATACAACCGCGTAAATGAGGCACATTGTGAGTGAGTATGAGTGTAACATGAATCTTAAAATTCAAGCTATTTTAACCATGACAAAAAAAAATTAAATGTCATTTTGGTGATCAAAGATTACTTTTAAGGGATAACATTTAAATAAACTTTAAGACATATGTGTTTTATACATGTATAGAGTGTATTAGAAAGAGTGAATGTGTGTATATTTTAAAATAAAATATTCTTTTAAAGTTAGTCAAATAGTTTAAATTCATGTTCGGGTGGAGTATCCATAGAAATTGCATGTGATATGAACTTTACGAATAGATCAGATATAAACTTAACAAATATCTCTAAAACTGAACAGGCAACCACACTACCCTTGCTTCAAACCTGTAGCAAAATTACACCAACGTATCAATTTTCAGGACTTTAGGTTAGCATGCATATCCCATAACATGTGAGCACAGTAAAAAGGGAACAATACTGTATTTGAACTATCAACCAGGCTGAAACAGCTAAAAATCAAAAAATGCATTCTTCCAAATATTCTTGAGACAGGTCCAAACAAAACAATTTATGAATATTATGCCTATATTGAAAACAAGAAAATATTTGAATATTGAATATTTGAAAATATTGACTAAGATTTGTACATTCACATGTATCCAAGGTACAAGGAAAATATGTAGCCTAAGAAATGATTATTAAATAAGGAAAGTATTTCACTCCCATTATACATGATGACTTTTAGTTCTCAGTTTACTGTGATGTTCATGAATGTTCATGTTTTATGCAATGACAGCAGGATGCGATCTGAATGACAGTTGGCGACATTCTCTAAATCAACAAAATAAATTATATATTTCTACTGAAACTGTAATATCATGCAGTCAATTAATATCAGCATGAGCTGCATCATCATCATCATTTACCAGACACAACTGAAAATAACACTGACAGTGTTCAGCTTGACATCAGTACAAAATAGTCAAATTGATGAAGAATAAATGTTTGTGTAATACACAGTTTATATGGCGACAGCCAAAAACAAGAAATGTAGCCAGCGTGCTAACCGCTTGGCATCACATCTTGATAAAAATGTGTGATATTGTTTATCTTACGCTTTACACAGCTTCAGCAGCGCATCTTCGTCATCTTCATCATCATCACAAATAACAGGCTGATAAATAATCAATGGCAGCTGTCATTTTTTCCTTCGATATGTTCTCTAGTAGCTTGTGTGTTGTCGTTGTGATGCTTGCTTGTTCAATGCGAATGTGATTGTAGCGACCTCTACATGATGGGAGAAACGAAGCTTTTCAAAGCTTTGAATAGCCGCAAAATGATTCACTCTCGAAGTGTTCGAACACCACACGCTGGTGACGCCTGCTGGTCAAAACAGTGCAACCAAAAAAATCATGCCAAACATGCAAGAAAACAGCTTTTGGCTGCAACATCCATGGACGTGCAGAGAGTTCCTCAGGAGCAGGGCTCAAACGTAAAAAAGGGGTATACACACAATATAAAAGTACCAGTCAAAAGTTTGGACACATTACTGAATTTATTATTTTTGAAAAAAATGACCTTATGCTCATCAAGCCTGCATTTATTTGATAAAAAACAAAAAACAAAAAAAAAAACAGTTTAAACAGTCAATACAATTTAAAATAATGGTTTTCTATTTTAGCTTACTTATAACCTTTGATACTTTTTTAAGGATTCTTTGATGAATAAAAGGTTAAAAAAGAACAGCATTTATTTAAAATATAAATAGTTTGTACCAATATACACTACCGTTCAAAAGTTTGGGGTCAGTAATTTTCTTTTCTTTTTTTTCTGTTTTTGTTGAAAGAAATTCATACTTTTTATTCAGCAAGATGAAAAGTAATAGTAAAGACTTATAAAATAATTTCTATTTTAATTAAATGCTGTTCTTTTTATTTTTTATTTATCAATGAATCCTGAAAAAAGTATCACAGGTTCCAAAAAAAATATGAAGCAGCAACTGTTTCCAACATTGATAATAAAACAGTATATTTGAATGATTTCTGAAGAATCGTGTGATACTGAAAACTGGAGTACTGATGCTGAAATTTCAGCTTCGCATCACAGAATTAAATTATATTTTAAAGTATATTAAAATAGAGAATCATTGTTGGCACCGATAGCCTCAAGGGCAGCGGACACCGACATATAGCGCCGCTGCATTTTCATTTTAAAACAAATAACTTTTGCTATGGTTACGCCTACTGTCCACACTACTCCGGAGTTTTCGACCCTCGAAAACGGAGACTTTTGAAAACGCTACAGACCCCGTCAGTCAAGACCGAAGCAAGACACGCAACCAGTGCAACCTGTTGAGACTCCTCACGGACCCTTTCAGAAGGTTGCAGTGGATATCATGGGACTGTTTGAGAAAGGGAGGTATGATTGTCATTTTGCCATATGTTTGGTGGATTACTTAGCAAATGGCCTGAAGTTGTGTTTGCCACTGATGTCACTGCTACAATCCCAACCCTTTAGTTTAAACGTGCGCATGTGAAATACCTTTACAGTAGTTCTTTTGTGATTGTCTTATGTTTGTTCTGAGAATAGACATGATTTTTTTGTCCTCACTGGAATTCCTACATAACTTGTAATATTATAAAACAACATTCGGACACATAATAAATACTACATTAAGACGATTCTAAGATGGCATTCTATACGTTTGTCATGTGTACAAGTCTGTCAATCATCATTAGAGAGTTATCCTCAGGCTGAATTATGCAAGGACATTAGAATTCTACCAAAAGTGTGTCCGATGTGTTCAGCGATTAGGATATAGCTTACAAAATGTTTATCATAAACTAGTGCTAAGACCCAGAATCTGCCCTACATAAGTTTATGGCCAGGAGTTTTGATCGCTACTGCCATCCAAATTGCTTTCATTGCCGCAGCAGTGTTATCTCCTCTGCTCTTGAAAGTTATGCTATGCTGACACACACAGATATCAACAATCAGCACATGAATCTCAACAACAGAGACAATCAACAAAATATTCAGATAAACAGATCAACTCTGAACATCACAAAAAATCTACTAAATGTCACAACAAAAACAACAGCAAAAAAAAAAAAAAAAGCAAATATTTAGAATTAAACAAAATAATAGGACAAAATTCAGATGCATAATTTATTCATGCTGCAATGCATGCTGGGAGTTTTGTACTATGCTGGTACCCAGAATGCATTGCAGCATGGCACTTTTGATTGTCACCATTGTTGAGATTCATACACTGATTATTGATGTCTGTGTGTGTCTGCATGTCATTGTAGATCATTTTTTTGTGCTCATGTTTGTTAAAGTCTTCTTACTAATTGTCATAATGCTGTTGGGTTTCCTGTTGCAATAACACAGGGTTGGTAACCTAAATATATTAATGCACAAAACAATTGTTAGATTCAAATGACATCAGGCTGACAAAAGATGTAATAATACAAGATAAGAGCCCAACTAATGGAAACACTAATCACCATTATATCGACTTCAAATTAAACATTAGAGTTAAACCTTTGTTAATTCTCAATAACAGCTTCTGTGGATGTCTAAAAGAAATAAAGTCAATCTGGTTAGTAATAAGTTAAGCTGGTAATGCTGTTTGTGGAGTTGTTTAATCGTCCTCTGCTGAGATCTTGAGAGATTTAATGTCTTCTTTTATTTTCAGCTGATTTCATATAAGGCTGTGGCTGGAAGTCAGTTGTTGTTCTTGTTGGCTTATTAAGGCGGAGATCACTCCAAATTTAATATACACAGATTTTGCGGCTCAGATGTCCAGTTATGGTTTATTTCTTTGCTTTTGGCTGACATGTGGCATTGCTATAGCCTGCTTGTGGCCCAGATCTGGCAAACAGGAGTGAGCCACCCAAGGGCCATCATTTCACGCTGCATGTGGGCCAGATCAACATTCTACATATGCCAGATGTGGGCCAGATCTGGGACGTCACAATGTTGCTATGTGGGTTCATGGCCACAGAAGTGTTATCGCCTCAGCACCTACAGGAGCTCCGTTTCTCTGTCGAACTTGCTTTCACTGCCGCAGCAGTGTTATCTCCTCCACTCCTTGCAGGAGTTTTGTTTCTCCTTCCAGCTTGCTTGTTGGATAGTTGGAAAGCAAGTTGATTTCACTGCCATAGAAGTGTCATCTTCTCCGCTCCCGCAGGGGCCCCGTTTCTCCTTCCAACTTGCTTTTTACTGTCACAGCAGTGTTATCTCCTCCACTCCTGCAGGAGCTTTGTTTCTCCGTCCAACTTACTTGTTGGATAGTTGTAAAGCAAAGTTGTAAAGCAATTTGCCTCCACTGCCACAGCAGTGTTATCTTCTCCACTCCCGCAGGAGCTCTGTTTCTCTATCCAGCTGGCTTTCACAGCCATAGCAGTGATATCTCCCCCACTCCCGCAGGAGCTCCATTTCTCTGTGTAACCTCACCTTCACTGCCACAGCAGTGCTATCTCATCCTGTAGTTGTAAGCTTTCATTTGATTTCATCCACCTCACAGGTGTGGCATATCAAGATACTGATTAGACAGCATGATTACTGCACAGGTGTGCCTTAGGCTGGCCACAATAAAAGGACACTCTAAAATGTGCAGTTTTATCACACAGCACAATGCCACAGATGTCGCAAGTTTTGAGGGAGCGTGCAATTGGCATGCTGACTGCAGGAATGTCCACCAGAGCTGTTGCCCATGAATTGAATGTTCATTTCTCTACCTTAAGCCGTCTCCAAAGGCGTTTCAGAGAATTTGGCAGTACATCAAACCGGCCTCACATCCGCAGACCACGTGTAACCACACCAGCCCAGGACCTCCACATCTAGCATCTTCACCTCCAAGATCATCTGAGACCAGCTACCCGGACAGCTGCTGCAACAATCGGTTTGCATAACCAAAGAATTTCTGCACAAACTGTCAGAAACCGTCTCAGGGAAGCTCATCTGCATGCTCGTTGTCCTCATCGGGGTCTCGACCTGACTGCAGTTCGTTGTCGTAAACGACTTGAGTGGGCAAATGCTCACATTTGATGGCGTCTGGCACTTTGGAGAGGTGTTTTCTTCACAGATGAATCCCGTTTTACACTGTACAGGGCAGATGGCTGACAGCGTGTATGGCGTCATGTGGGTGAGCGATTTGCTGATGTCAATGTTGTGGATCAAGTGGCCCATGGTGGCGGTGGGGTTATGGTATGGGCAGGCATATGTTATGGACAATGAACACATGTGCATTTTATTGATGGCATTTTGAATGCACAGAGATACCTTGACGAGATCCTGAGGCCCATTGTTGTGCCATTCATCCATGACCATCACCTCATGTTGCAGCATGATAATGCACGGCCCCATGTTGCAAGGATATGTACACAATTCCTGGAAGCTGAAAACATCCCAGTTCTTGCATGGCCAGCATAGTTACTAGACATGTCACCCATTGAGCATGTTTGGGATGCTCTGGATCAGCGTATACGACAGCGTGTTCCAGGTCCTGCCAATAACCAGCAACTTCGCACAGCCATTGAAGAGGAGTGGACCAACATTCCACAGGCCAAAATCAACAACCTGATCAACTCTATGCGAAGGAGATGTGTTGCACCGCGTTAGGCAAATTGTGGTCACACCAGATACTGTCTGGTACTGACTGATTTTCGATGGATTATCTCGGCAAAGGAGAAGTGCTCACTAACACAGATTTAGACAGATTTGTGAACAATATTTGAGAGAAATAGGCCTTTTGTGTACATAGAAAAGTCTTAGATCTTTGAGTTCAGCTCATGAAAAATGGGGGCAAAAAAAGTGTTGTGTTTATAATTTTGTTCAGTGTATTATAGTTTTATGATATTTTCATACCCATTTCAGCTAAAATGTTGCACAAGTGCATACAATACGAATATTTACAAGAAATAAAAAAACAATTCTTGATAGGTGTGGATGCATAGCTAACTGATAAATCTGTATAATGTCTTACCTTGTTTTTACACAAATTGTTTTGCTATATTTTATTTTAAAATTTGGTTGTATTTACATATTTGTATATTTACAGTAGGCATAATTGGTCGGGGAATAAGACATTGCCTATGTACATGCACCATGATTGAACATGATTTCACCAAATGCAACATGTTCCTGGATCAACATGTTTGATCTTTTTAAACAACTATAAAAGATCGTTCTCGATTTTCTCCCGGCTTTCTGCACTGGCGTCAGGCGCAATCGGAAGAGTCAATGAACACACTCGCTAGATCGGAAATCCAACATGAAAACACAATCCAACATCCAACACAATCTAACAATATCCAACATAGCCCATTAAGGCCAATTGAGGTTCCTAACTGCAACGATATATATAGTCTAATTTAGTATGGAAGCTACTGGTTTACCGGATTTATTTTACCAATGTCAAGTTAAGTCATCTTTATTTATATAAGCACTTTATACAATACAGATTGTTTCAAAACAGTTTTACATTGATAACAGGTTCATGAGTTCACACTCACTGTACATATATTTAGATAGAATAGGCTAAAGCTTTATGCGTATTTGGCGTGTTGTCCGGGGGGAGGGCTCCGAGCTCAGAATTTGGCGCGAACCCAGAGTACCCCCCCCCCCTATTAAATATACTGAAAAATATATGAAATAATATATTGCATTAATATAATGTGTTACATATTACAATATATTGAATAATGCATAAGGAATTGTCGCTTTTCATACACTGAACAATATATTTACACAGTAAAATGTAATTAGTTGAGTGAACTTCAAAGTCGTAAGTTTCTAATCTAAAAACACACAAAAGGGTGTTGGGACACTAACAGATCTCTCAAGATCTCAGCAGAGGAGGGTTAAACAACAAAAACAACATTACCAGCTTCACTTATAAGTTATTACTAACAGTTTGACTTTATTTCTGTCATACGTCTACAGAAGTTCTTATTGAGAATTAACAGAGGTTTAGATGTTGATGATTTATTAAAATAATATAATTTTACAGTCACCATTATGGTGGTCAGTGTTTGCTTTAGTTGGGCTCTTGACTCTTGACTTTATAACATTAATTTTTCTCTGGCTGCTTTAACTGTGTTGTTTACAAGACACAATCGTTATGGCAAAAAAGCCAAGAGAAATTCTGGGGAAAATCTGTTGGGTATTTATTGATGATGTTATCTTCGATACTTATACTGAGTCACAGATCACATCCCAATATCTATCACTGTATTTAAACTATTTCACCATAATTGTTATTTAAACAAAATATCAAGTGTTGTGATAATCAGATAATTTTTTATGCTGCAATGCTTTCTGGGAGCCACCATAGGATAAAACTCATCCATGGGTCCCATCATGCAATTGCAGCATGAAGCATGTCACCATTGTTGAGATTCATATGCTAATTCTTGATGTCTGTGTGTGACTAAATACAGCTGAAGTTTAAAATGTTTTGTGCACAATGTGTTTTTAAAAAACATCTGACTACCACAAAAACATTTAATATCTTCTTATAGTTTCACCGTGTTTATAATTTTTCAATGCATTTAATGATCACCATTAAATGCCTTGATGCATGCATTTGGGATGAGATTGGGATACACTTGGGATAATATTTTTGGTCCAAAATATTCAATGGTGATTATGGCATCATCAGTAAATAACCATCAGAGTATACCAAGCGTTTCTCTTAGCTTTTTTAGCAATAACAACAGTGTTTTAAAACACAGTTACAGCAGCCAGAAAAAAACTAAAGTTATAAAGTCAAGAGTCAAGAGTCCAACTAATGCAAACACTAATCTCTATCATGGTGACTGTAAAATTATATTCTTTTCAATAAATCCTCAACAACTAAACCTCTGTTGATTCTCAATAAGAACTTCTAGATATCTGACAGAAATAAAGTCATTCTGGTTAGTAATAAGTGAAGTTGGTAATGCTGTTTTTGTTGTTTAATCCTCTGCTGAGATCTTGAGTGTAACGCTCAGGGTGGATGATGGAGGCAAACAGGTGGATGCTAATAAATCCAAAGGTTTAATATTCAAAAGGCAAAATACAAAGAACAGGAACGACACAGTGAGCTGATGCTCAACTACATCCCTGCATGTAATGCCTCATGCATCACCGGCCAAACTGGCTAGTAAGTTTTTATTAACACCCGCCAAAATGAATTTTAACCCGCATTTGGCGGGTTGGCGGGTGTTAATTTAGAACCCTGTGCAGCAGTTCTCGGATCACCAGTACAGAACCGAGAACTGTTTCTTTCGGACACGTTCGATATGGAGAACCGACGAGCTGGAGAGACTGCGCATGCGTGATAGCACCGCCTCTGAACCAGGCTCTGAACCGAACTTTCTTTTGGCCAGCTGATGCTGTGCTGTTACATGAGCACGGGTGAACCAAGGACTGAATGAGGGGTCGAATTTGGCGAAATGTAAGTTTATTTAATTACAAACAAAATAAAAATGATGAAGACCAGTTTATTAACTTTAGATCTTTAAGACATGTAAAACATCCGCGTTTGCGCATCGCCTTAGGCCTACTACAGGGTTCATTTTCAAAACATAAATGTAATAAACTTATCCAAAATGATTATGACGATGCGTACTATTATTTAACTTAAGTTATGATTACAAATACCTTTTTTGAATGAATATTTATCCGCCGGGATGATAGAATGGACGTCATTACGTGATGACGTAAAAGAACTGGTGAACCGGTTTTTTGAACCGGTTCATTGAAACGAAAGGCTATATTGTTCGACTTCATGCAGCTCTGCGCAGACCGATCGGCGGCTGACTTGAAGCAGTGCATGCCGGTTAGAAATTTTGTCCAACTTGATACAGCGCCGACGCCACGTGACTGTGACGTATGCCATCAAAGTACCGCGAGAGCAATTTGAGAGTAGCCGGAGAACTCTCAAGAGCGGCTGCACGAGGGCTGATGACGACACAGCTGTTCCACGATTGGCCGGATTCACCGCATGACAACGATCACGTGTGTTTCGTGTTTATTCGAAACACCTTTAGTTCCTCTAAAGCTCTCAAATCAGCAGAGGTGGGAGTAAGTCACACATGTGCAAGTCACAAGTAAGTCTCAAGTCTTAACCTTCAAGTCTCAAGCAAGTCCAAGTCAATTTTGTGAAAAGCAAGTCAAGTCAAGTCAAGTCACTGCTTTATGTCAAGCAAGTCAAGTCAAGTCGTAGCTTGGGTCACAAGTCACTAGCAAGTCATACAAACGTTTGATGATTTCACAGAATTTATATATTAAAATAAGTTAAAACCATAAGTTGTGGACTGTTTTATTTGCAACATTTTTTTAAATATGCATTTCCACATACAGCTGAGTGGTTAAAAATCTAAAAAAAGAAATTAAATTTCAAACTACATAGCCTAAAATGTAAATGTAACTGAAATTAGGCCAACATTAAAGCATGAAAAATAAATATGCCTCAAACATTGCAGTAGACCATTAAAAGATATTAAACAATTCACAATTCAAGTATAATGGTTTCTATGCCACCAAATGGCATTCTTCAAACTGGCATCCCATTTACACATCCTTAACAACAAGTTAGATCTTTCCTTTTTAACAAAAGAATAACAAGAAAAAAACAGTAATAATTGAATTGACACAAAACTTGAGTGATTTATTAATATTTGTGAATGATGTGTGTGCATGTGTATGAGTGAAAGGTGTATTGGTTGCATGTCCATGGTTGTGTTTGACTTTGTGTGTGTGTGTGTGTGTGTGTGTGTGTGTGTGTGTGTGTGTGTGTGTGTGTGTGTGTGTGTGTGTGTGTGTGTGTGTGTGTGTGTGTGTGTGTGTGTGAGAGAGAGAGAGAGAGAGAGAGAGAGAGGTGATTTGATTGAGTGTGATTGATTCATTAATATTTGTGAGTGAATGTGTGTGCGTGTGTATGAGTGAAGAGTGTATTGTTTGTTTGCATGTGTGCATGGTTGTGCTTGCAAGTTTGAATTTTTGTTTTGTTTATTTGTGTATGCATGGTTCGGTTCGAAAGTCTGTATGTTTTTTTTTTTCTTTGTGTGTAGGTGTCTTTTTACAATCTTTTATGTGCATACCCAAAAACTATCCAATTATTAGACACTGTACACATGATATTATGCTACTAAAAGAACGAATCCGGCGCAAAATGAACCTGGGGTGTAATAACACATGGGAACCGAGTTGACCGTTCTCTGGGATTTGTTTTCATGATAATCGAATGAAAAGAGTTTTATCTCTAAAAACTGATTAGCTTATAACGCTAGTATATAGGGCATAGAGTAAGTAAAAAGAAATCGCTAGTTAATACCACTAACAAGGCTCAAAATAGCCCCACACTAATACGGTAGCATAATGAGGGTGCTTGTTAGTGGTATTAACTAGCGATTTCTTTTTACTTACTCTATGCCCTATATACTAGCGTTATAAGCTAATCAGTTTTTAGAGATAAAACTCTTTACATTCGATTATCATGAAAACAAATCCCAGAGAACGGTAGACTTTGTACCAATGTGTTATTAATTATTATTAAATTAGCCTACAGTTAAACATTTTTTATATTTCTTTTAACATTCAAATCAACCCTGGGATAGCAGACTATATTGGTAGCATATAACTAGACAGTACAAAGGGATGTATGCAGGTAAGAAAAACTGGAATATGGCATATTTTAACATATTTTAACCGATTTTAATTTTCAAGAAATGTTTTGTTTTTCACTGTGCTTTTGTATGTAAGGGATTATTCAGATCATAAAAAAATCATTAATCCAAGGCACTCGAATATTATTAAAAATATATATTGAAAGCCTTTATTTCATCATGGCTTCAATATTTTAAAATCAGGTGACAATTAGCTACTTGCACACCTATGCGTTGCGGCTAATGAGCCTTCGTCAGGGTGTGTGACCAGGGTCCGAAATTAACTTTTTGGCTCACCTGCCACGGGGACTGGTAGATGAAAAAATCCACCAGCCAAGCATATTTTTTACCGGCCAAAATAATAAACAGCCTTTTTTTTTTTGTCACATATACATTCATTCAAGTACTTTTAATTGAGATTATAAGGTAGGCAAATTATGTTGAATACAAACGTAAAAAATTGTCCAGAGCAAAATTTGAAATGTATAATAAAAAAATAAAAAAACTATATATATTGATCAAAATATATGAAATATTACTATCATTGGGGTAAAATAATTATTATTATTTTTTTTTGTCAGTTTTGTTTCCTGACTCATGTGGAAGGGAAGGCAGAACGTCCTCGGTTAAGTTACTTACACTGAAAAAAACTACTTGTAAGATTTACTTAATAAAATCCTCGTAACAATTTGCACAAGTATATTTTAAGTAAATTTTACTGCTATAATATCAAGTACAACTTACGTGTCATTATCAAGTAAAATCTACTTAGTATTGAACGTAACGCTCATGAAGAAATTAAGTAAAAATTACCTATTTACATTTCATTTAGAAGCAATATTTATTTAAAGTAATTAAGTAAAGTTCATTTATTGTTTTATAATTAGGAAGCTTGCTTTTATGAAATTATTAAGTAAATCTTACCATTTAATGAAGTAAATAAGTAGATTTTATTTAAGTTTTTTTGTTTTCATTTACTTAGTTTTATGAAATAATAATACTCCCTATAATTATGTAAAAATTGCTAATTTCTTTTTTATAAATAATCATTAACATAAATAAATGAACATTTTCTCTATATTTTTCACAAATCACACAATTAAAATACAATTAAACAGTTTATTTCAGTCATCAAAAAATGTTCTTCATACAAAAATGGACATTCACAGTCATCTCTTGACACAGGTGCATTCAGTAAAACTTCAGAATTATACTGTAACCCTTGTTTTAAACATAAAAATGTATTTAAAAAAAAATGAAGCAAAACATTCAACATTCAAAACAGCACTCTGAAATAGTGAACTTTAAAGAATACCATTACAACTTTAATGTATTAAAACATCAACAGCTGAATGTTTAAACAGTTCTATCATACCATAGCATTTAATACAACTTCATCTTCAATCTTTGAACTTTTGGGTAAAGATTAAAGGAGAACTCTGGTCAATTTTAACATTAAGCTAATTTTTTTTGTACATTTGGAGTGCTGTCAGTACAGAGAACAACGACAAAAATCGGTGTTGCCTACACCATGTTATCCTCTTTTTAAAATTTGCACCCTGTTGACTTCAATGGGGCAAGTTTTATACCTGCTTTTAGCCTCTTAACATCCTTGATGTGTCATTACAAGTGCACCAGTCATGTGAGTGATTCCTTCAGAGTGAACGTGGGTGAATCTGACTGCAGTAGATGTGAAAGATATGGATAAAAGTGATGTTAATTCAGCCAGCGCACATACCTGTATTTACTTCCCGTTTTCGGTCGAAGTCCATAGTAATCGATTGTCGAGTTCTCCACTGTTGCTGAGTTTCCTATGATCTACTGCAGTCAGATTCACCCGTGTTCACTCTGAAGGAATCACTCACATGACTGGTGCACTTGTAATGACACATCAAGGATGTTAAGAGGCTAAAAGCAGGTTTAAAACTCGCCCCATTGAAGTCAACAGGGTGCAAATTTTAAAAAGAGGATAACACGGTGTAGGCAACACGTATTTTTGTCGTTGTTCTCTGTATTGACAGCACTCCAAATTTACAAAAAAATTAGCTCAATGTTAAAATTGACCAGAGTTCTCCTTTAAGAAGGATGGATGCATCAATTGGATCTTCTCCATCAGCACCATGGACGAACAGTATTTGAATGATGTGCTGAGTGATGTCACTGCAGCTGTCCTCCTGCATACAGTTTAGAAGAAAAAATATAATTATTTTGAGAAACAAAAATAGAAAGTGACTTTATTATCACAACAGAATGAACACTACACATACTAAAAAAAGACCATATGGTTTCCATTATGTTAACCCTTTGATGCTACGATTAAACCGGTGTGATTATATAGTGCATTTCAGGCATTTAAATAACACCTAAGTACAGTTACCACACACATTGTGTAGGTAACTATAAAGTTTACTCTCTTTTTTTTTCTCCCACTTCACTGGCCTCTTACTTTAACGTATTTTGGGAGAAGTGGATGAATTTACGCGTTGTAAATCTTATCCAACAGATCCTATTCTCTAAATTCCAGTGCATAGGGCCTAAGTTACTAACATGGCGATGCCCAGTAACATGATTAAGTTACTTGGTCCATGATTGCCACCAATTATCTCTACGATCAACTTAGCGCACGATGCTTTTAGAAACGCAGCCCTGCTTATTTTGAGACCTCATTTATGCACGATTTAGTGCGATTGAAAAATTGTAGCTTTATGTGTAGACCTTCCTGGGCAATATTCATTAAGAAAATTCAAACTTTTCCATAGTCAACAGTATAACGTTAACGTAAGTTACAGCAGGAAAGCGGTTAATTTTAAGGCCTTATTTTAGCAAGCTAATGTTAGCAGTTACAACAGTATCCAATCAGTTTGAACTTTTTACACGAAAAACAGTGCTTTGTGAAACTATAAAACTATGGAAAACTTTTCCGATTAAATATCCGTTAACTAATGAAGGCAGTGAAATGTAAGGGTTATAACGTTAATGTACTATGGATAACGTTAACCCAGACCCGTTACACTAATATGAGGTCATGTTATAAGATGAGCATTAATGTTTATTGAGTCAAGTAAACAAGAATCATCAATCAAAATCCACACAGACCCATGTTTTATTAAATGTAAAAGTACAGAAAGACAAACTTACCTCAAACACGACAAAAAGCAGCCACGCAGCAGCTCGTCAATCCATCTGACCCAAAGTGGCAGTTAGACTGTCTTGTCCAAACACGCATGTGCGGATTCAAACGCGCAATATTTTTCGATTAAAATTTACTTAAAATTACTATGTTTATGTGAAGTGACTATAAAATGTTTAAATATTACAAGCAAATATATAATAAGATTTACTCTTTCCAACCAGTTAATTTATTACATGAATTAAATGTGTAGATATTTAAAATTTTACTTAGAAAATTCTAGTTCTCATTGAATTTTAATTTTATAAAGTAAAAATTATGATGGTTAATTTAATATATATTACTATACCAAAAAGTTCGTTTTTACAGTGTACGTAACCTCGGTTCCATGAGAGATAAGGGAACGAGTATTGCGTTGCAAACGCTATGAGAAAACTAATTTTATCGAGAAAAGAACGGCCAAAATGTAACTTAAAGCAGAAGCAGCCTGGCCAGCGGCGGAGTAAGCACGATCCGCGAGTGCTGAAGACGCTCTGCACGGCTTTTTTGGGGCGACCGCTTCTTCCAGTGGCGGCAGCTTCACATATCCTTTTTCCTCAGCGCCGTCAACAGATAGAGCGTTAACTGTACGTACACACCACCGCCGACTTGAGCTGCAAAGAAGCTCTGTCAAAAAGTACAGGAAAGCTTGACGCTTGTCCGCTCTGAATAGTGAGTGCGCGCACGCGGCCGGGGCTCATTCACTCGCGCGCGCTCTCTCTCTCTCTCTCTCTGCTCGGAGGCAGAAGAGCGCGTGCGCGCTGACAATTTTATTATTTTGGTATGAACATTCACCCGCCACTGTGGCGGATAGCCTTTTGAGATATACTCGCCAAACGGAAAATCTACCCGCATTTGGCGCTTGGCGGGTGTTAATTTCGGACCCTGTGTGTGACCAAAGCCCCTTTCACACAGAGATTCCGGAAAATACACGGATAAAGTGACCCGAGATTTGACTCGGGTTAGTTTGATAGTGCTTTTTACAATAGCCTACAGATTGTTTCAAAGCAGCTTAACAGGAAAATAATGCAACAAAGTTTGTTTCAGCTGTAGCCTACAGCAGATCCAGAAGAAAATAGCTTCATTGCTTAAGCGTTGATTCATTTCTGTTGTAAAAAAGTTAATTATTAATTTAGTTATTTATCTATATAGCAGCTCTGGAGAAAACAATGATGTCATCGTACAGCTCAGTTCAAAGGATGTATTCCAGAAAGCTGGGTTAATTTACCATCAGATTAACCCTGAACTCTGGGTTGATTAACCCAAAACCTGCTTACTCGGGGTATGTCGGTTCCAAAACACCTGTGTCGAGTTAGTTTAATCAACCTACTGCTAATAACCTTGAGTTAAAGGAGAACTCCGGTCAATTTTAACATTGAGCTCATTTTTTTGTAAATTTGGAGTGCTGTCAATACAGAGAACAACGACAAAAATCGGTGTTGCCTACCATGTTATCCTCTTTTGGATAACATGGTTACCTATGATCACGCGCGTGAACTCGACAATCGATTACTATGGACTTCGACCGAAAACAGGAAGAAAATACAGGTATGTGCGCTGGCTGAATAAACATTATTTTTATTAATATCTTTAACATCTACTGCAGTCAGATTCACCCGTGATCACTCTGAAGGAATCACTCACATTAGATGTGCACTTGTAATGACACATCAAGGATGTTAAGAGGCTAAAAGCAGGTTTAAAACTTGCCCCATTTAAGTCAACAGGGTGCAAATTTTAAAAAGAGGATAACATGGTGTAGGCAACACCGATTTTTGTCGTTGTTCTCTGTATTGACAGCACTCCAAATTTACAAAAAAATGAGCTCAATGTTAAAATTGACCGGAGTTCTCCTTTAATGCGCGCGCACGGCGAACATATAAGGCATTTTCAATGGAACGGTGAATTCAGGAGTCACCATGGAAACTAAGGGTGAAAAGTTACGTGCCGCGTACTTCTCCGAAGCGGAGTTAGAAGTTTTAATGTTGGCTTATCAGGAGTTCAAGCCCATTATAATGAAAAAAAGCAATACAGCTGCATATGCGAGGGAAAGACAATTGGCTTGGCAAAAAATAACTGACAGAGTAAATGCGTAAGTTTTTTAGTATTATTACATTTTAAATATGCTTGCCTTTCTTTTGTTAATTTGCAAAGTTGAACAATTGTCTTTTTGAGCATGTGGCATGACTCGACAAGCATTTACTTTTCTCTACATCAGTTTCGTAAGAATACAGAGCAATGTATATTGACAAGAAATATTTAGGCCTCTTGTTTTATAAGGTGTAATCCTTCTGGAGCCAAAAGAACTCTTTCCCAAGTCAAAATGAAACACAAAAACATTCTCCAAAAAGGTAATATTTTATTTTAACTGTTGTAAGATCAATGTCTTAAGTTACTTTTACAGTATTCTTCCTATATAGCTAATAGAAAGAAGGCTGAGGCCCGTCTAACTGGCGGGGGTCCACCTCCACCTCCTCTCACCCCATCTGAGGAGTTGGCTCTTTCACTTAATAAAGGTCACCCTGTGGTCGATGGTATTCCAGAGGGCACTTCGTCAGACTTTGCTACCTCCCACAACAACTCAAGTGACTTGGTACAATGTAGGTATACCATATTAGTATTTATGATTATTTAATCATACGTTTGGACAAAACGAGCATTAACTCTTGTCATTAGGAAGAAGGCTAAATGCATTCCAAATGCAGTCATTGTTTCACTTGTGCATTATGCATACATATTCTATTTTACAGCATATGCTGTATACAGTAATCTGTTTTTTTTTTTTTATTCTTGCATGTTCCTAATGCCTTTATTCAGTGTCTGTCATACTTTAGTAATTTACACATTGAGTATCTTTTTTTCTTGCAGTTTCTGATGGTTGCTGTATTATTGGATCCTCCTGAAACCACACAGTCTGTCACAATTGTTAGTGATGCATTTTAAGAACCAGTTGCTTTTAGATCTTTCACTTTGTCTGCCAGACAAAGTAACCTTGCATATTTCCACTCTAGGATGATGATGAAGAGACCACATCTGCTGTGACTGAGTTAGAAAGTGCTGGGAGACCCACAGAGGTATGATGCATATACTGGACAATGCATAGCTTTTTAGATGGAGTGAAAAATGTCATTTGTCCTGTGACAGAATCTAGCTGGGGATGTACATGCAGATGAGGGTCCATCTACCGCTACACATAATCTTAGCAGTGTAAGAACTTGTCCCTGGTTCTCCTTATTTACATAATGTTACTATGTGGCAGATTTTCTTCTTTAACCATCTTATTTACTTTGCCTTCCTAGTTGTCTGCAAAGGAGCTGTATAAGGTCCATCTATTAAAGGTTGTCTAAGCGATGTCAGGCCAAAACATTTTTTGTCACATACAGCAAACATCTCCTCACTATCCGCTAGCTGCCTGTCCCCTGAACACACTGTAAAAAAACGCGGTCTCTGTAGACACCACAGGCTCCACAAACGGCAATAAAAACAAACTGTGCTCACCCGCACCACGAAACATAACAAACAGAGCTCCAGCCAATAACCGACAAGAAGTGTTTGGAGGGTGGGGTTTGCGCGTTTGCGGGGTTAGTGCGCGTGCACATGAGGTGGGTGTGTGGAGGAGAGAGATGAAGAGGGAAGTTTGAATTATGGCCGACACACGACCAAAGAGACGACGTTCCGATGAACAGAACAACTTGCAAGAGGGACAAGGATAAGGAACGCGCGAAGACCCGAATTTACATCGGAAAAACCTTTGAAATGTGGCGAGACCTCCGCCGGCAGTAGGGATTAGCTACTATCCGACATTCAGTTGCTCTGTTTTTGCAGAACAGGTAAATCCACTTTTCTTTCTAAACTGACGTTCATGTTCGCCAAACCAACACAAGGATGTAATTAGCTAGATTTATGCAGTCAGCGTTAACTTTGGTGAATACAACATGTATGTTTCTAGCAGCGACCAATCTCTATTGTAAATGATCAAGCAAATTCACAGTAGGGCGACAATTTGTGTAAGTTAAGGGTTGTTTTCACCCACGGTTTGTCGTGAATTTGAATGTTCATTGATAGGCTATTGACAACTTTGACTAAATTGGTTTACAACGCCGCCGTTGTTTATGCTCACTGGGAAACGCGAAGCTAACGTTATCTTGCTATCATTGCGTCCTTGTATGGGAGCTATTTATAACCTCAGGTGGCAAAACGATTTTAAGATAATGTTTCTCTTTTTCTGCATTCTGTTCTGCAATAGGCTATATAAAAGCATTTATCTAACTTGGCGACATTACACATTGAATGAAGTATCAGTAAAACTTAACTTTGTAGTGACTATTTTGACTTTCCTTTAGCAGCTATGCCGGAAGGGAGGGGAGGAGGGAGGAGACGGGATGAGGAGGAGGGAGGGTCTAGCCAGCCTCCGTTTTATTTGACAATAATTCGAATGTCAACAAGAAGAAACGTCTCCCGGGATCGCTTAGACAACCTTTAAGGCAAATTAAAAAAAAAACTGACATGGACATGGACCTTATACAGCTTCAGCTAGAGAAAAGGCTGGCCATTAAAAAGGCCCAACTTGAAATAGAACTACTGGAGCATCGCCTTAAGGTGAGAATAATATGTGAACATGAATCTGTTCTTTTTTTGTATTTGTGTGTGTGTGTGTGTGTGTGTGTGTGTGTGTGTGTAAATACAAATCTGTCATGTCTCTTTTATTTCAGGATATGAAGAAATCAAACACATTAAATAAAGTGATTTTGCCATAGAAGTGTCCTGTAATGTTTGAGGTGTTTTGTAAATGTAATAAAGACTACAAGCATTTGTCTAACAAAACGTACCCTGTTGAAATTTGTTGCACAGAGATGACTCTCTAAATATTCTGGCATGTACAGACCCAGGCCATTTTGCCTCAACATTAGTGATGAGGTGGGTTGCATCACATATTACCTGTGGAGAACAATACGTTTATTATTTGTAACACCAATATTAAGGAGCCAAAATATAGCTATTACCTGCACATTGATGCTATGCACAGACTTCCTATTAACATAGTCTCCCTCATTGATAGATGGAGCTTTAATAGGAATGCGGATGCCAGCAATGCACCCAATCACATTTGGGAACCCTGAAATTAAGATTAATTACAAGTTTAAGAAGTCTGTGAAGCCTTTACGTGTGTGTGTGCAGTCAAAATAAACCTATTAAGAAATGTCATTTAATTGAAGTAGATGACAGAATTTCGGAGAACAAACCTGCCACCCTGTGGAATTCTTCTTTAATAAAGTGCACAGGTTTATGGCCAGGGAACTGCACAAAAGTGTGTAGAAACCATTTCAGTGCCATGCATACTGTACGAACGGCTCTACACACTGTTGCTTTCCCACATGCTCTGCATCGCCCACATTGTAGAGAAAACTCCCCGTAGCAAAAAAGCGCAGAGCAATACAAAGAATTACAAAGAATGACCCGCGGTTTGTCACGTTTTAGATGTGTGGTTTTAGTAGGTTTGTTAAATAAATTAACGACTCCCTAGAAAAACGATAGCGCTCCTGCAAATATTCGTTAGAATAAGAAAAGACATCGATACGTGGTCTTATCACCCTCTCACGACGAAAAAACCCCCGTATAATCTGTGCCTCTACGTCCACAAGATCCTCATCAAAAGGGCACGCCATGCTCGGAAACCTCTCTGAAACAAACTAACCCTGCAACATAACCTGCTCCGGAGCAGGTTATCCTCAGAGAGTCAGTTGTTACTTACATAACCCGAAAGTTACCTCCGTTTTTGGAACCGAAAGCAGAGGTTATCCGCTTACTTACTCCTAAACTTACCCGGGTAAGTCACATAACCTGCTTTCTGGAATACACCCCAGTTCTCATACAACAGTGTCAGTAGTCAGATCAATAATATTGTTGAATATTACAGTTTTTCTGAATTGCTAAAAACACATTTCTTGAAACCATCACTCACTTTCTCAAAACCTTAAACACAAAACCAAATTTTCAAACTACATTCAGAGACTCTTTCTGGCAAAAAGAAACAACTGCCTCAACTATTTTATCTGTGCTCGAAATCAAACAATGCTTTCAGATCATACACAGCGAGTGTATACAGGTGCTGGTCATAAAATTAGAATATCATCAAAAAATGTATTTATTACAGTAATTCCGTTAAAAAAGTGAAACTTGTATATTATATAGACTCATTACATGCAAAGTGAGATATCTCAAGCCTTTATTTGTTAAAATGTTGATTATTATGGCTTACAGCTTATGAAAACCACAAAATCAAAATCTCAGAAAATTAGAATATTACATGAAATCACACAGTAATTACACAGTGATACCATGGTCATTGAACCAGGTTTTGGTTCTTTTGGCAGTGTGGGCAGATGCAAATCCTGCTGGAAAATGAAGGAAGCATGAAGTGCTCTGAAAATGTCCTGGTAGACGGCTGCGTTGACTCTGGATTTAATAAAGCACAGTGGACCAAAGTCCTCTTTTCTGATGAGAGCAAATTTTGCATCTCATTTGAAAACCAAGGTCCCAGAGTCTGGAGGAAGAATGGAGAGGCACACAATCCAAGATGCTTGAAGTCCAGTGTGAAGTTTCCACAGTCTGTGTTGGTTTGGGGAGCCATGTCATCGGCTGGTGTTGGTCCACTGTGCTGTCCACTCAACGCAGCCGTCTACCAGGACATTTCCAGAGCACTTCATGCTTCCTTCAGCAGACAAGCTTTATGGAGATGCTGACTTCATTTTCCAGCAGGATTTGCACCTGCCCACACTGCCAAAATAACCAAAACCTGGTTCAATGACCATGGTATCACTGTGTAATTACTGTGTGATTTCATGTAATCTAATTTTCTGAGATTTTGATTTTGTGGTTTTCACAAGCTGTAAGCCATAATCATCAAAATTATAACAAATAAAGGCTTGAGATATCTCACTTTGCATGTAATGAGTCTATATAATAAACAAGTTTCACATTTTTAACGGAATTACTGAAATAAATCAACTTTTTGATGATATTCTAATTTTATGACCAGCACCTGTATATAAACACTAAGTATCAAGACACTATGGAGAACACAGAATCCAAAGCATGCAGTTACAGAAAAAGTATATGTAAACAAATTTTGCAATTACGAAAAAAAGTATAGTAATGACAACTTACTATGAGAATGAGAAGGTGAATTAATTTTATACTGTATGCACTGCAAGTATAGTTTTGTAATGAATATTGTACAGTATTGAATGTCTGTATATTCAGCACTTACATACTGTGAAAAAACAGTTACCCAACTGCAAAGGTTACAGTAAAAAAACTCTAAATGAAAAGCATGTTACAGTACAATCAGAAGAGTTGTGCAACTGCAAAATCAAGAGAGTTTGATTTTGCTTCAGCATCATGTCTTCATGTTGGGTCTGGCTGGAGGACTTTGTCCACTTTACAGACAATGTCATCTCTGCAGGCAAAGGGAAAACCCCTAATGCCAGATCCAGCCTCGACAACATTCTCCAGACCTTGCTCTTTCTCATCCTCTTCCTCCTTGTTCACCTCCTCATCCTCTTCACCACCTCTTACTCATACTCTTCCTCCTCTCCCTCTTATATTGTTTCCATCCATTGTTGGTATCAACATTCAAAATTTTGAGTCAATTTTGGCACTCTGAACTGACTTGTATTATGTACAGTTGGTTTGGTCACATCATTAGAAATAAGTGTGAACAATTTTGAGTCGTATGTATGTAAACGATGACAACTGTGTTGTAGTTGTGTTTAACTTTTGCCTGCTTGTGTTTAGCGTTTTGAAACATAAGTGCATCACAGTGCAAAATGTGTTTTAGTGAGTGAGAATGTGTTTAGAGTTTTGCAAAAAGAGTGCATGAGATTTGCAGACTGTTTTAACTACCTGAACTTGTTTAATGTTTTACAGAAAGAGTGATTTATTCAACAAATTGGTTTAGGCTATTGAGAATTTGGTTCAGAGAATGGGGTTTAAAGTTTTAGCAATTCAGAAAAACTGTAAGTGTCCCAAATTAAGCAAGCCAGAGGTGACAGTAGCAAGAAACCTAAACTCCATCAGGTGACAGAATGGAGAAGAAAAAAAAAAACCTTCAGAAACCAGGCTCAGTCGGGGGGCCAGTTCTCCTCTGGCCAACAAACGAACAGTGTATGATTATGATTCAGAATGCATTACAGGTCAGAAGTCAGATTGGATCGCACAATATTGCACGATCAGATTGAATCGCACATTATCACAATGTCCTCTAGATATGCATGTTCATTCATAGGTTTCATATGAATTAATGAAATAAGTCTTTTTTTATAGAAAGTGTGCATCCCTAAGTCTTTCTATGCATGGCCTGATCCAAAGTGAGTCCAGAGAAAAGCTTACCAGCCGTATCAGATGGTAACCAAAGGCCTGGTTGTATAAAATCCCTGTCAACTCTTATTTTGAATTATTCTGTGACATCACATGTGGGCGGAGTCGGGGACATGAACGAACAAGTTTAAATCTGCCGCTGTTACGACATCATTGTTTGTTTGATGTGTGTGCGTTCTTGACAACGTAAGTTTCCATCAATATACTTTAGATGAACATGTATGTGTATAAGTAGACATATGTATGTTTATTCAATGCTATTGTTGTTTTGTCGTTATATTTATGCATAGTGTAGCGATCGGAGAAAATGACAGACTCGCTTTATAGTCCCAAGGCTCTTTTATTAACGTGAGCACCTGTGTGGCCGATGCTCTTGCCTCACATCACACACAAGCGTGAACACCAATCTTCCGGAACTTCCTCGTGAACAACCCCGCCCAGCATAACTGCGCAGGCTCGTTCATCAGAAGAACAGCCCACGCCTTAAAGTCCCACAAAACCAGAACACATAAAAGAAAAATACATGCATCAAGATTGCACCTGATATTGAACATAAATAGTCTTTAGACTTGCTACACTGCTCCCCCTTCACAAAGTTCCTCGACCTCGAGGGAACAAACAAAGTCCCTAAACCGTCTTGGCGGCCTTCTGACACGCTGAGGCCGCAGTTGCCCTTTCTGTGTAACTGAAACCGGGCTATATGAATGCGAGGTTTGCAGCTCAAGAGCTGGTGTGGCTGTATGTGGGTCTGCCAGAGGACTGGAAGTGCTCGCCTGGGGTCCTGGTCCACCCTCTGGGGTAGGCACAACTGTAGAGGTGGCCGGTGTTTGGGCTGTAGCGGCACCTCCTCTATAAGGTGCCAATCTGTCTCGGTGCACAGCCACCTTCCTACCCCTCGGAGGCAACTGAACTCGGTAAACCACTTCTCCGATTCTCTCCAGAACACTGCATGGTCCAATCCACTTGGAATCCAGTTTAGGGCACCTGCCCTTCTTTCTCTGAGGGCTGTATACCCACACCAGCTCTCCTGCTGTGAAATGCCACCCTTTTGATTTCAGGTCATAATTTCGCTTCTGCCGAGTCCCCGCTTTTAACAACTGCTTCCTTGCAAAATTATGAGCGGCTTCCAAGGAGTCCTGAAGCTTCCTAGCATACTCAGGGCCCGGGGGCACAGCAGGCGCATCAGGTGGCCTCCCAAAAGCCATTTCCCCAGGTGTTCTGATCTCCCGCCCCAACATCAAAAGGGCGGGTGTGCAAGAGGTTGAGTCCTGCACAGCGGATCGGCACGCCATTTGGATAAATGGCAAGTGCGTATCCCAATCTCGCTGATGCTTGGCAGACACAATGGCCAGCTGTTCCGCCAGTGTCCTGTTAAACCTCTCAACGAGGCCATCACTTTGGGGATGCAAAGGGGTGGTTCTTGTTTTGTGAATCCCTAATTTCTCACACATCAGGGAGAAGACACGTGACTCAAAATTTCGGCCTTGATCGCTGTGTATGGATTCAGCAACCCCGAACCGACTGAACATGCCATCCACCAACGCGTTCACCACTGTCTCGGCTTCTTGGTCAGGTAGTGCGTAAGCTTCTGGCCATTTAGTGAAATAATCCATAGCCGTCAGCACAAACCTGTTACCCCTCTCCGAACATGGAAAAGGACCCATTACATCCACCCCCACTCTCTCCATTGGGCCTCCTACGGGGAACTGTTGTAAGGGAGCGAGGGACTGGCCAGACGGGCCCTTGCGGGCAGTGCAACCATCACACCGCCGACAAAAATCCTCCACATCTCTCCTCACAAGCCCCCAGTAAAAACTCTTTCTGACACGTTTGAGTGTTTTTGAAACCCCAAAGTGTCCAGACCCCACCATCCCGTGGGCAGCCCTTATAACCCCCTCCCGCAGCGACATGGGTACCACCACCTGCCACCCCCCCCCCCCCCGTAGCAGGGTCTTTCCACTCTCTCTCTAACACCCCGTCTTGCAGACGCAGTTCTTTGAATTTTGTCCATAAGTTTTTCGTGGACAAAGAGAGAATGGCCACTTCCTCCCACAGAGGTCGCTTTTGTGTTTGGACCCATTGGATTACAGGCTGCAGGTCCGCATCTTCCTCTTGCAGCCGCCTCCAGTCTTCTACTCCCACTGTCCCCACCATCAGACACGCTGGCGTATCGCCAAGCTTGCAAACCACAGAAGCCCCACTGGCATCCGGGTCCTCCAGCTCTCTTTCCCTGGCTTCTCTTTTATCACAGTAGCGACACCCGTCAGCAAAGCATGGTCGACGAGAAAGAGCGTCTGCATTTGTATGGCCTGACCCTGGTCGGTGGACTACTCTCATATTGTATGCCTGGAGTTCCTCAATCCAGCGTGCTAGCTGACCCTCTGGCTCTTTGAATGACATTAGCCATTGGAGAGCTGAATGATCAGTACGTACAGTGAAAGGTAGCCCGCACAGGTAATACTTAAAGTGTCGGACTGCAAACAGCACCGCAACAAGTTCCCGTCTGGTGACACAGTATCTGCGTTCGGCCTTATTGAAAACTTTACTGAAGTAGGCCACAACTCGCTCTCCCCCAACCCCTGCCTGAGAGAGAACCGCCCCCATGCCCACATTGCTGGCGTCCGTGTCAAGAATGAAGGGCAGTGCGAGGTCAGGGGGAACCAGTACAGGGGCTGTGACCAGAGCATGTTTCAGGGCGTCAAAAGAGTTTTGACACTCCTCAGTCCAAGCAAAGCTCTTGTCCTTCTTCAGCAGGCGGAAAAGTGGGTCTGCGATGCTGGAAAAACCCTGCACGAACCTCCTGTAATATGAGGCCAACCCTAAAAAACTTTTGACCTGCTGTGAGGTTGTAGGAGTGGGCCAGCTGCTTACCGCCTGCACCTTCTCTTCCATCGGGCCAATCCCTTGGCCCCCCAGCTTGTGCCCCAAAAACGTCACCTCCCTCCTAAACAAATGACATTTCTCTGGGTGCAGTTTCAAGCCAGACTCGCTTATGCGAACCAGCACACGCCGGAGTGCCTCCAACGAGGTCTGAAATGAACTGCCATGGACCAGGATGTCATCCAGGTACACCAGACACTCTGACCGCGGAATACCCGATAACACCCTGTCCATTAACCTGGCAAAAGTGGCTGGTGCATTGCAAAGGCCAAAGCAGAGCACCCTGAACTGCCATAGCCCCCTGCTCGTACAAAAAGCAGTTTTCGGTCTAGCATCGGGAGAAAGTGGTACCTGCCAGTAACCAGTGCGCAGGTCCAGTGAAGTGAACCATGACGACCCGGTTACGAGGTCCAATGACTCATCCACACGAGGGATAGGGTATGAGTCCTTCCTAGTGACCTCATTAAGGCGCCTATAGTCAACGCAAAACCTCCACTGCCCCCCCTTCTTAGGAACCATGACCACCGGTGCGGCCCACGCGCTCTCGGACGGCTCAAAAATCCCAGCTCGCTGCATGTCTAACAAGGCCTTATCAGCAGCGTCCTGGCGGGCAAAAGGGAGCCTCCGGGGCCGCAGCCTAATGGGCATGGCATCACCAGTCTCAATTTCGTGCTGCACCAGGTGTGTTCGCCCCACATCTCCTTCCCCAAATGCAAAACAATGTTGGAAATCAACCAACAAATCCCACAACTGCCCCCGCTGACTCTCATCCAAGCCCTCACAATTCTTCAGCCACAACTCCTTCAAAGCAACCAACACCTTTCCCTCCTCAACAGCCCGAAATGGAATGCCGGTTGCCTGCTCATACCTGCTGGGGAGGTTCGAGGATGGCTCTAAAGGTGACTGTGTGGCCGCCCCAGGGAAGAGGTCAGCTGGGGTGTTGGGTAAGGGGGTGGAGTAAACATCTACCTGTGGTGGACTGACGACAGCGCTGGGGTGGGTTCGCGAGTGCAGTGTGTGGTGCTCCAAACTAGTGTCCTCAGGTGCAGCTGCTGCATCCAGCAGACCTGTAAAAGACATATCAACATTCCTTTCAGTGGACATGACAACCTCAGGACCCCCTTCAAAACGGAGCAGGCCATCTCTCAGGTCTAACTGGCAACCTGCACTTCTAAGGAAGTCCAGACCAAGAATACAAGGGTCCTGAACTGCAGCCACCCACACTGAATGACGTAATGTCTTTCCCCCTACAGTCAGCCCCACCACGCCTTTACCCTTCATTGGCGCCAGTTCACCTGTCACTGTGCGTAGACGGACAGTGGTGGGTTCCAGACTGGCATTGACAGGAACTACCTCCGGTCTTATAACTGTCACAGTTGATCCCGTATCCACCAATGCTAAACATGGAACCCCCTCCACCAAAATTGGCACATGACAAAAATCACTAACACATGTCCGTCCCACCACAATCACAGACTCCTTTGGCTCACATTCACCCTTCCCCAACAGTCCTTGATCATTTTCCCTCTGTCCATCTCTTGAGACTCCTGCTGGTGATGACTCATATTGGGGATGAGTGCTGGGGGTCCGCATGGCCCCGATCATGCGGACCCCGTCCCATTTCCCTGGTTACTGGCCAGTTTAGGACACTGACGAACTAAATGTCCAGTCTGCCCACACCCCCAACAAATCCTCGGTCGTGTGCGGGGACGTTGATCAGGTTGCAGCGCCACAGCGCGGATTAATTCAGTAATCTCAGAAACCCAGGCTGGCCTTTCGCTTAGCACCTCCCCCACGTCAGCAGACCTTACTGGCACAGATGTGCGCTGTCTCTCGTCCGGCACGCACATTCCCCAGACAATCTCCCTCTCCAAAGCCATCTCCAAAGCATCCTGCAGGGTTTGAGGGTGGGCTAGTTGTGTCTGTCTACGGAGCTCCACAGGGGTAAGGGCCTGTATGAATTGGTCTCTCGCAAGCTCCCCTTGAACTGACGGTGGCATGTGGGCATATGCTCGCCGAGTCAAATTTTCAATATCATTAGCCAGGACTCTCAGTTGCTCCCCTGGCTGCCTGCGTCTATTACTCAGTTCAGAACGCAGGAGCCCTGGCTGCTCAAATTGCCCAAAACGCCGTCTCAGTGCCCCGACAAGTGCATTATAATTGTGTCTATCTTCAGGGATAAGCAGTAACAAACAGTTCAGAGCATCATCAGTGAGACACATAGCCAATTCAAGAGCTTTGCGGTCCTCTGGCCAGTTTGCAGCATGAGCCAACAGTTCAAATTGTGCATGAAAAGCTTCCCAATCCGCTTTACCTGAGAATTTGGGGGTCTTTACTGCCACTGTAGCCGCGGCAGCGCGGGCGCCGCCATGTTCATTCACGTTGGAAACCAGCGCCGCTCCGTGGGCGCCGCCATGTTTGTTTACGTCCGAAGACAGCGCGGTTCCGTGGGCGCCGCCATGTCTGTTTATGTCCGAAGACAGCGCGGTTCTGTGGGCGCCGTCATGTCTGTTTACATCGGCAACCAGCGCGGTTCCGTGGGCGCCGCCATGTTTGTTTGTTGAACTCGTGAAAGTTCGGCGATACTCGGCGGCACTCGGCTCCGGCAACGAAAGCCCGGCGTCTGCAGCCATTCTCCTAGTAGCCTCCCTCACACGAGCCTTGTGTGATTCCAGAAAGTCTTCCTCTGTTGCGAATTGATCGGAGGCCCATGCTGAAGCGCCTACAGCCTCACGAAACATTCGGCTTGCTTCTGGCTCAGACTTAATCTTTTCTTTAGTCTGCTTCCGCATCGCGTTTCAGGGACACTAACGAGAGCAATCTCGTATACTAACTGGATTCAAACAGTTCACTTCTGACACCAGTGTAGCGATCGGAGAAAATGACAGACTCGCTTTATAGTCCCAAGGCTCTTTTATTAACGTGAGCACCTGTGTGGCCGATGCTCTTGCCTCACATCACACACAACCGTGAACACCAATCTTCCGGAACTTCCTCGTGAACAACCCCTGCCCAGCATAACTGCGCAGGCTCGTTCATCAGAAGAACAGCCCACGCCTTAAAGTCCCACAAAACCAGAACACATAAAAGAAAAATACATGCATCAAGATTGCACCTGATATTGAACATAAATAGTCTTTAGACTTGCTACAATATGCTAAGAAGATAGTTTCGATTAACAGACATTGACAAATAGACGATCACGTTCTGTGTTTATTGCAGATGCATATATTAACCATACTGATATTGATCGCTGGAATATTTGTTTGATGTTATCATTTATTATTCTATTTACAATTTGAGGGTATTTTTAAGTGATTTATCACGAGTAGGCCCATTTGATCTTGTTTAGCACCAAATCTGGTGGCTTTGTTCTGTTACTGGAGCAAGAGCTCCGCCTAGTGGTTATTAGTTTAATTTCATTTAATATTGCAATTCCCAATTCAGTGTTTCTTTATTACTGCAATATATATATTTGCCAGCATTGTATTTAAATATTTGATACTTTATTTAATTTATTTATTGTTATTCATTTATTTCAGAAACCACACACAATCACACATAAACCTACAAACTACTTGTGGATTTATTGGAATAAATCAATGCTTGGGAACTGGAGCTGTCATGAACTATTTTGCTTACAAACCTTCTGATCGAGGTTGAGGATTAGATGTTTACAAACCAGTACATCTATGCACATACATCTTTAACACTGGTCCTGCCTGTTAGCTGCAGTTTTAGGGGATGTTTCACAGAACTCTAATACAGTTTTGTTGGGAGAGAGTTCGCTGAATTATTCATTAAATATAATTCAATGTAACGAATAATTGTGTGTCTGATTGGTCCAGACAGATGTGGAAATTGGAGTATACCCAGGCCTTTAATCTAAGGTGTACTTAACACATTGAACAACCCTCTACAATGAGAGTAAATCACTCGTATGTGACTAAATATTCACTCTGGGCAACTAAATAATGTCCATCATTAGCTATTGGCTAATACATTCTTAGATTTTACTCACCAGTGTGTGTGTGTGTGTGTGTGTTAGAGGCTAAGTATAAGTAAAGCAAAGATTTATTTTCACTCGCTGAACACTGAGCGCTTGAGAGTTTCACTCTCCGTCAAGCCATCTGTACTATTTCAATTCACCTCAATGGATGTACAGCGTACCTGTATTTGACATACCGTAAACTCTTTTGTGCAGACGCATGACTCGTCGTCGCTTTGCTGAGAGAGCTGTTTCTCACACACATGCAGAGAGAGAGAGAGAGAGAGAGAGAGAGAGAGAGAGAGAGAGAGAGAGAGAGAGAGAGAGAGAGAGAGAGAGAGAGAGAGAGAGAGATACTGATCCAGTATCCCAGATCCGCTGATGAGGACCCAAGAGAGTAACACGCTCTTATCCTGACTGACTCAAATGGGAAATATGTCAGTGAGAAACTTCTATTACCAAACACGAGAGCCAAGAAAATCTTGAAAATACCCAAACACAAGAAGTGCTTTTCAAATCCTGTCTGAGAGAAACCTCAATGAAAACTATAAGAACATCATAATCCACACAGAGGCTAAAATAAATCTGACCACACTGCCACCACGCACTGATGTGCCATTCACGTGATCCATGGAAATAATGCGGAACTCTCCAGAAGTTGCACACTTATTCCTAATGTTCATCTCGCCCATCACAAAGACATACAGCCTCATCATATGTATAAGTGTCTTATGTATCATATGTATCTTCAAGTGCTTGTAAGCACTTCGAATTGGCGCAGTAATATCTTCACTAGAGGGAGCGGGGGCCAGTGAGAGGATTTTTCACGAGTGAAGATATTACTGCACCAAGTCGAAGTGCTTCCAAGCACTTGCTATGGTATTCCGCCATACAATATAGTTATCCATTTTACACGCTTAGAAAAGCACAACGTTTTGTTTTGTGTCACCGTCCTAGGTCGAGTTACACTACGCGAGTAACTATTTAAATAGGGAAAACGTGGAGGTGTTTGGTAGCTTCTCTGCTTGGCCCATATTGAATGAACTGGGCTAAGCTAAGTGCTAACAAAGTTTCGCCGCAAGACAGAGCGATTTAGTGCACGCACTGAGACGAGAGAGGTATGTATCAACTCGTCTTAGTTAAGGGAATAACATAGTTTAATATGAAAAAACGGTGGAGTATCCCTTTAATGATAGCCACACATGTGGCTCACATCTCTCTCTTCAATGAGCTGGCGCGTATGTGACGTCAGCACCCATCGACGCAATTCTTTATTACTTTCGTCAATCAGCGAAAACAAAATAATAATAAAAAAAAAATTATGTCTGAACATTTCATGCATTAGGCAAGGAAAAATATAAAATCAAAACAAACCAAAAAAATAATACATGAAAAATACATCAAAACACAGCCTCAATTAATTGGGTGGGTTACAACAACATCATCCGCAAAGAGCAGAGACGAAATCGTGTTGTCCCCAAACCTGACACCCTCCGGCCCCTGGCTGCGCCTAGAAATTCTGTCCATAAAAATTATGAACCACTTTCAGCATAGCTTAGCATAGATCATTGAATCGGACAGGGCCATTAGCATCTCTCTCAAAAAAATGACCAAAGAGTTTAGATATTTTTCCTATTTAAAACTTGACTCTTCTGTAGTTACATCGTGTACTAAGACTGATGGAAAATGAAAAGTTGCGATTTTCTAGGTTGATATGGCTAGGAATTATACTCTCATTCATGCGTAATAATCAAGAAACTTTGCTGCCGTACCATGAGTCCAGCAGACGTAATGATATGACGCAGCGCCTGAAAATAGCCCCCAGCTCAGTAACATCCAACGTGACCGGGACTAAGTTTGTCTAACCCAGAGCCGTGGTCTAACCTATTAGACCTATTTTCAGGCGCTGCGTCATATCATTACGCCTGCTGGACTCATGGTACGGCAGCAAAGTTTCTTGATTATTACGCAGGAATGAGAGTAACTTATAGTTCCTAGCCATATCAGCTTAGAAAATCGCAACTTTACATTTTCCGTCGGTCTTAGTACACGATGTAACTACAGAAGAGTCAAGTTTTAAATTGGAAAAATATCGAAACTCTTTGGTCAATTTTTTTGAGAGAGATGCTAATGGTCCTGTCCGATTCAATGATCTATGCTAAGCTATGCTAAAAGTGGTGCCGCCAGACCCGGAGATCGGCTGAATGGATTCGAAAACGGTAAAACTCAACTGTTTAACTCTGGGGGAGTTGTAAAATGAGCCTATTTCCAAAAATAGTGGAGTATCCCTTTAAGCAGTTTCCCCGCCGAACACGAGCCCAGCTCGTGCAAGAGATCCAGCACCACTACCGTGGAAACGGGAGACCAGAGACCGGTTGATTACTCTTGAATTGCTTTTAAATGTTTAACTTTTGATTTTAAAGTGTGTGTTAAACAAGTTTAAATGTAGGCAGTATATGTTAAAACGAAAATAAAATATATGCTGTATTAAGAAATGTTCTCATCTGAAATAAAGGAAGATATCAGCCAGATGATTACGTTAATAATGTTTTGTTTTTTTTACAGTAAGTTTGATTTGAGTCAGAAGTATGTGGTAATTCTTTATTAATTACTAATGGGTTCCCTATATTTTCATTTTAAAACACTGTTTTCAGGTTATAAGTAGCCTAATTCCTGGATAATTATTTATTAATTACTAATGGGTTCCCTATATTTTCACTTTGGAATACTGTTTCAGGTTCTAATCAGGTTCCTGCAGAATTATTTGATAATGATTTATTAATTACTATAATAAGTTCTCTATATTTTCAGTTTCCCTCAGTCGTTGCCTCAAATACATGAGTTTACTCAATGGCATTCTATGCTGAGGAAAACAGACACACACAGTACTGTATTTAAAATATAAAAACTAATCTGAGGTTAGTTATGGCAAGGCACTTGGGTGGGGTTCCTTCCTGAAGTTGATTTCTTACAGAACACACTCATAAAACCACACAGGCAAAAACCTCTTTAACATTTAGATGTATTTGTTAAAATTGTATTTTCATAATACTACTATTAATAACATTAGTAAATAAGCAAGATCACAACTCAATGTAGTTTTGTAGACTGTAGAATGTAGACTGTTCATTAGTTACTTCTTAGTTATTTTTCTTGAACCTTAATTAGTAGATAATTAGTATAGTTCTTCAGGAGGTATGACAGAATTCATTAGTTATTGATTAACTAACTGTTACTTAACACAGTCATAAAATTCTATAACATACTGATTAGTTAACACATCTTCCTTAGTAGTTAACAGTAGTGAAGAAGTAGTTAATGAAGAATTACCTATTAGTTCTTCAATAATTCCTTATTAGTTATGCAGTAAGTAAGAAACAGTATTCTAAAGTGTTACCAACATCATCTGCTCCAGACTAAGGACATAACCTGCATTATACACACACACAGACACACATTACAGAAAAACATATCCATGAAATAATTTAAAATCAGTTGTTGGAATATACAGGGTCTGCACTCTTCTACTTTTGGTAATAAGACTGCAGACCAAGATCTACTCAGCAGTGTAACAGATATGAACATCTGTATCTTTCATGAGACATGGTGTCGTAGTAATAAGACTTTACATTGTCCAATAGGATACAAGGAAATTGTTGTTCTCTAATTAAACACTAATTTTAGGCCGAGACTTAGGTGGAATAATTATATGGCACAAAGACAATTTGGAACATTCAATTAAAATTTGGCTTGAGGTGAAATCCGTCATAATCACAGTCTAATCTTTACCTCTGTGCAATCTATATTCCACCTCATGACTCTCCCTATTACGAAGAGCAAAGCTTTCCAAAATTACAGACTGACATCTTACACTTTCAGTCCAGAGGAAATATCCTAATATGCAGAGACTTAAATGCCAGAACAGGGAGAGAAATTGATTATGTAAATATTGTAGATAATGACCACATATTCAATGACAACACGTTTTCATTCCTCATCAAATATCACACCAAGAAACAGCTACGATAATTCAGTGAACATGAATGGAAAACAAATGTTAAAACATTAGAGATACATTAGGTAGATTCACTTACTGCTCCAGATTAGGAACCAGTGTGGTTGATTGTTCAATAACAGATATTGATCCAAACTTTATTAATGCCTTCACAGTCAGACCTCAGCTCCCGATTTCTGATCACTGCCAAACTGGCCTTTATCAGAAAACCGCCATGTGAAAGAACTAAAACTTGTCCACTCAAGTCTGAAAAACTGTTTCCTTTGAAACCTAAACTCAAATGGAATCAATCCAGCTTGGATCAATTCAAAGAAAACATGAATAGTCCTACTAGGGTAAACGTACCTATTAAGCTCACCAAAATCTACATTGAGACATTTTTAGTGCACAATATATTGGTTTTAGTACAATAAGTTATTTTAAAATAAAATATTAATCTCTCACACTATAATATTTCATTTTATTTTAAATGACAAAAGTATTTCAATTAAGATGTACATCATTAAATATAAAAAGTCTGGCTGTGCTTAATGGGTACGTTTTGTACCCTTTAAGCACACCCCTGTTCCCAATAAGCTCACAGCAAGTTTTATTAAAAATTCTTGTTTATTTTAAACAACCTTTTTAAGGAATAATTGAAAAAAAGTTTTATTTGAAGGTAAAGAGTCAATCACAAAAAAACAGAACACTAAAATCAAGCAACAAGGCATTCAATTTGATCAGGTAGCCTATCCTATTCATAGTGACGTGTCATTCAAACTCATTGCAACATCTAGACTAGTCCACGTTCAGCTATGTAACCCATATTGAAAAATCAAATAACAAAACAAACCAATGTGCTCCTTAAAGGGATACTCCACTTTTTTTGTAAATAGGCTCATTTTACAACTCCCCCAGAGTTAAACAGTTGAGTTTTACCGTTTTCGAATCCATTCAGCCGATCTCCGGGTCTGGCGGTACCACTTTTAGCATAGCTTAGCATAGATCATTGAATCGGACAAGACCATTAGCATCTCTCTCAAAAAAAAGACCAAAGAGTTTCGATAATTTTCCTATTTAAAACTTGACTCTTCTGTAGTATCATGTAATAAGACCGACGGAAAATGTAAAGTTGCAATTTTCTAGGCTGATATGGCTAGGAACTATACTCTCAAAATCGCACCTTTTCATTTTTCGTCGGGCTTAGTACATGATGTAACTACAGAAGAGTCAAGTTTTAAATAGGAAAAATATCTAAACTCTTTGGATTTTTTTTTTTTTGAGAGAGATGCTAATGGTCTTGTCCGATTCAATGATCTATGCTAAGCTATGCTAAAAGTGGTACCGCCAAACCCGGAGATCGGCTGAATGGATTCGAAAACGGTAAAACTCAACTGTTTAACTCTGGGGGAGTTGTAAAATGAGCCTATTTCCAAAAAAAGTGGAGTATCCCTTTAACTCTCTGGGTCAAAGCTTTCCTGTCTACTCCAAACTTCTTGGACAGATACGACAGGTTTCTGATGGCTCCTTCTTTGTATGACATGCCTCTTTCATCTTTGGGCATACACTATAGTTTCGTCTAGCTTTTGTCATCTTAAGACTGTGAAAATAAGTTTATTAATCATTTTTTTGAAGATTAACATAGTGACAACCATCAGTTAATATTTAAATTCTGATTATTAAGTATTTACATAGACGTTTAATGTGGGTGAGCTTAAAGGGAGCACACACTGTGCTTAATTGGAGCAAAAACAATTTTTAATTAATAAATATTAAATTAAATTTAAAGGAAAATATTTAGCTAAATTAATAATCTAGGTAATGTATTAAGTTTATACCAATTTTAATATGAACAACTATTATTGACAATATCTATGAAATTATGCTTTTTCTAATTGATGTCACACTGAAGCTGTGTGATTGTCATAGTAGTGTACCCTTTAAGCTCACCTAACAATAATATGAATTCTTTAAAAATTACAGCAGTTTAAAACCACAGACTATCAATAAAATGTAAAATTATAATATTATGGATTTAAAAGTACAAGCCATTAATGCCTGTGAAGTAATATATTAATGTAGCACACAATCTTATACAGCTAGTAAGCTAGCTATGTTCGTAGCATCTGGGCTATGTTGCTAAAACAATCTTTTAGATCTAACTGTAATTATTTCCCATATCCAGGTTCCAGGTTATAATATGCAAAAGTCTAAACATTAATCTCTTAATTTTGCAATTAGATGATGTACTTCTTCAAAATAAAGGCTTAAACATATAAAAAATGCACATTTGAGGGGCTCCTCTTCTGGTGAAAGTTTTCAGACAGCTTTGAAAATAGCCGCCAGACAGTGTGAACACATGGACACACATATCTCAGTGTGCAATGGTCTGATTGGTTTAAAATTACAGGAGGTATATAGTAACAAACACATCAATTGGTTAATACATCAAATAGGATAATGCATTGCTGTTTCTTTTTATAATCTGAGCTCCATGATGGTAGTGTGCTTAATGGGTACTTGAGCTTAATAGGTACGTTTACCCTATATTAAAAATGCTGGATGAATTTATGTCCACTGATTTCACTTTAGATGTTAATGGAATAAATTTAGCAATAAAAAAACTTACATATTCAATACATTGGCGACTATCTAACATTAAACAGCAAAGCAAATATAAAACAAATCAACAGAAAATAAGAAAGGATGTTTGGTTTGATGATGAATGTGCAGATCTCAGAAAAGAACTAAGGAAACTTTCTAACAAAAAGCACAAAGATCCAGCCAGACTTATTCAGACTGTCACAAAAGACTTTTGTGGAACAAAAGAGAAAACTATTTTAAAACCAAAATTGATGAATCGGTAGATCAAAACACTTTCTGGAACCTATATATAAAACTCAAAAAACCCAAATTAGAGATATCACTCCAGAAAGGCACAATTTGGAAATCTTACTGTAGCATATGAGCAGTTCATTCATTCTTTGAGTTTGAATTAAGGAATCATGGCTCGTTGAATCTAAAACAATGGACATTTCTTATGAAACCCAAAGCTTTTAGCCTCTGAACTCATGTATGTAAATCAAACTCTCTGCAGGCTAACTGACAGGCCTGATGCCAGCATGGCTGGGTTTAGATGGCTCTCTGACCACTTTTACGGCTACCCCGAGACTTTATAGCACCCTAGACACACTCCAGAACACCACTTCTCCGTGCTTCGCAAGATTGATTATTCATATATACAATCTTATACCTTAACCAGCCTCAGGGTAAAATAAAGAAAACACTAGAAGACTTGGTGAAAACAATTACAAATGATCAAAATCCATTAGATAAATCTATAACAATGTCTGAAATATTAGAACATATAAAAAATATTAAAGAAAGCATTAGACAAGATAATATTAGTAACGAAATGTTTAAACTCAGCAGTCCCAGCTCTTTAAAACTCTTGCCAAATTATTCAGTCTGGTTTTATGGTCCGGTAACTTCCCTGAGATCTGGTCTGAAGGACTTATCACCCCCATTTTTAAGAAAGGTGATCGATTCGTCCCCAATAATTATTGCGGCATCTGCGTGGGCAGTGCTGTAGGAAAACTGTTCTGCAGTATCATAAACAGCCGCATTGTCACACACCTCAACACTAAATTTTAAATAAAGCACAAATTGGGCTTTTACCAAAACAGCACACATCCGACCACATCTATTCTCTTCACTCTAATTAAAAAAAAACATCAAATATGTATTTATTATATATATATATATATATATATACATATACACATAAATAAAATTATATATAATTATATATAAATATAAAATATATAAATAAAATTGTATATAATTATATATATAATATATATAGATAAAATATATAGCTTATATATATATAAAATATATAAATACATAAATAAAATGATATATATATAAAATTATATATATATATATAGATAGATAGATAGATAGATAGATAAAATATATAGATAATATATACATGAGTATATATATAAAATATATAAATAAAATTGTATATAATTATATATATATATATATATATATATATATAGATAAAATATATAGCTTATATATATATATAAAATATATAAATACATAAATAAAATGATATATATATAAAATATATAGATAATATATACATTATATATATAAAATATATAAATAAAATTGTATATAATTATATATATATATATATATATATATATATATATATATATATATATATATATATATATATAGATAAAATATATAGCTTATATATATATAAAATATATAAATACATAAATAAAATGATATATATATATAAAATTATATTTATATATACATATATATAAATATATAATATATATAGATAAAATATATAGATAATATATACATGAGTATAAATATATACATGAGTATATATATAAAATATATAGCTAATATATATATAGATAGATAGATATGTATATATATATTAGCTATATATTTTATCTGAGTATATATATATAAAATATATAAATAAAATTGTATATAAATATATATATATAATATATATAGATAAAATATATAGCTTATATATATATATAAAATATATAAATACATAAATAAAATGATATATATATATAAAATTATATATATATATATATAAAATATATAGATAATTTATACATGAGTATAAATATATACATGAGTATATATAAAATATATAAATAAAATTGTATATAATTATATATATATATAAAATATATAGATAAAATATATATATATAGATAGATAGATAAAATATATAGCTTATATATATATATATATATATACATATATATATAAAATATATAAATACATAAATAAAATTATATACATAAATAATAAAAAAAAAAATATATATATATATATAAATAAATATATAAATATACATAAATAAAATTATATATATATATATATATAAATATAAATAAATATATAAATATAAATAAATATATATAAATATAAATAAATATATATAAATATATATATATAAATATAAAATATATATATATAAATATAAAATATATTGTATTTTGAGCACCTCTTGTGTTGTGTGGTGAATTTTTAATAGATAAAATAGTAAACTGTATATTAAACTAACCATGTTTCTAACACTTAACCTTATTTCTCTTTTTAGGCCGAACATAACACTTTGAAACACAATGTACTAAAACATTCTGTCCTGTTTTTGAATGTTGTATGTTGTGTTGCCATACCCCTTTTACTTTGGTTGTGTGAGTGTAAAAATAACATATGGTAATTGAAACTATGACTAAATTTGAACCTTTTGATTAACAATGAAGCAATCATTAAAACAAAGTTTGCTTTACCTGGTAACAGAAGGGTTTGTCTATGAAAACCAATCAAATTGTGGGGAAATTATGTAATGCAGCATGACATTTTTGCCAAACCTCCTTATTCTATAAAAACTGTTGTACTGTTGTAAAAAAAAACTGTTGTATTCTTTTAGCTGGTGGGATTCTCAATGGAATTTGTCTGAGATCCTCCGGCCTTGCTGCTTCTTGGGGGAAATTCTCTGAGAACTGCTCGAGAGATCCTCCGACCGTGATTAAAGCATTTAAAAGACATTTGCTGAGGTCTGTTTGTCGATTATTCCTGCGCAGGAAGTAAGCTAGTTACGGGAACAGGTATTAGCACCCAGCCGACGTTGATGCGTAGACTCGCTAGGGTATTGGATTAGACTCAGCCGCCGTCGATGTGTAGACGCACAAGAGTATAAAATTAGACTCAGCTGACGTCAATGTGTAGACGCACAAGAGTATAAATATTATAGGCCCAGGTAGACTTAGGTCAGATGAGATAGGACTGACTTAGGTTTAGGGAAAAATCTACGACAGATGTTTTTGCCTTTTCGCGATGACCCGCTTAATTTAGTCCTAAATTTTAAGTCGCTTTGGACAAAAGCGTCTGCTAAATGACTAAATGTAAATATAGTACACAGTGTGAGACAAGCAAAGCAACTGATTTAACAAGAATTTCTCAAAATTTTGTTTAAGGCTTTTATTATGTAAACAGTTGTATGTCTCCTCAAAAAAAGTCCACACAATCAAAAATATGAGGCCAGTTCCAATTATTGCAATAACAATAGATCAGAAATGTCCACCGTATTTTCAACAAGTCTCTAAAAATGTAGCAGCATTGCTGCAATGTGTTGTTTGAGGCAAAGAAAAATGCAAGAGAATCTAAGACACTAAACTAAAACAGAAACCGTATTTAAATGAAGAGTTCCTGTATCACCACAGATCAAAGTTCTTTGGCCGTGATTGTGTTTTGGGCTGGACAATTGATCTGTCAGTCATAGTCATGCCCTGGTCAGCAGTCACACCAGAGTACCAAAAGTACTGTGAGTACAGAAACCCAGCTGACTTATGACACCTGCATTTAGTCATCATCCTCTTCATCGGAGTCCATTACCCGACGTCGGTTAAACTGGAAACAAAACAGAGACATTCACAGAACATGTTTACACTTTCATTTTTACAATCTTGAGAACAGATTTTTAATGATAGCTAAGTACTTACCTTTACAGTTGTTTTCTTCTCTGTTTGTTGACTAACTTTCTCCAGGATCTCTATTAATCCAGCCTCTGTAATCTAAAGATACAACACTCGATGCTAGAAAAATGTACATTCTAAAACACATTATTAATGATGCTTCATCTGGCATCTTACTTTTCCTCCAAGCTGTCCAATGCGAGCCATCTGAATCAGGTAATTCTCCACTGCTTTTGCTTTATCTGGCTTTACAAGAGCCAAATTACTCACTAAAGAAAAAGCAGAAGCAACATCATCAATATTAAAAGTGTACATACAAAAATAAAAATTCTATCTTTTACTCACCCCCATGTTTTTTTCCAAACCTATAAAACATTTGTTCATCTTCAGAACGCAAATCAATGCACATGCATAACGCACATCAAACATAGTAAATGGATACAGAAAAATGTGACCCGTGCTGTCAAAAATAATCGCAATGAACAAATTTCCAAAAATTTGGCTATTTTCACATACATCTATTAAAAAAATCTTCAAAATGATTTATGATTTGTTGGAATCAGACCAAAAAAAAAATATGACTGAGTTGCATCTATTTGAAGTTTTCTGATGGTTCCAAAACAAAATCATCAAGCAACCATACCTTAAAATCCCTGATAATACCACCAAATTTCATACACACCAAGTCAAAACCAAGTATCTATAGGAAAAACATATATTGAACTTTTTTCCCCATGATATCACAATTGTTTGATTAACATTAATGAGACTGCTACTGTAGCTGTAAAACAGTAATTATTGATATTATAATTACTTAATTGACTGTAAAACTTCTACTGTAAAATGGACAGATCTAATATAATGTTACACATAAGATTTTTTTTCACAACAGTTAACAAAATGTTCACTTAATGCCTGGCTCACACTACAGGAGTTTTAGGCCTATTTATCCCTGATTTTTCCCTCCCGAGAATCGGAGAAAAAACCTTGTCGACGACCTCGATCGGTTCTGATGTTCGGCGCAGATTATCTGGTAATGTGAGGCGTACACAGATTGAATCTTGCACCTCCCGATCTGCTCTCACACAAATCGGGCTCGCCCCGATCACATCAAACATGTTTGATATTTAGGATTTTAAATCGGGATGAGCAAGACTGTGGTTACATCAGTACTATCAAAATAGCCAATAAGAAACAAGCAGGGCTGTCGTGGTGAATGAATTTCCCTTGAGGTAATTTTGAGTGACTCAACAGCACGATATACGTTTTTATCTCCATTTATTTATTGCTAAATAAATAAGTGTTATGCTGTGGTCAGCAGTCACGAAGACGAGTACATGTTCAGTAATGAAAACGAAACTAAAAAGCACGTTAAAACGAAGTGGAGTAAAATGAAGATACAAATGTCAAAATATGGGTCGGGTCCACATAATATAATAACCACAACATAAACCTGACAATGAGCTTGTTAGGCCATTGCTATATAACAGTTAGTTCCTTGAATCTCACTTTACGAGAGACTTTCTGCTGATATTTCATCAGTATTGGCATTGATAGTCTCTGTGCTTTCTAGACCGGCTGTCACTCAGTCCAGTTACATTGTTACGCCGTCAGGTGGAGGGAAGGAGCAGTCTTTGAGTGAGTCATTAAACTGTTCATTCAACAGAAATGTAAAAAAAAAAAAGCGAATTCATTCAAAGATAGATGTAATGAAACAAGCTGTTAATTATTGTAATATTTAATTTGAACTTTGAGTTCCACTTTACAAGGCTCAGCTGAGCAGCAATGCGGCGCATGGGCAACGCTGAAGCTGATGCCTCACTTCATGATCAATGGCATTGATTCATTGTATTGAACAGCGCTGACGCCAATCATTAGACATCCTTAAATGTTAAAAGGATGATTTTTGAAAGATTTCGCTTTCCTTGGTCACGGCTACCTTTTCACAAATATGATTTGATATGAAGGACAGATATTGTGTTTACGTGCTTTTCCGCTTCAGATCTGCAGCGTGAGATCGCGTGAGGCGCTCACTCTGGCACGATAATCTTGATAACATTTTGTAGTGTGTGATGCGCCGCGATTTTCAAATCTTGTAGTGTGAGCATGTTAAAGATTTGAGCGAAGAAAATCTGCAAAGATTCTCCTTAAGTGTGTGCTGCAACCAGATTTTTCAATCGGTTAGGGATTTTAAAACTCCTGTAGTGTGAGCCAGGCATAAGACATAACAGATAATGTTTGCATGAATACACTCCAAGACAAATATTTTGAAATACTGTAATTTCTGAATGTAAATGAATATTCACAAAGTTGGAATTCTGCACTTTACAACGATACCAAACTTGTGCTGAGGGGAAGCATCAGTAGTCGAAAAGCAAGCAGAGAAAAATAAAACATTTAAAGGGGTGTGACGGCTCATGCGTGTCATCCCTGTGCCGCCTTCCAAAGGAGTTATCGGTGGGCGTTCTTATTGTGGACACCTGCTGCTGTTTTCCGGTCTCTTCCTTTAAAAAGGGCCTTATGACAAATGACTGCGGGAGGGGCGCGGCTGCATTTCGGACTCTGTTTTGTTTGCTTTCTGTTTACGTTTCGCATCCAACATTACTACAGCCCATTACACTTCATGCATTCACTTAACTTTACACCACTGATTCCTGACAGTCTCATGTTACTTTATTCTTTTTCTGTATAGTTCTCTTTTGTTAATAAATTTCGTATATTTTTTGGCACTTCTGCGTGTGTCCCCGTCTTTGTTGCGTCCCTTTGAGCCATAGGGCGTAACAAATGGGGGCTCGTCCTTTTTTGTTTGATAGTTTGCGAATGATGGAAATATTTGATAAACTCATTTGTTTCGTCGAGTTTTTGTTTTTGGTTTCGGTTATTCGTTTAAACATAGTTTGAGACGGTTGTTTGCTCCTGACGTTTTGAGGGAAACCCTATTTGAATAATTTGATGTCACGGCGCAATTTAGTTTTGTGTTGGGGACCACCTGACAGTGATTTGTGCAGTTCGCAATGATTCGATCGCCGTTCGAAGTCACAGACGGGTAAGTAACTGTTGTGCAAAATTGTTTTTTACTTGGAGTTTTTCCCGGTTAGGCTAAGCGACTTGTTTCCTTTGAGGCATGTCGGTTTTGTTGTTTTTGTAGTGCTGTGGTGAAAGCGGGTAGTAGCGGTTGTCTCGGGAGCACTTCCGTGGTGTTGTGATTTGTCGCTAGTTTAACTAGTTGCAATTGCACCCATTGGGTTCGTGTGCTTAATTTCCCCCCGCCTGTAACTACATGAAGATTAGGGTCTAGTAAGTTAGATTGTTTGGAAAGGTAGATAGGGGGGAAATTCTGAGTGTTTGTTTGCACAATTAGTTGCTTGCGTTCTGTGATGCGTTTATGGCGGATGTAGAAAAGTTTGCTAAATCACCTTCACGTGAATCATTAGATAAATGCACGAAAGAGCAGCTTTTAAGAATTGCTGAGTTTTATGAAATTACAATTAGTGACAAGAGACTTAAAGAAAGTACTATTAAGATTGAGTTGGAAAATAAATTGGTGAGTAAAGGAATTTTGTCGTCTACAATGGAGCAAATTCAGGACGTACAAGCACAAAACGTACCTGCTTCACAGTCCGTTTTAACTTTTGACCAACAAAAAGAGTTGTTGTTGTTGCAAATAGATCATGAGAAAATTAAACAACGTTCTGAACAAGGTAAACTTGAGTTAGAGAAGGCGAAAATGGAGCTGGACTATTTAAAGCTCAAACTTTTACAGGAAAGTAAGGAGAATACTGATAGTTCACTGGAGTTTGGTGCTTCTGGAAGTTTTCCATTGCATCAAAATTTAAAACTTGTTCCTAAATTCAATGAACATGATCCGGATGTGTTTTTTTCTCTTTTTGAACGTGTCGCTGAGATGCAAGGTTGGTCCAACACAAACTGTGTATTGTTGTTGCAGTGCGTGTTAGTTGGTAAGGCACAATTAGCTTTTTCTGCTTTAACTATTGATGAGTGTAAGGACTATGATACTGTTAAGGCAGTGGTGTTGAAAGTTTATGAGTGTGTGCCTGAAACTTATCGACAGCGATTTAGATCGTGTAAGATGATTCCAGGCCGGACCCATTTGGAGTTTGTACGGGAGTTAAGACGACAGGTTACGCGTTGGTGTTCATCGCTTGATGTTAAAACATTTGAGGGTTTGCTTGAGTTGATTATAATTGAACAGTTTAAAAACTCTGTTCCAGAGCAAGTTGCAACGTATGTTAATGAACACAAATTTCAGTCTCCTGAAGAAGCGGCATCATTGGCTGATAACTATGTGCTTACTCATAAGAGTTCGGCTGCTGTTTGGCAGACACGGGAGGGGCGCGGCTCCCTGGAGGAAGTCTACTCACTTATATCATGTAAATCTGTTAAAACCGTACTATGAGAGTTTTAAGTCAAATAATGATGGATCCGTTCATTCAGTTCTACTTGCGACGTCTGAGGTTTCAAACTTTTGTTCAGGGGAGAAAGAGGGTTATGAACCTGATGATAGTGTTTTACATGGGCGATTAAACAATACTGAATCTTTGGAAAAACTTGATGCTACTCTAGTTCACTTGTCACCGTTACAGTCTGTAGATTTGATTTCTTTGTTACAGAGTTTTCCAGAATTGTTTGGGGACACGCCAACGCGTACTGACTGGGCTGAACACGACATTGATGTGGGTAACGCATCACCTATAAAACAACGTTATTATCGAGTGTCACCAGAGAAACGAAAGCTAATGGAAGCAGAAATCAAATATATGCTGGAAAATGATATAGCAGTTCCTTCGAGTTCAGACTGGGCATCGCCTTGCTTGTTGGTTGCAAAGTCTGATGGTGCGGTAAGATTTTGCACCGATTTTCGTAAACTTAATAGTGTGACAAGGCCGGATTGTTTCCCACTCCCACGAGTGGATGATTGTATTGATCAAGTTGGTTCTGCTAAATTTGTAACAAAGCTTGACCTGCTGAGAGGATATTGGCAGGTGCCTTTGAGTCAAAGAGCTCAGGAAATTTCCTCATTTGTTATTCCATCAGGCCTCTACTCATACCGGGTTATGAGCTTTGGGTTACGAAATGCACCTGCCACCTTTCAACGGCTGATGAATCGTGTAGTTTCGGGCCTTGAAGGGTGTGCGGTGTATTTAGATGACCTTGTAGTGTTTAGCGACAGTTGGGATTCACACTTAGAACGCTTGGGCGCTGTCTTACGGCGTTTGTCAGCTGCCAAGTTGACAGTGAATCTTGCAAAGTGTAGCTTTGCTCAGGCTACTATAACTTATCTTGGCAAAGTTGTGGGTAGCGGGGAGGTACGGCCCTTAAGTGCTAAAGTTCAGGCTATTTGTGACTATCCTATTCCTACTACAAAAAAAGAGCTGATGCGCTTTTTAGGATTAGTAGGATATTATCGTTCCTTTTGCCGCAATTTTTCTTCCATTGTCGCATCACTCACTGATCTTTTAAAGGCTAAGGCAAAATTAGTTTGGTCGTCGAATTGTGCATTGGCTTTTGACAATGTTAAGTCTTTATTGTGTTCTTCCACTGTCCTGGCTGCTCCTTGTTTTGAGAGGCCTTTTTCGTTACAGGTGGATGCAAGCCAAGTTGGTGCAGGGGCTGTCCTTCAACAGGGCGATGAGGAAGGTGTGATCCACCCTGTCAGTTTCTTTTCTCGCAAGTTTAATTCCTATCAGTTGAATTATTCCGTAGTGGAAAAGGAAGCTCTGGCTCTGATTTGGGCGTTGCAACATTTTGAGGTCTACGTTGGTTTGGGTCAACCCGTTGTGGTCTTTACGGATCACAACCCGTTGACGTTCCTGAATTCATTCCATTGTCCGAATCAAAGGCTTATTCGTTGGTCTCTGTTTTTACAGGCTTACTCCCTGGATATTCGACATGTCAGAGGATCTGAAAATGTTGTTGCTGATGCCCTGTCGCGTGCTCCTCTGGGTAATTAAAGTGCACTGATATTGTTGCTAATTTTTTTTTGTGTATTACAGGGTTTCTTGATAGACCCCTGTCTTAAGGGGTGGGGTGTGACGGCTCATGCGTGTCATCCCTGTGCCGCCTTCCAAAGGAGTTATCGGTGGGCGTTCTTATTGTGGACACCTGCTGCTGTTTTCCGGTCTCTTCCTTTAAAAAGGGCCTTATGACAAATGACTGCGGGAGGGGCGCGGCTGCATTTCGGACTCTGTTTTGTTTGCTTTCTGTTTACGTTTCGCATCCAACATTACTACAGCCCATTACACTTCATGCATTCACTTAACTTTACACCACTGATTCCTGACAGTCTCATGTTACTTTATTCTTTTTCTGTATAGTTCTCTTTTGTTAATAAATTTCGTATATTTTTTGGCACTTCTGCGTGTGTCCCCGTCTTTGTTGCGTCCCTTTGAGCCATAGGGCGTAACAAAGGTCATATAATGCCATTTTTGTACAAGCTAATATGATTCTTTAGGGTCTAAATTAAAAGTTTGTAATATACTTTAATTAAAAATTATCATTAGTATTGTAAGAAAACACTAATTTCACCTGGTCAAAAACAGCTCTGTTTTCAGCACGCCGTTTCAGTGCATGTGTCTTTAAATGATAATGAGCTTTGCTCACCCCGCCCCTCTGTTCTGTGCGTACACCGTTTCTAACACAATAACCACGCGTAGTTCATTATAAACGTGGGATTATGAATTATATTGAGAACGTCGTACATAGAAAACATGCCGTAATGTACCTGAGTGTAAACCTTAGATGCATTCATCATGAAGCGTGCAGCAAGGTTTGCAAATTTGCAAAGATTAATATAAATATTAATATAAAGGTTAATAAAACATCACACTCACTTCTGGAGGTTCAGCAGGAACACGTTGGTACCGATCCGTTTTTTCTCGTTTGTAAAGCTGTCTGGTGTGAAATGATTCAGCAAACAGGAAAGCGAAGACGATCGTGGGGAATCCCCGTGAGGGAATCCCCGCGTCAATCCTTTGGGCATATCCCTTCAAAAACAAAACTCAGCCACTGCATCTTCAACTGTTCGGATTTAGGAACATCAAAATGACTGCTGTGTTCCTTGTTACACCGAAGAACAATCGCAGACGCCATTCTGCTCATAGACAGCGCTCCAGTGAGGGTATCAACAATGACGCGCGGACTATGATTGACAGCTCGCTCACGAGCGAGGGCGGGTCTGTGTTGAAACGCTGCAGCTGTCAATCACAATCGTGGGAGGGGCGTCCGACCGTGTGACGTCACACGGTCGAACGGCTTGATTTCAGAGAGGGTCAAACATATAAGGAGATTAAAAAAAAAAACACTGGATGGATTTTTATCATTTTATGATGGTTGTGTACAGGCACTGCCAACACACATTTCAGTACAATCAACTTGTAAAAGTGCATGTACCATTATATGACCCCTTTAATGGATTATTAAAACAAAAGAAAGATTCAGGAAGGTACACCTCTCAGAAAACATACAAATAAAGATAATTTTAGATGTTTAATCACTATTTAGAGCATTGGGATCACTAGCTTAATGAACAAATTTTTAAGAAAACCTCAAATTTGACCAAAATTGAGATTTTTCACTTGTTTTGCCTGCAGCTCGTAATTGGCCCATGCGCATTCCGACTCATTTTGCCAGCACGGGTCACAAATACTTGCTTAATGCGTGAGAACAGACCAGAGATGATATGGAGTTAAACATAGTTAAGCCAAGTCAAGTCAAGTCATCTTCATTTATATAGCACTTTTAACAATGTAGATTGTTTCAAAGGAGCTTTACAGAGATAAGCGTATAATTTAAGGTAACAGAGCAGTTCTTTAATAAAGTTATTTTCCAGCTAAAGTTAGTTTTGATTGATTCGCTTCCGTCACAACGATCATTTGTTATTAAATTAGGGGCCGCTAAGACGACACCATTCTCTCTACACAGACTTTAAAAGCGAACCTGTGATAAACGCTGATGGCGTTCACATGCGCATTAAGAATTGGTTCTATAGTTATGTGCGTTTGAATATATGTGCGCAGGTTTGGAATTCCCTACAAAACAAGCCTAAACAAAGTACTGGTCTTTCCTTATAAATTTTGATACAGAATTTTATTTTATTTTGTCACTTCGGGGTAGGTACGTGAAACGAATTTTCCCGACAACGCTTTATCTGTAGAGTGGTAAAGGGATCCTCCATAGGAAGAGACTAGTTGGCACTTCAGCACTGCGTTGTCATCGGGTCCAGGCGAAGGTCCTTCGTCAGATCTAGATACGGCAAGCTGCGGGAAAACCTCGGGATAAACAAGGACACTAAAATTAGCATAGATGCCATTCTTCTTATGATGTAACGAGTACATCAGGATTTATGTGAAGTGTTCCCGGTTCCAGCTGACCTAATCTATACAGTCTAACATTGAATTATAGAAGTCTATAATGTATTATGTGAATGCTAGGTCAAAGAGATGCATCTTTAATCTTGCTTTGAACTGACAGAGAGTGTCTGCTTCCCGGACAATGTTAGGAAGACTGTTCCAAAGTTTTGGTGCTAAACACTAGGAAAAGGATCTACCGCCAGCAGTCGATTTAGATATTCTAGGTATTATAAACTGGCCGGAATTTTGAGATCGCAATAGACGTGAAGGACTATAATGCGTTAAGAGCTCAATCAAGTACTGCGGAGCTAAACCATTTAGTGCTTTATAAGTAATCAGCAATATTTTAAAATTTATGCGATGTTTAATAGGCAGCCAGTGCAGTGTTGACAGAACCGGGCTAATATGGTCATACTTCCTGGTTCTGGTAAGAACTCGAGCTGCTGCGTTTTGGACTAGCTGTAGTTTGTTTATTAAGCGTACAGGGCAACCACCCAGTAGAGCATTACAATAATCTAGCCTTGAGGTCATGAACGCATGAACTAATTGTTCCGCATTTGTCAATGAGAGCATATGGCGTAATTTAGATAATATTTTTAAGATGGAAAAATGCGGTTTTACAGATACTAGACACGTGACTTTCAAATGAAAGATTGGTATCAAAGAGCACACCCAGGTTCCTAACCGACGACGAAGACTTAGAGCAGCCATCAAGTGTTAGACAGTATTCTAGGTTATTACGTGTGGGAGTTTTTTGTCCAATAATTAGAATCTCTGTTTTTTCAGAATTTAGAAGTAGGAAATTACTAGTCATCCAATTTTTTATATTAGCTATGCATTCCGTTAATTTTGTGAATTGGTAAGTTTCGTTAGGTTTTGAAGAAATATACAGCTAAGTATCGTCAGCATAAGAGTGGAAGCTAATTCCATGTTTCCTAATGATATCTCCTAATGGTAGCATGTACAGAGTGAACAGCAGCAGTCCTAGTACTGAGCCTTGTGGTACGCCATACTGAACTTGTGATCGATAAGACATCTCTTCATTTACTGCTACAAACTGATAACGGTCAGATAAGTATGATTTAAACCATGCTAGTGCAATTCCACTAATGCCAACATACTGTTCAAGTCTATTTAAAAGAATGTTGTGGTCAATAGTGTCAAATGCAGCACTAAGATCAAGTAACACTAATAGACAGATACAACCACGATCGGATGATAAGAGCAAATCATTTGTGACTCTAACGAGAGCTGTCTCGATACTATGGTACGGTCTAAATCCGGACTGAAAATCCTCACAGATATCATTTCTTTCAAGAAAGGAACACAGTTGTGAGGATACTGTTTTTTTCTAATATATTTGACAGAAAAGGCAGATTCGAGATCGGCCTGTAATTGACTAATTCTGTAGGATCAAGTTGCGTTTTTTTAAAAAAGCGGTTTAATCATAGCCAGCTTAAAGGTTTTTGGTACGTATCCTAGAGACAAAGAATAAATTAATGATAGTAAGAAGAGGATCTATCACCTCTGGGAGCATCTCTTTCAGTAGCTTAGTCGGTATAGGGCAGGGATCAGCAACTCCGGTCCTGGAGGGCCACTGTCCTGCAGAGTTTAGCTCCAACCCTAATTAAACACACCTGAACAAGGCAATCAGTGTTTTCAGGATTACTAGATAGATACAGGCAGGTGAGTTTTTATCAGGGCTGAAGCTAAACTCTGCAGGACAGTGGCCCTCCAGGACCGGAGTTGCTGATCCCTGGTATAGGGTCTAACATACATGTTGTCGATTTAGATGAATTAACGAGTTTGCAAAATTCTTCCTCTACTATAGGAATAAATTAATCAAATTTTTCAGGAAAAAGGGGATCGCGCATATTGAACTCAGGGACAAAAATTTAAAATGAGCGAGTACATCATGAATCCATTTTCCTAACCGTTTTTTGGTCTTATCCTGAAATCACTATGGTCCACCAATAATAAGTGTTTATATTCTGACTATTTTAGACTGGTTCGGGTCGTACTGCTGCGGAGTAGCCTAGTACCTGCGTGACTCATCATAGACAAACAGAGAAAAGTAGCTCCGGCTACAATGTTCTTCCGCAAGACGCATGCAGTTCTGTTTAATAACCGCTAGAGCGCCAAAAGTTAAGTACTGCAGCTTTAAAATAGCTTGAATGCAACTCTACACCCTTGCTTCATTTAGTATACACTGATCCATGAATATTCTAATTAGCCCCGCCTCCACTCACGCCAGCTCACAGATTCACTCAGCCAACTTGTCGAGGTAAAGGATGGTATTGCTCTTTACAACATCGGACACATAAGCTAATTAAAGGGATGGTTCGGACTAAAATCAACCTACTTACACAGTAGTACAAATAGGTTCTATACTCATAAAACGAGACATTGGAAAGTTTGTAAGTACATCAGGAGTTTATTTATATAACACTTGCCTGACGGCTCATGCTACTGCTAACCCGGACGTCGACGTCACTTCAGTGGTTTGGGAAAAGCACGTAAAAGTCCTAGTAGAAAGCGATGCATAAGGATGTAGTGTAATGACGCCCAGTTCCAGGAATGCACTAATATTTTGTTGGTAGTACCAGTTTGCAACAATTATTAGTTAACACTAAGTTGTTAACACTTCGAAAAAAAAAAAAAAATTCGGCGTTACACTACATCCTTAAACTACATTGTAAACAAGCAATTTTTTTTTTTTATTTCTTGTAGTTCCCTCTCTGTCACATTCCACATTGAGGCTCATTATAGGGGAGGGTCTTTATCTCCTCCTTATTTAAAGGGTTAGTTCACCCAAAAATGAAAATTATGTCATTAATGACTCACCCTCATGTTGTTTCAAACCCGCAAGACCTCCGTTCATCTTCGGAACACAGTTTAAGATATTTTAGATTTAGTCCGAGAGCTTTCTGTCCCTCCATTGAAAATGTATGTACGGTATACTGTCCATGTCCAGAAAGGTAATAAAAACATCAAAGTAGTCCATGTGACATCAGTGGGTTAGTTAGAATTTTTTGAAGCATCGAAAATACATTTTGGTCCAAAAATAACAAAAACCACGACTTTATTCAGCATTGTATTCTCTTCCGGGTCTGTTGTCAATCCGTGTTCACGACTCCGCAGTGACGCTGCTGACGTAAGACGCTGCTGACGTGTCAACAGATATCAGACAACTACACAGAATAACATGTTCCAGTCTATTTATAAAAAAAACTAATTTGAATCATTAATTCAAACACGTTTAAAACAAATTAATTCAGTCTCAGCAGTAAAGCAGTATCGGCTCCAAATATCGGCCCAAGAAAATCGGCAGCCAATATCGGTCATCGGCTAAGGCTGATGAAAAAAATATCGGTATCGGCACTAAAAAATCCATATCGGTCGATCCCTAGTACACTTGCAAGTGTGCACATGATCAGGATTTTACCACCTCAGCCTATTTTTGAGCCAGGAAAAACCCTGGTATCATTGCATTTTTTCCAACATTTCCTATATGTATATTAAAAAAGAATTCAAAACAATCTCATAAAATTATTTATAAGGGAGTACCAATAATGAAAGTATCGGTCTCATTCTGGAAAAAGTGGTATCAGTGCATCCCTAGTAACAGACCTATAGAGTCATATTATTAACATTGAATTTAATGCTCAAATGTAAGAATTTGACATGAAAGATGACGAATACATTTAATAAGATAAAAAAGGCCTTTATAAAAGTAAATAATGCCCTGGGGTAAATATAAAAAATATGAAGATTTAAGCTAGTAAAAGCTGACAGAACACTGATGACAGTTACACAAATGTTGGATGTAAACAAACAAATAAATAGATACAGTATCGTCAAACATAATATTGTGATTTTCATGTGTATCGATATTTTCTTACACCACTAAACAATAAGATGCACAAAAATGATGAAAGAATATAAAAAATATCTTCTTTGTTTTCTAAAGATGAACAAAAGCCTTATCGGTTTGGAACAACAGCAGAGAACAATTTCTGCTAAAAATAGAGAAACAATATTCGAAGGCAAAGCTGTCCCGGTTAAATTTAAATACATGCTTACATGATAATACAAGTAATAGCTTATCAAAGGTTTGTAAATGGACTTACACCTGGCACGGGCAGACTGATCTAAGAGTTGAGCCAAAACAGAGTTCCTCATTTCAGTCTCTCTGTGAAAGAAACAATAGAGTTGAATCACTGTTCTATATTAATGCACTGTCATCATTTAAACGCATACACACACACACACACATCACTCGGTTACATTCAAACTCTGGCTGTGAATGTGAAAACAACACAGACACGGGTGTGCACTTGTTCAGGAAGTAAAGTAACCTACGCATGCGTTTTAGCCGATTACGTATTTATTTAGTTCAATAATGTAAGGGATGATGGTGTTGTTGATTTATCTTGGATACGAGAGAAAGTGAGTCTGCAGTGTATTTGCGCATAACGCGCGCAATCAGGACAACAAATTAATGGCACTCCACTGTCTCCTCAAAAGAGACTTTTTGCAAGCATCAGAATGCGATGCACATACAGTAAACCCAAGTGTCGTTTACTCAGCTGCGCATAATAGCACCAAATTAATAAAAAATACAATATATTGACCTGAGCTCTGTTTTCTATCATGAGCCATGCACGTTTGTGATGACGTAAGATGAACACAAATGCACCAGGGTTCAATAGAATCAAGTTGAGTGTAAAACCAGACCAAAGCTGTGGGGGGCACCGGGAACAGTCATGCTCAAACTCAGACCCCAGCAAACGTGCCCAGTGCGAAAGCCCTCTAAGTTGTCAATGCTTGGTATAAGCAGGATAATCCATGACTAGCTGTGCATTAAACCGGTGTTTCTCAACTGGTGGGTCGTGACCTAAAAGTGAGTTGCAAAAACATTTTGAGTGGGTCATGGAGTGTGCAGTAAAATAAACAACAAAAAAACATAATCCTATGATTTTATTTTGGAAGACGTGGATGAAATTTGTTAACACTTCTTATTTGTGACTGATATTTTATAGACATACCTTATACTATATATTCATCAGTGTTAGTTATATTCTCACAATTTGTGTGTATGTTAAGTGGGACAGTACTTGTATGTGTCAGTCATTTTTGTGAAATACATTTGCTTGTTTAAAAAAAAAAAAATTATTAGGCTACAATTTTATAGGCAAATTATATACTGCATTAACAACTATTTGAATTCACTCCGCTTTGTGTCGGGTGGTTCTTAGCCTCCACGTCCTGCATTAAAATCGTTTAATGCACTGCTAGCCGTGGATTATCCCTTAATCAAATTGAGCGTTACATTTTATTTTATTAAAAAGGTGTAAGGTGTAAATTTAACTATATAAACAAATTTAAGAGACCTTCTGATCTTGAGTAACAGTAATGTAAAAGTACAAAATAATTGTTTAAATTTTTTTCCAAAGACCAATAATTATTAATACAATTTCATATGCAACACAGAAACTTTTGTTTGTTATTATTGTTGCAAGTTACCTCTGTTTGGCTTCCTGTTGCCCCTGTTGGTCACTGGAATGGTCCTAAAAGGGGATATGTAAAATTCACACAAATCATATTTCATCATTCTATTCCAATTAAGACTTTTAATCTAAATGAAGCCTATAAATTAAGAAACGAAACCATGTAAGGAATTTGACTGTTAATCGTCCATGTATGCTAGGACTGACAATTGAACTTCGTGTTTTGAAAACATTTAAAATGTGTTATGGTTGCTTCTGATAAGTATCCCTTAACATTGCAGAAAAATAAAAGTTTTGCATCTTTATTTCTAAATGAACGCAATTTTAGGATGAATATTTCAGAGGGCTGTCGCTTGATGTAACGTTAGCCTTAGCCTAACTAATAGCCACTGCTAGCTAGCTTCCGTTTACTCCACTGAAATCATAAAAATAACTCTTTATAACTGAACTTATGTTCAGTATGAAGCTCTGGAGCCCATGAATATACATATAAAAAAAGCATTTATATTTTTAGCCTGTATAACATTTCACACTTGATTAGCTCAATGGCTACAATTTGCTGTCGGTTTACTAAACAACAGCTCGAGAACGAGACTAATAGATATTAAACAAAACAGCTCGAGAACGAGAACAGATATTAGAGAGCGAGATGGACTTTAGTGCGGCCCAGGCAACAAAAATACGAATGATGTAACGTTAAACTGATTTCACTCATATTTAAGGGCCGGACATGTGCTGTTCAATTTACCGCTATAAAACGCGATATTTTGGTCGTTGCGTTCTGTTTCTCTTACCCCATGTTTCGCCTGCAGTTCTGCCATACGTTGCCGTCTAATGGCTTCCAAATCTTCATCAGCCATGGTTTACACAGAGATCTTCCAGAGAGAAATATGACGAATCGTGTGTGTTCACTGTTTTGTGCTTATTGATGGAGAGACACAGCAGATGAAGCTATGTTGGGTCCAGGTTGTATTAATCACAACCAGAGCGATCGAACCTCACCGATCCATTCATAGGGCAGAGTTTGGCGGTATCTTTTAGCACTTATTTATTTTTAACACTTATGACGCTCAGACTGTATCATCCCTTTCCTAACATACTTATGCCGCGTTCCAGACGAAGTCGGAGCTGGGAATTTCAGCGGTGAAATGTCCCACTTCCGACCAGCGTTCCAATCAATCGCACGTCAAATTTGCATAATCACCACATGATGTCGCCATGAGACACCGAAAACATTTTGTGTTAGTGTGCCAAGTATGGCAAAAACAAAACAGAAAATGCTCGCTGTCGCTTTGAAACCAGCCGACGAAAAGCAAAAAATAATGTAACATTATATATTGCACTATAAAGCTAATCATCTCAGAAATAGCCTTTTGGGTTCCCAATGACCAAAACATAAAAAAAAAAAAAAATCATATATATATATATATATACACACACACACACACACAGGGCCGTTTCTAGGCATAGGCAAACTAGGCGGTCGCCTAGGGCGCAAACAGCTGGGGGGCGCCAGTGAGAGCCCCCACCACAACAAGAGATTTTTTTCTCGCCCAAGCGAGTGGAAGAAAAATCCTTATTTTTTTACATTTCCGATAATGGAGCGTATATTTGCACTAAGCGCCCACCACTAAATATCTACAGTGGCATAGGTCATAGGGCGTGAGGTGCTTGAAAGTAGCTTTTGATGCGTTCGAATCCGCCTTTTGCCGAACTCGCTCTTCTCCCTTTTCCCAACACATGAGATGTAAAATTTATAGCCTAACATAAAGGTCTCTAGCGTTATATTTTGTCAACGAACTAAAATCGAAATCGTGATATGGCTTTGTGCCTTTATAAAACAACACAAGACTTTAATTAAGTAGCCTATACAGGCATTCTGTTTATGCTGCGTGATTTAAAGAAAAGTGCGCACTTTGCTCACGCAATCAGCATGGTGATCTGGTGTTTTTCTCCAAAATAAAAGCTAAAGGGTTTATTTCTTGCAAGTGAAGAAATTAGGACAAAAATATTGTAATTTTCCTATACTATAGTGTAATGTAAAATATACTCTTGAAATATTCATTTTAATTTATACAGTACATATTATTGGCTATATGGATTTTACGTCATAGGAATACTTATATATTTGCTCTTAATTTTTAGCTCTCAAAGTTCTAATTGGGGGGGGGGGGGGGTTTGGTTCCTTATTACTCAATAGGAATCTTGCCTAGGGTGCCAAAAGGCTAGAAACGGCCCTGTATACACATATATACATATATATATATTGTGACGGCCTGTTGGCCTGGCCTGTTTCCTTGTGTCTGGTTTGTTCTGTGTTGCAGGGGGCGTGGCTATAGCTTGTCAATGAGATTGGGGACACCTGGGCCCAGGTGTTTCTTTGCCTTCATAAACCTACCACTCTCCTTGTTCCAGCAGAGCCCTTCTCTCCCGTGCATTAATTGTTTTGTTCATGCAACACGCAACAGCATACATTCCATTCATCTAAACACGCACCTCACTCTACTGACCTTACTGATTTTCACACTTCATGGTTGTATTATGTTACGTTAGTTGTTGTATTGGTGTTTTTGTTTAGTTAATAAATTTTATTTTTGTGGTTTAAAGCTGCGTCTTACTTTTTTTGTCATGGCTTTAGAGCTAGGCCATGACAAAGTGGGGGCTCGTCAATTGGTTTTGATCCGTTATATCGCTTAATTGTTATTTTATTAAGTTTTGGAGTGGGTGTCGTGTTGTTTCTGCTTTTGTTTTGCGATGTCGGGTCAGAATTTTGTGAATGGTGTTCGTCATAGGTGAAGTCAGCTGATGATGGAGATTCCTTGTTGCTCCGATCAGGTGTTGGAGTCCTGAGGCGGCAAGGTGGCTTTGTTTGAAGCGGACGCAGTTTTTGAAGACTTTTGTTGCGCAGTGCGCAAGAATTCAGGTAAGTGAGTGTATGACTGTGTTACTGAGTATTCATTGTTTGCAATTGGTGTACCTGTTCGGTGTAGCGGCATTGCTCTTTTGGGTTTCGCTGGGCTGGGTTCTGTAGTGTTGTGGTGAAAGCGGCTAGAGCAGTTGTCTCGGGCGCACATCCGTGGTCTGGGGCGAGTCGCCAGTTTCTGGTTGCTTTTCCTCTCCATCGGGCTTTGGTGCTTAATTGCCCACCCCCGGTAACTGCATGAAGAGCTAGGTTTTAGTTTAGGTAGGTAGCTTTTGGGGCCGAGTTAGCTAGAGGGGCACACTTTGCTTTGTTTAGATCTTGGCCGTTGTGTGCCTTGAGTCATACACTTGCAGAGCTGTTTGGCGCATACTGATAATAATGTCGATTGTGGAGGAATTTATTGCTTTGCCGTCGAACGAGGCCTTTGAGCAATACACAAAGGAGCAGTTGCTGCAGTTAGCAGACTTCTATCAAGTTGAGGTTAGTAGCAGTTTTAAAAAAGAAAAAAGAAAAGCCAGTGTTAAGAGTAAATTGGTTGAACAGAAAATTTTGGTTGAAGAAAAACCGGCTGCTTCGTGTTTTACGCCTGTGTCAATAGAGGGATTGAGTTTTGCACAGAGGAAAGAACTTTTTATGTTGCAAATAGAATATGATAAATATAAAGTTAACGCCGCAATAGAGAAAGATTTGGCTGTGGAAAAGTTGCGTCAGCAAACTGAGCAAACGCATTTGGATTTTGAACATCAACTCAAGGTGATCCGCGAGGGTAAAATCCCATCTCGACCTGGAGTGCATCCTGATTTAGTGTTAGGTTCTCAGCAGCCTAGCCCTGATTTTGACGTGTTGGAAAATTTGCGAGAGGGGGTAAAATCTCTGCGTGGTAGGGGGAGCTGCCACTCGACCTGTCACTCAACCCGTCACCGCTAGAGGCAGCTGCCACTCGACCCGTCACCGTTAAATGCGCCTGCCACTCGACCAGTCACGGATATATGTGCCTGCCACTCGACCAGTCACCGTTATATGCGCCTGCCACTCGACCAGTCACGGATATATGTGCCTGCCACTCGACCAGTCACCGTTATATGCGCCTGCCACTCGACCAGTCACCGTTATATGCGCCTGCCACTCGACCAGTCACGGATATATGTGCCTGCCACTCGACCAGTCACCGTTATATGCGCCTGCCACTCGACCAGTCATGGATATATGCGCCTGCCACTCGACCAGAAACCGTTATATGTGCCTGCCACTCGACCAGTCACCGTTATATGCGCCTGCCACTCAACCCGTCACCGTTATATGCGCCTGCCACTCGGCCAGTCACGGATATAACCAGTCTCGGCACCTAAGAGTCGCACCTGCCACAAGATCTCTCACTGTAACTTACATCTACCAGACACTCCGATTGATTCACGAGAGCACACAGACAGTGCAATCCTGCTCTTATTTACCTTTTTGTCATATTATCTTATATTTTATTCGCTCATTTTGCCCGTAATGGAGCGCGTTTCGTGGCTCTTACTATAAGCGTCGCTCCGGCCACTATAGCGTCGCACCTGCCACAAGATCTCTCACTGTTTACATCTACTAGACACTCCGATTGATTCACGAGAGCAAACAGACAGTGCAATCCTGCTCTTATTTACCTTTTTGTCATATTATCTTATATTTTATTCGCTCTTTTTGCCCGTAATGGAGCGCGTTTCGTGGCTCTTACTATAAGCGTCGCTCCGGCCACTAAAGCGTCGCACCTGCCACAAGATCTCTCACTGTTTTCATCTACTAGACACTCCGATTGATTTACGAGAGCACACAGACAGTGCAATCCTGCTCTTATTTACCTTTTTGTCATATTATCTTATATTTTATTAGCTATTTTTGCTTGAATTGGAGCGCGTTTCGTGGCTCTTACTATAAGCGTCGCTCCGGCCACTATAGCATAGCACCTGCCACAAGATCTCTCACTGTTTACATCTACCAGACACTCGGATTGATGTACATGTGCAAACAGACATTAAAACACTGCTCTTATTTGCCATCTTATCTTACATTTTATTCGCTCTTTTTGTCCATAATTGAGCGCGCTTGTTGCGTCGCGCCAGCCTCAAGATCTCCCACTGTTTTACTGGCTGATACTCCGATTGACATGCTGAAGCGAAAAGCAGACGAAGAGTCTTCTTCACTACATCGATTTGTTTGTTTTATAGGCTATTTTATTTCATTTTATTTACAGAATTGCAGAATATCAATATTTAAGGATGAGGTCTTTGAATTTGTATGAGTCTGCACATTCAGGCAAAGAACAAAATTTAATTTTAATAATTAAAAAAATAGAAATTAGTGCATGGGGTTTTACCAATCGGTGACTCTACCAGTGGCCGTTAAAAAATCAACACCTCTACGGCAAATCCAACACAAATGGACTCATATACTGAATTTAGATTATGAAATTGACAGCATTTTAATGATTAATCTAAAATATTAAAATAAAAGAGAGGACACGGCAATATTTTGGACTTACAATTGTTATTTTGACAGTTTTTCACACAAACATCTAATGCGAAAGATGGGAGATAGGACATTACTTGGTTGACACAATCGTAATTTCTACATCAGAATATCGATCACAAGTAGCCTATAATTATGAACTACTATAAAAACAATAATTTTCAAAAAAAAAAAAAAGAAAAAAGCAAATAAAATAAAATAAATTCAAATAGATAGGCCTGAGCTATAAAACAAACAAACTGATGTAGTGAGTAATCTCATGCTTTTCCTTTCATAAAAGTAAAGTATCAGGCAGTAAAAGTGAGAGATTTTGAGGCAGGCGCGACGTTTTTTTTTTATGAACAAAAAGAGGAATAAATATAAGATAATATGGCAAATAAGAGCAGTATTTTTTCTGTGTGTTTATACATGTGAATTAATCGGAGTGTCTGGTAGCCTATGTTAGAGATCTTGAGGCAGGCGCGACGCTAAGTGACGCGCGCTCCATTATTGACAAAAAGAGCGAATAAAATATAACATAAGATGGAGCAGTATTTTACTGTCTGTTTGCACACATGCATCAAGTGTCTGGTAGATTTAAACAGTGAGTGATCTAGAGGCAGGCGCGACGCTTAAGTGAAGTGACGCGCGCTCCATTATGGACGAAAAGAGCAAATAAAATATAAGATAAAATGGCAAATAGATAAATGAGAACAGGATTGCATGGTCTATTTGCACATGTGCATAAATCGGAGTGTCTCTGGTACGTAAACAGTAGTTCATAATTATAGGCTACTTGTGATCGATATTCTGATGTAGAAATTACGATTGTGTCAACCAAGTGATGTCCTATCTCCCATCTTTCGCATTAGATGTTTGTGTGAAAAACTGTCAAAATAACAATTGTAAGTCTAAAATATTGCCGTGTCCTCTCTTTTATTTTAATATTTTAGATTAATCATTAAAATGCTGTCAATTTCACAATCTAAATTCAGTATATGAGTCAATTTGTGTTGGATTTGCCGTAGAGGTGTTGATTTTTTAACGGCCACTGGTAGAGTCACCGATTGGTAAAACCATGCACTAATTTCAATTTTTTTAATTATTAAAATTAAATTTTGTTCTTTGCCTGAATGTGCAGACTCATACAAATTCAAAGACCTCATCCTTAAATATTGATGTGGCGAGCAGGACGAGGCCGAGGGCCGTGGGAGGACGGCGCGAGGCCGGTGGCGTAATTATGATGAGCTACACCTGTGAGACGCACCGGTCTCGCATCTCTCACGGTGGAGCGGAGGCATAATTACGCCACCGGCCTCGCGCCGTCCTCCCACGGCCCTCGGCCTCGTCCTGCTCGCCACATACGGGGGGGGACCCCTCACGGACGACTGCTGGCAACACAAACCAAAAACAAAACATCAACTAAAACACAGGCCTGTCCTCTCTCGCTCTTCACTGTCGTCGCTCCTCCTTTATGCCTCCGCTCCTCCGTGAGAGATGCGAGACCGGTGCGTCTCACAGGTGTAGCTCATCATAATTACGCCACCGGCCTCGCGCCGTCCTCCCACGGCCCTCGGCCTCGTCCTGCTCGCCACAATTGATATTCTGCAATTCTGTAAATAAAATGAAATAAAATAGCCTATAAAACAAACAAATTGATGTAGTGAAGAAGACTCTTCGTCTGCTTTTCGCTTCAGCATGTCAATCGGAGTATCAGCCAGTAAAACAGTGGGAGATCTTGAGGCTGGCGCGACGCAACAAGCGCGCTCAATTATGGACAAAAAGAGCGAATAAAATGTAAGATAAGATGGCAAATAAGAGCAGTGTTTTAATGTCTGTTTGCACATGTACATCAATCGGAGTGTCTGGTAGATGTAAACAGTGAGAGATCTTGTGGCAGGTGCGATGCTATAGTGGCCGGAGCGACGCTTATAGTAAGAGCCACGAAACGCGCTCCATTACGGGCAAAAAGAGCGAATAAAATATAAGAAATGACAAAAAGGTAAATAAGAGCAGGATTGCACTGTCTGTGTGCTCTCGTGAATCAATCGGAGTGTCTAGTAGATGTAAACAGTGAGAGATCTTGTGGCAGGTGCAATGCTATAGTGGCCGGAGCGACGCTTATAGTAAGAGCCACGAAACGCGCTCCAATTCAAGCAAAAAGAGCTAATAAAATATAAGATAATATGACAAAAAGGTAAAAAAGAGCAGGATTGCACTGTCTGTTTGCTCTCGTGTATCAATCGGAGTGTCTAGTAGATGTAAACAGTGAGAGATCGTGTGGCAGGTGCGACGCTTTAGTGGCCGGAGCGACGCTTATAGTAAAAGCCACGAAACACGCTCCATTACGGGCAAAATGAGCGAATAAAATATAAGATAATATGACAAAAAGGTAAATAAGAGCAGGATTGCACTGTCTGTTTGCTCTCGTGTATCAATCGGAGTGTCTGGTAGATGTAAACAGTGAGAGATCTTGTGGCAGGTGCGACGCTTTAGTGGCCGGAGCGACGCTTATAAGAGCCACGAAACGCGCTCCATTACGGGCAAAATGAGCGAATAAAATATAAGATAATATGACAAAAAGGTAAATAAGAGCAGGATTGCACTGTCTGTTTGCTCTCGTGTATCAATCGGAGTGTCTGGTAGATGTAAACAGTGAGAGATCTTGTGGCAGGTGCGACGCTTTAGTGGCCGGAGCGACGCTTATAAGAGCCACGAAACGCGCTCCATTACGGGCAAAATGAGCGAATAAAATATAAGATAATATGACAAAAAGGTAAATAAGAGCAGGATTGCAATGTCTGTTTGCTCTCGTGAATCAATCGGAGTGTCTAGTAGATGTAAACAGTGAGAGATCTTGTGGCAGGTGCGACTCTTATGCCGAGACTGGTTATATCCGTGACTGGCCGAGTGGCAGGCGCAACGGTGACTGGTCGAGTGGCAGGCGCATATAACGGTGTCTGGTCGAGTGGCAGGCGCATATAACGGTGACTGGTCGAGTGGCAGGCGCATATAACGGTGACTGGTCGAGTGGCAGGCACATATATCCGTGACTGGTCGAGTGGCAGGCGCATTTAACGGTGACGGGTCGAGTGGCAGCTGCCTCTAGCAGTGACGGGTTGAGTGACAGGTCGAGTGGCAGCTCCCCCTGCCATGCAGAGATTTTACCCCTACTGAAATTTGCTCCAGGTTCTCATGTGAAAGGCGCGGGCTTGGCTGCACCTGGGAATCTGACCACCGGAGATTCGGGTTACCCTGTAAAGAGCTCGTGTTCAGCTGCTATGAAATAATATTTGCCGTTTGTTAGAAGGGGTTATGTGAATATGGTTGGCAGTGATGTAAAAGTGCCGGTGAATATTTTGAGGGACACAGGAGCATTTGATTCTTTTATTCAGGCAGGTGTGCTACCTTTATCTAAAGAGTCTGAAGTTGGCAGCTGTATTCCAGTTCGGGGAATGGGCTTGAATGTTTTGTCTGTACCATTACATAGAGTGATTTTTGATAGTGATTTGTTTCAGGGCGAAGCCGCGCTTGCTGTGCACCCAGCGTTGCCAATTGAGGGAGTCTCTCTGATTCTCGGTAACAATCTGGCAGGTGCTCGGGTTTGGCCTGATGTTATTCCGCCCATGGTTGTCGAGTCGGTGCCGTGGTTGAGGCAAGATCCTGATGAATGCCAACGGGATTGTCCTGAGGCATTTCCAGCCTGCGCCGTAACCCGTTCTATGGCGCGTACCAACACTGAGCATGAACCTGTTTTTCACACTGGTAAAAGTAAATGTTTACAGAAGTTGTCATTGCCTTTGGCTGATTTCCCTGTATCTCTGTCCCATAGCGAGTTGGTAGTGGAACAGCAAGCAGATCCTTCACTGACAGGGTTGTATGACCAGGTCAGGCCTGACGGTGAGGTCGATGACAGCGCCTGTGGATATTTTCTGCAGAACTCTCTGTTGGTGAGAAAATGGACTTCGCACAGGGGTAACGTTGTTGGGGATGCTATCTTCCAGCTTGTTCTACCAGCTAAGCTTAGGCAGTCAGTGTTCAGGGTTTCCCCAGGTTTTATCACCCCAAATTTAAGACTTTTTTAAGACCTTTTTAAGACCACTTTAATGAAAATTAAGACCTACATCGCACCCATTATGCAGTCGTAAAACACCAGATAAAATCACAATAATGACTATTACTAACAAATGTTTTAATTAAAAATACATTTATTATAAAAAAAAAACTCATTCAACAACACACTGCAAAGTGATGTTTTGGTAAATATCAAACATTCATAACAATAAACAGATAAACCAACTTTTCAAATCGTCTTAGTAAAGTTTCTCAGCATTCAAATAGCTTCAACCATTGCTTCAGAGGGGTAGACAGATAGGTAAGAGAGATATAGATAGTAGGGGTGTAACGGTTCACAAAATTCACGGTTCGGTTCAATACGATACACCGGCGTTTATACTATATTTTCCCATGTGAATATTCATTTGATCCTTGTGAGGCCACTGTAGCTGCACAAGGTTTGGTTTTGCTTCAGTAAGACCACGATTGTGTTAGATTCCACCCATCTATAGTTTTTTTTTTTTGTATTTTTTTTGTATTGTAACTAGGCTCTGTCATTTAGAAACATGGCTTTTCCTATCACTTAATGACATATATCTCTACCTTTCATTCCAGCCAGAGGATCTGACGGTTGCTGCTCGCATCTCAGCCTACCTGATGGAAAATTCTTGCTGGATGAATGACCTTCACCTTCAACTCAACCTTGCCAAGACAAAACTGCTTATGTTTCAGCCAAACCATGCGATCCTGCTGATTTGCCTTATACAACATCAGAAAGATCCGGCCCTTCCTATCGGAGCCACACAACTCCTTGTCTAAGCTCTTGTTCTATCCAGAATGGACTATTGTAATGCTCTTCTGGCAGGCCTTCCAGCATCAGTCAAACCTCTGCAACTGATCCAGATGCTGCAGCAAGACCTAAACTCACTGCTTCAGATCTTTGTGTCTCCAGAAGCTTGTGTTCTGCAAGTGAACGGCGCCTTGTGGTGCCATCGTCCCAAAGAGACACAAAATCACTTTCACTGACCTTTACCTGGACTGTTCCCTGCTGGTGGGATGACCTGCCCAACTCAACACATTTTCAAGAAACTGCTAAAGATCCATATTTTCATAAACACTTGACCCAATAATACTAAATCTTTGTTTTAATAAAAAAAAAAAAAAAAAAAAAATGCTATGTGTACTGTGCTACACTAACTGGGACTTGTCATCCCAGGTGAAAAAAAAGTGCACTAAAATACATTTTATTTAAGTGCACTTAGTACACTTCCATAATACACTTTCATAATGTACTTAAAGTGCTCTATTTTCGACACACTTATTTTGCACTTAATATACTAAAAGCTCATCTTTAGTACTGCTTAATATAAACTTAAAATCATCTTAGTGTACTCAATTGTGTCACGGTTGGGATGATTGCAAAAAGGTGCGAGGACTCAAGTGCAGAGATATGATGGTTTATTTACAGACGGGAAAACAAATACAAAACAAAACCCACGAGGGGGAAAAACATAACTGGAAAATACAAAACCAAAAACAGAAGCAGAACTTACTAGGGATTTACAGGGAACAGGAAACATCAGACAACAAACCGACACAGACTGCAAACAAGAGGGGACTAATAAAGGGAAACTAATCAAGGGGGAACAGGTGGGAGAACTCAAACAATAATCAGATAACAAGGGGGAGGGACCAGACAATGACATGAGCACATGGCCCAAAATAACAAAACACCCATGTGCAGCACAAGACAGGACAGGCATGTGACATTACCCCCTCCCTACGGAGCGGCTACCAGACGCTCCATCAGACCAGGGCGGGACGGGAGGGACAGACCAGGGCGGGACGGGAGGGACAGACCAGGGCAGAGACAGTCCATCGGGCGGCCAGGGCGGAGCAGACAGTCCATCGGGCGGCCAGGGCGGAGCAGACGACCCCTCGGGCGGCCAGGGCGGAGACGACCCCTCGGGCGGCCAGGGCGGAGACGACCCCTCGGGCGGCCAGGGCGGAGACGACCCCTCGGGCGGCCAGGGCGGAGACGACCCCTCGGGCGGCCAGGGCGGAGACGACCCCTCGGGCGGCCAGGGCGGAGACGACCCCTCGGGCGGCCAGGGCACCTCGGGCGGCCATGGCGGATACGACCCCTCGGTCGGCCACGGCACCTCGGGCGGCCATGGCGGATACGACTCCTCGGGCGGCCACGGCACCTCGGGCGGCCACGGCATAGTCGACCCCTCGGGCGGCCACGGCGGAGACGACCCCTCGGGCGGCCACGGCGGAGACGACCCCTCGGGCGGCCACGGCGGAGACGACCCCTCGGGCGGCCACGGCGGAGACGACCCCTCGGGCGGCCACGGCGGAGACGACCCCTCGGGCGGCCACGGCGGAGACGACCCCTCGGGCGGCCACGGCGGAGACGACCCCTCGGGCGGCCACGGCGGAGACGACCCCTCGGGCGGCCACGGCGGAGACGACACCTCGGGCGGCCACGGCGGAGACGACACCTCGGGCGGCCACGGCGGAGACGACCCCTCGGGCGGCCACGGCGGAGACGACCCCTCGGGCGGCCACGGCGGAGACGACACCTCGGGCGGCCACGGCGGAGACGACACCTCGGGCGGAGACGACACCTCGGGCGGCGGCTCAGGAACTGGAACAGACACTACCGGCTCAGGAACTGGAACAGACACCACCGGCTCAGGCACTGGAACTGGCACCACCGGCTCAGGCACTGGAACTGGCACCACCGGCTCAGGCACTGGAACTGGCACCACCGGCTCAGGCACTGGAACTGGCACCACCGGCTCAGGCACTGGAACTGGCACCACCGGCTCAGGCACTGGAACTGGCACCACCGGCTCAGGCACTGGAACTGGCACCACCGGCTCAGGCACTGGAACTGGCGCCACCGGCTCAGGCACTGGAACAGACGCCACCGGCTCAGGCTCAGGAACAGACGCCACCGGCTCAGGCTCAGGAACAGACACAGGCTCGACGGCGGCCATCTTGTCAGGGGACACAGGCTCGGCAGGCGTGACGTGAACAGGCTCGGCGGCGGCCATCTTGTCCGAAGACACAGGCTCGGCAGGCGTGACGTGAACAGGCTCGGCGGCGGCCATCTTGTCCGGAGATACAGGCTCGGCGGTGGCCATCTTGTCCGGGGACACAGGCTCGGCGGACGTGCCGTGGACAGTCTTGGCACTCTCCAGGATCTGATGTAGTCTTTCGAAGTAATCCAACAGAGTTTCAGCTGCTCTGTCTATCTCAGACTGCACGGGGACCTCCGAGACTGGGACCACCAGACTCGGGATCACCGGAACTGGGACCACCGGACTCGGGACCACCGGCACTGGGACCACCGGAATGGCCACAGAGGGGTTCTTCCTTCTCCATTTCGGAACCACCGGAACGGGCTCTGTGCTGGACGGAACCAGTGGCGAATGGGACCCTGGGTTGGTGATGTCCAGCCCAGGGTCGAAGAGGGGCCAGAGTGGAGAGTGGTGTCGGGACTCCTCTCGACCACCTCCTCCCCTGCGGCCTCCACGGGTCCCGCGAAATATGACCAACCGGGTTCCCAAAAACGACTGTCCTCTCTCCCGCTCGGTGACTGGGGAAGAAACACTGCCGGACATGCTGCTGGATAGTGAGTTCTTCTGCTGAGTCCTCAATTGGTCGGTTCGTATTGTCACGGTTGGGATGATTGCAAAAAGGTGCGAGGACTCAAGTGCAGAGATATGATGGTTTATTTACAGACGGGAAAACAAATACAAAACAAAACCCACGAGGGGGAAAAACATAACTGGAAAATACAAAACCAAAAACAGAAGCAGAACTTACTAGGGATTTACAGGGAACAGGAAACATCAGACAACGAACCGACACAGACTGCAAACAAGAGGGGACTAATAAAGGGAAACTAATCAAGGGGGAACAGGTGGGAGAACTCAAACAATAATCAGATAACAAGGGGGAGGGACCAGACAATGACATGAGCACATGGCCCAAAATAACAAAACACCCATGTGCAGCACAAGACAGGACAGGCATGTGACAAATTGTGCTTTTTTGAGACACACTGAAGATGAATTTAAGTGTATTTTTAATATACTATTTCATATTTTTAAAAAATGTATTTTGTTACCACTTTAAGTATAATTGAAATCATCTTTAAATACAATAATAAACTATTTAAATTATAATAATAATAATATTAAATTATATACAAATTATACTTAGAATGTATTCCTAGATTAAAAAAGTGCACTAAAATACATTTTATTACACTTCCATAATACACTTCCATAATGTACTTAAAGTGCTCTATTTTCGACACACTTATTTTGCACTTAATATACTAAAAGCTTACCTTTAGTACTGCTTAATATAAACTTAAGATCATCTTAGTGTACTCAATTGTGCTATTTTGAGACACACTGAAGATAAACTGAAGTGTATTTTTAATATACTATTTCATATTTTCAACAAATGTATTTCGTTACCAGTTTTAGTATAATTGAAACCATCTTTAAATACAATAATAAACTATTTAAATTATAATAATAATAATTTGTAATTATATACAAATTATACTTATAATGTATTCCTAGATTAAAAAAAGTGCACTAAAATACATTTTATTACACTTCCATAATACACTTCCATAATGTACTTAAAGTGCTCTATTTTCGACATACTTATTTTGCACTTAATATACTAAAAGCTTACCTTTAGTACTGCTTAATATAAACTTAAGATCATCTTAGTGTACTCAATTGTGCTATTTTGAGACACACTGAAGATGAACTAAAATACGCTTTTAACATACTATTTAGGCTTTAATTTATTTTATTTTGTTACCCCTTTTAATACAATTGAACCCATCTTTATTGCATTTTAAATACACTTAAATTATTTAAAATTTAAGAATATATAATATATACAAATCATATTTATGTATTGCTCACATTTTTTTATATAGTAAATCATTTCAAATATGTTTTAATACTGTGAACAGTACCTTTATAAAACAATTAAATATGTTAATGGTGTATTAAAACACACATAAAAAAATTGTATAAAACACACTTTGAAAGCTAGTAAACTTTAATGTATTACCCAGTGTACATCAGTACAGCAGCATATGTAAACTGTAAAAAAATACATTAACAAAATACAGTGATCTGCAGAGGTATTATAAACAACAAAAAAAAAATAACTTCAATAAACCTAACTAGTCAATAAAGTGCAATCATTAATAGCTGCAAACAGTTACAGTACTGTTACTGATTGGTCTTTGAGTTTGCCTTATTGTTGCATTTCCTTCGAATCAGTGCTCGCACCTCAGACGTGTAGGAAATTGTTTGATCACAGTGTCTGTGAAAGGGGAAAAAGAGGAGTTTATTTTTATATTAAAGCAAAATTAACCTCTGTTAAAAAAGTAACTCTTCCCTTTCAAAAGGGAACTTGCACTGCTTCGATGATGCTATTGGGGAACAATGTTCTCTAGGCGCCTCTTTAATTCTTCTGAGTCGCACTAGTCGTGTCATAGGCTGTCGCCAGTCAAATTCTATTGCCGAGATTGTACAGCTTTTCAAACACCGGTTCACATGGAGGGTGTTCCCCATAGCATCATCAATGCAGTGTCTCATTCCCTGTTCTCAGGGAACAGAGGTCGTAACCTAGACGCTTTTTATTACAACACAGTATGACGTTTTGACATTTCCCTCTGTTGTACATACAAGGTGAAAAAGACATACTGTTAAATGTATTATAAATGCATTAAAGTATATTTGTTTTGTACTAAAAACATACTTAAGTACATATTTATTACATTTAATAGTAAGTCTTTTTCACCTAGTAAAAATGGAATTCTTTAACATAGCATGTAATGCTTAGTTCATATATTTTAACAGTAGACATTTAATATAACATGTTAATTAAGAAAAGGAGTTAATAAAATAGCTCTTGAACAACTGTTAAGTCTACATATGTCACTGTATCACAGCAAAAAAGGGCAATTTAGGCTAACCGTTTAACTGAAAAAGTATATGCAGCCAACAAGAATAATAATTAAAATGTACAACAAATGCTAATCTTGTTTTAGTCAGCCCCCTTTGACTTTGAGAGCAAAAAAAAAAGTTATGTGCAGAAACACAAACTCTCAAACTCTTCAAAGAGTTAAGGAAATTAGAAGTAGTGCAAAATATTGTAAGCCATGACAAGTGACTTGCAGCTGTCCCAAAAAAACAATTAAATAGATTTTTACATGAATGAACACAAATTAAACTAAACAGTGAGCTATTTATTTATGCAAACAGCAACTAAAACTTACCAGTAACTTCTGATAGCAGTATCTTCATCTCTTCGAGATTCGACTTGGAAAAAATAAAAACAACACTAACAGTTACTTTTTCTATTAACGTTAGAAAAAAAATCTAAATACTGTCATGATCACTCATTAGTTGCAAAACATTTAAGAATTCCGTTAATCTTAGAAATAAAAACTGAAATATCGTAGACTAATGAAACCTTCACGTTTGAAAAGGTTAATCGCAAAAAAACTCACCTAATCCATATGAATCGCGTGGTTTCCTCCAAGTCCTCTAAAGAAACACGATCACTCTAGTTTGAATTTAGACTTCTATGTCTGAATTTGTCATAATCACTAGATGAGACAGGAAGCAAGTGCAAGTATATTTATTACGACGACACAGTCAACAGTACAAGCAGATGTGAGATGGGTGACGCAGGGACAAGATGGTCAGGATCCGTGATGAAGTGCTGTGACGGTGACGGTGAGAAGACGACAAATCCACGGAGAACGGGAACAGGAACACAAGGCAGGAACGGACACCGGAACACCAACACGGAGGACATCAACAAACGATCTGACAAGGATGATACAACAACGGTGAGTATATATAGAAGGGTGAATTGCTTGCAGCTGGTGAAGTGATGATGATCAGCTGGAGCGGATCAGGTGATGTCATACACTCACACCCACTACACACGCGCTCACACAACAACATAAACACGAGACTAAAAGGAACAGAGAATACGTCTACCGTGACAGTACCCCTCCTCCTAAGAACGCCTCCTGGCGTTCCCAGGCCCCCCTACCTGTCGATTGAAATCATCGATAAGGGAGTGATCCAGGATGTCTCTAGCAGGTACCCAACTTCTCTCCTCCGGACCGTAACCTTCCCAGTCCACCAAGTACTGAAATCCGCGTCCCCTCCGCCTAGAGTCCAGAATACGATTAACCGAATAAGTGGTCTCCCCATCTACGAGTCGCGGTGGGGGAGGAACCGGGACAGGCGGATTAATGTGAGAATGAAACACTGGTTTAATTTTAGACACATGGAAGGCGGGATGAATCCTCCTGTACGCGGGAGGCAATTTGAGGCGGACTGCCACCGGACTAATGATCTTGGTGACAGTAAACGGGCCAATAAATTTAGGTGCAAGCTTATTAGAGACGGTACGCAAAGGAATGTTCTTAGTAGAAAGCCACACTTTTTGACCCACGACGTATACGGGAGGCTTCGACCTGTGGCGATCGGCCTTGGCCTTGGTGCGCGCTCCCACTTGGAGTAGAGTCTCACGGGCTCTAGTCCAAGTACGATGACACCTCTGGACAAAGGCGTGAGCGGAGGGAACCGCAACCTCGGATTCCAGACTGGGAAAAATAGGTGGCTGGTAACCTACACTACACTCAAATGGAGAAAGGCCCGTGGCCGACACTGGCAACGTGTTGTGAGCGTACTCCACCATAGAGAGTTGTTGGCTCCATGAGGAAGGATTCTTGGACACCAAACATCGCAACACCCTTTCCAAATCTTGGTTGGCTCTCTCGGTCTGACCATTGCTCTGGGGATGAAACCCTGAGGACAGACTAACCGTCGCCCCCAGTAATCTACAAAACTCTCGCCAAAATTTGGACACAAACTGGGGTCCCCTGTCAGAGACCACGTCAATCGGGAGGCCATGTAAGCGAAAGACGTGGTCTACGACGGCCACCGCTGTCTCCTTAGCTGAGGGTAATTTGGGTAAGGGGACAAAATGGGCTGCCTTCGAGAACCGGTCCACCACAGTCAAAACGACCGTGTTCCCTTGAGAGGGTGGGAGGGCGGTAATAAAATCTAGAGCGATATGGGACCAGGGTCTCGAAGGAACCGACAGCGGTTGAAGTAACCCATCAGGAGGTCGATTGGAAGTCTTACCAGTGGCACAAACCGAGCAAGCCAAAACAAAATCGTGAATGTCGCGAGCCATACGTGGCCACCAGAATCGTTGCTTGACTAAAAAAGTAGTTCGATTTACTCCTGGATGGCATGCCACGTTGGAACCATGACCCCACTGGATAACGTCGGACCGTAATCCCTCCGGCACGAATAAGCGGTTCGGTGGACACCCGGGCGGAGGCGTTACCCCTTCTAAGGCCTTCTGGACCCTCGATTCGATCTCCCATGAGAGTGTGGAAACGACTAGAGTTTCGGGCAAAATGCACTCGGGAGTAGTCGGGCGTGCGGAAAAATCAAATATGCGAGATAGAGAGTCGGGTTTGATGTTCTTAGAACCCGGGCGGTACGAAATAGAAAAATCGAAACGACCGAAAAAAAGTGCCCACCGAGCCTGCCTGGAGTTCAGTCTTTTAGCCGTGCGAATATACTCTAAATTCTTGTGATCAGTCCAGACGATAAAAGGTACCCCTGACCCTTCTAACCAGTGGCGCCATTCCTCCAACGCTAGCTTAACTGCCAACAACTCTCTGTTGCCAATGTCGTAATTACGTTCTGCCGGGGACAACCGATGAGAAAAAAACGCGCATGGATGCACCTTGTCGTCTACAGGGGAGCGTTGGGACAACACTGCACCTACTCCCACCTCTGACGCGTCGACCTCCACCACGAACTGACGTGATGGATCAGGGGCGACAAGAATGGGGGCTGAAACAAAGCGGCCCTTCAGTTTGGTAAACACAGCCTCGGCTGTGTTAGACCACCTGAACGTCGTTCTGGGGGAGGTCAAGGCGGTCAGAGGTGCGACTAGTTGGCTGAAATTGCGAATAAAACGCCGATAGAAGTTGGCGAACCCCAGAAACCTCTGCAGGGCCTTGCGAGAATCCGGGCTTGGCCAATCTATCACAGCCTTGATCTTCTCAGGGTCCATCCGCATCCCCTCAGACGACACGATGTACCCCAGGAAAGGAACTGACTGTGCATGGAATTCGCATTTCTCCGCCTTGACAAAAAGCCCATTCTCTAGCAACCTCAGAAGCACTCGTCGGACGTGTTGCACATGTTCCTGGAGAGAAGAAGAAAAAATCAATATGTCGTCCAGGTAGACATATATGAACTGATCGATCATATCTCGCAACACATCATTGACCAGTGCTTGGAAAACTGCCGGGGAGTTGGACAGCCCGAAGGGCATGACCAAATATTCAAAGTGCCCCCTAGGGGTGTTAAAGGCAGTTTTCCACTCATCCCCCTCCCTAATGCGAACCAAATGATAAGCGTTACGCAAGTCCAATTTAGTGAAGATGGACGCTCCCTGCAACCTCTCGAAGGCTGAAGACATCAACGGCAAAGGATAAGTATTCTTTACCGTGATGTTATTCAACCCCCGGTAGTCAATACAAGGTCGCAGAGAACCGTCCTTCTTCCCCACAAAAAAGAACCCCGCCCCCGCTGGAGAAGAGGAAGGGCGGATGAACTTGGTTGCTAGAGAATCAGAAATGTATTTCTCCATAGCCTCCCTCTCCGGAATAGAGAGTGAATATAACTTGCCTTTAGGCGGAGACTTACCTGGCAGTAGATCTATCGCACAGTCATAGGGACGATGCGGAGGAAGAGAAGCAGCACGAGACTTACTGAACACTTCCTTCAGGTCCAGATACTCCGCGGGCACGTTAGACAAATCCCCTGTTTCCTCCTGAAAAACAGAAACAGGCACAGACGAACAAGCAGACACGAGACAAGACTTATGACATTCCTTGCTCCACTCCAGCACGACTCTATGATGCCAGTCCACTCGAGGGTTGTGTTGAATGAGCCAGGGATGTCCGAGGACGACGGGTGCCAGAGGTGAATCCATGATGTAAAAAGAAATAGTCTCAGAGTGGTTACCAGAAGTGATGAGGGTTAATTCTTCAGTGGATAAAGAAATGGTGGGAAGTGTCTGTCCATTAAGAGCGTGAACTGCGATTCTGTGAGTGAGGGGTTTGAGGGGAATCTGTAACTGTTGTGCGAATGAATGGTCCATAAAATTACCTTCAGCCCCAGAATCCAGAAGTGCTCGACAGTCGTGCTGGTGGACTGACCATCTTAGTCTTACCGGGAGGAGCGTGGAGGTAGATGTAACAGCTGATGAGGTCTTCCTGGCGGAGATCCCACCCGATAGTAGCCTCAAGTTTACTATCGGGCTTGGCCTTTTACCGGGCAGTTGTATGAAAAATGTCCCGCTCCTCCACAATATAGGCAAAGGCCCTGGGACCTCCGCCTCTCCCTCTCCTCCCGGGAAAGCCGAGCTCGACCCACCTGCATGGGCTCGGGATCGTAGACTGGGCTGACCACGTCCCTGCCGTTGGATCTTGAACCGTCGACCCCTCCGAAGGTACGGGTGGACGGGACTCGGCGTTCGATCCTGGATAGCCGAGCGTCCACCCGCAGAGCTAAGTCGATCAACCCGTTCAGTGTGGTAGGTAGATCCAAGGCGTAGATCTCCTTTTGGACGTGGTCAGCCAACCCATGCAGGAACATATCCCACTGCGCCTCCTCGTTCCAGCCGCACTCCGCCGCCAGGGTCCGGAATTCGATAGAAAAATCAGAAACTGATCTTTCACCTTGACGAAGATCCGCCAATGTCCTGGCAGCCTCTCTTCCTGAAAGTGCTCGGTCAAAAACCTTCTTCATCTCGGCGGAGAGGGTCTGGAACGAGGCGCAGCATGGATGTTGATTCTCCCACACCGCCGTTCCCCAGAGTGCCGCCTTCCCAGTCAGCAATGTGATAACAAACGCCACCTTGGCCGTTTCAGTACTGAAAGTCTGTGGTTGAAGAGCAAAGTGCATAGAACAACGCGTCAAGAATGCTCTACAAAAAGCTGGTTCACCTGAATAGGTCTCCGGTGTGGGTAGACGAGGCTCGGACTGGGAAGGTCTGGCAGGTGTAGCGGGAGGAACAGCCGGTGTGGGCGGCGCAGCGGGAATCTGTAGGCGATGGATCTGCTGGGTGAGCTCGGACACCTGCGTCACCAGGGCTTGTACTGCGCGACCCGTGTCGCCGATCTCTTGTTGTTGCGAATCCATTCTTCGCATACTGTGATGAATGAACTCTTCCAATGATCCAGAAGACGCGCTCGCTGCTTCCATTCCATGGTCAGATCGTTCTGTCATAATCACTAGATGAGACAGGAAGCAAGTGCAAGTATATTTATTACGACGACACAGTCAACAGTACAAGCAGATGTGAGATGGGTGACGCAGGGACAAGATGGTCAGGATCCGTGATGAAGTGCTGTGACGGTGACGGTGAGAAGACGACAAATCCACGGAGAACGGGAACAGGAACACAAGGCAGGAACGGACACCGGAACACCAACACGGAGGACATCAACAAACGATCTGACAAGGATGATACAACAACGGTGAGTATATATAGAAGGGTGAATTGCTTGCAGCTGGTGAAGTGATGATGATCAGCTGGAGCGGATCAGGTGATGTCATACACTCACACCCACTACACACGCGCTCACACAACAACATAAACACGAGACTAAAAGGAACAGAGAATACGTCTACCGTGACAGAATTATTACACCGTGTCCTAACTACACGCGACGCGACGCCGAAATATAATCACATTCAATGAACGCACAGCCGTCAGCAAGCTCTGAGTGAGGTGTGAGCTCATAATTACACCAGAACCAATCACAGACGTTCAACAGCTGGAACCAATCAGGATTAGTCACGTGTGTTATTAGCGTTTTTCAAATTCAAACAAGTACAACATATTTTTGGACAACATTTAAACATATTTGGAAAATGTATCTATGATGCATTTAAAATAATATGATGTTGATATCCATGTGGGAATTTCAGTAGTAAAAACATATCATGTAATGGACAACAGCCCTTTACAAGTAGCCTACAAACAAGTAAAAGTGAACAACATTCATTTTAAGTGCTTATTGCAATGCTCAATAATAGTTGACAAATGTTTATAATACATTAGAAGTTGGTACATTATACAAAAAAATCTAAAATATTAAAATGGTAAAATGATAAATATTACAAATATATTGCAGTAGGCCTAAGTGTTTAAAGTACTTTAAACACATTAAAAGCTTTTTATATTTTAGATTAACCATTTTAATATTTTAGATTTAGCTATGTTCTTACACAAGTTACACAAATGTACTTTAATTAAGAGCAACATAAGTATGTTTTCTTTAAATACACTAAAACTTCACACAAATGGTAGATTGTGTTAGCATATTTCTTAAAAATTTAACTAAGCATATTTATTAACAATGTACTTGTAGTGCTTTTTATTAGAAATATATTAAAAGTATGCCTGTGTTTAGCATATTTATTGAAAGTATAATTAATCATATATTTATTACCAATGTACTTGTAGTGCATTTGTTAGAAATATATTAAAATTATGCTTGTGTTTAGCATAATTATTTAAAGTATAATTAAGCATATATTTATTACCAATGTATTTCTAGTATACTTTTTAGAAATATATTAAAATACAATTCAATGTATTTTTTATGCACTTCAAATAAGCATGTTGGTAATACAAATGTATTATACTATTTGTATTTCAAGTATATTTTTAATACATTTAATACTATGTCTTTTTCACCTGGGAGTACCTTATACACTTAAAATCAATTTAAAGAATTAGTAATATTTAGTTTATTTTTATAAAGTGTACTTAAATACTACTTTTGGGAAAATTTAATTTTTGACTATTACATTTTGAATATATTTTAAGTAAAATCAATTTAATTTAAACTTATAATAGCTTTCTAAAAGTGCACTAACAATGAACTATTTTTAATGTGTTAAAAATTTACTTGTAAGAAATACACTGATAAAACACTTCTGTGTATTTTTTCAATAGTATATCTTTTTTCTTATGCACTAAAAATACATTTAAAATATCAATGTTATTTAGTATACTTTTGCAATTACACTTAAGTACTACTTAAGTAAAAATATACTTTTAATTAGTGTATTTATAGTGTATAATTTTTAAACTTTTCTTTAGCACAAAAAATAGGAATGTACTACAAATGTACTTTCTTGTATTTAAGTGTTTTTTTAGTGCACTCAAGTACACTTTATTTTCACCTGGGATTGCACTTGTTGCTTATATTGTTCTCTTAATTTAAGTCACTTTGGATAAAATGTAATTGTAAATGTGTAAAATAAGTTATATTAGAGTATAAAGGCATACAGCAATTGCCTTTTAATGTGGATATTTTTACATGTTCTGAATTTATATACTAAGATTGTATTTCCTATCATTCACGTATCTTGATGTTCAGTGTTTGTTTAATGAGTAATACTGTAAATGTGCAGGTATTCTGTACTTATACGTTTAGTTAATTTAACAGAAATTGTCTGTACATTTGCTATTATTAAGTACTTAATTAGAGATTGGTCAAAGTTGTGAAATTGGAAATGCAAAAATTAAAACTGTAAATATACAAACTTTGTATTTGAATTTATGTACTTATTGCATTTTTATACATAACGTCATAGTTATTATACACAGAAAAACTATATATCAAAAGATAATTACTGTAGATAGACAGCATTATTATAAAATAACTTTATAAAACCCTAAATTTACAGTTTAACTTGAAAGTTAAATGTTTTTTTATGTAATTTAATAATAATAATAATAATTCATTACATTTATATAGCGCTTTTCTCGACACTCAAAGCGCTTTACATAGAAGGGGGGAATCTCCTCAACCACCACCGATGTGCAGCATCCACCTGGATGATGCGACGGCAGCCATATTGCGCCAGAACGCCCACCACACCAGCTTACTGGTGGAGAGGAGACAGTGATGAAGCCAATCAGTATATATGGGGAGGATTAGGAGGCCATGATGGACAGAGGCCACTGGGCAAATTTGGCCAGGATGCCGGGGTTACACCCCTACTCTTTCGAAAGACATCCTGGGATTTTTAATGACCACAGAGAGTCAGGACCTCGGTTTAACGTCTCATCCGAAGGACGGTGCTCTTTTGGCAGTATAGTGTCCCCATCACTACACTGGGGCATTAGGACCCACACAGACCACAGGGTGAGCGCCCCCTGCTGGCCTCACTAACACCTCGTCCAGCAGCAACCTGGTTTTCTCAGGAGGTCTCCCATCCAGGTACTAACCAGGCTCAGCCCTGCTTAGCTTCAGTGGGCAACCAGTCTTGGGCTACAGGGTGATATGGCTGCTGGCCATTTGACATAATTTATCCGTTTTTCAATGGTTTAATAAGCCATTATCAACAGTAATGTACTGTAGTTTAATTAATTTGGACTGTAAAGTCAATTCTGTATTTTTACGGTTTTTGCCTGTAATTTTGTGAAATGGTTATTTGCCGTAATTTAATGGAATCCGTCTGGAAACTTTGCTGCCAGAGATTTACCGTTTGTATACGGGATTTTTTTTTTACAGTGAGTAGCTATGGATTTTAATAATTTTACTAATATATAGGTAAACATATACGTGCATATATAGGTGAACATATAGGTGCATATATACGTGTGTAATGAAGTGATGTGGGAAAAGTGTACTGTTATGATTGTTGTGTGTGTGGGGGGGGGGGATTTGAGGGAAGAGTGGGTTGAGTTAAATGATTGTTGCACCTGACCATTGATGAGCGTGAAGGAAGAGAGTGATAAAAAGAGGGGCGAAGCGTGCGGGGGTCTGAGAAGCGGTGTGTTTTTACTAACGCCGAGCTGCACTCAAGGTTGGGGGGTGGGTGCCGTTCGCACGCTGTTTAGGGCTGCCGGCGGCGAAGATAGTGTAGCGGGCTAAACTGTAGATAAGGCCGGGTATAGGAGTGCGTTGGGCGCCGCAGCTTTTCAGAAGAGGGGTGCTCCGTTTCCGCTATTGCTCGGAGGCCTCACGAGCGCTGTATTGGTGTTTGCTTTTTCCCCTTGACCAAACAGCGCCAAAGCCTAGACCCTGGGGGAGGGTCTCGTCTCCCGGGAGAGTTAAGTACCAAACTGTATGTGTGTGTGTGTGTGTGTTTGTGATTTTAAATCTAGCAGTATAACCATATCATGATGGGTGGGAGGGTTAGAATGAACTAAGTTCGTATGTTGCAGTCTGATGGCGTCTTGGGTGTTAGGTGCACGTGCCTTGTGAATGTGTGCCGTGTCTTGCGGTGGTGATGTGTTTTATAGCTTTTGCATATTTATTGTGTGTATACTAGCTTTTAGATAGTCTATTTATTTGCGGTTTCCTCTGTGTAGCATGCTCCATTGTGGTGTTGTTCGCCCAGGCTACTTAACATAGGTATTTGGGACATTTAGAACCTGACCCAGTCTCTGAAATGTTTGGTAACTGAATGAATTATGTTAAATAAAGATTATTGTTTCTAATCCCGTGGTGCTGCTTGCTTTATAGAGTAGATTTCTCTTGCCACAACATTAGCCCCTGATTTTTTTTTTTTGAACCCTATTAAACCTAGACACTGTTGCAAAGATGCTACAGGGGGAGGATAATGTTGTGCCCGAAGGTGGAGACCACGTAAGGGATGTGGGAACATTAAGAGCTACTGCGCGGCCAGTCTTTATGCCTGAGACATTTACTGGTGTAGGCCCAGAGTGGTCTGATTGGTCAGAGCAATTTGATCTGGCAGCTGATGTAAATAATTGGGATGAACCCTTAAAACTTAAATTTATGTCTCTTCTGCTCTCTGGGCGTGCAAGAGATATTTATAGTGGTTTGTCCAGTGAGGCTAAAGGAAATTATGTGCTGCTAAAAGCTGCTATGGCTAGATGTTTTGAGCCCTGTGACAGTAGCGATTGGAGTAGGGCTACATTTACAGCTCGCAGGCGTATGCATAATGAGACCGCAAGAGAATTCGGAAATGCCTTACGGCGTCTTGCCACTAAAGCTTACCCCACAGCCGATAATTGTACTCGTGATATGTTGGCAAGAGATCAGTTTCTTACACATTTTGCATCTGGTGACTTTCGTATTAGCTTGCGCAGAGCAAAACCTGATACCCTAGAAGATTCAATTGATCTTGCTTCTGAACTAGAGCTTCTTAGGAATATGGAGCAAACCCATCTGATGCCTGATGCAAAAGTAAGGGGAGTGGTAGAGAATAAATCTAAAAGTGATGAACAAATGCAAATTATGTTAGGAATGGTGGAGGAATTGAGGCAGGAAGTAAAAACTCTTCGTATAACAGTGAGTAACATTCAACAGGCTATGGTAAACCATACTCCTTCTCAATTTTCCAGGGAACCCGTACAGGAGTCCAGGAATAGTGGTTTGCAAGGGGCTGTTGATCGAGCCAGAGGGGCAGGGGGTGGTTGCTGGGAGTGTGGGTGTACCAGACACATAAAACGAGACTGCCCATACTCGCAGGGAAACTACAGGGGGCAGGTACTGTAGGCCCGCTGCCTGCCCCCTGGCGAGTTGGTACATATGCGGCCTCTGCAAGCAATCAGGGTGGCTCTGGATACATCGGAGCCAAAATAGGTGCGTCAGACTCCCTTCTCTTGGTAGATAGTGGGGCAACATTATCAGTTATACCAAAACAACGTTGGCTTGAAATTACTAAAGGGGGAACAGAACTGTCTGGATATCATGGTGATGTGTCTGCAGCTAATGGAGGGTTGATGGGGATTTTGGGAAAATGGCAAACAGTCTGCCAGTTTGATTCATTGGCATTAATCGTAGAGTTTTTGGTAGCTGATGTACCATCCCAGGATATTCTTTTGGGTTTCGACTTTTTGAGTAAATACGGTGTCATTGTGGATTTTGGTAAAAATGAGTGTCGAATTATGGGTAAAATGTTCCCCCTGATTGTCCCGGCAGATATTGATAAACCCCGGACCGTGGTCGTCTTTGAAGATACGGTAATTCCCCCACGTAGTGAGGCAATCATTGCTGGAAAGGTGGATGATTCCTTCGTGGCCGGTTTTGAGGGTATGTTGGAACCATCAGACACATTATCAAATCAATGTGAGGTAATGATAGCTCGGGTGGTCTGTAGGGTGGAGAGGGGTAGACTGCCGGTACGAGTGATTAATGTAACGAAAGATGCCCTCACATTAAAGGGGGGTATGAGGTTGGGAAATTTACATACGGACATTGAGGTGGGCTGTAAGGCTGAACATTTGGGGATGGGTGAGGATGAGGCTGGCCCAAAGGAGCCTTGGTCTGTTGACAAGCTTATTGCTCATTTTGGGTTGCATCAGAAGAATTTTACTCCATCTGACTTGATAGAAATTCGTGAGCTGTTGCAAAGAAATATGTCTGTGTTTAGTGAGGGGGAGAGGGATTTGGGGAGAACACACTTGACACTGCACCAGATTGATACAGGGGATGCAAAGCCTGTGAAGTTGCCACCCCGTCGTGTTCCCCTCCATTTACAACATGAGGTTGCTGACCATGTAAAGCAAATGTTGGCAAATAACATAATTCAGCCTTCTCATAGTCCATGGGCAGCTCCGGTAGTTTTGGTGCGTAAGCGTGACGGCGGCCTCCGCTTTTGTGTGGATTATCGTAAGTTAAACGATGTAACCCGGAAGGATGCGTATCCGTTGCCACGGATCGATGATGCTCTTGATAGTCTGAATAAAGCTTGCTGGTTCTCCACTCTTGATTTAGCCAGTTGTTACTGGCAGGTGGATCCTGGAGATAAATATAAGACTGCTTTTATCACTCGCCAGGGTCTGTTTGAATTTAATGTCCTTAGTTTTGGTCTTTGCAATAGTCCAAGTACATTTCAGCGACTGATGGATCTGGTGCTGGCAGATCTTCAGTGGACTACCTGTCTGGTGTACTTGGACGACATTATTATATTTGGACGGACCTTTCAGGAACATCTAGGCCGTCTGGACGAAGTTTTGATAAAGCTACGCCAGGCTAACCTTAAAGTCAAGCCCACTAAGTGTAACTTGTTTGCCACTCAGGTGCAGTATTTAGGACATATCATCTCATCGAAAGGGGTAAAAGCAGATCCCGCAAAAGTGGAGGCTGTGCGTCAGTGGCCTCGTACTATCGGAGGTTTGTAAAGGGGTTTGCTGAGATAGCTCGCCCCCTGCACCAACTCACTGAGAAAGGCAGGCGTTTTAAATGGACAGAGGCATGCCAAACAGCTTTTGAACAGCTCAAAGTGAGTTTAATGTCAGCTCCTGTTCTTGTATACCCTGATCCCTCTAAAACATTCATTTTGGACACGGATGCTAGCGACGCTGGTATTGGGGCTGTGTTGTCACAAGAAGATGGGGGGTTTGAACATGTTATAGCATATGCCAGCAGAGCCCTTACTAAGCAGGAAAGAAAATATGCCACAACCAAGAAAGAGCTGTTAAGCATGGTCACGTTCATCAAGCATTTTAAACATTACCTGTTGGGTAAGGAATTTGTCCTGCGAACTGATCATAATTCTTTGAGGTGGCTGCATAATTTCCAGGGTTTAGAGGGACAGTTAGCCAGATGGGTGGAGCAGTTAGCAAGTTTTCAGTATAAAATTGTTCACCGCCCTGGACGAGGGCATGCTAATGCTGACGCCCTTTCTAGGTTGCCTGCTTACCTGTCAACTCCAGTGCCCTTGGAGCTAGCTCCACCGACACGAGGGGCACCGGTAATAGCTGCAGTACAAAATGTGCCTCTTAATGTAAACCCGGGGGGGGGGGGGGGTGAGCTGGCTCGGGCGCAATGGGAAGATGCAGAGTTACAATGATCATTGAAAAAAAAAAAAGAGGGAGAGTGTGGGGTGCAACCACCGGATGATCTACAAAGGTATGCACCAGTATGGTCCCAGTTACAAATGAAGGGCTTCCGGTTGGTGAGGTTTCCTCCATTGAACTCAGATGCCGCAAACCAGGTCCAGGTGGTTATTCCCACTGTAATGATGCCAGACATCTTAAGACAGTTGCACAATGATGTTACGGGTGGACACTTGAGAATACAGAAATTACAAGCAAAAGTGAAAGACCGGTTTTATTGGCTGGGCTGGTTTGGGGATGTGAAGCGATGGTGTCGGGAGTGTGTAGATTGTGGGTCCAGAAAAGCTGTAGGGAAACAATGGCGGGCCCCACTCCAATCGGTGGTAGCATCAAGGCCATATGAGCGGGTGGCGTTAGATATTTTGGGACCTCTCCCCGAAACCCCCAACAAAAACAAATATATTGTAGTTATTGGGGATTACTTTTCCAAATGGACGGAGGCGTTCCCTCTTGCTAATCAGGAAGCAGAGACAGTGGCTAAGTTGTTGGTTGAACAGTGGGTGTGCCGCTTTGGAGCCCCCAGGATAATCCATACTGACCAGGGCCGAAAGTTTGAATCCAGGTTATTTAAAGAAGTGTGCCAGTTGTTGAATATTTACAAGACCAGAACGTCACCGTACCATCCTCAGTCGGACGGGATGGTCGAAAGGTTTAACAGAACATTGGCTTCTATGTTGTCTCTTTTTGTAGACGATAACCAAGCTAACTGGGATGTCCTGTTGCCGTATGTGATGATGGCCTATAGAAGTAGTGTTCACTCCAGCACTAGGTTTACACCCTACAAAGTTGTTTTTGGGAAAGAGATAGTCCTTCCCATGGATGTAATGCTTAACTTGGGTGGGGAGGAAAGATTCTCTTCTACATCAGAATATGTGGCTAGACTGTTGGAGACATTGTCTACAGTGGTAGAGGCGGTAAAGGGCCATCAGTTAAGAGCCGCTGTGAAGCAGAAAGGAGGTTATGACTTCAGAGCACATTTTCAATATTATTTTGAAGGAGAATTGGTCTGGGTTCGGGGGAAAGCGAGGAAAAGGGGGCTCTGTCCAAAATTACAACGAAGGTTTAAGGGGCCTTATAAAGTCACAGAGAGGATAACCGAAGTTCTGTATAGACTGGTGCCAGTTGACGGGAACAGAAATAGTGGTGCACTTCAACCGACTTAAACCATGTCTTTCTTCTGTGACAGAGGTTACCAGCCAAGAGGGTGCAGAGACCCCACCGATAGATGGCGTTCCACCTAAGGAGACCTGGCTGCAGACTTCAGATTCTACAGCGGGTCGAGAGAGCGAGGTGGCAGTGCCAGGGGCCAGGTCCGAGGGACCCCCAGTCACACCTATGAAAGGAGCAAGTGATGTGCCAGGAAGCAGTGCTACCTCACTGAGATCAAAAGGGCAAATGGACAGGCCGGCCCTGACCACCGAGGACCAAGGTGGTCAAGGATCTTCACACACGGGGCATATGCAAACACCCATGACTAGCCAGTTTGCAGTGACTGAGGTCCAACAAGGTGCAACGTTATTCAAAGACTCACGCCAAGGATGATCAAGGAGAGCACCTGTGTGGTCCCGGGACTATGAGATGTTTTGAATTGGACTCGAGGACGAGTCTGCCTTATGGGTGGGGGGAGTGTAATGAAGTGATGTGGGAAAAGTGTACTGTTATGATTGTTGTGTGTGTGTGTGGGGGGGGGGGGATTTGAGGGAAGAGTGGGTTGAGTTAAATGATTGTTGCACCTGACCATTGATGAGCGTGAAGGAAGAGAGTGATAAAAAGAGGGGCGAAGCGTGCGGGGGTCTGAGAAGCGGTGTGTTTTTACTAACGCCGAGCTGCACTCAAGGTTGGGGGGTGGGTGCCGTTCGCACGCTGTTTAGGGCTGCCGGCGGCGAAGATAGTGTAGCGGGCTAAACTGTAGATAAGGCCGGGTATAGGAGTGCGTTGGGCACCGCAGCTTTTCAGAAGAGGGGTGCTCCGTTTCCGCTATTGCTCGGAGGCCTCACGAGCGCTGTATTGGTGTTTGCTTTTTCCCCTTGACCAAACAGCGCCAAAGCCTAGACCCTGGGGGAGGGTCTCGTCTCCCGGGAGAGTTAAGTACCAAACTTTATATGTGTGTGTGTGTGTGTTTGTGATTTTAAATCTAGCAGTATAACCATATCATGATGGGTGGGAGGGTTAGAATGAACTAAGTTCGTATGTTGCAGTCTGATGGCGTCTTGGGTGTTAGGTGCACGTGCCTTGTGAATGTGTGCCGTGTCTTGCGGTGGTGATGTGTTTTATAGCTTTTGCATATTTATTGTGTGTATACTAGCTTTTAGATAGTCTATTTATTTGCGGTTTCCTCTGTGTAGCATGCTCCATTGTGGTGTTGTTCGCCCAGGCTACTTAACATAGGTATTTGGGACATTTAGAACCTGACCCAGTCTCTGAAATGTTTGGTAACTGAATGAATTATGTTAAATAAAGATTATTGTTTCTAATCCCGTGGTGCTGCTTGCTTTATAGAGTAGATTTCTCTAGCCACAACATTAGCCCCTGACTCAAGGTTTATTACACGTGCATATATGCACACATACAGTATATACGTGCATATATGTAGCCTACCTATATACAGTAGGTACATGTATGCACGTATGTACACATATATGTACACATATGTGCATATATGTACATATAATATAGGAAAACGGCCAATTTTATATATGTCACATATATTAAAAACCTATATCAAAACCTATATTAAAACATATAGGCTATGTTTATATAGGTTATTTCCATGTGGGTGACTTTAACCGCTTAGGTAACTTAGGTAACGTTAGATAACTTACGGTCGTTTCACTCACCTCTTTCGGTGGACCTTTTCCTCGTTTTTGCTCTCCTCTCCGGTTCACATATGGTTTCCCAGCATCCCTCAAAGACTTCATTGCTCTGTCCTTCCATTCATTCATGTTCGCTCTCCTTTTTTTTGCCGAGGTTTTGCCTTTTAATGTCCGCAGCGGACATAAAAGCAACCGGCGTCTCCATTCGTTAGTGGTTAACGGTTTTTCCGCGTGAGACTATTTTAAAGTTTAAAATACAGAGTTTTGGTCGCGCGAACACCCCCCCAAAGTGATTCTGTATGGAAGCCCGTTTCCGCCACGTTGAGTAAAAAAAAAAAGATTCTTTAAGTCATAATAATGAGAAACTTTCTCATAATAATGACTTAAAGGTCCCATGACATGCTACTTTTTGTAGGCTTTAATATAGGCCTTAGTGGTCCCTAGTACTGTATCTGAAATCTCTTTTCAAAAATTCAGCCTCGGTGCAGAATTATAGCCACTACAAGCCAGTCCCAGAATGAGCTTCGTTCAGACAGGCCGTTTCGGTGTCTGTAGCTTTAAATGCTAATGAGGAGGAGAAAGGCGGCGCAAGGTGGAGGGTGGGTGTGGCCTTGACCATCTTGCGCAACGGTACCGGTCCGTGCATGTTTACGTTGGATATAGCAATGGCACGAAGACACGCAGTCGTTCAAGCATTTCAGTTTGACCCAGAATCTGATCCGGATGGAGAAGCAACAACTCAGCGGTTCCAGCAGGACGTTTCCGAATGGTTAGTTTAAAATATTATGTCTGGATACGGTATTCGGATGGTTTACAGTTATTATCATGTAGCTAACGCTAACCTACTCTTGCCTTTTCATGAGAGATCTGTAACATCTGTAATTTATCTTATTACAATTACATCATCAAGCTCTGCGATCTTGAAATGCGGATATCGCGCGCGCCGTATAACCAACAGGAAAACGGTTATCCAAATAACAAAGAAGTGTACAACACTCGCGTAACAGTGTGTGTATTCACACACATAAACTGCATAGCTAATGTGACAGCCACATTCTACTTGTAACAGTCTAGGCAACCATAAACAGTAAAGCAACACACTTATATATCTTTAGTTGACTTACTGTTCCGAGGTGTGTAGCTGAGCCAAAGAGAGTGATCCAGACTTTAGTTTCAGACGTTCAGCAAGCCCAGCTCTGTATTAACCCTTCGGTGTTCATTTGTACATCCAATTATTGAGCAATTGTTCTGCTTCGCTCGCTCAAAAGCCATCATATCTCTCGTGGACAAACTAAAATCGCGCACGCGCGTTCCTACTTAGCTCATTTTCTCATGGGCGGAAAATATTCTCTGGGCGGGCAAAGCAGAGACAGGGGAGGTAACATTTCCTCCTTATGACGTCACAAGGAGGAGATTCAAGATCAGCGCGATTGAGCTTCCATTTTCTCAAAGGCAGAGAAAGATAGCAAAAGCTCGATTTACACCGATTGAAATTTCTAGAAACTTGGGGACCATATACAGGCTAGGGGAACTCATATTAATGTTAAAAAAACTCAGAAAGTGAAAATTTCATGTCATGGGACCTTTAACATCTCATAATAATGACTTAACATCTCATAATAATGAAAAACTTTCTCATAATAATGACTTAACATCTCGTAATAATGAGAAACTTTCTCGTAATAATGAGAAACTTTCTCGAAATAATGACTTAACATCTCGTAATAATGAGAAACTTTCTCGTAATAATGACTTAACATCTCGTAATAATGAGAAACTTTCTCGAAATAATGACTTAACATCTCGTAATAATGAGAAACTTTCTCATAATAATGACTTAACATCTCATAATAATGACTTAACATCTCGTAATAATGAGAAACTTTCTCGTAATAATGACTTAACATCTCGTAATAATGAGAAACTTTCTCGTAATAATGACTTAACATCTCGTAATAATGAGAAACTTTCTCGTAATAATGACTTAACATCTCGTAATAATGAGAAACTTTCTCGTAATAATGAGAAACTTTCTTGAAATAATGACTTAACATCTCGTAATAATGAAAAACTTTCTCGAATAATGACTTAACATCTCGTAATAATGAGAAACTTTCTCGTAATAATGACTTAACATCTCGTAATAATGAGAAACTTTCTCGAAATAATGACTTAACATCTCGTAATAATGAGAAACTTTCTCGAAATAATGACTTAACATCTCGTAATAATGAGAAACTTTCTCGTAATAATGACTTAACATCTCGTAATAATGAGAAACTTTCTCGAAATAATGACTTAACATCTCATAATAATGAGAAACTTTCTCGTAATAATGACTTATTTACGCACTTCTACGCATGCGCAAAGCAGCGGAGCAGAAGGGCGTGCCACACTAGCGACATCCGCTGGTCAAAGCCGTGTAAATGCATCACAGCAAAAATGGCACGCTCTGCAAAACAGTTGTTTTCATTAAAGTCAGTTTGATCTACTAAGTGCAATCTGTAGTATCATTAAATAACATCATCAGTAGCCAGGCCTATATCTTCCATACTTTTCCATGCGCACGATAAGTGAAAGTGGAATGCAGAAACAGGACGGTTACCATGGTAACGAAGGACGCCTGCTTGTGCACACTGATGGAAATTGTGTTACATGAATTTACAAAACTATCAGATTAAAGTTGGAATATTACATTTATTCGTCAAGTTTAAGTGTAACATCTTCATAAAATATATGTATGTGCTAATATAACACGTATTTTGCAGATGCTTCGATGTGCAGGTTCATCTGGAAGATATCAATACAGAAATCACCTTTAAGATGTTTATGACTTTGGGGACATTTACACACAAGTGGGCAGTGGTATGGGGGAAAACGTCTTGAGACGTGTTTTTAAAAGCTGAACTTCTTTTCAATTGAGCGCCGCGTTTTCAGAACGCCGTGTCATGCGCGAGACGCTGCAAAAGAGCGAGCGCAACGTCCGTCTAGTGGGCGTTTGCCTAGAAAAGCAATGAAAAGGCGCGTTCTGTATGAACGGACCCTTACACAGATTTCCAGATGAAGTGTTCTTAAACAGATTTGGAAAGGTGTGCTGTCTTATCATTCCTCCATCTATTTGAAATCCATGGATCACCCTTCTGTGTTGCTGTTTGTTCATACACAAAAATACAAATGAATATTACAAATGAATAAAAGACTATCTAGTATGGAAGCCCGTCTCATATACTGATTTGCTGTGATGCATTTACACGGCTTTGACCAGCGGATGTCGCTATAGCGTGGCACGCCCTTCAGCTCCGCTGCTTTGCGCATGCGTAGAAGTGCGAGAAAATAAGTCATTATTATGAGAAAGTTTCTCATTATTACGAGAAAGTTTCTCATTATTACGAGATGTTAAGTCATTATTATGAGAAAGTTTCTCATTATTACGAGAAAGTTTCTCATTATTACGAGATGTTAAGTCATTATTATGAGAACGTTTCTCATTATTACGAGAAAGTTTCTCATTATTACGAGATGTTAAGTCATTATTATGAGAAAGTTTCTCATTATTACGAGATGTTAAGTCATAATTATGAGAAAGTTTCTCATTATTACGAGAAAGTTTCTCATTATTACGAGATGTTAAGTCATTATTATGAGAAAGTTTCTCATTATTACGAGAAAGTTTCTCATTATTACGAGAAAGTTTCTCATTATTACGAGATGTTAAGTCATTATTATGAGAAAGTTTCTCATTATTACGAGAAAGTTTCTCATTATTACGAGATGTTAAGTCATTATTATGAGAAAGTTTCTCATTATTACGAGATGTTAAGTCATAATTATGAGAAAGTTTCTCATTATTACGAGAAAGTTTCTCATTATTACGAGATGTTAAGTCATTATTATGAGAAAGTTTCTCATTATTACGAGAAAGTTTCTCATTATTACGAGATGTTAAGTCATTATTATGAGAAAGTTTCTCATTATTACGAGAAAGTTTCTCATTATTACGAGAAAGTTTCTCATTATTACGAGAAAGTTTCTCATTATTACGAGATGTTAAGTCATTATTATGAGAAAGTTTCTCATTATTACGAGAAAGTTTCTCATTATTACGAGAAAGTTTCTCATTATTACGAGATGTTAAGTCATTATTATGAGAAAGTGTCTCATTATTACGAGATGTTTAAGTCATAATTACGAGAAAGTTTCTCATTATTATGAGAAAGTTTCTCATTATTATGAGAAGGTTTCTCATTATTATGAGATGTTAAGTCATTATTATGAGAAAGTTTCTCATTATTATGAGATGTTAAGTCATTATTATGAGAAAGTTTCTCATTATTATGACTTAAAGAATCTTTTTTTTTACTCAACGTGGCGGAAACGGGCTTCCATAGGTTGTGGCATGAACACATTTAATAAGTTGGTTATAGTGAATTCCTGGCACCCTGCTTGTAATTCTTCCTTAAGAATCCTCCTTTCTTTATTATAGCCGCCTAAGCCTTACATTTCTTCATGTTCTGTCTCCTCTGTTAAACAGACATCACTTATACCAGTGTTATGCTTCCCTATAATGTGTAAAGTATGATTTAGATTTGAATGTCCTGTTCTTAATGTGTGAAAATAACTTGTTCTCTTCTACTTAACCCTTTCGCACGTACGATCACACCGGTGTGATCAGTCTAGGCTGGTCCCTGGAGCGTACCATAGGGAGCGTACGATCACACCGGTGTGATTAGAAAGGTCAGTGCATCACGTGATCAACTGCTAAATTTAATGTGCTTTCGCGCTTGGCTGGCGCTGAGCCAGAGACAGGCACCTCAGAGCTGTCATATATCACAACTTTTCAGTGTTTTCAACCACATAATGTTTAGGCCTATTTTAGGTTTCAGACATATAAGTACAAAAAAAAAACAATACATTTAGAGTATAAAATACACACTGATGTCAAAGGAAGAGGCAATAATAATCCTTTCCATTATAATTAGACACGTTTTATTCATATCAGATACACATTGTGTAAGTAACTTTAAAGTTTACTCTATTCTTCTCCTAGTTCACCAGCCACTTACTTTTATGTATTTCGGAGAAAAGGGATGAATTCACGTGTTGTAAATCCAACAGATCCGATTCTCTGAACTGCGTCTGCAGCACAAACTAAAGATGGCGGCGCCCATCGCACATACAGCTCAACTAACGCGATCGTTATAAAGGTGTTTAAACAACAAAACACTTCCACTTGCATATATTTGACAATCGGAATATCAGATATTTCATGTCATATCTAACAAATTTGTGAATATTTTGAATAAAAAATGGAAAATGACATAAAAGCAGATCATCATTCATTCAGCTCTGTTGTTGCTGCGGTGTGTCACGTGACAAGCAATGACGCGTCACCATGGAAACCATAAAGTGACACGTTTTAAATAACGGTCCCCTTGAAAAACTCACGCTGGGGGGTCAGCCAGAATATTTTAAACTTACGTGTGAAAGTTAAAGGTGCAATGTGTGATATTTCTGAGGATCTATTGACAGAAATGCAATATAAGATCCATAACTATGTTTTCAGTGGTGTATAAAGACCTTACTTAATGAACCATTATGTTTTTATTACCTTAGAATGAGTCATTTATATGTACATAAGCGAGGCCACCCCTTCTATGAAGGTCGCCATATCGTGACGTCATGTTTCTACCGTAGCCGACAGGGAACAGACAGATGCGTTTGATCACTAACTTGAATGAGAAGCAGCAGAAAAAGACGCGGCTTCCTACGTCGGCCACCGTAGCCTCTCATTCGAGTTTGAAATTTCAAGGAAAGGCCGCGAATTATTGACCGATTGCAATTCGCAAATCTCACCACTAGATGCCGCTAAAAATCACACACTGCACCTTTAAGTTGTGAATTATATTGCCTCTCTTTATGGTTTTTTGGACCTTGTAATAGTGCCGACCTGTATGACACGAGTTCCAATGTCTGCCATTTCTTATTGCACGCTTCTAAAATAAAATGTGTTCCTTCTGATCTAATGAGTGAAATGTTTATATTTGGTTCTTTCATTTTTAATGATTCTTTGGCTATTTTGTCTGCTTCCTCATTACCTTGAATTCCCACATGTGCTGGAACCCACATAAATCGAATTATTATTCCCACCTGTCATAAACTGTATAACCTGATCATGATTTCTGTTAAAATGTCAGTTCTATTTGTTTCCAATGATTGTAATCTCCCAAGAACTGCCATTGAATCAGAGCATATTAATACTTTATCAGGTCTAACTTCATAAACCCACTCTAGTGCCATTAGAATAGCTGTCATATACTGATGTACCATCTGTTATCCTTCCAGCCTTCCTCACCTTAAACTCTGGAATATAGAATGCAGTCCCTGTCCTTCCAGTCTCTATACTCTTTCTTTGAACCATCTGTAGCCTATTTGAAGAAATGAGTAGTGTGAGTTTTTTATATACTCATTAACATATTTGTTTATACTAACAACTTCATCCATTTCCCTTCTATTCTCGTGTAATTTTAAGTCAATTTCAGGTTGAGCTATATCCAAGGTGGAATTGGGGATATTATACTGTTGGTGCAAATAATATTGAGTCTAGACCATCTTCATTAACCCACCCCTTTATTTTCCATGCAAAGCCTTTACCTGTTGTATTTAAAATTTCCCAGCAATCATTCAGGACTTCCCTTACAGGATGATTATCTCGTTGTCCCTGTAAATTTATCCTGTATGCCATAGCCAATTTTTGTCATCTTATAAATAATGGCATTTCTGATGTTTCTACTTGCAATGCTGCAATGGGTGTGGTTTTAACAGATCCTAAAATTATTCTTAATGCCTTAGCTTGCATGACATCTAGTTTCTTTAACAGCGTTGATGATGCTGACTCATAAACAATGCATCCATAGTCTAATGTTGATCGCATAAGACCAATATAAATGCCCTTAAATGACTGTTTGTCAGCACCCCAATCTTGTCCTGATATTGCTCTCATTAAATTTTTAAACTTTACCACATTTCTTTAATATATAATCTATATATTACTTTTCCAAAAATATCGTTAATCATAATATTAAATAATAGGACACTTCCCTGAGGCGTTCCATTTTCCACACTTAGAGTTTGGGATACTTCCCTGCACTTGAACTTGAATTGGTCTGTCAAATAAAAAACTTAAAACCCAATTAAACATTCTTCCTTCTATTCCAATTCTCTTCATTTGAATAAGTAATCCCTCTTTCCATAACATGTCATATGCCTTTTCCATTTCAAAGTAAACTGCCACTAATCCCTCATTGACAGCTTTCTTTACATCTGTTTCCAGCTTTAGGCATCTAATGCATCTAATGTTGATCGGCCTTTCCTAAAACCATATTGATTAAGTGCCAATGCTCCCTTACTCTCAAGTACATATGAAGAGTTCAGATGCAAAAGCCTCTAAGTGCCATCTGAAATTTTCTTCTAGAATGATAATTTTTTATCAAACTCGAATATTTAAGTTCAGTAATTTCACTTAAATGCCAATGAAAATTACCTATTAATTGTCATTTAAGTGAAATTACTGAACTTAAATATACGAGCTTGATAAAAATGATCATTCTAGAGGAAAATTTCAGATGGCACTTAGAGGCTTTTGCATCTGAACTCTTCATATATTAGCCTATTTACAATTATTTTTTCCATCAGCTTACAGAAATTTTATGTAAGCGCAATTGGCCTGTAATTCCCTGCTATTGATGCATCTTTCCCTGGTTTAGCTATTGGAATTATTATTGCATGTTTCCATCCATGACTTTGGCATTCTTCCTTCTACCCATATCTTAAGTCCAATACTACTTTAAGAATTCTGTCATTTGGATATTTGAGCATAATATAACAAATTCCATCTTGTCCAGGTGCTGTTCGTTTTATCCTGTGTAATACCCTTTTAAGTTCCCATATTTCGAAGTCAGCATCTAATGCTCCTTTTCCATTAGGTCTTCTGGGCTTCTTCGCCCGAAAACGGGCGAAAACTTGAACGTTTCGAATTGTTTAATTTTTTTGCTTCTTCAGATGGGGGTGAAACTTGGTGACTTTTGTTTTATTACCTATATGAACACACAAAAAAATCAAGGAGATGATTCTGATATGTTAAAGGGTCGTAAAAAAAAAAGTCACACTTAGCTTCCTCCCGCCCGAATACGGGCGACATAGGAAATGAATGGGAAATACGAAAAAATAGGAAAACTCAGAGAAACTTTTGGTGGTACAAGCTACAGATCAGCCACTGTGCTGAAAAAAAGTGTACAGCAATGAAGGGGTGACACTCTAAAACATCAAGAGTGCAAATAAGACACCCCCCCCACACACACACACACACACACCCCCACACCCACACCCACACACACAGAGAGAAATGAACTGGTAAGACTGAAACAGCAAATTTTGCCCCAAACTATATAAAAATTATATAATCATAATAACTCCAAAACTATAGCAAGGAGAGTCAAAAGGTAGGTATCGTTTGAAAGAACTCTTTTTAAATTTTTTGAAAATATAAATTACATTACATTTGGACATTGTCCTGCCAAGAAACAGCGGATAAAAGAAAATATATATATATAATTTTTATTATGATTTTGCATATCTTTCATATTTGTCATGGAATAACTCAGGAAGGAAATAAGGTAGGAGGAAAATTCTTTTTTAGTGAAGTCCCCCTACATGTTAGCTGCATCTGGATAAAAAAAAATAATAATTTTTGGATAAAGGAATCAAAAGTTACAGCATTTGGAAAAGAGACAGCCTTTTTGTACAGTCTTTGACACCCCCTCATGGGCAATTTTTTCTCCATGAAGAATATCTTGTCATAAAAGCAATAGATTATGTTAATTTTGGGCTCATTTTAATTGTAATAATATGCTGTAAAAAATGAAGTGCCATTTTCAATTATCTGAGAATGTTTCATGAGCTGTATGATGTTTTTGACACATTGCAGTACATTATTTTATAGATTATGAAAAAAAAGAAATTCTATTTATCAGCAAATAACTCAGCAATACTTAAGAGTTTTTCAAAGTGGATACATTCACTGTAAAGTTCAGACTCTAAGCTTTCAAATGACATCAACTTTGTGTTAATCAAGGCAAGATTTTTTAAAAATATGGTAAAGAATATTTTCGCAGCTAGGTGGCGCCTGCTGGCGGTACACTCGGTTCTGAGCGCGTTGTTGTCTTTGGAGCTCCATCGATTGATTTATAATTCTTGATTTCTCTTTAAACTCACTTACAACGAACATTTTCTACTTTTCCTCACCTCATAGTTATAACGCGGATTGTTGAGCAGACGCGTCTCAAGCCTTGTGATCCAACGCTGGATACTCTTATAGGTTACGTCCGTGGATCACGGCTGAACGCGTCTTCTCCGCACTCATTTAAGTTACAAACAAAATTTTTTCGCCTATCGTGCGTCTACTCTACACCCGTACCACTGAAAAGACGGATTATATCCAAGACTTAAGCCATAAATTAGTATTAATATTGATAGCACCACTGGTAGCGTCGTTGCTAACTTAACTTACTGTCCATCTGTTAAAATGGCGAATATATCAAATGTAAGTAGTCTACCTTTTGGTGCAGGTGAGGACACATTTGAGCTGCACGCGGTGCAGTCTGAGCTGGAAGCTGTTGAGAAACAGATCCACGACCTTTTAGTAAGAAAAGCCGAGCTGATAGACCGGCGTTTGGCTCTCGAAACATCACGTGCCGAGGCACACAAATCAGAGATTAATGTTACTAACCCGCTGACTCCGACCTCGTCTACTCCGTGCGTTCCTCAACATCGGTCCCGAACGTCGAGGTCGCGATCAGCCATGGTCTCGTTCACTCCGGCTCCAACATGCCATCACGAAGCCTGGATTTTTCCGCAGCGGAAGTCGCGAGTCAGGTCTAGACCAAGAAAACTCTCTCTCCGACCCTCCCGGTTTTCGAGATATCCACACAAAACCGCTTCTCCCCTCTTCGCGAAACAGAACGCGATGCTGTGATCATCGGCGATTCCATCGTTCGACACGTACACGTTACGTTAAATAAAAGTAAGGTGCATAGTCACTGCTTTCCTGGTGCTCGTGTTTCTGAAATCGCTGCTCACGTTCCCGAGATTCTGAACGAGCGCGTCGGAACCGTTGTCCTGCACGCGGGAGGGGCCGACATCAGACTGCGCCAAACGGAGGTTTTGAAGAAAGACTTCAGGAATCTGATCGATACGGTACGCAGCACATCGCCTGATATAACGATTATTGTGTCAGGACCGCTTCCCACGTATCGACTAGGTCATGAAAAGTTTAGTAGATTATTTGCGCTTAATGGATGGTTAATGTCATGGTGCAATGAGCAGAAACTTCTCTTTGTAAATAATTGGAATCTGTTTTGGGAGCGTCCTAGGCTTTACCGTGCTGATGGCTTACACCCAAGCAGATTCGGATCGGATCTTCTGTCAGATAACATCTCCAAAATGTTAAATACCTTTTGACTAGTAAACAAAAGTCCAAATCATAGTCTCTGCTGCACCAATTTAACTGATATAAATAGTGTAGAACATTGCATAGAAACTGTGTCTATTCCTCGTTTAGTGAGGTCAAATAATAAATCTACTGCAGGATCTAGAAAAAATCTAATTGTTATTAAACCAGAAAATGTTGCTATTGGTAATCAAAAACAATTTTTAAAGCTAGGTCTTCTAAACATTAGATCACTCACACCTAAGGCAGTTATTGTAAATGAAATAGTCACAGATAATAGCTTCGATGTACTTTGCCTTACTGAAACCTGGCTTAAACCAAATGATTATTTTGGTTTAAATGAGTCTACTCCAGCAGGATACTCCTATAAGCACGAGCCCCGTCTGAATGGTCGTGGCGGCGGTGTTGCAACAATCTATAGAGATTTTCTCAATGTTACTCAGAAAACGGGTTATAAGTTTGCTAGACCGCCTGGGCCTTACGCTGATTTCCTAAAAGAGTTTGCAGATTTTCTCTCAGACCTATTAGTTAACTTCGATAAAGCATTAATTGTTGGAGACTTTAATATCCATGTAGATAATCAAAATGATGCGTTAGGGGCTGCGTTTACAGATTTATTAAACTCCTTTGGGGTCAAGCAAAACATTACCGGACCGACTCATCGATTTAATCATACACTCGATTTAATTATATCACATGGAACCGATCCAACCGATATAGATATCATTCCACAAAGTGACGATGTCACTGACCATTACATGGTAACTTGCATATTACGTACTCCTGTAATATATCATGCTGCGCCGCGTTATCGATTTGGCAGAACAATCCTTCCATCCACCATAGATAATTTTTCAAACAGCTTATCGGATCTGTCTCAGCTGCTCAGTGAACCCAAACAAACAGATGAACTTGAGGAATTAACTAGCACTATGAGCACCATTCTCTCTGGATCATTGGATATTGTTGCGCCCATTAGATTAAAAAAGGTCAGAGAGAAAAGTAAAGCACCATGGTACAACAATACTACGCGTGTTCTAAAGAGAGAAACCCGTAATTTAGAGCGTAAATGGAAACAAACCAACTTAGACGTCTTTAGAATCGCATGGAAAGACAGTATGTCACGTTATAAAAAGGCCCTAAAAGCGGCCAGGGCTGAGCATCTACGCAAACTAATAGAAAACAACCATAACAATCCTAAGTTCTTATTTAACACCGTGGCGAGACTAACAAATAAACAGATGTCTCCTGAACAAAGTATTCCATTACAGTTTAGTAGTAATGATTTCATGAAGTTCTTCACTGAGAAAATAGAAAACATCAGAACCACAATTGTAAACGTTCAATCCTCAATCGCGCCTTATAATTCAGCCTCAATTATCACGCCGCAAGAACAATTACAGTGCTTCACAACTATAGAACAAAAAGAGTTAAATAAACTTTTTACTTCATCTAAAACAACAACATGTTTATTAGATCCCATACCAACTAAACTATTGAAAGAAGTGTTACCTGTAGTGGAAGAGCCTCTCCTCAATATTATTAACTCGTCTTTATCTTTAGGTTATGTTCCAAAAACATTTAAACTGGCAGTTATAAAACCTCTCATTAAGAAACCACAATTAGATCCGAATAATCTAGTAAATTATAGACCCATTTCAAATCTACCTTTTATGTCTAAAATACTAGAAAAAGTTGTGTCCGCTCAACTGGGCTCTTTCTTACAAGAAAATGACACCTATGAAAAGTTTCAGTCTGGATTCAGGCCGCATCATAGCACTGAAACTGCGCTCGTTAAAATCACAAATGATTTACTTTTAGCTTCTGACCAAGGCTGTATCTCAATATTAGTTTTACTTGATCTTAGTGCTGCGTTCGATACTATAGATCATACAACACTCTTAGATCGACTACAAAATTATACTGGTGTTCAAGGACAAGCATTAAGCTGGTTTAGATCGTATTTATCTGACCGCTACCATTTTGTTTATTTAAATGGAGAAAAATCTATCATAACTCCAGTAAACTATGGAGTGCCGCAGGGATCTGTGTTAGGCCCTCTATTATTCTCAATATATATGCTACCACTTGGAAATATTATAAGGAAACATGGAATTAGTTTCCATTGTTATGCTGATGACACTCAAATCTATATTTCATCACGGCCAGATGAAAACGCTAAATTATCCAAATTGACAGAGTGTGTTAAAGATATAAAAGATTGGATGACGCATAATTTTCTTTTATTAAATCCAGACAAGACAGAGGTACTACTTATCGGTTCAAAAAACCACCCACAAAACCTCTCACAATACAACTTTAACATAGTAGGATGTCCTGTTACTTCATCCTCTACAGTAAAAGACCTGGGTGTTATATTAGACTGCAACCTGTCTTTTGAAAATCATATTTCATATGTTACAAGAACAGCCTTTTTCCACCTTAGAAACATTGCTAAGCTACGTAATATGCTATCAGTTTCTGACGCAGAAAAGTTAGTTCATGCATTCATGACCTCGAGACTAGATTACTGTAATGCGTTATTAGCCGGTTGTCCTGCATCCTCAATAAACAAGCTACAGTTAGTCCAAAATGCCGCCGCTAGAGTTCTAACTAGATCAAGAAAATATGATCATATAACACCGATTTTATCATCCCTACATTGGTTACCTATAAAGTCCCGTATTAATTACAAGGTATTGCTACTGACTTATAAAGCCCTAAACGGCTTAGCTCCAGTCTATTTAACGGATCTTCTATCGCCCTATAATCCATCGCGCTCTTTAAGGTCACTAAATTCGAGGCTTTTGGTCCTACCTAGGATATCTAGGTCCACCAAAGGAGGGAAAGCATTTTCACATTTAGCACCAAAACTCTGGAATAGTCTTCCGGATACTGTTCGTTGCTCAGACTCGCTCTCCCAGTTTAAAACTAGATTAAAGACGCATCTCTTCAGCCAGGCATTCATATAATACTTTTAATCCTACAGTTAAATCCGACCTCTAGTTCATAAACGCCAGAGGAGAACTGGCCCCCGACTGAGCCCGGGTTCTCCCAAGGTTTTTTTTTCTCCATTAGGTCACCTGATGGAGTTTTTCGGTTCCTTGCCACTGTTGCCTTTGGCTTGCTCAGTTGGGGATATTTGGGGATATTTAATTTAATTAATCAATCAACGATACTATTGATCAGCATTACCGAACGTAGACGTTCCACTAGAAACAAACATTGATGTATTGTTCTAATTTATTACTGTGAAGCTGCTTTGATACAACCTGTGTTGTGAAAAGCGCTATATAAATAAACTTGACTTGACTTGACTTGACTTTTAGAGGGATTACTCAGCACTCGTTAGGAGTTAATAAATGTAATTAGATGCATTAAAAAGCTGAGATCTAAGCTTTAAAATGATATATAATATATATATAATATATGATATATATAAAATGATATATGCTTAGTAATCATTTTTTTTCTTTCCGAATGGGAATAAATCAAATAAATAAATAAAAAAGCTATAGGCCGCCTATAGGCGGTTATAGGACATGACACAAATTAATACATTTTGAAGCCACTAGATGGCGCTCTTCTCACTTGAAACTTTTTTTTTTTTAGGCCTGCACTCTATTTTGATGTGAAATGTTGCATTTATTGAAAAATAAAATAAAATAAATAAAATAAAAAAAATATATATTAATTCTAATGGAAAAAATAGCTCATAAAATTATATAATTAATGCAAAGTATCATAAAAAATTCAAAAAAGTCTAAATAATAATCAGAAAACATTTTAGAACAAAAATATATTTGATTGGTTATCCTGGGAAAAAGTAAAGTAAAATTTTAAGGCTTCGCCCGTTTTCGGGCGGGAGGAAGCTAAGTGTGACTATTTTACGAAGAAGCCCAGAGGGTTAATATGTCTTGATGTTGATTCAAAATTTCCTGTCTTTTCATTCTATAATTCTCATCGAGATTTTCTTTACTATGTGCTTTCTGAAAGGTTTTAACTAATAATTCTGCCTTGTCCTTTTCTGTTAGCTGTCTTTCCTGCTCCCGAGATTACTGGCATATTTCTGGTTTTATATATTCCAATCATCTTCTTTCGCGAGCTCATTCAAACCCTGCGCGCGCGAATGACATCTCGTCTGCACGCAATACAAGCCCTCGCCACACTCTCGCGCTTGCTCTTTTCTCGCCTGCTGCTTTTGCTCGCTCGAACAGTTTAAAAGCAAAAAATATTTATCCAACCCCATTTAAAAACAGTCTGTGGGTGCCATCTTTTGAACATTCATCATATTGCATTGGTTTTCATTTATTGTCCTCAAAAAGAGGACTAATCTGTTAAGTTAATTTTTAAGTTACACATTCTACATTGATTAAAAAAGAAAATCAAATGTGTTTTTAATGGTAGTATTATTTTATACAGATATGAATTATTTATAATTCAGATGAGAATAAAGTTAGTGTTAATTAAAATTTTAAGGAAAACAAATATATTGATCTGAAATATAGCAAATTAATTTTAAATTCATTCAGGTACAATTACCAAACATATCTCAAGGTCTCTTTGTCTTTTTATTAATTTAATTAATAAACTAATTATATAAAACTATTGTTAATGCACTACAAATAAACTGGTTCTATGCCTTTACTTTATTAATAAAACCTATTTAAAAAATACAAGGCTTAAGACATTAATTTTCCTTTGGTGGTACAGCCTGAGACATGCACAGTAAAAAGAAATTGCCTTCTACATTTTTGTTTTGCTTTTCCCTCCATTGTACCGAACTCGTACCGAACCGTGATTTCTGAACCGAGGTATAAACCAAACCGTGAATTCTGTGTACCGTTCCACCCCTAATGTAAACGTATTGTCGATGTCAATTTTGCTCGTCATGGTGCGGCGCCATCTAGTGTCTGGCACCCTGGGCAGTTGCCCAGTTTGTCCAGCGCTTCCGTCGGCCCTGAGCGTCACCCAGCATACCCAGTTTAAAAAGTCACCGCTCACCACTGATGTATATGCATGTGCAGATATGGAATGATTTTCCGGACATTTTTCAAAAGGAATTGCAAATTGTATTTGCAATTGCGTTTTCCAATTGTGGACGCATAAAATGTGACATAATCCAAACGCAAATGCAAATCGCGCATTACCGTTTGCATTTTCGTTTAAGCGAACGCACAGTGACTGCCAAATTTAAAATGGAAATGCAAAGTCCGTTTGCAACTGTGTTTCCCATATCTTATGAGTCTTGACCCTGTCATATTTAAATAGCAATTTCAATTACCACGTCTGCTTTTTCACTTTCTCAGCGTCGTATGTAGCCAGCCAAAACTCAAATGAAATCGCAATTCCCTTAGTATTTCCATTTCCGATGCCTTACACGGAAACCTGTCAATCAGCGTCAAGGGTGGGATTATGCTATGGGGCGTGTTTGTGTTGGGACGTGACGTCACCCACAGTCGACGGTTAAGAGGTGATGCCCTGAACAGATAGACGCCGATTTATTTTAAACAATGGAGGTAGTTGGTGAAATTGTGGAGGACCTTATGATGCTCGCGCAGCAAGTTGATGACAGTACATCCTACGGTGGCCCAGTAGTGCACAACACAACGAAATGTAAAAAGCAAACATAAGTTCACAACACAACGGAAACAAGCCACAACACAACGAAATGAAGCCACAACACAACGGAAATAAGCCACAACACAACGGAAAATCCACAACACAACGAAATAAAGCCACAACACAACGGAAATAAGCCACAACACAACGGAAAATCTACAACACAACGGAAAATCTACAACACAACGAAATAAAGCCACAACACAACGGAAATGCTCCCCCGACCACTAGAGGGCTCTTGGAGCCCAGTAAAGTTAGTTTTCCAAGCCATTGTTCTAGAGTCAGCAGTCTTTATATATAAATACCACGATTAGTTTTAACAGTGTATATCAACATAAAATATTACTTCAAAATAACCTACATGAATTATAGCTGCGTATTTGATTTATACTCGAGAATGCTTGGACGCGCTTCCACAGCGCAGGGCACGTCTGGCAATTCCACCAAGTGGTTAAAACGTATAATTTATTATAATATAATTTGATAAATAAAAATAAAAACCATTTGGTGAAATAGGAAGGAATTGGCACAATTCCACCTATAATAAGTCAGTCTGGTCACTAGGAACATGATAAAAGAAAAAAAAACTTTTACAGAAATTTCCTAAAAAAAATAATTGTTAATTACTGTAAATACATGAAGGGTATTGGAAAAAAAGTCATTATTAAGTCATTATAAAAGTCATATTAAGTCAGTCTACTATCAAATACAATCAAGCTTTGGATTTTGAATATGTCTGTTTTTGAATGTTAAAAGTAATTTTAATTAAAACAAATTATACGTTTTAACAACTTGGAGGAATTGGTAGACGTTCCCTCAGGGATAATGCGCTGTGGTAGCGCGTCAAAGCATTCTAGAGTATAAATATGCAGCTATAATGCACGTAGGTGATTTTGAATTAATAAATGTCGATAAACAATGGTTAGCTACATACTGTTAAAACTAATCGTGGTGTTGATATATTTTTATAGACTGCTGACTCTCTAATGAACAATGGCTTGGAAAACTAACTTTACTGGGCTCCGAGAGCCCTCTAGTGGTCGGGAGCATTTCCGTTGTGTTGTGGCCTTATTTCGTTGTGTTGTGGATTTTCCGTTGTGTTGTGTCTTATTTCCGTTGTGTTGTGGCTTTATTTCGTTGTGTTGTGGATTTTCCGTTGTGTTGTGGCTTGTTTCCGTTGTGTTGTGGCTTTATTTCGTTGTGTTGTGAACTTATGTTTGCTTTTTACATTTCGTTGTGTTGTGCACTACTGGGCCACCGTAACATCCTCTACAGATGTCCTCTTACTCAGAAGCCATTTCATTTTGGATAAGTTAAATGTTTTCGTGGCCTTGACCAACAGCAACATCAGTAATGTTGTCTTCGCCAACCTCAGTGAAGTAGCTAACAGGCTTTTTGTGAAGGACAGGACAACTAAAGAACCTGGACGTCCTTTACTGGACATACCACAAGAGATGAGTGTCGGTGCTAGGTCTCACCCCTTCAAATAAGTGTTCTCAATTTGCGAAATTCAATAAAAAATGCTGTCTGTTGCAGTTAAACCTGTGTGTGTGTGTGTGTGTGTGTGTGTCACAAGCGGATTTTGATTGTAGGTGGGCCTCCAGAAAACTGGATGGACCAGTTAAAATAAGCCAAAAAAAAAAAAAAAACGGGCTCCCCTTCATCTACGTTTCAGTGCTTTTCTGCGGCACTGAGGACAGCGACTAACTAGCCTACCTGAATTTAATGCGTAGTTAGCATATAGGTTTAAAAAACAAACCGGATTTTTTTGCTGCTTTTTTAATACAATTACAATTTAATTTAATTTATTGTTTAATAAAATTATAGGCTTATTATTTTTTTAGTTTATTAACAGCAACAACAGCTGTAAAGATGAAGTTGACGATCGTCATCTCCGTATAGTGAACGCGCCTATAGAGAGAAATGCACATCATGGATTACATAATCAGAGAGTAGCCTTTTTCTTTTCGTTTTAAATTGTTAAAAAGACATTTTGGGCTTTCTTAAGATATATTTCATGTCTGTGAGGCATACTTGAGTTTCGTTAAGTTAGGATGAGATGCGCTCCTGTTCACGAGCAATGCAATGACCGCGCGCGCGCCTCCATGATTTTATTGTCTGCTATATTTCCTTTTTAATTTATTAAATCCAGGCAATAAAAAAATTATTGGTTGATAAAAAAATTATTAACATTAAGATACAATTTATACAAAATGAAATTCACTTAAAAAGGCTTTCTACAAAACAAAAAGTGGTCAAAATCATGTCTGACCCACATCTCTCGATATATTGCGCATCCTATCTTACTCGTGCGGTTCACTTTTCATAATCAACATAGATGAAAAAATAACATTATAATATTTTAACAAATATGAAACTAAATGAGCTTATTTAATGGCTACAACACGTATAGTATACAGACTCTCTATTTGTACAAATTGCTGAACATTCATTTTATTCTGAATTTTGCACGCATAAGTTGAAAGGCATTTTGCATGCAGAGTAAAACATATCTGCAACATTTATCAAGTTCACTGTTAATTATCTGTTATTAATTATTATCTTAATGAATAATGTAACAAGGACGAAGCATGTAAACTGCGTTGTTTAGAATGGAATGGATCGCAAATAGATCCGAATGAAGAAACGTACAAAACCATAGTAGAAATGGATGGACCCGGGCCTAAAATGTAGCGCCGCGGCTGGTGTGTGTGTGTGTGTGTGTGTGTGTGTGTGTGTGTGTGTGTGTGAGAGAGAGAATGTTTGTTCCATTTTACATTTATGGGGCTCGTTCTTCGTAGGTCGCTAACTCAGTTAGCTGGATTTGATTGTTGACGATTTGGCATGATCTTGGATCGTTTGGTTCTTCGAAGCTCATCCTGGACTTGCTGTCATAGCAACAGATGCGCAAGCTCAAACCTGCTCGGGAGCAGGCTTATTTCATGTAAACAGGATTAGATCGCGGCTTCATAAGCGGAGCTGATACGGGAAGTCCAGCGCAGCGCGATAGTGCACTTTCTGAGATGTTTTTTTTTTTTTTTTTCTCGTGACTCGTGAGATTGTCGTTTACATTATTAAATTGTTGGAAACGCACATTTATTTTCGACTTGTCGGAGTCTGGCTTTAAATACAGCACAAACTGTTTGCATTGCCCTAAGATTATTTGCGAGTGGCTCTTTCCTTTACACTATTGGAGATACGGAGAATTTGATGGAAAGTGCTGTCTGTCGTGTCATTTGGAGTTTACCTTGCGCTTTTAGGTTTAAAAAACAGTTTTTTTTTTGTTTTTTTTTTTGTTTTTGCATTTCCAAGCCACTTAAGACCCAATGTTGTAAAGCAGTTTTTTTTAAAGCAATTTCTTTAGGCTATCATCATTTTTTATGAAGATCAATCATGACCAGATATGTCACTCAGGCTTCACTAACGTGATTGGTACCATAGACTATAGGCTGCCATCAAGGCCTCAATGAAGGGGATTATGTGAACAGAAAGGGGGTTCACAATGTAAATGTGCAGCCCAGTTACAATTGGGATTCTTAATATTCCAGATTAATAATATTATATCAAATAAAAAAAGGCAGTTGACTAAAATCTTCCATAATCACAAATGTGAAAGCAAAACGGCCAGGATCTGTGCATGACTTAAGAATTTTCAGAGATTCACATTCCTGCACATTATTTGAAAGTGGTAAGGAAAGTTCCACAATTAAATATCAAGCTCACTGTATTACATACACTTATTGATCCTAACAGAACTGCATTTTTTCATAGGTGATTATGACATGTTCCTGCAGACAGGTGTTTTATGACCCCATTCCCTGACACAAACCAGTTACAATGCAGCTCTAGCCAGGACAAGGGCACACAATAAAAATGAACTTCAGCTAACTAAAGGGAAGATTTCAGTGTCTGAAAAGTCTGAGGGTTGCACACCTGACAGGGCCTGTGACATTGCTGCATGTGCCATATTACACAACATTGCCAAAAAAAAAAAAAAAAAATTAAATGTTTAATAAAAGACAAATATGCTTAGTTCCTTGAGTTTTATTTAAATTGTTCTTCATAAAGAAAAGCCAGTGGTCAAGTGCCTGCAACAAGAGATATTAGACACATGCCTCATGCAACAAATAAAAAGGAAAAGTTGGCTATACACTGCCCACCTGTAGGCCTATGTCTCCTCTGTCTGTGCAGACTCTTCTGTAGGCCTTTCTATAGATGTGGAATCCTGCAACTTATATTGCAGCCATAAAGCATACAAGTATAAATGAAGTAAAGTTATTTATGCACTTGCAGGTAGGCTAGTTCCTCCATATGACAGTTATCTGAGAGGCTTTATTCAGTGTCCAGTGCAATGGAAACAAATAGACATTACAAAGTCTTATACTTTCTTTCCTTTGGAAAGGTAGAAAATGTCCACTTACTGCACATATTTCAGCCACCACTTTCTTGGGAACAGATACAAGTGTGTATTATGTAAAAGTGCACAAAAGAGGAAAACACAATGTCATTACAATGAACTACACTCGGGAAAATGTGATCAATAACTCATGGCAAAATATTTTTACATTAACATAAGTTTATCAGTTTTCACTTTCACAAGTCAAAGCAATTCATCACTTTTAATGCGGCCTTCATTTAATGCAGCAATATGTACAATTATTTTACAGTGTAGGCTACTAAGATCTTTTCTTTTTTTCAGCCTTTTTCTTGGTTGCTTTTATAAACAGACAACCATTTATTCAACAGTGCCTTTTATAGAAGAGAAGAGACTATAATATAACTAAAAATTACCATTAGGCTATGTAGAATATTTTTGTACTTCACTTTTATTTGTTCCCATGTTCTAGTGTGGTGACTCTGACATTACAATGAAAAAAGTAGCCTAATTATGCAATTATTAAAATACAAATAAGGCTAATAAGTGATTAAAACATCTAACATGGCCACTTCTAACTGATTTAAATTGTCTGCTACTTTTTGCCAGCCCTCTCTCCTGGCTTTTGCAGACTTTGTGTTCCCTGGCGTTTTGATTAAACATTAAAATTCCGAATAAACTTCGACTATTAGTTCTTGCTCTGCTGAGGAGAAAAACTGTGCGCGCTGTTTGGCCACGCTGAACAGCCAATAGCAGCGTTGCTGATCAATGTTTCTACGATCGATACATATCCCCTTTTAAACCAGCGCATGAACGCGCAGTTATCTCAGATAACTCAATCCAGCGATACTAATCATAAACAACAGGTGAGTTCGAAGAACCCAATTAGCCGGATCATGATTAGCACGATGATATCATCTTGGATGTGTCATTTGATCTCGGATGTAATAAGCAACGTACGAAGAACGAGCCCATGGTGTAGTCAATTTGTTTAGATTTATGTGGGATTTAATCATTTTAAATTAATCTCAACTGTGAAATGGACAAAAACAAAATTATACATAGGCTACTTTCAGACCAATTAAATCAAACCCAGGTTTTTTTGTGTGTTTAGACAAATAATGTAACAAAAGTCACAAAATTCCATGACACTGAGATAAGGGAGATATGTTTTTTTGAATGGGGGGGGGGGGATATCAAATGAGATCCAGAACCCAAAGACAACATGAGGGTTTAAGAAATATTCATTTTAAACTAAACCAAAACCAAATCTTTATCTCAGTGTCATGGAATTTTGTGACTTTTGTTACATTACCTACATCTGTAGAGGATGTACTGTCATCAACTTGCTGCGCGAGCATCATAAGGTCCTCCACAATTTCACCAACTACCTCCATTGTTTAAAATAAATCGGCGTCTATCTGTTCAGGGCATCACCTCTTAACCGTCGACTGTGAGTGACGTCACGTCCCAACACAAACACGCCCCATAGCATAATCCCACCCTTGACGCTGATTGACAGGTTTCGTGTAAGGCATCGGAAATGGAAACACTAAGGGAATTGCGATTTCATTTGAGTTTTGGCTGGCTACATACGCGACGCTGAGAAAGTGAAAAAGCAGACGTGGTAATTGAAATTGCTATTTAAATATGACAGGGTCAAGACTCGTAAGATATGGGAAACACAGTTGCAAACGGACTTTGCATTTCCATTTTAAATTTGGCAGTCACTGTGCGTTCGCTTAAACGAAAATGCAAACGGTAATGCGCGATTTGCATTTGCGTTTGGATTATGTCACATTTTATGCGTCCACAATTTGAAAACGCAATTGCAAATACAATTTGCAATTCCTTTTGAAAAATGTCCGGAATATCATTCCATATACATATGTATACCAAAGGAATTAATGTACAATTTGTAATTTTATTTCGTGTTTATTGTACTTCAGTTTTACAAAAAAAGGATAAGAGAAATCACAGAAGTAGGCTAAATATTCTGGAAATTATTCTGGAAACTGCTTTGTGTGTGTCTGTTGGCTAGTTGTCTTCAGAGTGATGTAGTTGCGAGGACAGCATATGTATCAAGAATTACTACAACAAATTTGTGAAATACTTATTTACTAATAATTTGTAATCATTTCATGAGTTACAAAAACATTTTTAGATGACTTACAACACATTTGTCACGTTAACATATCAATAATAATATCTAACTTCCTCTATATGTACTGTAAGAGAAACGGCTCAGAATCAGAGGAACATGGTACTTCTGTGAAGGGTCAGTGATGGTGAAGACAACCTGAAAAAACAAAACATACAATAATAAATAACACACTAACAATTGTTATTAGAAAGAGTGTAAAGCAGTGGTTTACAATCCTGGTCTCGGGGACCCACTGATCTGCATATTTTGTTTATCTCCATTATTTAACTCACTTGATTCAGATCATCAGCTTTTTAGGAGAGAGCTCCATGAATGGAACTGAGTGTGTCAGATAAGAGAAACACACAAAATGTGCAAAGAAGTGGTTCCCTTTCATAGGTTCACTCAACCCATGTCAACTGCTGATGCTATGGGAACACCCCCAGGTGTTATGATTGTCTGAAGCCTGTAGAGTCACTGCAATTTATTGGCTGTTGGTGCTTACACTGCCTCATGACGCATATGTCACGTTCGCCTCAAAATGTCATGCTCATGCCATCTCACTCAGATTTCATTATTTTCAGGAAGTGGTTTATGTGTTGCCCTTAAGGAAGATTTGTCTCGCATTCTCTTGCCATATTTTCGTGCAGTTTTTCCAACTCCTCTAAGTGAATGTGATGAGTTTTTGGAAAGTGTGTGGCTCTGTGTCCTCAGTTTAGTCCTGAAATGGATACACATGACACACGAGGTGCGTACAATGTTTGAGTGTTAAACATGCTCAAGCAGTGCTTAACTAATTGTCTGATTGTCGCCACTGTCATAGCTTAAAACGAAAAGTATTGCACTCTAGACTAGCTTGGGGTGACAATGACGAGTTTGAGCATATGGAGGGAGAGCTGATGTTTTTTTTCCCTCCGCACACTCTCTCCCCGGATCATGTGCATTCGGCAAAAGAGCGCTTTTAGACCCCACGCATTTATTTAAATTATTGCTGATTTGTGTCCTGAACCGGAAGCTCGTAATACTATCTATTTTTATCTTTTCTCACGCCAACTCTGGAAGTCTTGGCCATTGCTGCCCTCTAAGCCGTGCAGGGTCACCTCCACTTTGGAGCAAGTTTTACATGGCTGCTGGTCAGGCAGGAGCAGCCCTACATACAATAGCAGTATTGCAGGTTTACTAGGTAGATGTCTTTAAAGAACTTGGATGGGGGTTCAGGCTTGAATGCTGAGACAGTTTAGACAGGCTGATGACTTGGCGCTCCATGGCTGCATTAGTGCTGGCAAAATGTCACCTCTGGCTAAACCTGACTGACATCCGGGAGAAAAATAGGACCTTCCTTTTGGATGCTCCTCTGTCTCAGGAAGGCCTTTTTGGAGATGCTGTCACTGCAGCAATCGGCTCCTTTTCAGCAACTTATTCCTTGTAGGGTGCGGGAGTTTGAACAGCATATGATCACGATCAAGTTCTCTGTAGCGCCTTTGTGTGGAACAGAAGAGTGAGCCATCGGCTTTGGTGCCACCTCGAAAGGATTGGGACCCCAGGACTCACCCGGTGGTTCGGTCACGGCTAATGCCTCTCATTCTCAGGGCCCAGGTTGTAGCTCCTGATTGCTTGGCTCATTGACGGAGGCCAGGTCGCCCATTGATGGACTTCAGCAGAGTTTGGACGAGCCGCGGAAGCTGTGGCCTCCTGGGGCCTGTTCCACTGCTCATTGCGTCTTGGACAAGTCTTGCTCAGACCTCCCCCTGTGAGCAGTACTCCGTGCTCTTTAGCCTTCGGTGCTCGAGAAACCGTTCTAGAGTCTTGTGCGCACGGTTACCCCATCCATTTTCGATGAGGCTCGTATGATTTGCTCATATTGGCCCAAATGCTGGAGTCAGAAGTTGGTCATCTAGAAATGGTCCTCGACCATCCGAGGAGCCTCAGGTTGAGGATAAACCTCCAGAAGAGTGTGCTGTTGCTGAACCTTTGGTGGGTTCAGGTCTCTCTGCAGAGATAACTGATACCAGTTTGAACTCTAAGGCCCCTTCTACGAGGCAGCTGTATTCCTTTAAGTGGCAGCTTTTTGTGTCGTGGTGTACACAGAGCAGTTCACCTCGCTGTTGGTTCAGTGCTGGAGTTTCGGCTTAGGCCTTTCCGTCCTTCGAGGGATTTGTCAGTTGTCCTGCAAGGGTTGAAGGGTCCCCCTTTTGAGCCATTGGAGTCAACCTTGGATGAGCTTCTGACTCTTAAGACGGCATTGCTGTTGGCCTTCTCGTCTTTGAAGAGGATTGGGGATCTTCAGGCCTTGTCTGTTAGTCCTTCCTGTTTTTTGGATTCCACTCCAGGTTTATTAAAGGTGTTGTTGAGACCTAGGGCGGGGTATGTTCCCAAAGTTGTCTCAACCACATTTCACTCACAGCTGTTGGACTTGCAATCCTTTTTCTTCCTCCTTTTGAGTCTGGGGAAGATGAGTGGCTGCATGGGCTTTGCCCAGTAAGGGCTTTAACCCTCTGGGGTCGATGTCTCATTCTGTTGAATCTTTTCACATTGCAGCGAAATCGACTTTAACTACTCCGTCAGCAGTTGTTCGTGATCGATGCCTCTAGGTCTGTTAGTTCCTCCAGTATACAACGAGTATATTCCCATGGTTGTTGGTTGTCAGTATGTAATATTAAGTGTTATTTGATATTAATACAAGATGTTTCATGTACAGTTAGTACAGTTGGTACAGTTAGTACCACTCCCTCAGTGACCAGCGCCCAAAGATGAATCTCACCCTCTCTTCGTGAAGTCTTGTGTTACTCAGAGCCCATCGCTCCCTCCACCTGTGATGTTCACATCATTTTGTAACAAAAACTCTAGTCTACAACATCCAGTAGACCAGTACTCAAAATTCTTGTGAACAAATTTTGACTATGTGTCATGGCCTTATTTCAGTGACTTAAAATTTTTGTTTTTTCAATGCATAAACGTTATTTTCTAATTTTTTCTCAAAAAAAAAAAATTCTCTGCATGTAATTTACATACATGTTGCTCACATATTATTGTAGCTCGTTTTGTGCTGAATACAATGAGACCTTACTTACTGATATATTTTTAAACAACAACAAAAAAAACCCACACAAATGCCAGGGCATGTGCCAGGGCAAAACTTCTCCAGGGCCCAAAACTCCCTCAGACTACCTTTATCCTCTGCTGTCACCAAACAGAGGATGTCTAATTGGGAGAAAGATGCTATCTTTACAGCCTATGAGGTGCATGGTTTACACCTGGAATTAAGGTTACATTCTTAAAGGGACACTTCACCCATTTGCATTAAGCTTTGTATCGTTAGAAACCCAGTCATATTTTTGAATGGTCGTGCATTATTCCCTCATTTTCCCCTGAGACGGGAGAAATACGGATTTCAGTGTTGCAGTTCCTGCTTATAATGATGTAAAAATCATAATTTTGCATCATTCTAAGCAGGAAGTCCCATATCTTTGTAGAGGGGTTGAGACTGCAAACACTCGTTCCTCATTTTTCCAGGGGGTGGGACCCACTCACGCTAAAGACCTATTACAGATCAGTGGGTGGAACTTCAATTGCAGAAACTAAAAGCAATATCCGCCATCTTGTTTGGAAGCTAAGCTAACATGCGCTGTGGAGCCAGATGTGAAGTTACGACAATGGCGGAAGGTACTCAATATGAAATGGAAGAAGAGGATTTCGAAAGTCTGATGCTCGAATCAGATGTTCGTGGCTACCTTTGCGAGCCTCAATATAGTGAAGAGCAGCTTAGGCTGATTGAGGAACAGGAGGCGGCTGCTGCGGCTTCTGCAGCCGAGGCAGAAGACCTGCCTGTCGCGGAAGAGGAGCCCGGACTGGCTCGAGCTGGGGTGGACTGGTGGTGCCTGTGCTCTCACTGTGCGCCTACGGACACAGAGATAGAGTCCGTCTGCTGCAAGGAATTTCAACGATGCCAATTTCTCCTGGACGAAATCTCTGAATCAAACGAGAACACGGACGTTTGTGTTGTGAACTGGATTAGTGGGAGTGGCTTGCGGAGCTGTGCAACGTGGTGCATTGTGGGAGTTGTTGTCTTTCATACAAATGCGCCCTAAAGTTACTTTCTGTCTTTCCTCGGTCAAGAAGGCACCAAATTAGAAATTTATGTTCTAACATTTTGACTACATATATGACCCACTTTCAATAAAGATTAATGTTTCCACGGGTGAAATGCTCCTTTAAGAGAGATGGTCCCCAGGACCAGCATTGAAAACCACTGGTGTAAAGTATAGCTAAAAATACAGCCCCCCAAAAAAAATTACTCCAGGTGATTGTTTGAAATAGTACATTTAATTTTTTCATACCTCTACATATGGATAGAAGCACGTCTCCCCCAAGGCATCCCAGTACTTTCCAGTCTCAAAACGCAGTTTATACACACCAGCAATGAAGCTTTCTTTTTTAATCAACCCAGGACACCGTCCATCCTCATTAGTTATCCTATAATTAACACAGTATTCATTTTCATGACTTTGAGAGCATTTTATTTTACTTGGTTAGCCAAGACCTCTTCATACTCTGCATGCTATCAGTTTGGTTGATAGAAAACTGAAGAGATATCAGTCACTTGAATAATTTAACACTGCAATTTATGCATTTACCCTGTTGTGAGTAAGTTCCACACCGATGAGATGGGGTCTAGGAGATAGAGGATAATGGTCATGTTGGCTCCAGGAACTCCTTGGGCTATATTCAGCACATGAGTTGTGAGGGGGCTTGGCAGGGTAGCGGCCATGTTCATATACTGTGACAGAATGTGATATTTAATTAACGCACTATAAACCTGCTGCTGTTAAACTATAAAGCATTTTTGAAAATGACAGATGATCTGTTAGTCTGTCCCAATTCGCCTAAGTTACACTACGCCATAAAAGTATGTACTCTTTTTGTGAAGAAAAGGTATTTACTTTTGAATGTGTAGCAAAAAAGTAGGCAAGCTTTGGGACATATTGCTTCGTCATCTTTATTGGACGGATCTGTTGCGTGCATCCTGTCACGTAAACTGCCCTGTCAATCATCTTGTCACAGTTAAAATCCTCTATTAAATCTAATTTAATTTCCTACCGTTTCGGAGAGAAATGTAGTAGCACGTTCATCTGCCAGTGGGTCTTTCATGGAGACTGTTCTCATGTGTTTGCAATTTGAATATAATAATGCATTTAAAAGTTGAACGGATGTCGCTCAAATGCCTCTGGGCGCAATTGGATAGACAGAGCGATCAGAGCGATCGTCATTGTGTAAAGCCCACCTCAACGTTTCTGATTGGTGCGACGATTTCAACGGATTAGAAATGGGCTTGAATGAGCTCTTTGCCAGACTACTTGCAGAGCAAATCTAAATTTGCCGGAAGTTGTCTGGGTTTTCCCAGGCTAATGATCTGTGGCTTAATGATTGGATTCCTGCTCAAACTTCCAAGATGTTTGTTAATGTACAGTGCATTTTTTTCTTGACATAACATATATAAAAACTGAGTTTGGATATTATCTGTGTTGTTCTCCTTCTGTATCATGACACTATCCCCCTTTTGAATTAATTAATTTGTAAATTGATGTGTATGTGCTCTTTTTGTTGTTATTTCTCTGTTTAAAATAAGTCTGACTATTTATAATACTGTTTATATTACTCTCCTATTTTGTTATATCTCAATAAATAAATTGTTAAAAACTATTCAGTTACAGTTTTTATATATATTTAGGCAGATAAACAATTACATTTCTACAAGTGAGGTGCATACATCAATGAGGAACTTTCTTTTTCATAGAGAAATTATAGCAAGTTTGTATTTATACATCTTATACAGGATAGCAAGTGTTTTGTTAGTTTGTTCTAGTCTGTGCTTGTGGAGAGCTTGTTACTGGCTACTTAAATCTTTTCAAAACTTTTTAGTAAGGCTAAATGATCTTCAAATATCATTCACAGTGTGCATACAAACAGATAGAAGGAATTATTTATTCTATAATTATTTATTATTACTATATTCATAACTATACTATATATAATTATTTATAATTATTAAAATTGTCAGTAAAACTGGTTTTAACTGAGTGTGTCAGATATTTGTTATAATGCATCAAATAGATGATATTTTCCTGATGTCATTCACTGATCTACTATTCAGGTATATTAAATCATATGTCATGCTGGACCATAAACATTGTGTCAGGTTCATAATATTTACCACATATTTGCCACGATGGACAGTTTTTACCCACAGAGTTGACACACAATTACATTCCCTGTCAATTCAGAAGCAGAAGCTTCTTGTTTTGCAGAAGATTAATCTTTTGTAATTCATAAATGACGCTACTATAAAATACACACATATTATTCTGGTAAGATCTGGACATTAAAGCACTTCGATTAAAAACTGTAAAAAGCTGTTACATAAGAAATTATTTTGTGAATGATTCTTTCTCATCAGGCAGTGGAATTACTGCTTACTTTGTGTAGAGACACAAAGAAATAGTCTTACCTTATCTGTCGACACAATATGACCCCTGATATGTTGAAGTCTGTTCATCAGAAGTGTGTCTTGTGTTTTGCACACCACTTGTTTAAAATGAATATACACTGCAGTGTGGAGCAATGTAGAGCAGAGACAGAAGCAGAGGGGGTGTAGTGTGATGAGATCACAAATGAGTCAGCACTCTAAGACTGTCTTGTGACAAGAAAGTTGAACCAATTGATTCCTCAACAGAGCACAAATGCTTGTTTTATTTCAGAGTTTGAGAGATGGACTGTGTGCCTGCAGAAGTGTAAACATATAAGCCATTGACCTCTGGGTAATTTGCCTTGCATTGATAATGTGCAGAATGTGTTTGTTTTTCTTCCCTGTCACTCAATATGGTTCAGGAATGTCTGATTCAAAGAAATTTGTACCGTCAGGTCAAAAAATAATCTAGTTTTGATTAAAATAAATAATGATTTAACAATAACAGATGGTGTTATCTGGGGATAATAGCAACTAATTCTTCTGGAAAATATTGAAAATTGGAAAACTGTAGTGGACTTCGTCTCACACACCACAGAGAAATTCCTCAACTTTGTTAATTATTAAAGACAGGACAGGAATTAAAGGGATAGTTCACCCAAAAATGAAAATTAGCTCATGATTTACTCACCCTGAAGTCATCCTAGGTGTATAAGACATTCTACTTTCAGACGAATACAATCAGAGTTATATTAAAAGATGTCCTGGCTCTTCCAAGCCTTATAATGGGAGTCAATGGGTATTTTTAAGTCCATCAAAGCCTATCAATTCATGATAAAAGTGCTTGAAACGGCTCCGGGGGGTTAATAAAGGCCTTCTGAAGTGAAGCGATGCGTTTGTGTGAGAAAATTATCCATATTTAAAACTTTATCGACTAAATAACTAGCTTCCGGCAGACGGCCTACGCAAGTCAACCCACGCCAAAAGAGTAACACTTGACGATGTATGATGTAGGATGAAGGTGACGCCTCTCGCAGTTCAAACAAACAGGGCTGGGCAACCGCGTTCGTTATTACATTGTGCGTCAAGTTCAAGGGTTACTCTTTTGGCGTAAGTCGACTTGCATACGTACTTTATACATATTTATACATACTGTATTTGAAAAAAAGTATCTTTTGCTCACCAATAGGGCTGGGTATAGTTTTAATTTTGTCGATTCTGATTCCGATTCTGCTTATCGATTCATAGTTTCGATTCCAATAAGAAAAAAAAAAAAATACAATAAAAAAATTTAAGTCCAACATTTAGATGTCAAACTTATTTTTCTCTCTTTTTACAAAGTGTTCTGGTGCATCTGAATAACTTTTACGCTTAGGAACTTTTGCATTTAACAAAAAATTGCCTATGGCTTTAACAAAAAATACCACAGCAAAAACAACTAGACTAATATACATTTCAAACATTAAATTACTAAAGACCGGTGAATCAAAAGTTTAAAAACACTATAGTTTTCTATTCATAAATATAATATACATTAATCCTCATTAAAGTTACAAAATATATTCAGTCAAGATCAGTGAATGATTTTGTTTTGTTCTTTGATTAACATTAATGACAGGCAGCAATTTATTAGGCTGCTGTCTCTTTAACACCGAATGCATGCGGATCTAAAAATACTGTTACACATGTGTTTTCTTTCACAACTGTTTTTAGACAAAAAAACGGCTGTGTTCAATGATAACTGTGATGACGATGATGATGATGTATTTTTTGTGCATATTGGTCGGTAAATGTGAAAGAGAAGCACTGATCTATATAGAATGACTATATATTCTATATAGATCAGTGAAGAGAAGTCCTTTTCTGCAGTTGAAATGCACAGAACAGTTCGAGAATGGACACAGGCAGGGAACCCGAACCGGAACCGTTTTCTGTGGTCACTCTTCAGATCGCTTCAGATGTGTGCACGCCACACAAACAGTGCACAAGTTATTTCCTTTCCTGTGCTTAAATCGGGGGACGGCAACCCGCGGCTCTTAAGCGCTGCCGTAGTGGCTCCCTGGAGCTTTTTCAAAAATATGAAAATGGAAAAAATATTTTTTTGTTTTAATTGGGGCTGGGGGAATTAACGCGTTAATCTTTGCGATTAATTTGAAATGTTTAACGCGTTAAAAAAAAAATAACGCAATTAACGCAGCACTTTTTTTTTTTTTTGCCTCGTTTTAATGATTTCCTGTTGTGGCCATTTTTTTACAGTCTATGGTTGTGGCTGCTATTGAGAAGGCCGAAAATATGCCGCCCCGCCTCTCTGGAGGCGGGGAGGGAGGGAGGGACATTGCAAGCCATATCTCCTTGCCTCTGGAACTCACAAGTGGGCCATCAGCAATTACTAAATTGTGATTGACAAGATGCTTATTCTATGCCAGGGAACCACGTCATTAGCAGTCTTTAATTAACTATTTAAAGCGCACTTCGTTTTCAGTGTAAGCTATGATGACGCTCTCAGCAACATGTACACATTCCTCCAGACAATATTCTACAGTATAGATATTGACACCACTAAAGAAAGTCCAAAGGTGAAAAAACTGAGAGTCAAGCACATAAACAGAAACAAAGAGTCAGTGTACAATGTTTAAGTGTTACATTTGCAGAGCATTGCATAATGCACCTAGTGCATTAATTCAGCACCTCAATTTTTTTCATGGCTTATATCCGAGCAGAAAATGTGTTCTTGTTTGTGCTCAAGAAGAATGTTCACTACAGTTTAAAAGTTTTAAAGGTTTTAGAAAGCAATTAAATAGTTGTCATAATACTGTTGACATGGACACAAGCAGTGATGTTATGCAAATGTCACATCAGTCAGACTTTGGTGTACAGAGCTCACAAGAAGATGCCTCTGAAATCGACCTAGATATGATAAATCAACCTTCAACATCTCGTTTGTTATATATCTGGTCAAAAAAACAGGCAAAAGATATGTGTGCATTGATTATAGCAAAGTTACAGAGCAGTGGTGTTGCCAACAGTCTTGTGTTATCTGTTGTTAAAAGTATGGAGGAGTATATTGATGAAGTTCATGCAAGTCTTAAAGAACAAGTGCTAAGTGCAGTGCATCCTTTTTTCAGCTTTTTTCAGGTTTTCAGCAATAATTTCAATCCATTTAGTGACTTAAACACAACCTGTAAAATGACCAAGAATTTTAGTGAAAAATGGGGTGTTGTCGAACCGGTGTAAATTCATTTAGGAGTGAGGTGTATGTATATGAATTATATGTGTCAGGATAATAAACAGAGGATTCAAGTGCAAGTAAAATATGTATTTATTAGAGAATGGGTCAGATGCAGGAAGAGTGATGAAGGGAAGTAGTCTGGTATGATGGCAGTTGGCAGCACAGGGACGCTGAGGACAAACCCGGACTCTCCGGTGATGATGAAGATGAAGGTGAAGACGATGATGACGATAGCAGTCCGGGGAATACGGAGATGGATCGGAAACTGGATATCAGGAAGTAGACTGAGTGAATGACAGGAATGCAGGAAACGAAACACACACGGACACAGGAACTGGAGACTGGCAGGAACACACAGGAACATCCACAATGCTCTGACAAAGACTAAATAGAGATCGCTAATCATCTGCAGCTGGCGTGCTGATCAGACGCGGCTGGTGTGCTGATCAGCGGCAGTGATCAGCGACCCCGCCCAAACACACACACAAGACGAAAAAAGGAGACAGCGAATTCATAAACCGTGACAGTACCCCTCCCCCTAGGAGCGCCTCCTGGCGCTCCCAGAGGAACATACCAGTTGATTGTAATCATCGATAAGGGAGTGATCCAGAATGTCCCAAGCAGGAACCCAACTTCTCTCCTCCAGACTAGAGCCCTGCGCGGGACTGTTTTCTTCATCCCGCTCCCGCCCGCCGAATTTCTGACCATTACCGCCCGCTCCCGTAACATATGTGTTACACTCCCGCCCGCTCCCGCAATATGTATGTCCACTCCCGCCCGCACCCGCAAAACTCTGAGAATTTATTCCCGCACAATAATAGAGATGCATTGATTTTGTGTCTTCTCCCGTCCTGCAGGAAAAAAAACACGTATTTGTATTGCTATTAAAGAGATTCATGGGGTTGTTTGTTTCGTTTCCCTGGCCGGCATGTATTCTGGACACATACACACAGGACAATGGAGGAAATCGAGTGTATGCTGTTTTTGGATGGTTTTGTTTTTGCTGTTTTTTATACTCTGTCTGGCCAGTGAAATGATGCAGTGAGTAGAGATGATTCTCTCCGATCAGCAGTCTGCCGTGTTTTCACGTCACATTTTAGTATCGCCTCAGCTCGCTCAGAACCTCGCCGGAGGTGGTATGAAAAAAATACAGGTACAACTTTTACACTGTGGAAAATCAAACAAACGCGAGGCGAGCCGAGCCGGTACTGTGTAGTGGAAAAGCACCATTATTGACATCTCCATCATGTCGCTAGGCTACCTCCCGATCCCGCAGTGTATTTTTTTAGCCACCCATTCCCGCCCGCAGCAAAGTTCAAACCGCCCGCTCCCGCGAGATTTGCGTTGGGTCCCGCAAGACCCGACGGGACTCAATCCCAATGCAGCCCTCTACTCCAGACCATAACCTTCCCAGTCCACCAGGTACTGAAATCCGTGTCCCCTCCGTCTTGAGTCCAGAATACGATTGACCGAATACGTGGGTTCCCCGTCTATGAGTTGCGGCTGTGGGGGAACCGGGGCCGGCGGATTAAGGTGAGAATGAAATACAGGTTTCAATTTAGAGACATGAAAAACGAAATGAATTATCCTGTACGCCGGAGGGAGTTTGAGTCGGACTGCCACCGAACTAAGGATCTTGGTGACAGTGAACGGGGCGATGAATTTGGGAGCTAACTTATTAGACAGGGAGCGGAGCGGAATGTTCTTAGTTGAAAGGCACACTTTTTGACCCACGACGTATACGGGAGGCCTTGACCGGTGGCGATCGGCCTTAGCCTTAGTGCGCGCCCCCACCTGGAGCAGAGTCTCACGGGCTCTGGTCCACGTGCGGTGGCACCTCTGGACGAAGGCGTGAGCGGAGGGGACCGCGACTTCGAATTCCAGACTCGGAAAAATTGGTGGCTGGTACCCTAGACTACACTCAAACGGAGAGAGGCCCGTGGATGACACTGGTAGCGAGTTATGTGCGTACTCAACCATAGAAAGTTGTTGGCTCCAGGATGAAGGATTCTTGGACACCAAACGTCACAACACTCTCTCCAAATCTTGGTTGGCTCGCTCAGTCTGACCATTGCTCTGGGGATGATAACCCGAAGACAGACTGACTGTAGCTCCTAGTAATCTACAAAACTCCTGCCAAAATTTGGACACAAATTGACACAAAACTCCCCCTGTCGGAGACCACGTCTATCGGGAGGCCATGTAAACGAAAGACATGATCTACGACAGTTACCGCTGTCTCCTTGGCAGAGGGTAATTTGGGCAAGGGAATGAAATGTGCTGCCTTCGAGAACCGGTCCACTACGGTTAAAACAACCGTCATGCCATTAGAGGGCGGTGACAAAATCTAGTGCTATGTGGGACCAGGGTCTCGAAGGGACAGACAGCGGTTGGAGTAACCCATCAGGAGGTCGGTTAGACGTCTTACCAATGGCACAAACTGAGCAAGCCAAAACAAAACTGTGAATATCGCGAGCCATTAATGGCCACCAGAATCGTTGCTTTACTAGACAGCTGGTGCGTCTTACTCCTGGATGACAGGCCACGTTGGAGCAATGACCCCATCGTAAAACTTCAGACCGTGACTCCTCCGGTACAAACAATGGACTCGGTGGGCAACCGGGATGGGGGCGTTACCCCTTCTAAGGCCGTCTTGACCTTCAATTCGACCTCCCATGTGAGTGTGGAGATAACTACTTTCTTGGGTAAAATGTACTCGGGAGTAACCGGGCGTTCGGAAGGATCAGAGATACGAGATAAAGAATCGGGTTTGATGTTCTTAGACCCCGGGTGGTACGAGAGAGAAAAGTCAAATTGTCCAAAAAAAAGCCCATCGAGCCTGCCTGGAGTTGAGTCTTTTAGCAGATCTAATATATTCAAGGTTCTTATGATCAGCCCAAACGATAAAAGGTACTACCGACCCTTCTAACCAATGGCCCCACTCCTCCAACGCCAACTTGATAGCCAACACATCTCTGTTACCAATGTCATAGTTATGTTCGGCAGGTGATAAATGGTAAGAAAAAAATGCGCAAGGATGCATCTTGTCGTCTGCGGAAGAGCGGTGGGAGAGAACTGCACCTACCCCCACCTCTGACGCGTCGACCTCCATCACGAACTGACGTGAGGTATCAGGGGCGACTAAGATGGGAGCCGAAACTAAGCGACTTTTGAGGTTGGCGAATACAGCCTTGGCTGTATTGGACCACCTGAACGTCGTTCTGGGGGAGGTCAAGGCGATCAGAGGTGCGGCTAGTTGCGAATGAAACGACGATAGAAGTTGGCGAATCCCAGAAACCTCTGTAGGGCCTTACGGGAATCTGGACTTGGCCAATCTATCACAGCCTTAATCTTGTCAGGATCCATACGCACTCCCTCAGAAGAGACAATGTAACCTAGGAAAGGAACAGACTGTGCATGAAAAGTGCATTTCTCCGCCTTGACAAAAAGCCCATTCTCTAGCAACCTCTGAAGCACTTGTGTGACGTGTTGAACGTGTTCCTGGATAGACGAAGAAAAAAATCACTATGTCATCCAGGTAGACATATATGAACTGATCTACCATGTCTCTCAACACATCATTGACGAGTACCTGGAAAACCGCTGGGGAGTTGGATAGCCCGAACGGCATAACCAAGTATTCAAAATGGCCCCTGGGGGTGTTGAACGCGGTTTTCCATCCATCCCCCTTCCTGATGTGAACCAAATGATAGGCATTACGTAAATCCAATTTTGCGAAGACGGAGGATCCCTGCAAACACTCGAAGGCTGAAGACATCAGCGGCAAAGGATAAGTATTCTTTACCGTGATGTTGTTCAACCCTCGGTAATCAATACATGGTCGCAGAGAGCCATCCTTCTTCCCCACAAAAAAGAACCCCACCCCCGCTGGAGAAGAGTTCCCTTTCCGGAACAGAAAGTGAGTAAAGTTTGCCCTTAGGTGGAGACTTCTATAGCACAGTCATAGGGATGATGCAAAGGGAGAGAGGCAGCACGGGACTTACTGAACACTTCCTTCAGGTCGAGGTACTCTGCGGGCACGTTTGATAAATTCACCGCCTCCTTCTGAAAAACAGAACTAGACACTGACGAACAGGCAGACATAAGACAAGACTCAATAACATTGAGTGCTCCAAGATGAAACGGATTTGTGTCCCCAGTCAACCCTCGGGCTATGCTGTACCAGCCAGGGGTGACCGAGGACGATGGGAGCCAGAGGTGAGTCCAGGAGGAGAAATGATATCTGTTCAGTGTGCTGCCCTACAAAGGCAAAAGACCTTAGGTCGCTAGAGTGTGGAACTGAGAAAAATGACTTTAAAGATTTTTAGTTGTCCCGCCAAATTAATTATAGGTAGGACACTGGAAATCTGGCAAATAGATGTTTTAGTAATGGAAATTATATACATAAAAAAATCTTGAGCTCAAACTTGACTTTTGACCACTATTTTAAAGTTACTGTACTCTGCCTTTGTATTGTCAGCAAAAAGTGAGAAGTCATGCCAAGGCAAAAGGCAGTAACTTCCACATTATCAATATTTAGTTGCTGATCACCATTAACAAAATCATTATAGTAGCCTACACACCTGTATAAAATCTAGTGATCATGGCATTTTTTTTTTTTTGTATGATTTACAATTATTTATAGCCATCTACTTATTGCTATCCTGTGCTTTGGTTGCATTCTGATGGCATTATTAATACATTTGACATGACAAAATACCTCCATAGATATATTAGTCCAGCGTTGACTCGACCGCGTTTAGGGCGGGGCTGAAGGCGAAGTTTTGGCACTCTGCCAGCTAGTTTGCCAAGCTTTAATTCTTGGTTGTATTCATCTGATACGGCAATGTGTAACGTTTTTCTGTCAACTCTGCATAATCCTTCGCGATCGATATCGCACGTTTGTCGATGGAGCGGGTTCAGACCATACTAAATGTTCTGACCGCCCTGAGGACATCAGAAGTTAGAGCGACTGATGGCAGCTGTACAAAGTACACAGGCTACACCGTAATTTTAATTTTAATGGACATTAAAACAAAGGCAGATAACCGTACAATCTGGTAGGTAGCATTATTAGATTGAACACCGGCACAGTAACTTCATATTGACGCGCGGCTAAACAAAGGCAGAGCACTGTAACTCAATTTGAGCATTCCAAAACAAAGCCAAAGAGCGGTAACTGATGTTACGGTGTTCTGCCTTGGTTTCTCATGGGCTTTTGGAAGTTACTGTTAAGACAAATCATTATTTTCTCGAAAAAAAAAACGGAATTGATTCAAGATACTTATCCACATGATAAAGAAGGTCTTGAATGTGCCAAAAATATAAATAACTCATTTTCGACCAAAAACGAAGTTACGGTCTTTTGCCTTTGCACGGCAGTGTGGTTGCCAGATGAAACGAGTGTCAGAGGGTTAGTGGTAAGTGTTATGGCGGGAAGTTCTTGACCGTTAAGTGCACTGACAGAAATGGTGTCCTTGAGAGAAGTGATGGGTATCTTGAGTGTCCGAGCCAACGATGTGTCCATAAAATTACCTTCTGCCCTCGAGTCCAGAAAAGCTTGACTTGGGTGGGACCGGGTTGCCCACAGCAGTCTTACCAGAAGGAGAGTAGAGGATGAGGTCTTATTCACGGAGATCCCGCCCGACAGTAGCCTCCTGGTCAGGTAGTGTCCGGCTCCGCCACAGTAGAGGCAAAGACCCCTGGATCTCCGTCACTCTCTCTCCTCCCGGGAAAGCCGAGCTCTACCCACCTGCATGGGCTCGAGATCAAAAAGTGCCTGGAACGAGGAACAGCATAGATGTTGGTTCTCCCACACCGCCGTTCCCCACAGAGCCGCCTATCCTGAGAGTAGCGTGAGCACAAAAGCCACCTTAGATTCCTCTGTGCTGAAAGTCTGTGGCTGAAGGGAAAAGAACATTGAACATTTCGTCAAAAATGCCCTACAATAGTTCGGCTCACCATAATACAACTCCGGGGTAGGAAGAAGTGGTTCAGGTTGGCGGCTGGATGCTGGTGGAGTGGTGGGAACAGGCGGTGGACTGGGCACAGTGGGACAAGCTAGGTGTTGAAGCTGTTGGGTGAGCTCGGACACCTGTGTTACCAAGGCTTGCACTGTTCGTCCCGTGACGGCCAGGTTTTCCTCTTGTTGATCCATTCTGGAAATGCTTCGTGACAGGAACTCGTTCAGGTCTGGAGTACTTGCTGAATCCATCTTGGTCAGAGCGTTCTGTCAGGATAATAAACAGAGGATTCAAGTGCAAGTAAAATATGTATTTATTGGAGAACGGGTCAGATGCAGGAAGAGTGATGAAGGGAAGTAGTCTGGTATGATGGCACTTGGCAACACAGGGACGCTGAGGACAAACCCGGTCTCTCCGGTGATGATGAATATGAAGGTGATGAAGACGTTGATGACGATAGCAGTCCGGGGAATACGGAGATGGATCGGAAACCGGATATCAGGAAGTAGACTGAGTAAATGACAGGAATGCAGGAAACGAAACACACACGGATACGGACACGGACACGAGAACTGGAGACTGGCAGGAACACACAGGAACTGGAGACAGGCAGGAACACACGGGAACATCCACAACGCTCTGTCAAAGACAAGGTGACAAAAGAGAGACTAAATAGAGATCGCTAATCATCTGCAGCTGGTGCGCTGATCAGACGCAGCTGATGTGCTGATCAGCGGCAGTGATCAGCGACTGCGCCCACACAAACAAGACGAAAAAATGAGACAGCGAATTCATAAACCATGACAATATGAGTATATGAACAGGTGCCAGTAAATGACACTTTCATATATGTACCCCTGTTAAAAACTTTGGAGTTCAATTTCCAAAGAATAAAGAAGTATGTTGTCGAATGAATCTGCTGCTCTTTGAAACATCTCCCAAGACTTCTGTGAATGGAAAATACTACAAGCAACATCTGTATTAAAAAAAATAAAAATAATAATCATTGCAAATTCAATTTTTTTATGATGACTTTGAAACTGCAAACCCAAAACAAGGCATTCATAATGTTTATGTTTTACACTCCACGTTTGTAATTTACCACCACGTTTAAATTCATCTCTGATTAATATCCATCTCATCTGTTTGTTTCATTCCCAAGGTGCTAAGAAATATGGCATTGACAAAATTCTTACTCAATTTGTAGAAGATGTTAGAGTATTAGAGCAAAATGGAATGAAAGCATAATTTACTGAACAACCTCTCTATGGAACCATTGCTCAAGTAACAGGTTACAATTTAGGTCTTAAAGGGATAGTTCACCCAATAATGAAAATTAGCCCATTACGTTGTGCGTCAAGTTTAAGTGTTACTCTTTTGGCGTAAGTCAAATGCGTACGGCCGTCTGCCGGCAGCTAGTTATTTTATTTGAAAAAGTTTTAAATATGGATATTTTCCTTACACGAATGCATCACTTCACTTCAGAAGGCCTTTATGAACCCCCTGAGATGCGAGGAACACTTAAATCATGAATAGATGCGCTTTGATGAACTTCCAAAGACATCCAGCCATTCACTGCCATTATCAAGCTTGGACATTTTTTTATATAACTCCGATTGTATTTGTCTGAAAGAAGAATGTCATATACTCCTAGGATTACTTCAGGGTGAGTAAATTATGGGCTAATTTTAATTTTTAGGTGAACTATCCCTTTAACTCAATTCTTGGTTATGTGGAATCTTTCTCTGGAAACTACTACCGCAGATTGTATCTTGTTGACAAAGCATTGGCTCAAACAGTGTATAGTGAAAATGATCCGCATGTAGTATTGCTCACCAGATTAACCACCCAGCAAACATTTCAGTGTGGGCCCACTGTGGGTAAGTGTGGGTTTTCTGTGGGACAGTGTGGGCAAGGGCAAACCCTCTGGGGCCCCATGTGGGCTTTCTGTGGGCAAGCCAGGGGCGTGTCTAGAGGGGGGGCACGGGGTGGCACCGGCCCCCCTTGGAATATGATTGGCCCCCCCTGGTGCCCCCCCAACGTCATTGGGCTAGATTTACTGTCAACATGACAATGCCCAACGCCATTGGATCAGAGCGCTGTCAATCACTGCTTGATTTGCGATTCGCAAAGCAGAATCTCTGGTCCACGTTTTTCAAACAGGAGAGAGACACCTCGACATGTCACTGTTTATGGTATACACACTCAATTACAGTATATATATATATATATATAGACAGATATATATATACTGTATATATACACTGCTCAAAAAAAATAAAGGAACACTTTGAAAACACATCAGATCTCAATGGGGAAAAATATCATGCTGGATATCTATACTAATATGGACTGGGTAATGTGTTATGAACAAAAGGATGCCACATCGTTTGATGGAAATGAAAATGGTCAACCTACAGAGGATTGAATTCAAAGACACCCCGGAAATCTAAGTGAAAAAATGATGCAGCAGGCTTGTCAATTTTGCTGAAATTTCATTGCAGCAACTCAAAATGGTACTCAGTAGTTTGTATGGCCCCCACGTGCTTGTATGCATGCCTGACAACGTCGGGGCATGCTCCCAATGAGACGACGGATGGTGTCCTGGGGTATTTCCTCCCAGATCTGGACCAGCGCATCACTGAGCTCCTGGACAGTCTGAGGTGCAACCAGGTGATGTCAGATGGACCGAAACACAATGTCCCAGAGGTGTTCTATTGGATGTAGGTCAGGTGAGCGTGGTGGCCCTTCAATGGTATCATTCCTTCATCCTCCAGGAACTGCCTGCATGCTCTCGCCACATGAGGCCGGGCATTGTTGTGCACCAGGAGGAACCCAGGACCCACTGCACCAGCATAGGGTCTGACAATGGATCCAAGGATTTCATCCCGATACCTAATGGCAGTCAGGGTGCCATTGTCTAGCCTGCAGAGGTCTGTACGTCCCTCCATGGATATGCCTCCCCAGACCATCACTGACCCACCACCAAACCGGTCATGCTGAACGATGTTACAGGCAGCATAACATTCTCCACGGCTTCTCCAGACCCTTTCCTGTCTGTTACGTGCTCAGGGTGAACCTGCTCTCATTTGTGAAAACCACAGGGCACCAGTGGCGGACCTGCCAATTCTGGTGTTCAATGGGAAATGCCAATCGAGCTCCCTGGTGCTGGGCAGTGAGCACAGGGCCCACTAGAGGACGTCGGGCCCTCAGGCCACCCTCATGAAGTCTGTTTCTGATTGTTTGGTCAGAGACATTCACACCAGTGGCCTGCTGGAGGTAATTTTGTAGGGCTCTGGCAGTGCTCATCATGTTCCTCCTCGCACAAAGGAGCAGATACCGGTCCTGCTGATGGGTTAAGGACCTTCTACGGCCCTGTCCAGCTCTCCTAGAGTAGCTGTCTGTCTTCCTGGAATCTCCTCCATGCTCTTGAGACTGTGCTGGGAGACACAGCAAACCTTCTGGCAATGGCACGTATTGATGAGCCATCCTGAAGGAGCTGGACTGCCTGCGCAACCTCTGTAGGGTCCAGGTATCGCCTCTACCAGTAGTGACACTGACCCTAGCCAAATGCAAAACTGGTGAAAAACAGTCCAAAAAGATGAGTAGGGAAAAAATGTCAGTGGCCTCCACCTGTAAAACCATTCCTGTTTTGGGGGTTGTCTCACTGTTGCCCATCTAGTGCACCTGCTGTTAATTTCATTAACACTAAAGCAGCTGAAACTGATTACCAACCCCCTCTGTTACTTAACTGACCAGATCAATATCCCAGGAGTTTAACTGACTTGATGCTATTCTCTGATTAAAAAGCGTTCCCTTTATTTTTTTGAGCAGTGTATATATATATATATATATATATACACATTGTTAATTTTTTCGACATTTTTTCACAGACGAACACGAGACAACAACTATATAAAAAACAGTTTTAAATGACGACAACTATGACGAAAATGTATTGACATTTTCGTCAACGAATAAAAAATAGACGAAAATGTTAGGGAGGGACGATTGGGGAAGAGATCCAGTCAGAACTGATTTGCGTTTGTGGTAGATGCGCACATTTGAATTGTAACGTGCTGATCTACCCAGCGGCACACGAGTTGGAATGCGCTTGATGCTGCATGTCTCAGAAATCGTTAAAAAATGTAAACGTCTGGGAGAAAGAGAAGGGCAGATAAGAGTGACGACGCGAAAGAGAGCTTTATTCGGTATGTTTTTCTGTGCGAACACACACACGCGACCCGAAGAGTGCAGCCCTGCACATAGACAGCAATAGATGTGTTTCCGTTTCTCGAATTACCCATTATCCCCTGCGGCGCGCCGCCATGTTGTGTGTCAAAGCTGTCATGCTCATGTTTACTGCCTTTTCATTTACCCAAGTATTTTTGACTCTTTTTTGTTGAGATAACGATGACAAATTCATCCAAACCTGGCAACAAGGTGAAGGTTATTTACAGGGACACATTAGACGATGTTTGCAAGGCAAGATATGATGAGAAATTGAGTTATATCGATGGAAGGGATCCTTACTCAATGTCGAAAGAGGACTGGTCATGTAATCCTACGGCGTACCCCGATATTCAGGAAATGGACATTGCCAAGTATCTCATCCACACCGTTAGTGCGTACACTTTTTAATTTTTGTCCCGCCAAAGTCTTATTTGATCGGTGAGTAATGTAGATGAACTGCTGCGCTTGTGACAGGGCGCATGTTTAACTGAAAGAACGAGCAGAAAGAGAGAGAGAGAGACGGTCGCGCACGCACTCCCTCTCTCTTTGGAGCCAGGCGAAAGTGTAAACAAGACTTCACCGTCTCCAAACTAAGCGCTGTCTTGCTCTCTGGAGCCCTGCATTGACGGTTCACATCGCTGTAGCCAGACGGCTGATATCTGTACAGCCCTTATTATACGGTACATTTAGACTCAGTGTCAAGACAACACCATCTGGGTAAAAAAACAACAACAACAACACAATGCTCCGAACTAATTTAGTGTAGGAGAGAGATGGAGAGCAGAGGCACGCAGCGATGTGTTCCAGGTGTAACGTTAGCCTCTGCCTCTGGCTCGACCAGCTGATGTGGCCACAGAGAAGTTAAGTGATGAAGGTGGACAATCGTCAGAGTGCGCTTCTGCCCAGCCAACACCTCTCAAGGGCTGTGTCGATAGTAGCCGCCTGGGTACAGCGATTTGACAGCCGATGAGAGCTAGCGCATTTAGCTAGCCCATCTTGGAAATGATTAGATAAAGTGTCACATCTCCAGAGCACAAAACCTCTAAATGTTCACAAGAGCAGCACTGAACATTAACTCCAGCCAAACGGAGAATAATCGTATGCTTTTCATGATCAGAATAATGCATGATTATCATGCTCCATAACACAAATGCTTGACCCACTTGACACACAAGATGGCGCCGTAAGGAGTTGAGCTCTCTTTCGCGTCTGAATGGACAAATACACACAACATGTTGTCTAAATGTCCGTTTTTGAGAGTATTCACGTAAACACAGTCGGTTATGTCTTTACAGAACGTACAGTTGTGAGAATATCGGATGTGCATTAGCAGTGCAATTCTACAGATTCTTCATCTTCAACTACAATTCTACAAACTACATGGAAGCCTCCGTGGCCCTACCCGTCCCATGTATATAAAGATAATAAATTCTTCGTTTACGAGGATTAGTCTGATCGTTGGCATAGGTATTTGTACATCATTGAGGGCATATTTATTAATAAAAATATTGATTTTAGATAATAAAATACCTAAAAAGCTACACACAGTCCCTTTAAGTACAGATACTCAAAAAGTGTACTTAAGTACAGTACTCAAGTAAATGTACTTCGTTACTGTCCACCTCCGTATATTTCTGAGAACCGAAGTTTATTTTTTGTTAACGGAACTGGAGACTACATTTGTAGAACATTTTCATGCTTTTCATGTTGTTGAAAATGTACATAATGTTTCAATTGTTGCATCTCATGACTTGAGATACTTTAAGCCATTCGATATTCAAATGTCTTATGGTACAGACTCATTGTTTTATATTGTGCCAGACATCTGCATCATATAGACTGCAATGGTATGGTATGAGCTTTGTTTTATAAAGTTTAATGTTGTAAAATGACGTCCCTTACGAAAAAAAAGTATACTTCAAGTTCATTTTATGAAGTATACTTGAGTAAAGTTCAAGTATATTTTTAAGTATACTTTATGTAGTAAGTATACTAATGTCAATATGTACTAGTAGTAAACTTGTAAGTGTACTATTTTAATACCGCTTGGGACTAAATTGGCCCACTTGAAGTATATAAAAGTATATGTTTAAGTGTACTATAAGTGTAACAGTAGTAAACTTTAAGTGCACAACTAGTTTATAATTACGGAGGGGGTACCAAGATGGCGGCGGAGTAGACAGTCGCGTTTTTGAGAGCTCTCTTCAAGACCGCAGATTTTCATGATTTAAACTAATTTACTCCACCCGAATTGAAACGATGAATATTCAGCAGATACTTAAACCAGCAATTCTGCAGCCGCCGACCTCTTCAAATCCTATGATATCAGAAAAGCCAAAGGAAGATGAGCATAAGTATTGTGCAATGGATGTAACTTTGCAGTCAAAGCGGGAACGCGGACCAGACTCGACGCCGCCAACTCCAAGTAAGACTTTAAAAGAAAAGAAAGCTAAGCCAAACATTGAGAGCGGTCATCCTCAAGCTTCAAATAATGATATTTTGGAAGCAATATTGGAGCTGGGAAAACGTGTTACTGGAATTGAGTCGCAGTTAGGAGACATCAAAGAACAAAACCGACAGAACACTGCCATGATTGCTAGTTTAACCAGGACCGTGCAGTTCAACTCGGAAGAGTTAAATGAGATTAAGAAGAAAGTTTTGGAATTGGAGAGGGCTAATAGCCATTTACTGGAGGAAAACAAAGAATTGAAGAAACAAGTGATGGAACAGAAACGATATAGCATGAGGCCGTGTCTCCGAGTGAGGGGGCTAAAGGAGAAGAAAGATGAAAACCTCAGAGCGAACGTTATTCCCATACTGAAGAAAATTGCCCCAGAATATGCGGTAGACATGGAGCGCGCGGTGGATGTTGTTCATAGACTTGGCAAAGGAGAGGATAACCGCACTAGGCAAGTCATTATCCTGTTTGCATTGAGACATGTGAAGGATGAAGTTTGCCTGAAAACCAAAGACTCGCCAATATGCAGAATGGAAGGTATCAGCTTTGCGGAGATGTTACCCAAAGAGGATTTGGAGGCACGACAGCGTTTGTGGCCGTTGGTTGACCAAGCAAGAAAAGCGGGGAAGCGAGCCTTTTTCCGGGGGCCCTGCGCGTACATTGATGGACGTCGTGTTGAGGACAACGGGCTAAAGACTTCTTCAGGTTGATATAACTCTTCTCGGCTGAAAAGTGGACTCTTTTTCGGGGGTCGTGCGTGTACTTCGATGGACGTCATGTTGAGGACAACGGATTACAGACTTCTTCAGGATAAGACTTTAAAGGTGGAGATTTCATGAGCGGTTTGAGAGCTCTAACATGGAGCATTTTTATTTTATTTAGTAGCACAGTCAAAGTATCTTAATTTATTTTTATTTTTTTATTATATATTTTTTTCTTTCTTGATAGTTCATGTTTAATGTTAAAATTTCGTTTGGTTCATTAAATGTTAGGGGCTTGAAAGAACTCGTTAAACGAAAGGCATTGTTTTTATTTTGTAAAGGGCAAAAATCTCATTGTTTTTTTTGCAAGAAACTCATTCCTCCGAAGCTGATGCATCGTTCTGGTCGAATCAATGGGGCGGAAAAATCCTGTTCAGCCATGGCTCTTCAAGATCCAGAGGAGTAGCGATATGTTTCAATAACTTTCCTGGAGATGTTATCACACATCAGACTGATACAGAAGGACATTGGTTGACAGCTGTGGTGAAAATTGAAGGTTCTTTTATAATATTGTTTAACGTATATGGGTATAATAATGATAAACAAAATAAGTCAATGCTAGATGATATAACAAAGGTGATTTCTGAGCTTAAAGGTCGATATCCTACAGATTATATTTTATGTGGAGGGGATTGGAACATGACTCCAAATGAGTGGCTTGATAGGTGGCCAGCTAGAGTTGGAAAACCCCAATATAATATCCTAATTAATAACTTTATGGCTAATAATAATTTTAGTGACATTTGGAGAAAAATATACCAGGTGAATAACCTCCGTGAAGTTGGCACCCCATAAAACGAAATCATTTCCAAAACTATGCCATTCGTTTGTGCTGCGTTTGTGCTGATTTGTGCCGCAAAAAACAACGTTTGTGCTGGTTTCGTGTTTGAGATATTGAACATTCTTTTTTGGGTTGCGTGACGTCACTCTCCACCCCATGTCCTTCAAATCGCTCCAAACCGGTGTCATTCGTTTGTGCTCGGTTTGTGCTGGTTTGTGCCGTTAAAACAAACACTGTATCTGTTTTCCTTTCGCAGATATAACAAATTTAATTCGGGAGCTGTGACGTCACTCTCCACCCCACCTCATCTAAATCGCTCCAAACCGGTGTCGTTCGTTTGTGCTCGATTTGTGCTGGTTTGTGCCGTTAAAACAAACACTGTATCTGTTTTCCTTTCGCAGATATAACACATTTAATTCGGGAGCTGTGACGTCACTCTCCACCCCACCTCATCTAAATCGCTCCAAACCGGTGTCGTTCGTTTGTGCTCGATTTGTGCTGGTTTGTGCCGTTGAAAGAAACAGTGCAACTACGATCCCCTCTTAAACATAAAAAAAAATAAACTTTTTAAGTACAGTTACATAACTGTCCACCCCATATGGTCCAAATCGTTGCAAAACTGTGCCGCTCGTTTGTGCTCGATTTGTGCCGGTTTGTGCCGTTACGATGAACATTGTATCTCTTTCCCCTCCTTAGAAATAACACATTGGATTCGGGACAGTGACGTCACTCTCCACCCCATGCCGTCCAAATCGCCCCAAACCGGTGCTTTTTGTTTGTGCTCGATTTGTGCTGTTTTGTGCCGTAGAAATAACCATCATAAATGATTCCATTCTTTAGACATCACAAAATCTTTGGAGGAGTAGTAACGTCACGCAAGCAAGCCGCGCTCTCCATCCATCTCGTCTACAAACCTGTCCGGTTCGTTTGTGCTCGCACAGGGCCGCAGCTGTCAGTGTTCTTTTCTTTAGATATGGGAATGTTTTATTTTAGATTTGTGCTATTGACATTTGGTCTTTATATAATCACCAATGCACTACGATATGTAATGTATAGCAGCGGCGGTTTCTTCATTAGGGCGATCGGGCGACGCACCACCGGACTTTTTCAATCACTATCTCATTCAACCACAGAGTTACGCTAGCAGTCACTCACTGTTGTTCTGCCTCTGGATATAGCAGCTAGTCCAATCAGCGCCGAGTCACGTTCTGTGGAGTACCGCCTCTTTTTGGGCGATTTCACTCTGGCTGAGAATCGCCCAGAGTCTTCCCATAGACTTACATTCAAAGATTTTTTTTTTCGAACTGCAGGCACTGCAATGCATTCTCTATGGGTTCCGGGAGGGCTCGCACTAACGTGCTTTCGTCATCATACGTAACCTTATCTTGTGCAGCGATTGGTGGAAACAAATGTTCCTCTAATAGTATTTAGCCATAAGCTGAAGTGACATCCAATAATTTCCTCAGTGCATAACTTACATTTCACGGACATATTCTCCATCTGTAAATGTTAGAAAGTCCAGTTTGCTGTCATGAGTGGGCGAGCTTTCTGCAAGCTATACTTCCGTGAACGAGCGCCCCCGCGTGCATGCGCGCCGAACAGACGGAGCGCAATAGAATAGGAGCGCAATTATTCTGACTAAAATATACATTAGCACTAAATTATAAATATATTTAGCTAAAACATTTGTTGTTGAATATTTGTTGTTGTTGGTGAACATAAATGTGCTAGAGAATTTCAAACCTACATGTGTATTTTTATGATATTAGCTTTTTTTTTTTTTTTTTGGTTTAGTAAATTTAACTACTTCTTTAAAAAACATTATTTTGTTTTTAGATTGTAATGTTGCAATGTTAGAATGTAATGTGATTTGACCCCTTTTTTGGATAGACTGCAGATAGACAGCAAGGTTACACTATGTTTGTTTTTATAACCTTCAATATAAACATTGTTTGTAGGACAATATCGATCTGGATATTAAATATAAAAAAAAAAAAAATTAAATACAGGTTTTTTTTATTCAAATAGAAAAATAATAATTAAATACTCAGATTATACTATACATCGCCATTTAGCCCAAAAATTCAGATTTATTTGGCAATTGGCTACCCTACCGGCTGAAGTTTTAGCTAAACTTTAGGCTAATGATAGCTACATTATTATCACTGTTAAATTGTTATTTAACAATAAGCCTACATTCAGTCCTGAATTAAAAATTCAGTTTGTTGTGCCCCCCCAAAAATTTTTAGCACCAGCCGCCACTGATGTATAGGCTACTGTCACTACTCTGGCTGTAAGCTACGTGTGACTGAGGCTTAATTTTGTATTAAAATAAATTAAAATAACCAATAAAAAAAATAAATGTATTAAAAAAAATTGTGTAGTGTCTTAAGTTTTCTGAATAGGCCTACTTTTAACAGCTTACAGTGCCTGTTTGTGCTGTAAAAAGTTTCGTTTGTGCTGCTTCGGTCTTTTAGATATTAAAATCTATGAATCTATTATAATCTATAAAATCTAAAATATTAAAAATTTGTCATTCTGTTGGCACTCAAGGCACTCCAAATTCAACCCAAATAGGCTCGTTCGTTTGTGCTTCGTTTGTGTTGGTTTGTGCCGGTATAATTTCCGTTTGTGCTGCATCGGCCTTTAAAATATTAGGCATAGACAATGACGTCATTTGTGCTGGTTTGTGCTGCAAAACGTGTCGTTTGTGTCATGTCATTATATTTTCTGAGGTCACTCAGGTTTCACGGTTTCCACAAAAAAATATTAAACATAAATAAAAAAAAACAAGCAATGTGTAGGCCTAGGCCTATTAAAATATAAGAGCATTTCTTAACTGAGCAGTGAGCACCAATAATTGAGCACAAAATCAACATCTTACGATTTCTAAAGAATAATGTGACATTGAAAACTGGAGTAATGATACAGAAAATTCAGCTTTGACATTACAGGAATAAATTACATTTTAATTACATTAAAACTGAAAAAAATATCACATTAAAATATCTAGGCTATTTATAGGCTAATCGTTTTTCACAATGCAGTGTTGTGCAAGTTACTTCCAAACTGTTATACATTATACTTTGTTACTTTTTACCAGCACAAACGAAGCACAAACGAACGAGCCTATTTGGGTTGAATTTGGAGTGCCTTGAGTGCCAACAGAATGACCAAATTTTTAATATTTTAGATTTTATAGATTATAATAGATTCATAGATTTTAATATCTAAAAGACCGAAGCAGCACAAACGAAACTTTTTACAGCACAAACAGGCACTGTAAGCTGTTAAAAGTAGGCCTATTCAGAAAACTTAAGACACTACACAATTTTTTTAATACATTTATTTTTTTTATTGGTTATTTTAATTTATTTTAATACAAAATTAAGCCTCAGTCACACGTAGCTTACAGCCAGAGTAGTGACAGTAGCCTATACATTACATATCGTAGTGCATTGGTGATTATATAAAGACCAAATGTCAATAGCACAAATCTAAAATAAAACATTCCCATATCTAAAGAAAAGAACACTGACAGCTGCGGCCCTGTGCGAGCACAAACGAACCGGACAGGTTTGTAGACGAGATGGATGGAGAGCGCGGCTTGCTTGCGTAACGTTACTACTCCTCCAAAGATTTTGTGATGTCTAAAGAATGGAATCATTTATGATGGTTATTTCTACGGCACAAAACAGCACAAATCGAGCACAAACAAAAAGCACCGGTTTGGGGCGATTTGGACGGCATGGGGTGGAGAGTGACGTCACTGTCCCGAATCCAATGTGTTATTTCTAAGGAGGGGAAAGAGATACAATGTTCATCGTAACGGCACAAACCGGCACAAATCGAGCACAAACGAGCGGCACAGTTTTGCAACGATTTGGACCATATGGGGTGGACAGTTATGTAACTGTACTTAAAAAGTTTATTTTTTTTATGTTTAAGAGGGGATCGTAGTTGCACTGTTTCTTTCAACGGCACAAACCAGCACAAATCGAGCACAAACGAACGACACCGGTTTGGAGCGATTTAGATGAGGTGGGGTGGAGAGTGACGTCACAGCTCCCGAATTAAATGTGTTATATCTGCGAAAGGAAAACAGATACAGTGTTTGTTTTAACGGCACAAACCAGCACAAATCGAGCACAAACGAACGACACCGGTTTGGAGCGATTTAGATGAGGTGGGGTGGAGAGTGACGTCACAGCTCCCGAATTAAATTTGTTATATCTGCGAAAGGAAAACAGATACAGTGTTTGTTTTAACGGCACAAACCAGCACAAACCGAGCACAAACGAATGACACCGGTTTGGAGCGATTTGAAGGACATGGGGTGGAGAGTGACGTCACGCAACCCAAAAAAGAATGTTCAATATCTCAAACACGAAACCAGCACAAACGTTGGTTTTTGCGGCACAAATCAGCACAAACGCAGCACAAACGAATATGGCATAGTTTTGGAAATGATTTCGTTTTATGGGGTGCCAACTTCACGGAGGTCCAGGACCTACAGGTTTTTCATGGTTTAGACCAAATGGTAGTTGTAAATCTAGGATTGATTATTGGTTGGGTACTGACAATATAATGAGTCATGTTACAAAGACAACTATGTCAAATGCACCTTTATCAGATCACTGTTTCATAGAACTAGTATTAGAACCTACAAATAAATCAACATATAGGAAAGGCTTTTGGAAATTTAATGCCAAATTATTACAAAATGAAGAATATTGCAGTAAAATCCGAGAATTAATTACTGAAATCCAAAATGATGACGCAATTATTGGTTATAGTAACAAATGGGAATTCATCAAATTCAGAATTAGAGAAGTCAGTATTCAGTTTAGTAAAGTACTAGCCAAAAAAAATAAAGAGTTGAAAGCAAATTATTACAAGAAATACAGACATGTTGTAGCAACACCAATTTAACCTCGGAAGAAAAAAGCAAACTAGTCGAATTGCAGAACAAGTTAGATCAACATTATCTTGACAAAGCACAGGGAGCCTTCGTGAGATCGCGAGCAAGGTGGATTGAATCGGGTGAAAAGAATTGCTCTTATTTTTTCAATCTAGAAAAAAGCAGACAACAAAAAAATTGCATCTCTAGTCTCTTAGTAAATGGTGAGGTAAGGAAAGATTCTAAATTAATAGAAAATGAAATCTACATGTTTTATTCTAAATTATATTCTTCTCAGTTCTCGGAAATAGACTAATAATCTCTTTCAAAATCTTTGTCCACTAATCCCCCAGATTGATTTATCTTTTAAAAAGATCTGTGACTCTGAACTTGGAATTGATGAATTAGACGCAGTTCTTAAGAATATGGCTTCAAATAAATCCCCGGGATCAGATGGCCTCACAGTTAATTTTTATAAATATTTTTGGGATGATTTGAGAATTATATTATTTGAAGCGTTAAAAGAATGTATAGTTAAGAAAGAATTGATGACTAGTATGAAACAGGGTGTAATTACTCTGATTCCAAAGCCGGGGAAAGACAAACGGCAATTAGACAATTTAAGACCGATTACGCTATTAAATACAGATTATAAAGTATTTTCAGGATCCATTGCATCTAGACTTAAAAAAGGGATAGCAGACATAATAAGTGAGACACAGTCAGGCTTTATAAAAGGAAGAGTCATTCATAATAACATCAGACTTGTTATGGATTTATTAGACTATAGTGATTTAATTGATGATGATGGTTTTATACTCTTCCTTGATTTTTATAAGGCCTTTGACTCTGTTGAGCATGAGTTTATTTTAAAAACACTTCATTATTTTGGTTTTGGTGACAAATTCAAAGATATTATACATATGCTTTATTCTGATATAAATAGTTGTGTGTCTTTGGGACACGGGACTTGTAAAAGATTTAATATTGGTAGAGGAATAAGGCAAGGATGTGGAAGCTCTCCCCTGTTGTTTATAATGGTTGCAGAAATTCTGTCTATTTTAATTAAGAACAGTGTGATAGAAGGTCTGAATTTGATGGGCAAACAAATAATTATAAGTCAGTTGGCTGACGATACAACTTTGTTCCTTAAAAATGAGTTCCAAATTCCCATAGCATTACAAGCTATCAATATTTTCTCAAAAGCCTCCGGACTTCAGTTAAATTTAAATAAATGTGAATTATTGCCATTAAAAGACCAATTTAGGCAATCATTATATAACATAAAGGTAAAAAAAGAAGTCAAATACTTGGGTATTGTGGTGACTAAAGACAAAACGATCTCTGAAAAACGAAACATAAAAGATAATGTTGATAACTGCAAATCATATCTAAATAGATGGCTTCAAAGAGATCTTTCCATTTTTGGTAGAATATTGTTAACTAAAATGGACAGTTTATCTAGATTAATATATCCAGCTTACTCCCTTCCAATACCACCCCAAATAGTTAAAACTATCAACAAAATAAATTTTGATTTCATATGGCGGAATAAATGTCATTATATAGCCAAGCAGGATTTAATTAGAACTTACGAGGATGGAGGTGGGAATGCAATAGATTTTGATTGTATGAATGGTATGTTGAAAATTAGATGGTTAAAAAACTATATTCAAAATCAAAATTCATTGTGGTCTTATATTCCTAATTGGATTTTTGAGAAAGTAGGTGGCATTAATTTTCTTCTAAAATGTGATTTTGATTTTAAGAAGCTTCCTATAAAACTTTCAGATTTCCACCAACAGGTCCTTCTGTATTGGAAACTAATTTTCAAGCATAACTTCACACCACACAATACACCAATTTGGAATAATAGGTATATATTGGTAAATAGAAAATCTCTTTTTATTTCAGAATGGTTCTCTAAAGGTGTCTGGGCTATTTCCCACTTCATGAATGGGGAAGGAAATGTTTTACAACATGTTGAATTCTGTGACAAATTCCAAATTAGTTGTACCCAAAAGAAGTTTAAACAGATCGTGAAAGCTCTCCCAGTATCACTTGTAGCTATGATTAAGCAGGATATAATGTATTCAAAAGTCACTCCTACCTTAAGACAACTTTACATTAATGGTATTAATTTTCAGAATTACAAATGTAACAACAAATTTATAAGAAACAGTTTACTTAACTGCCAAACATGCTCTCTCAAAAGAGATTATATTCTCAAAGACTTTGGAAAGGAGATAATAAAAAAGATTAGATGTAAATACTTAAAATTCCCAGTCCCACCAAAAACGAAAGAAATGCAGTTTAAAATTATAAACAGGATTTATCCAACTAATGATTTCTTAAAACAGAGATTTAAAATGGATGTAGGAAACTGTAGCTTTTGTGAAGATGAACCCGAAGATTTGGATCACCTTTTTTGTTTGTGTGAAGTTGTACAAAGGTTTTGGCAGGACCTTCAACAATTGTTCATCTCCAAAGGAATTCAGATGATGAATCTAACAATTAATGATATAAAATTTGGTATTTTTCGCAATGATCACAATGATTTTGGTATTAATAATGTCATTTTGTTAAGTAAACATTTCATACATAAATGTCGATTTTTCAAGATAAATCCTAACATTACGCAGTGGAGGAATGAGTTGAAACTTTATTATAATTCTTTATTATTGATTAATAACAAGAATGCAGTGAAACTGGGTTCTTTTATAAACAATCTTATTGAATAATTGCCCTTTTAATTCATTTTCTTTTGAATATGTAAATGCCATTTTTGCCATTTATAATATGCTCCCTGTTCTTTTATGTATTTGTTTTCTAAGATGTGCACAGGTTGTAGTAAGACTTTTACATTGTACCTGATTTGTTTGTATTTGCTTTGTTAAAAAAAAAAAAAAAAAAAAAAAAAAAAAAGTTTATAATTACGTTTCTCATTTGTACTGCAAGTGAACTTATGAGTATACTAGTAGTTTACTATTTTAATACTTGTAGCAACTTTGAAGTATACTCTCAGTAAACTACTAGTTTAGTAGTTTTATACTACAAGTTTTATTTTAATGTACTCTCAGTAAACTACTTGTTTAGTAGTTTTATACTACAAGCTTTCTTTAAGTGAACCTAACATCATGCTTATAGTTTACCATTTATATATTATTTATTTTTACTCTTTTAGTGTACTCTCAGTAAACTATTAGTTTAGTAGTTTTATACTACAAGTTTACTGAGAGTACACTAAAAGAGTAAAAATAATATAGAAATGGTTAACTATAAGTATGATGTTAAGTTCACTTAAAGAAAGCTTGTAGTATAAAACTACTAAACTAGTAGTTTACTGAGAGTACACTAAAAGAGTAAAAATAATATATAAATGGTAAACTATAAGCATGATGTTAAGTTCAATTAAAGAAAACTTGTAGTATAAAACTACTAAACTAGTAGTTTTCTTTAAGTGAACTTAGCATCATACTTATAGTTTACCATTTATATATTATTTTTACTCTTTTAGTGTACTCTCAGTAAACTACTAGTTTAGTAGTTTTATTCTACAAGTTTTTTTTTAAGTGAACTTAACATTATACTTATAGTTTACTATTTATATACAATTTTTGCAGTTGCAGTAGGCCTACAGTATACTACTATGTTCAAATGTTATTTTTTATACTTGAAAAATACCTTTAACTCTACTTTAATTTTAAAAACATTTGATTAGCTTCATGCATCCTTTTTTATCAACACTCGAATGTCAGTAAGTTTCATAAAGTAAGACAACATTTTGTTAAAATGTTGAGAAAATAGTTGAGAAAATCACATTTTTGTCAAAGACTACGCCTTGATCAGATCCAGAACGATGATCAAAACACAGGTGGAGTAGGTCGAGTTCAACACCCCCAAAGCTTCACAGTCGTTTTCTCTTCATGGGTTAGGCATACGCTTCATTTCATTTGAAAACATTAAGCAGTTTTGATTTGCAAGCTGTTTAATGTTTGATGATCACATTATTTTACATTTGAGTGAGCAATCTTCTATCACATGGTTCAGCTTCTTCTTCTCCTGTGTTTTGATCCAGAGATTCTGTACTAGAAGATGTGTCATAGCGCCCCCTACCGTATAACAGTGAAAACATGGATAGCTGGAAATTTCAGTCAATGGTGGGGAAAAGTTTAATTAAAGTAAATATGTACACTACCAGTGAACTAGCCTACACAAAAATTCAGATACGCAGAATTAGAAACATATCTGTTTTATATCAACATTTTAATCAATATTTTCAAACAAAGTTGCATAAGACTGTATATGAAAAACAATGTAAAAAAAGTATATTTAATAGGCTACTCGATCAAAAGAGTTAACACAACTACAAGCCAAGTATTCTTTGAATAATTAAAATTTTAAGTATATCTCGATCAAAAGATTGAGTACAAGTATAGGCCAAATATACTTGGACTTTTCTCTCAGTATAAGTCAAGTACACTTAAGTGTAATTAAGTATATTTTTGAGAAGTATATAAAATGTAGACTGAAAGTATGCTTTCTTCTTTTTAGTTGAAAAGAAGTATACTAATAGAACACTTGAATAAACTTATTTTCCATGCTTATTTTATTTACTCTATAGGCTATTCCACCAGAAAGTTTGTTACTATATAAAACTGAACATGTTAGTTTAAGACGGTATGTGATATTATGTTTTTAAAAAAGTATTTAATAAGCTACTAAATCAAAATAGTAAACACAAGTACAAGCCAAGAATACTTAGAATACTTAATTATACTTTTAAGTATATCTCGATCAACAAGTATAGGCCAAATATACTTAGACGTTTCTGTCAGTATAAGTCAAGTATACTTAAATGCAATTTGAAGTATATTTCTGAGAAGTACATAAAAAGTAAGATGAAAGTATACTTTCTTATTTTTAGTTTAAAAGAAGTATACTAATAGAACACTTGAATAAACTTCTTTTTCGTAAGGGGTTGTATGAGTATTTTGAGTGCCATGTCATGTTATGTGAAGCCCTGGATGATACTTGAAGCTCTTTGATGTTCGAATGTTTTATGCTTACATTTTATATTGTCCCAGACAACTGCATCATATAGACTGCAACCAGCAGGTATGAGCTTTGTTTTATGAAGTTTAATGTTGAACAAGGTTATTGTGCAGAGTATTTTGAGTGCCCAGGACCTGGCTAAATGTAATGTGAAGCCCTGTTTAAGGAAAAATAATAAAATGTATTCATTGCAGCACTTTATGGTCTGATTTTTGGGATGGTAGCACTAATAGATGGTAACTGTTGTACTGTAAATCTTAGTGGTCTATGTAAATACTCAACATTAATTTAGTTTAAATTTTGCTTGAACGTTGGTGAAGTGTTGACCAGGTCAACAAGTTAACTTTGATCATCCATTGTGGTGTACATGTATTCATTAACATTTTTTATGTTTTTCTCTTAGACCTGGGCATTTTTCATCAGTCTTCTCGCCAGACCTCTGCAAAGCTGGTGTGTCATTCATTGACCAACTTCATCAGACTTCTAGCCAGATCTATGCAAAGTTGGTGTGACATGTTGGCTGTTTTTTCCTCTCTTCTTAAGGCTTATTCACACACTAGTTCCTCTCATTGGACTTTACAATTTACACTTTTCTCTGTGACATTGTATTTTTTCTCTTAAAACTATTAACATGCTTCTTAAAAATATAGTACAGTATAGTTTCAAAATTCTCATTATTTATTTACTCTGATGCCATACAAGGTTTATATGACTTTCTTCATCAAAACAGAAATGCAGATTTTTAATATGGAAGTTCAAGCTCTGTAGGATGCATACCATGCAAGTAAATGAGGTCTAGCATTAAGATTTATGTAAGAAACAGTTAAATAAGAAAAACAATCTTAACTTTAAATTAGAGCTTAAGATCTGGGCTCTGATACTGTTTGAAACGACTCTGTTCACGTGATGCTCATTCTTGCTTTCTACTTCTCACGTGAACAAGCCAACATATTTGTGTCACACAGCTACGTTATACATTGGCAGGAAGATCATTTTTAGTGAAAGTTTTATGGATTTGTTTCTTACACAAACCGTCTCGGTTACATATGTAAACCTCGTTCCCTGAAGGAGATGTGGTCAACGTGTCGACTGATTGGGATCACGCTAGGAGCCTGTCATCTTCGAGTATTGTAAAAATGAGAAAATGGACATTGGCGTGAGTGAATCGCATCACATGCCCCGCCCCGCAGTACGGGTATGAATACGGAAGTGGATGCACGCACCAGTTGTTTTTTGCTGAGGAGCTGAGCAAGCCCATGTCAGCGGTGGTACAGCAATAGTGGCTGGGGGACTACGTCTCCGTTACGTCCTTCAGGGAACGAGGGTTACATACGTAACCGAGACGTTCCCTTTCAGTCGGGCACGTTTGACATAGTAGGGATCCCAATCGGTCAACACGTTGACTAAGACGGCACTAGTGCTGCCACCTTGCAGTGCCTAGAAAAAAGCCTCCTATATCCTTCCGCAGCTTTTTGGGGCGGAAAAAGGACAGGGCTTTAGACCAGGAAGTCACTGCTGTTCCAAAAAACCCATTCAGTAGACTTGGATAACACTGGGAAAGCGTGCCCTAGCGAAGGAAGGAGGGGCGCTACGGAACCCACTATAAGCCCGAGGGGGGGGGGGGGGGGGGGGGAAGTGGAGAATACACATATGGACTGGGCGAATTGTCGGGCAGTACAACATGTGTAATGTCACTGAGGTGACTCCAGCCATAACAGGGGGAGACCGAACAGTCAGAGATGGCAGGGCAAACTTCTGCCGAGGGAAAGACACGGGCTCGAACTTAGGGAGCCTTACCGTGGAAACACACAAATGTATCCCCGTGGGGATACAACATATGGACCCAGCCCAGCACAAGTTCCACTAAGCTGGTAGTAGGAGTGGTAGGCCTACTAAGCTGGTAGTAACAAGTGGTAGGCCTAGCATCAGACGCTCCGCCACGTCCAATGCCGAAGGGGTTGTGGAGGAACTCACAGGGTTCTAATAAGAAGAACTCAACTGGAGCAAGAATTGCGCACGTATGAAGTCCATAGGAGGGGGATAGCGCAGCAAGCCGACACATTGAGCGTGCTTAACTGGCTTCTATGTGAAGAGAGCACATGGGAAACAATTAGATCGACACGTAGGCTATAAAATCTAGCGAACGTGTATAACGTGAGAGTCAGGATAACGTGAGAGTAAGCCAGCCCGAATTCCAGGCACGATTCGTTGACCGAAAATGCATGCAGGTCCCCTATTTCTTTTTTCTCTCCATCTAGTGAAAAATCTGTTTGACATGGCTATACATTATATACTACATATACTAGAGATGTTAATAGACATCCAACATCAGATTTGTATTCTAACATTTTTATATTGTAAAACTATAGCTGTAACCATTTCTGCAAGTACTTTACTGTAAAATAATATCTATATATATATATCTTGAAGGGGATCATTGATTTCAGTAAAAGCTTGGATGTACTAACATTATGTATATTTACTATTTATTACTGGTACTGGATTTTTTTTGTCTTAACTAGCATAACAAGGATGGTTTAATAATACGTATTGTAATATGTTGTACATTTTGTAAAATTTTTCAAATGCTTTAAATGAAATATATATATATATATATATATATATATATATATATATAAACAGTATTTGGATGACTGCAGTGGAATATGTTTGTATTTTTAAACAGTAAATATTGCATTTAGAACATTTCACATGTAATGTTCCAATATATATATATATATATATATATATATATATATATATATATATATATATATATATATATATATATATATATATATATATATATATATATATATATACACTGCTCAAAAAAATAAAGGGAACACTTTTTAATCAGAGAATAGCATCAAGTCAGTTAAACTCCTGGGATATTGATCTGGTCAGTAAAGTACCAGAGGGGGTTGGTAATCAGTTTCAGCTGCTTTAGTGTTAATGACATTAACAGCAGGTGCACTAGATGGGCAACAGTGAGACAACCCCCAAAACAGGAATGGTTTTACAGGTGGAGGCCACTGACATTTTTTTCCCTACTCATCTTTTTGGACTGTTTTTCACCAGTTTTGTATTTGGCTAGGGTCAGTGTCACTACTGGTAGCATGAGGCGATACCTGGACCCTACAGAGGTTGCGCAGGCAGTCCAGCTCGTTCAGGATGGCTCATCAATACGTGCCATTGCCAGAAGGTTTGCTGTGTCTCCCAGCACAGTCTCAAGAGCATGGAGGAGATTCCAGGAAGACAGACAGCTACTCTAGGAGAGCTGGACAGGGCCGTAGAAGGTCCTTAACCCATCAGCAGGACCGGTATCTGCTCCTTTGTGCGAGGAGGAACATGATGAGCACTGCCAGAGCCCTACAAAATGACCTCCAGCAGGCCACTGGTGTGAATGTCTCTGACCAAACAATCAGAAACAGACTTCATGAGGGTGGCCTGAGGGCCCGACGTCCTCTAGTGGGCCCTATGCTCACTGCCCAGCACCAGGGAGTTCGATTGGCATTTCCCATTGAACACCAGAATTGGCAGGTCCGCCACTGGTGCCCTGTGGTTTTCACAAATGAGAGCAGGTTCACCCTGAGCACGTGACAGACAGGAAAGGGTCTGGAGAAGCCGTGGAGAATGTTATGCTGCCTGTAACATCGTTCAGCATGACCGGTTTGGTGGTGGGTCAGTGATGGTCTGGGGAGGCATATCCATGGAGGGACGCACAGACCTCTGCAGGCTAGACAATGGCACCCTGACTGCCATTAGGTATCGGGATGAAATCCTTAGATCCATTGTCAGACCCTATGCTGGTGCAGTGGGTCCTGGGTTCCTCCTGGTGCACAACAATGCCCGGCCTCATGTGGCGAGAGCATGCAGGCAGTTCCTGGAGGATGAAGGAATGATACCATTGAAGGGCCACCACGCTCACCTGACCTACATCCAATAGAACACCTCTGGGACATTGTGTTTCGGTCCATCTGACATCACCTGGTTGCACCTCAGACTGTCCAGGAGCTCAGTGATGCGCTGGTCCAGATCTGGGAGGAAATACCCCAGGACACCATCCGTCGTCTCATTAGGAGCATGCCCCGACGTTGTCAGGCATGCATACAAGCACGTGGGGGCCATACAAACTACTGAGTACCATTTTGAGTTGCTGCAATGAAATTTCAGCAAAATTGACAAGCCTGCTGCATCATTTTTTCACTTAGATTTCCGGGGTGTCTTTGAATTCAATCCTCTGTAGGTTGATCATTTTCATTTCCATCAAACGATGTGGCATCCTTTTGTTCATAACACATTACCCAGTCCATATTAGTATAGATATCCAGCATGATATTTTTCCACATTGAGATCTGATGTGTTTTCAAAGTGTTCCTTTAATTTTTTTGAGCAGTGTATATATATATATATATATATATATATATATATATATATATATATATATATATATTCCTCCAGAAGCAAACACAACATGTGAACATTTTTCTTATTTTGTTTAAATATCGTATTTTTTTCATTTAGTACCGCCCTTCGGAAGCTACAGAAGATACTTACATATCTCTCAGAAGACAAATGTGGCAAGCAGGACGAGGAAGAGGGCCGTGAGAGAACGGTGCGAGGCCGGTGGAGTGATTATTGATGAGCGACACCTGTGCGCCGCACCGGTCTCGTATCTCTGACGGAGGAGCTTTGGAAGCATAAAAGGAGGAGCGACGACATTGAAGGACGAGAGGACCAGGCCTGGACTTTTACGTTATGTTTCGTTTATGTGTGTGCGGCAGTCGTCCGTGAGGGGCTGCCACCTTTAATATATAAATAAACACAAAACAAAAGTTAAGTCTTTAAATGTATGCCGGTTCCCGCCTAGCTCCTTCTTCCCACAACAACTAACCTCGTTACAACAAATTAAGTACAATTTACCTTGATCTTCAAATAAAAAAATGTACAACCCTTAATGCAGCTTATTTGCTTCTGGAGCATCAGTGAATGTTTGAAACTTTTATAATACTTGCGTACGAGTCCCTCAGTGTGAAAAGATGGATCTCAAAATCATACAATCACTGCTGTAAAAGGTTAAAATATGCAAAAGATAAAAGCAGTATATATATATATATATATATATATATATATATATATATATATAGTACAGTTTAGATTCAAGATGAATGGCGTGCTCAATTCCTTTTGAGTTTGATTTGGGTGCTCTTCGGTCCAAGGTAGAACATCTAAGAGTGAAATGAAAAATGACATTTCCTAACTGGACAACTTTAAAATGCCAATTTGGCATTTTAAAGTTGTCCAGTTAGGACATGTCATTTTTGTAATAAAGACATTTTAATTAAGGAGTGCCTCGGCTATCAGAGAATTCTGTCTCTACACTGCCTCTTATATATATAGTACACTTTTTTTTTTTAATCAAATACCTTTGTTGTTTATTCTTCCATGTATTTTGAAACTTATATTTGCAACTGTGCCTGATGCCATTATTGGTGCATAAATAACATAGCAGCATTAAATGGAATAAAGAACAAAAGGTTCTGTGGCAGATATTTAATGTTTTGATTGAGGATCTAGGAGATCACACATACAAAGAAAAACAAGTACATATAAGGTTTCATATATAAAATACAGTCCAAACTTTAAGTTATTAAAATCCCTTGAATCAATAAGAATAATAAAGCCATTTAGATAAAGGATTTAAATGAACTTTCAGTAGTACATTAAATGTGTGAATGATCATAAAATCATAAACTGTATATTTATTACTGGATATGTGTCTGTGCCAGGGTGTAGTTGGAATTGATTTAATGATCTGAATCTGAAATGGTCAGCAGATCCCTCAGTTGTTTCCTTTCTGTTTAAAGGTGAAGTATGTAAGATTTTTTATGTTAAAACATTCTCCTAATCCAGTTTATGGTTCATTGACAACTATTAGTATGCCATATTCATGGGTTTATCTCCCCCAAAAATGTAAACATTGAGCCTCAAAACACTAAATCAAAACATTGAGAGCAGTCTGCTCAGATCCATCTTTCCATCTCAACCGATTGTGAGAGTGGAGTGTCTACAGTAGCAGGCGGAGCAAGAGGATGTTAAGCCAGTGTGGGACCATGACTTGCGCTTGACATGGAAAATGAAGTGCAAGCAAAAATGTGCTGCATTTAGACATTCAAAGATTAAAAAGGTCATGAACACGTCAAAACGAACGGAGTGCTGAGATATAAAGCGCAACAATGGACGCTTCAGTACCATACAGGATTATCATGCACCCGTTCAAAAACACAAATGCACCAGTTTATGTTTACTTTCATGTGTCCAATGCAGACCGCCACAAACAGTCGTGGTGCATCATGTCAAAAAATGCGCCTATTGCAGCTATGTTGGATGGGTTTACAGTCTACTCAATTGCTTACTTGACACATAGCAACACAGCTAAAAGTATTCCTAATTTGTACTTTTATTGAAAATAGCTAACTTTTACCTGTTGAGACATGCCTTCATGAGCACCCATAAGAGATGTATTTGTGATTTTTGAGTTGGGGGAGGCACGACACACGAAAGGTGCATTTCCATTAGGTGCCACTATAGTGTCGCAGAAACTACATACTTCACCTTTAAAATCTGTGAAACAAAAATGGCATGGAGGATGATGTTCATTGATTAATGCTGTAGTTGAGCTGTGTCTCTTCAGTATGGCTCTGCTTTTAAACTCCTGTACAGGCAGCAGGTGAAACACATGCCGAAAATCTGAAAGAACGTATGAGAGGAAAAGCATGATATTAATACAATTCCATATAATATCATACTGTACATACAGTTGTGGCAAAAAAAAAAAAAAAATCATATGGACAGAACTCGTCATTATGTGTCAAATTGATGATTTATGTCCCTTTATTTATGACCCCTGTCACTCCCTGTAGATTGACGGGTCATTAGGATCCTGTCACCCCTGATTGACATGGCAGGATGTGATCATGCATTTATGGAACTGTCCCAATACTCATACTTGCAATCTTTGCACTAGACCACTTGTCTACTTACATGTCGTATTTCTTGTGTTTTGCCAGTGTTCAAGCGGGTGTGAAGACTGCAAGTGTGCGTAGGGCTTTTGATTACCCGATGGGACACACTACATACATTTGTAAAGATTTAAGTACTGAATTATTTCTACTGGGCTTTATTTACACTTTTTGATTTTCAATGCTTTGCATTTTAAAATAAATCTCTAAATGTCTGTTTACAAGTTCCTATGTAACAAAAGATAGTTTATTAATTGCGGTGCTTCTAATAATTGATGAAAAGCAGTTGCAAACATTTTGCAAAATACACATACTCATCTCTGCACCAATGGTTTCACTAAAGCAAACTGTCCAATATTATCTTTAAATGAAGCTCTAACTTTATTTTATTCTTAAAATTCTTTAAAACAGTCTGATGCCCAACACTGTTTCTTCAGGAATGCATGCGAGTACCTTCCTCACATGGAAAAAAATAAGTCTTTGATGTACTGTAAGAGCAAACTGAGCATTCTGATTACAAGAACAACTATAGACAACTATTATTGTTTAGTACATTTTAAACATCTATATTTGAGAAGATATTTGCTAATTTTACAGTATACACTAGTCTAAACATATTTTAACATTCATCATATTACAGTGGAAACATTACTTTTCATATTTTATGTCATATTATATATATCATAACATGTTAGGACTGTCAACGTCAATGCCTTAACGCATGTGTTCAATTCAACATCCTAATGTGTTAAAATTATTTCTATTCTAACCCTTTAACACAGTTTCGCTTTCTTTTTGCGATCAGACCATTTTAGGCCGTTAAACTCCAGGAAAGTTTTCAGTTCAATGATTCAGTAAGCAAATGCATTTAAACAATCAGTCCAAAACAGCACTAACGTAAAGAAAGACAGGTTTATTACATCAGAGATGGCAGAGAGTAGTTTTCAGTGAATTATTCATTCCAGTGTCTGTTTAGCTTTAAAACACAAGCTCTAACATGTTCAGATATTGTGCGCAAAAGCCCTCACGCATCGTGCTGTGTGAAATACAGACTAAACGGAACGTCAAAACATCCCACCGCTGTATGGCCAGATGATATGCAAACTACTTTTCTCTGCTGGATAAAGCAAACCAGATTCTTTCAAGTATAATTTTGACAGATACGGACTGTAATCAAGGTAAAGATTGCAGTGGCGTACAGTGATCGCACATTGTATTTTTGCTCAGATACATTTTAGTACATTTATGTTGTTTTCACACACATTCAGGAAAATGTTTATCTGTCATGTGTAAGTTGCTGTATTTAGTAATGCTGAATGGATTTGTGAACTGTACTAGGCATATGCAGTCAGGTCAAGACAGTTTGAATGGTTTAGCTTTTTTTTGGCATCACCATGTGGTCCATACTGTGCACTGTAAATTATGAAAAGATTTGTTCTGTAATATTTTTCCGTGTGTGCTTTGGTGTGCATACATTTATGTATTATATGGATTCTTTACATCATTTGGTTATTAGGTGTCATTTTGGAGTCTCCAAGTGTCCTTTTTTGGAAAGACACCAACATTTCCCTTAGAAAAAAGCTTGCAGAAAAAACTGAATTGTGAGAATCATCATTCAATCTGATAGTTTACGTTGCTGGATATAGCAAATGGTGACAAAATTAATTTGTTAAACAAGATAAATTATGTATGCTTAATTTCACGCTAAGTATGTGATTAATCGCAAAAAATTTGAAGCTATTGACAGCCCTAGATCATATATTATAGAGCATAAAATTTACATCCTTGTTTTTTTAGACATTTAAATTGTAATGAAAAGTTAATATTTCATTTCAATAAAAGCATATTTCTGTCTATATATTTCAGATTTCAACCTGTTTTATTTGATTTCACACATTTGAGTCTGGCAATATAGTTTAAGGAAAGCCCAACTAATAAAAAGAGCACATATTTATGTAAAAATAATACATTAACTAATTTAAGAAAGAACAAGTTACTTAATCTTCAGAAATGAAATCCTCCGCTGGATCAAGCAGTGTCAGATCGCATTCTTTTTCTGAGGTAAATTTCCTCAAAGCTTATTGTTCTGTATGTTTGCATGGCTCACACTGATAATTACTGTATGAATAGCCCACACTACTCGTGGGTATAAGCAGTTTCCACTGTTATCAGGAATAAACTGATTGCGCACTGTAAAATGTGTGTAAAATGTGCCTTTGCTGACTCCAGAGGGTTCATAAATTTTCCTTTGTTACATAGTAACTTCTGAACGGACATTTCAAAGTTTCATTTAAAGTGCACGTATTGAAATACGTGTGACGTATTGAAATATGTCATGCAAGTAGAAAAGTGGTCAAGTGCAAGTGTGATTATTGGGACAGGCACAGAAATTCACATCTGACAAATACATGTTTGACACATCCTGCCATGTCAATCAGGGGTGACAAGACTTTAAAAGTGGTCATTAAAATAAGTTTGTATTACACATTCGATTTTAGTATTTAAACAAGTACATGATACAATTTTAAGGGTGGCTAAAATGCAAGTGTTCAGCTACAGTACATGTGTCCTCTACACTTTGCAGTGCTTCAGCTGACCTGCACACAGGCTATGCCCACTCCCACTGCACCAATGATCTGCAAGTGATTCAGAATGAAGTTCCCCAACTTTGAGATGCAGCCACCCTGAAAAAAAAAATTAGAGTCAAAAACAAAAAGTACTATTTTTGTACACTATGACTCCGCAGTGTCACCAGATAACACGTCAGCAGCGTCTTATGTCAGCAGCGTCACTGCGGAGTCGTGAACGCGAATTGACAACAGACCCGGAAGAGAATACAATGCTGAATAAAATTGTAGTTTTTGTTATTTTTGGACCAAAATTCTTCAAAAAATTCTAACTAACCCACTGATGTCACATGGACTACTTTGATGATGTCTTTATTACCTTTCTGGACATGGACAGTATACCGTACATACATTTTCACTGGAGGGACAGAAAGCTCTCGGACTAAATCTAAAATATCTTAAACTGTGTTCCGAAGATGAACGGAGGTCTTACGGGTTTGAAACAACATGAGGGTGAGTCATTAATGACATAATTTTCATTTTTGGGTGAACTAACCCTTTAAGGAGGTGGGATAGTGCAGTAGTTCCCAAACTGGGGTACGCATACCCCTGGGGGTACGTGAGGTGATGGGGTATGCAAACAAAATGCTGAGTTTTTCCATTCATTTAATTCTACCCCACCTTAAAATAACATTAAAACAGAGAATGTATTTCTAACAGGCAAAATGCCTGTTAGGGGCAGATGCAGATTCTAATACTGCTGGATAAGGAGGTAGAGAGGGAAATGTTTCTCTTCCTCTCTCGTTGCCCTGTTTTGTTATAGAATCCTTGTTCTCCTGTTCTTGCTTAACCATTTCCATTAGGGCTTGATTTTCATGCTTTGTCTGTTTGTTCACATTTCTTGCTTCACTTTCCCAATTCATATCTAGCCATAATACAATAGCTTTATCGAATCAACCGCAGTGGAGTTCCAGACTCCTAGAATTGCAAGTGCCCCTGTGTTCCAAATGCAAACTTTCTTACAGAAAATCCCCAAGCCAGCTCTCAGATTCTTTGAGTGTGTTTTATATGTGTAGTCAACTCACTGGGAAAGCATAAAGACCCTGCCGACTACGCAAATTTTGTGGTAGATAAAAAATTGAGTGAATGTTTCTTCTTCAAGGGCCTCATTTATAAAATGTTGCATAGAAACCATCCTACCTTTGATCTTACAATCATTTCTCAAATGTGTGTACGTATGATTCAGAGAACGAACTCTTACATAAGTGAAATTTATAAATTGCAAATAATCTTGAATTTGTGCACAGCTGAATGGTTTCCGACCTCCGCTTTGTAAAAGAGTCGACATTCAAATAATTAAATTGAGAATGGCAAGCGGCAAGAATTGCTTACATTTCCAAATACCTGCAGCATTCCGACTCTCTGCAACAATGAAAAGTGCGTAAGTCTGCTCAGACCCTGACGTGGCGCAAAGCACTTTTCCACATCAAAGACATTTTTATAAATATGAACATTGGCATGGATTTTAGCAAACACGCACTCTAAGATCAAATCTGGTTTTAGAGATGAGGCCCCCAGTTCCTTTCCTTATGACCGTGGAGAGATAACTGTCTAACACTGTGGCCTAGATCCTCAGTTCCACAAGCATTCAAGCATTATTTATACTCCTATTGATTTGGATGGTTATTTTTTGTCAGCATAATATATTTGTAATATTTATAAACTCAACTTGGTCCATTTTGCTAAACAGATGATTAATTCATACAAAATCTTGCAAACACATTCTTCTAACCCTCATTCTAGCTACATTCTATAATCTCACTGGTTTCTCAGCTCTTCCTCAGCTCCTCAAATCATCTACGTTAGTCTAATAAAACTATTTAGGAAATATTTTATATTTTTACCAGATTGATATATGAGTGGTACACATACTGTATGAACACAGAAAGTCTCTGAGTGGAATCTTTATTGGGAAAGTTAATTCTGCAATTGTATAAATAAACGTGTGAAATGGTATATATTATCCAAAAGAACCATAAGAAAACATTTCAGCTCTTGTTCAGTGCAAGAATGTCCTTTGCAGTGCACTAACCTCAACTTTATAGATGTTTGAGGGGTGGTCTCTTAGACCACAGTGCTGTATGACTGGGCTCTTACAGCAACTGTCAGGGACCATCCGTTTCTCAGCATCACCAGTGCGGATCCAAACACTCTCCGCCCAATCAGAGGAGTTGTTACTGCCACAGCACTTGAACTGACAAGAGGGAGAAGCAATCATTAGCCCAAAACTACTCAAGTAAATAACAAATGCATTTTAGCAAACAGATAGTTGTCTCACCTCCTGCTGTAGTTTGTCCACAGCCTTTGTCACATGCTCCTGCTCAGGCTGATGGTATTTCTGAACCATAGTCTCTCTCAGGTTCTCCTTTAGTTCCTCATTCAGCTACAACATTCACAAAGTGTAACATTGAAAGACACAAATGCATAGCAAACAATGAGTGAAAGAAAGAACAAGTAACTGACCTGCTGGTAATAAATGTAGGCCAAAACTCCAGCAAGGATTTCCAACAGGAACACACACAGCAATAGGACAAAATACTGACAATAGAAGAAGAGAGACAAGGGGTATTAGAGATTTGGTTTCAAGTACAATTCTTGTGAGATGGCAATTTATATAATGATATCCAGAACAAATGATAAATGCCTTTAAACTCTTTCTCCGGCATTGACAGAATTTTCTAGCAATCCATGTTTTCACTGTTATACGGTAGGGGAAGCTATTACACATCTTCTGAAATAGTACAGAATCTCCAGATCTAAAATAAGCATAGAAGAACAAGCGATACAAGCATTGTCGCATATGTACGCTAACACGATCATTAAACACTAAACAGCATATAAATCAAAACTGCTTAACATTACGTTACTGAATGAAATGTCAAGGAATGTGCAAGCTTTGGGAGTGTTGATGGACTCAATCAACTCCATCTATGTTTTGATCATTGTTCTGAATCAGAAATAGTCTTTGACAAAAATGCAATTTTCTTCTTCTTCTTTGACCCACCCTCCAACACTGTAGCTGGTTTGTGTTGTGTACATGTCGAGAAGATGCTGTTTTCTAAGCTGCAAAAGAAAATTATCTTCATAACACTTCCAAAGGATGAGAATGTGAAGAGTCAGTGGTTGAAATTACCACACCGTTTGTCAACTGCTTCTGAAATCTTGGCGAGATCAACGCAGAATTTTTTAAAAAAAATTATCCATTAAAGATCGGACAGTATCCACTTTATTTGGACCAACTTGCTCCTCTGAATCACATCCTGAAAGTATGATTAACTACTGTATTGATGAATACACTTTCTAATCTACCTGGTGTTAAAAATATGTAGTTTTGTGTTTTATATGTGTTGTCTATACATATATTTTCGATTCCCAGCCCTATTAAAGACTCATCTCTTCAAACTGGCATACTCATAATAACACACTATCACATTTCAATAATTCAAGTGGGGGACAAAATGTTTATGGTGGTTGCAGGACTTGATTCACTGGGATTTCTTTTATGATCTCTATTAACTTTTTGAAACATCAAAGCGATATCAACCTGTAGCCCAAGACTGGTTGCCCACTTTAAAGATAAGCAGGGTTGAGCTTGTCCAGTGCCTGGATGGGAGACGTCCTAGGTCAGGAGTGAATCTCTGCTAAAATATCAACTAAAATATACATATTGCTAAAAAACTTGTTGTTGAACAATAAATGTGCCATATGTAGAATTTAAAACCTACAAGTGTATTTTTATGATAGCAGTAACTTTAAGGTAACTATTGTAATGGAGTAATCAAATGTAGGATAATTAGTCTGTGCCTTACTTTCTTAAAGAGATACAAGATCGATTGCTCCTGTCTGCCTCGTTCGCTGCTGCTTCTGTTGCGCTGGTTTGCGTCTGTAAGCTTCATATATCTTTCTGTTTTTAATCATTATTTAATATCATTCCTTGTTGTTTATACTGCTAAATATAGCTTACTCAACGTCACACATTAACCCGACATCGCTAGCTTCAATCTAAATTATTATTGCAAGCACAACACAAATTCGCTAGCCTGTTAGCGTGCCATCCGTGTGCTCTTTATTTATTTTTAGGCACTTAAAATAACTTTAAAACAGAGCATCGCGCCTTTTACATGTTCATCAAACAACTTAGGTGTGTAGGATCAGTCAACAAACATGGTGAGTCATGTCATCTTCTCTTATTGTCACTTGCACTTCATGTAACATGTATAGCATAGCCTTCTCTGCCAGCACAGGATTTACATGTGATAAATGCAGGGAGATAGTCAGGCTGGCGGAGAAGATTTCAGAACTAGAGACACGCAAGGGCTTAGACACTGCTTAGTGAACTCTGTACATTGTTCGGTTCCAGCTGAAGTAGAGCCCGTCCAGCAGGGCAACTGGGTGACGGTGAGGCGATGTAGTCGCGGGACAAAACACTCTTCCGTTCCGATTACCATAACAAATAGATTCTCCCCACTCAGCGAAACACCCACTGTGAATCCTGTTGAATGTGCCCTAGTTATTGGCAATTCTATTACACGGAACGTGAAAATAGAGACACCAGCCACCATAGTCAAATGTTTGCCGGGAGCCAGAGCGCCTGACTTCAAAGCAAATTTAAAAGTACTGGCTAATGCTAATCGTAAATTCTCTAAGATTATTTTTCAAGTCGGCACTAATGATGTTCGACTCCGCCAAACGGAGATCACCAAAATTAACGTTAAAGAGTTGTGTGACCTCGCAAATCTCAGGCACTGTAATTTGCTCTGGCCCCCTTCCTGTTCGCAGGAGTGATGAGATACTTAGTAGATTGTCCTCCCTCAATGGCTGGCTGTCTAAGTGGTGTCTGGAAAATAATATAGAATTCATAGACAATTGGAAAAGTTTTTGTGGCAGACCTGACCAGTTGAAAAGAGATGGTATTTATCCCTCCTGGGATGGTGCTGCTCTTCTCTCTAGTAATATGGCACATAGTCTTAGAGCTCAATTGGGGCTCCAGGAAGCAGACAGACTGGCTAAACCGACCGTCTGCTAGCTGTCTCACGTCACCAGGGTCAAATAAATCCCATCACATAGAAACTCTTTCACCTAGATATCATCATATAGAGACTGTGTCTGTTCCCTGAATTAGGACATACAAAAAACTTCCAAACCCATTTAAGGGTAAAAATTTAATTGATGTTCAACAAATAAAAAACAGATACAATACAAATGAGCAAATGATAAAGCTTGGGTTGCTGAATATTCGATCCCTTACTTCAAAAGCACTTATTGTTAATTATATGATTACAGACTATAACCTAGATGCGCTGTGTTTGACAGAAACCTGGCTAAAACCAAATGATTACATGACTTTAAATGAGTCCACCCCCCCAAGATTACGGTTATACACATGAACCTCATCTGAAAGGCAAAGGGGAAGGTGTTGCTGTGATTTATAGTAATATTTTCAAAATTAATAAGAAGTCTTGTTTCAAATATAATTCTTTTGAAGTGTTGGTGTTTAATGTAACAATATATAGTGTAAATGATAAACCACGTTTGAGATTTGTACTGGCTACTGTATACAGGCCATCATACAGACTTTATCAAAGAATTTGCTGACTCTATCAGAGTTAGTACTGGCTGCAGATAAAGTTCTAATTGTTGGTGATTTTAATATACATGTTAAAAACGAAAAAGATGCATTGGGATTGGCATTTAAAGATTCTTAACTCTATTGGAGTTAGGCAACACGTGGCAGGACCTACTCATTGTCGTAATCATACTCTAGATCTAATATCACACAGAATCAATGTTGATGCCATTGAAATTCTGCAGAAGAGCGATGACATCTCAGATCATTATCTAGTCTCGTGTAAACTTAATTTAGCCAAGGCTGCAAAGCCGACTCCGTGTTACAAATATGTTAGACCTATCACTTCTGCCACTAAAGATTGCTTTATTAATAATCTTCCTGATTAGTTTCATCATCTCAGCATCCCAGATAGCTTAGAAGAACTTGATATTGCGACAGAAACTTTAACTCTCTCTTTTCCAGCACCTTAGACACAGTTGCTCCGTTGCGCTTAAAGAAGATTAAAGAAAATAGTCCAACACCATGGTACAACAAGCACACTCAGGCCCTTAAGAGAGCAGCCAGAAAAAATGGAGCGCAACTGGAAGAAAACAAAACTAGAGGTATTTCGCATTTCATGGAAAGAGAGCTCGATTGCATACAGAGAGGCCTTAAAATTGGTTAGATCTGCTTATTTTTCAACCCTATTAGAAAAAAAAAAAAACCTAGGTATTTATTTGAAACAGTGGCTAAACTAACGAAAAATAAAGCTTCAAGCCCAGAAGTTTCCAAGCAGCACAACACTAATGACTCTGTGAACTTCTTCACTTATAAGACTGATAATATCAGGGAGAAAATTATAACTATGCAACCGTCTACTACAGTATCGCATCAGAGAGTGCATTATAGTATCCCTAAGGAAAAATTCAATTAATTCATTACTATAGGAGAGGAAGAATTTTCTAAAATTGTTAATTCATCTAAATCGACAACATGTATGTTAGACCCTATACCGACTAAGCTACTGAAAAAGATGCTTCCAGAGGTCATAGATCCTTTTTTTTAATATCATTAATTCATCTTTGTCATTAGGATACGTACCAAAAACTTTTAAGCTGGCTATGATTAAACCGCTTATTAAAATTAAAATATAAATGATATGCAGCTCTATATTAGTTCATACCCTGACGAAACTTACCAATTCACAAAATTAACGGAATGCATAGCTGATATAAAAAACTGGATGACTAGCAACTTCCTACTACTTAATTCTGAAAAAACAGAGATTCTAATTATTGGACAAAAAAACTTCCTCACGTAATAATCTAGAATACTGTCTAACACTTGATGGCTGCTCTGTCAAGTCTTCATCGTCGATTAGGAACCTGGGTGTGCTCTTTGATACCAATCTTTCATTTGAAAGTCACTTGTCTAGCATCTGTAAAACCGCATTTTTTCATTTTAAAATATATCTAAATTACCTCAAATGCATTCATGACATCAAGGCTAGATTATTGTAATGCTATTATGGGTGGTTGCACTGCACGCTTAATAAACAAACTACAGCTGGTCCAAAATGCAGCAGCTAGAGTTCTTATCAGAACCAGGAAGTATGACCATATTAGCCTGGTTCTGCATTGGCTCCCCATTAAACATCGTATAAAATATTGCTGATCACTTACAAAGCACTAAATGGTTTAGCTCCCCAGTACTTGAGCGAGCTCTTAACGCATTATAGTCCTTCACGTCTATTGCGATCTCAAAATTCCGGCCAGTTGACAATACCTAGAATATCAAAATCGACTGCTGGTGGTTGATCCTTTTCCTATTTAGCACCAAAACTTTGGCACAATCTTCCTAACATTGCTTGGGAAGCAGACACACTCTGTCAGTTCAAATCTAGACTAAAAACACATCTCTTTGGCCTAGTATACACATAACACATTATAGACTTCTATAATTCACAAGTTCACACTTACATCAAATGGGGGGGTCAGGTGTGTTCGCTTAGGGTTGGAGCTAAACTTGCAGAACAGCGGCCCTCCAGGACCGGGTTTGCCCATGCATGCTCTAAACTGATCTGATGTGCAGTCATGCATTACTATTTATGTCAAGGAACATGCAGTATAAGAAAATGGAAACACAACCCTCAACAGTTCTCTAGAGCAAGTAAACATTTATACATATTTCTCACCACTCTCAGAAGGCGTCGTTGCTCCTTGAAGGTGGCACAGCAGCCTAAAACCCCAGTTACCATGACGATCACCCCGGCCATGATGAGTATATAGGCAGAGACAGCATAAATCTTTGAGGACAGCAGACTGATGTAATCGCTCTTCTCAACTATCGTCCAGATGCCCACAGCCATCACTGCACCTCCTGCCAGCTGGAAAAACATTTAAAGGAACATTCAAGATTCACTGTTGCTTGGAGATGCACAACAGTTCTGGTGTGGCTTTGTTTGAAACTATTTTTACGAAATAGAGAAAAAACAGAGTATTGTGGCTAAAATGTTAAGTCACTTTATATCAACTTGTTTATTGGACTTTTGTACAAGATCACTATCACACATTTGCAATTTACTCATGTGATATTGCCTAACTACATAAGCTTGCTGCGATAATCGGTGTTAGTCGTAACACCGGTTATATCACTTGACCACTGCGTCATTTTTTATAGAATTAAAAATCATTTAGTTCAGTTAAAGAACAGATGCTACAGTTAAAAACTGAACACGTCTGCTCAATTTTGTGAGCTGAACAAGAGTTGCAGCACAGACCAGCAGGAGGAGTCAGATTTCACTTCGCCTCACTCTTGACTGACAAGATGATGGCAGAAGATTTGGCTTCAAAGCAAAATGTAAAAGTGCCTATTTAAATGAGTTTGTCATTGTACAGTTTTGTTGTTGTGTTTTTCATTAAGAATAATAATTAACCCACCATTCAAGCAATTGGCGCCTCCAAATTGCTGCTAATTAGAAAGCGAAAGTAAAATGAGCACGGCCGCATGGGCATTTTGACGGTGCATGTTTTTTTATTAATTTTTTGTGCCATTTTTGCCCCAAGCCCCCGTTGATTATGATAATGTAGCATTCTCAGTTAATTTGGCTGCAAAGAAACATCAGCAGCATGAGACGGTCTGGTAATTGCGCATGGCCTGTGTCACACCTATTTCACCAAACAATCTTTGAAGTGTAGTCTGTCGCACACGTTTTTTGCACTTACAAAGTCTTTGACTGAAGGCATGAGAACCAGCCGATCACAGTACAAAATGTAACTGTTGCTCAGTGTAGATGCATTTTCAGAGTTGTACTTTTTATTCCGATTGTATTATACATCTATTCATGAGAATCAATCAGGTCACTCATGCGAGTGCATGGTCAAGACACTGAATCGGTGTCTGCCTACCTGCTCTTGCATTAGGGATTTATCTAATCTGTCATGCATTATCAACTACGCCAAATCGGCTATTATCCCGTAGTAGGCGGTTACAGTGGAACGTCAAGAGGCAGCAGCTAAACGGCCGTTTCACACTGCAAGCGTGAGCAACGCATATTATTTTCGCTGTGTATGTTAAAGGTTAACTAAATCCTAAAACAACGTTTTTTAGTTAATGATTTGTAAGACTGGGGCTTTATTAGTGCTGTTCATTGATTCAAGTACATTTTTTGACATTTGGGTATAAAGTGTTTTAATTCTACAATATATGGTGTAAAAACATCTGAGTGCTGCCCTCTTCAGGTTGAACGGTGGCTACTGCAGTTGAATTTTCCTATTGGATGTTGTGGTACTTTGTGACATAAGCAGGTACCAGCTCACCACGCCCTTGGTACGAGCTCACCACGCCCTTGGCAGCCCCTGGTATAAAAACATCTTGTTTAGTCAAAACCACTGTAGGGAGTCAGGAGTTGGAATTGCGAGTATTGAAAACGATCAGGATAGCGTTTATTAGCATCTAGTTAGCTTTGTATTTATAGATTTATTTAGCTTCACCAAACAGCTCGCGCTGAAAAGCGACGCAGTGCCAAACGCTGCTCCTCCTGCATGGACTCCATCACTGCAGCGGCGTCTTGATGTGAGTGAGCATATATTTTTAATCACAATTTATGTTCCTTCCTATTAGGCTAAAGTTAATCCTCTGCGGTCAACAAACGCGGCGGTGTGTTTTGCTGGATTTTTTCACATAGCAGCAAAATAGACTTAAAATACTTTGTCATTTATGGTCATAAAGACTTAAGAAATATGAAAAAATAAACTGTTAAATGTCTATTTTTTTATGTGTCCACTTACATTCGAAACGAAACATTGTGCTTTTGTAAAATAAAGAAAATAAACAGGGTGTGCTTTCTGCCACTGCGTCTCCGTGAACTTTTTTTCTGGAGCACGTCTCTAAACTTAAACAAAACTCAGCGAATAGTCACACAGGCATAAGCAATATCTTTATAAACATTTAAGTCTCTGCTATTAAATTATCTAATTCAAAACGAAAACAAATATTCTCTGTTTATGTGATCTGTATCAAAGATAGAGATGTCAGTCGTTCTCATATGGCAACTCATCTGCGCCTACAGAGAGCGGGCGCTGTTGAAACGAGTCTCAGGTGCACGCCCCCCCGCTCAGTCCCGCCCTCTGTTCGTCCCCTCTATCTCCGCTGGGCTCTGCCCACTTTTCCAGCATTTTTCAAATATTGCCAGTGGGTGGAGTCAGGCTCTGACCAGGGGTTGAGTTACCCTTTAACCAATGAGTGCATTCACACCGGGAGCAGGAGCGTTGTGTGAGCAGCAGTGAAGCGTGGTCCAGTGAAGCACCAAGTCTTTTTTTTTTGCTGCGCTGCTCACGCTCAATTAAAGTGAAAGCACTCTTTTGATGGACAAAACAAATATGATTTCCCACAAAAAGTGCTCAAAATGCACAGAATAAGCATGTCTAGTGTGTTTTAACAAGACCTTGGATATGTCAGAAAAGTACGGTCGGTGACCGGGAGGGGACATGTTCGGTTCACTTAGTTTTGTCATGGCCACAACAAATAAATTTGTGGGAACGTGATATTAAGTAGTGGGAACGTCATAATATCTCGTGGGCACGAGATCGTATGTTGAGCGAATGACATCCGTTTCTCGTGGCCACGACATAATATGTTAAGGGAACGACATCCGTTTCTCGTGGCTACCAGTTTTATTACATGTGGGAACCAAATCTTCACACGCGATACGGGCTCCTCCTTTTACCCTGGTCATAATTTACTTGTTAATTTAAGTTTTTCGGAACTTTATTCGTGACCCGAGTATTTCATTCAATCCAGCAAATTTCCGATGAAAAAGACCATTCAACTTAAGAATGCGCTTCAGGTGTCTTTCACTTAGCCTACCCATGTCTAAATGCCAGAGACTGCACTATATCTTTATATGACATTCCTAATTGAAAGTAAAATGTTATTTCATCAGTCATCTCCATCTCCGACTGCTGTGGTTATTGACCGGTGTGGTACCCATAACTCGTGGCTACGAGAAATAGATGTCGTTCTCTCAAAATATGAAGTCGTGGCCACAAGAAAAATATATCTTTCCCTCAACATATGATCTCGAGGCCACAACTTTACATCGCGTGGTCACGACATAATGATGTCGTTACCTCAACAAAATGATGAGGTATTCCCACGAATTAATATCTCGTGGCAACATAATATTATCACGTTCCCACGAGTTTATATGTTGTGGCCACGACAAAACTAAGTGAACCGAATACGTCTCCTCCCGGTCACTGTAGAAAAGAAAACGAAGAATTAAAAATATTTATAGAAGATTTACCCATTTAAACTTGTTTTTAATTATTCAATTTGGCTGAAAATGTGGTTTATTATAAAAAAACTAAAGTAAACTAGCCAGAAAATATGATATATAAACTTTCTTTTAGTTTATTATGTAATTCACAGACAGGTAGCATATAGGCTCTAGCACTACCTAAATCAAACAGATGTGCGTTTTTTTTTTTTTTTTCATCTGCAGAGTTGTTACACCTCCCCATGTTAACAAACTTTCAAGACAGCCTATTAAGTCTTTTAGTATAAAGTATTTATGTATTTGGTGCTGTGATGAACATCATAGCGAATACAAAAACCTGAATGGCTGTTTGAAACATTTAAACACTGTTCAGAAACAGAAAGAAGCTCTTGTTTACAGGTTTACAACATGCATTTCTGATGTTCCACATGCAGCATTTACTGCCAGAGAGTGAAAGTGCATTTTCATTCATCACGACTCCTTCACTCAATCCGACATGTTTCTCATGCGTGGTTCCATCCGGATGATGGAAAAGTATTTTAAAAATGCGTAGTAAAGCTCTAAATAATTTGTAATAAGGAATTACCATGATAACAATACTGTGCATGTTCATTATTGTGATATCTTATTACCATGTTAAACATTACGTTGAGTTTATTTCCTTAATATGCAAGGGATAAGGATGGTCTCTGAGTCAATTATTCCGCTTATACTACGGTTATCACACCTCAAAACATTGTTCAGGTGATGTATTTTAAGACATTTGTCAGGTTTTTGTCCTTAAAACTCTCTTGTGTGTAGGACTAATTCTACGCATCTAAACCCAAGCCTCTGTTGCTAATTCCAAAATGTAATTTTAGAGCTAGTAACGGAGGCTTGAGCCATTGATTGCAGACTAATGCAGTTATTAATTAAGTGTAGCGTCAGTTCTGGCAGGTCATGTTAGTCAAGCTCGCATCACCTGACATTCAGCTGATCCACATCTACCTATAGGAATACGACGCCTATCACTATAAGCTCCTTCAGTATTATCAGCAGCTATCACTTTTCTCAGGAGCTAATTAAATGGCGAAATTCAGCAGGCAAACCACATCATCTCACAAGGAAGCGTGCAATCGGGAATTTAGCGAGAGGAATTCGCTCCCCACAAGGATTTCACCTCAGATTCATTCAAGTTTGTGAACTTGAACACGAGATTCATTGCACTGATCACAAGTTTAAAATCCTGATTTGGAAGTGAGCTCCAAAGTGCTTGCATCGCAGCATTATTGACACAGGACTCGATGTGATTCACTCTCCATTCATTTCAGTAAGTCTTCACGAAGCTAAGCTAAGTTCCTTTTAATGCCCATTGCTAAAATCTATCAGGGTATTGGCAACATGCCTGTTGCTAATGATATCCGTGTTGCTTGGGCTTATCTAGTCGTTTTCATTAAAATGCTCTTGCTAGGCTTATGCCATCATATTGACTATGTGCTTTCCTTATCTGTTGTCATTGGCAACTGCTCGCATTGCACATGCTGTGCTTTTAGCACTACGCTGTACAGATTCAAGCATCTTACGGTGATAGTTAGGAAATAACTATTCATGGTGCAAACGGAATCATTTCTGCTGTGGCATAGCTCTAAAAAGATAGTAAACAGTCATTATTCAGTTGAGTCAGTTCAGCGTTGATTCTGTCGGGTATCGGACACGCTTGGTCTATCTAGTTCTTGGAAACACAGCGTTCTTAAAGCTATAGTGTATTGGAAATATGCTTGCTCTAAAGCAGTGGTTCTCAACCTTTTTTGGGCCAGCACCCCCCATCCATTATCCAGGTCCCTCAGGTCCAAAAGTTACAGACTTTGTTGTGCAATTCTTGTTTTATGTTAAATGTTTGATTATTCATGTTAAATGTAAAAATGTTAAATAAAAAAAAAAAAAAAAAAAAATAGTAGGACTATATAAAAAATAAATAGACATATGAGACTTTCACATGGCACATTTTCACGTTTAAAACATAGTTTAATAAAGCCAAAATTTTAAAAAAAAATTGGCAGGTTTTTTTTTTTTTATCCATTTGAAAACCTTGTTAAATATGCTATTATAAACTCGTAGGGGAAAGGGACTTAGGTTTTATCACGCATTTAGGAGATTGTAAGAAGCTGCTTGCATTAACCTTACTTTCGAAAAAAATAAATACAATAATGATTTTTCATGAAAAATTATGTTAGAATTGTACGCCTAAAATATCTTGGTATCAGCTTGTTTTCATCAATGGTATAATTAATACAATTACAATTAATTTGGTTAATTATGTCATGATTAATTTGTTCATAATCATTTAAAAAAAAAATCTTCTAACAAGAATAAACACATTAACACATAATTATTGTTGTATTATCTTAAAACTATTCAAGCAGCATTTCACGCTCAGATGTGACGGTGGAATTAATGCATTACCAAAATGTGATTACAGAATATATTTAAATTATCCATCAAATTGTCATTTTCAAATTGTCATACAGTCTTGCGAGTTAACAATAATGCCTGACCAGTAAATTACTTGGTGAACAAAGAAAACATTTTGCATTGGCATTAGTTAATGCCTAAAAATGTAAAAGCTTTACCTTATAAATAGAATTTAGTTTAATTAATTTAAAAATTCGTCGCCGGAGTGAATGGGAACATGATTTATTGAAAATCTTTGAAAATATATGAAAATTATTTGAAAATTAATTGGTTCTTTAGTCAATACTTTTTTAACTTTCCATTCCTCCGCTGCGTGATTCCAGTCAGCGCTTGATTCTAGCCACCACCGGATTGTTGTCAGCGCGAAACACATTTCTGAGCACCTGAATGCTGATTCTTGTCAGCGCTGGATTCTAGTCAGTGCTTGAGTGCTGGTCTATGACTGGAAAAATAATAGAGTCGTTGCAAAAGAAACGATACATAGCTTACATGTCGCATTAAACTGGCAGATTTTAGAATGTTGCAGGCAATTATTTTGCAATTAATTCTGTTGATCGATTCAATTGATGAACACCTGAACGCCCCCCTTTCAAAAATCTTGCTTCAAAACGCCCCCCGTTGTTCTCTGAACACCCCTGTTGAGAACCACTACTCTAAAGGCTATCTGTTGTTATTGAAACATGCCAGGGCTGTACAGTGTGACATATATGAAAAAAATGGTCTGTGTGATGAATAAATTTACCACTGTAGCATGTGGCGATACAATTTTGCATGTTCATAACACAGCCGCTTAATAGTGTGAAGTGATTCTTGTGCTTGTTTGCATGTGAGATTGATGGCGCACTGCTATTATACTTGGTGTCACGGTTCATAGATCCAATGTCTCTCTCTAGTCTCGTGCCTTGTTGTTTACATGTGTGTGAGTGTGTGAGTGGGTGTGTCCGGATCGTTACTGTTGATCAGTAGCCAGCTGCAATCATTCATCATCACCAGCTGCCACTCATCTCATCTCCTATATATGCTCACCGCTTTCTCATCTCCTTTGTCAGATCGTTGCATGAAGTCTCTGTGTTGTCTGATCCTGTTCCTGTGCCTCGTGTCCCGTCTGGAGTTCCTGTGTTCCTGTTCACGTCTTGTTGGATTACGTTTCATGTCTGGATCACGTCTTCACTCATCAGAGCACGCTGCACTTCATTCATCACTCCGTGTCTGACCATCAAAGTCCCTGCGCCACAGCCTGCATCATCCGGATTTCATCATCATCATCATCATCATTGACTATCAATAAAGAGTTTTTTGCACTTGCAAATTGTATCCTCGTTTCTGACGTAACAGAACGATCTGACCAAGAATGGATACAGCAAGTACATCAGCGCCGACCATGGAGGACTGTTTGAGTAACAGTATGGCTCATCTGGACATGCAAGAGAAGAATTTAAACGATACTGGTCGCGCTGTTCAGGCGTTAGTGGCGCAGGTGTCCGAGCTCACCCGGCAGATCCAACAGCTACGAGCTCCCACTGCGCCGCCCACACCGGCCGTTCCTCCCACACCATCGGACAGCCCATCCCAGTCGGAGCCACGCCTACCAGCCCCAGAGTCCTATTCAGGTGACCCAAAATTTTGCAGAGCTTAACCCAAGACTTTCCAGACCGAGCGATCCAAGGTCGCCTTTGTACTCACCCTCCTGACTGGGAAAGCGGCCTTATGGGGAACGGCGGTGTGGGAGAATGAAGATCCATGCTGCGCCTCGTTCCAGGAGCTCTCCGCTGAGATGAAAAGAGTTTTCGACCGGGCGGCCGGTGGAAGAGAAGCTGCAAGAATGCTGGCTGATTTACGTCAAGGAGAGAGATCAGTGTCAGACTTTTCGATCGAGTTCCGGACCCTGGCAGCGGAGAGCAAATGGAACGAGGAGGCGCAGTGGGACATGTTCCTGCATGGGCTGGCTGACCGCGTCCAGAGAGAGATCTACGCTTTGGACCTGCCTCAATCTCTTAATGAACTCATCGCTTTAGCCCTCAGAGTTGATGCTCGACTATCCCGAGTTGGAGGTCACGCCACGAGTAGACGCCCTCTGGCAGGTGCCGAGGGTCCACGATTTGGAGGCGGGGACGCGGTCAGCCCCGTCGACGATCACGAGCCCATGCAGGTGGGTCGAGCTCGGCTTTCCCGGGAGGAGAGGGAAAGGCGGAGGTCCCAGGGCCTTTGCCTATACTGTGGAGGAACCGGACACTATGCTTACAACTGTCCCGTAAAAGGCCAAGCCCGATAGTAAGTATGAGGCTACTATCGGGTGGGATCTCCGCCGAGAAGACCTCATCAACATCTACCCTCCTTCCGGTAAGACTGAGATGGTCAACACTCACTCACGACTGTCAAGCACTCTTGGATTCCGGGGCAGAAGGTAATTTCATGGATCACTCATTCGCACGTCAATTCAAGATTTCCCTCAAACCCCTCACACATCAGATTGCTGTACACGCACTTAATGGACAAGAACTTCCCGCCATCACTTTTGCCACAGAAGACATCACCCTCATCACATCAGGCAACCACACCGAGATCATCTCTTTCTATATCCTGGACACTCCCCTTGCACCCATTGTCCTTGGTCACCCTTGGCTCACCCGTCACAACCCTAAAGTGGACTGGCAGCTCAAGTCTGTGTCTTCGTGGACTAATCAGTGTCATAAGTCTTGGGTTCATCCGCCCTTCCTCTTCTCCAGCGGGGGCGGGGTTCTTTTTTGTGGGGAAGAAGGACGGGTCTCTGCGACCTTGTATTGACTACCGGGGCTTGAACAACATCACGGTAAAGAATACTTATCCTTTGCCGTTGATGTCTTCAGCCTTCGAGAGGTTGCAGGGAGCGTCCATCTTCACAAAATTGGATTTACGTAATGCTTATCATTTGGTCCGCATCAGGGAGGGGGGATGAGTGGAAGACCGCGTTTAACACCCCCAGGGGACACTTTGAATACTTGGTTATGCCTTTCGGGCTTTCCAACAGTCCAGCGGTCTTCCAGGCACTTGTCAATGACGTGCTGCGAGATATGATAGATCAGTTCATTTATGTCTACCTGGACGACATACTGATTTTTTCTTCTTCTCTCCAGGAACATGTGCAGCACGTCCGACGAGTGCTTTAGAGGTTGCTAGAGAATGGGCTTTTTGTCAAGGCGGAGAAATGCGATTTTCATGCACAGTCTGTTCCTTTCCTAGGGTACATCGTGTCGGTTGAGGGAATGCGCATGGATCCTGAGAAGATCAAGGCTGTGGTAGAGTGGCCAAGTCCAGAGTCTCGTAAGGCCCTACTGAGATTTCTGGGGTTTGCCAATTTCTACCGGCGTTTTATTCGCAACTTCAGCCAACTAGCCGCACCTCTGACCGCCTTGACCTTCCCCAGAACGACGTTCAGGTGGTCAGACGCAGCCGAGGCTGCGTTTGCCAAACTGAAGGGTTGCTTCGTTTCAGCCCCTATTCTGACAACCCCTGATCCATCACGTCAGTTCGTGGTGGAGGTCGATGCGTCAGAGGTGGGGGTAGGAGCAGTGTTATCCCAGCGCTCTCTTTCAGACGACAAGATGCATCCTTGCGCGTTTTTGTCTCATCGTCTATCTCCTGCCGAATGCAATTATGACATTGGGAACAGAGAGTTGTTGGCAGTCAAGTTAGCATTGGAAGAGTGGCGGCACTGGTTAGAAGGGTCGGGGGTACCTTTTATCGTTTGGACTGATCACAAGAACTTAGAATACATTCGGACTGCTAAAAGATTGAACTCCAGGCAGGCTCGTTGGGCACTTTTTTTCGGTCGTTTTGATTTTACTCTCTCGTACCGCCCGGGTTCTAAAAACATCAAACCCGATTCTTTATCGCGCATTTTTGGTCGTTCCGAACGCCCGTCTACTCCCGAGTGCATTTTACCGGAGACTCTATTCATCTCCACACTCGTATGGGAGGTCGAATCGAAGGTCAAGAAGGCCTTAGAAGGGGTAACGCCCCCGGTCGGTTACCCACCGGGTAGTTTATTTGTGCCTGAGGGTCTGAGGTCCAGCGTCATTCAGTGGGGGCATTCTTCCAATGTGGCTTGTCATCCAGGAGTCAGTCGCAATAGATTTTTAGTCAAGCAACGATTCTGGTGGCCTCTCATGGCTCGTGACATTCACAATTTTGTTTTGGCTTGCTCAGTTTGTGCCACTGGTAAGACTTCCAATCGACCCCCAGATGGGTTACTCCAACCGCTGCCGGTCCCTTCGAGACCCTGGTCCCATATCGCTCTAGATTTTGTTACCGCCCTCCCACCCTCTCAGGGTCACACGGTAGTTTTGACCGTGGTGGACCGGTTCTCGAAGGCGGCCCATTTCATTCCCTTGCCCAAATTACCCTCAGCCAAGGAGACAGCGGTGATTGTCGTTGACCACATCTTTCGGTTACATGGCCTCCCGATAGACATGGTTTCTGACAGGGGACCCCAGTTTGTGTCCAAATTTTGGCGAGAATTTTGTAAGCTTCTGGGGGCGACTGTCAGTTTGTCCTCAGGGTTCCACCCCCAGAGCAATGGCCAAACTGAGAGAGCCAACCAGGATTTGGAAAGAACGTTACGATGTTTAGTTTCCAAGAATCCTTCCTCGTGGAGTCAACAACTTTCTATGGTGGAGTACGCCCACAACACGTTGCCAGTGTCATCTACGGGCCTATCTCCGTTTGAGTGTAGCGTAGGGTACCAGCCACCAATTTTTCCTAGTCTGGAATCCGAAGTCGCGGTCCCCTCCGCTCACGCCTTCGTCCAGAGGTGTCACCGCACGTGGATGAGAGCCCGTGAGACTCTACTCCAGGTGGGGTTGCGCACCAAGGCCAAAGCCGATCGCCACCGGTCTAGGCCTCCCGTATAAATCGCTGGTCAAAAAGTGTGGCTTTCTACCAAGAACATTCCTCTCCGTTCCGTGTCTAATAAACTTGCTCCCAAATTCATTGGCCCGTTTACTGTCACCAAGATCATTAGTCCGGTGGCAGTCCGCCTCAACCTACCTCCAGCGTACAGGAGGATTCACCCCGTCTTTCATGTATCCAAAATTAAACCCGTATTTCATTCTCGTATTAATCCGCCAATCCCGGTTCCTCCCCCGCCGCGACTCGTAGATGGGGAACCCACTTATTCGGTCAATCGTGTGCTGGACTCTAGGCGGAGGGGACGCGGATTCCAGTAATTGGTGGACTGGGAAGGTTACGGTCCAGAGGAGAGAAGTTGGGTACCTGCTAGAGACATTCTGGATCACTCCCTTATCGATGATTACAATCGGCAGGTAAGGGGACCTGGGAACGCCAGGAGGCGTTCCTAGGGGGAGGGGTACTGTCACGGTTCATAGATCCAATGTCTCTCTCTAGTCTCGTGCCTTGTTGTTTACATGTGTGTGAGTGTGTGAGTGGGTGTGTCCGGATCGTTACTGTTGATCAGTAGCCAGCTGCAATCACTCATCATCACCAGCTGCCACTCATCTCATCTCCTATATATGCTCACCGCTTTCTCATCTCCTTTGTCAGATCGTTGCATGAAGTCTCTGTGTTGTCTGATCCTGTTCCTGTGCCTCGTGTCCCGTCTGGAGTTCCTGTGTTCCTGTTTCACGTCTTGTTGGATTACGTTTCATGTCTGGATCACGTCTTCACTCATCAGAGCACGCTGCACTTCATTCATCACTCCGTGTCTGACCATCAAAGTCCCTGCGCCACAGTCTGCATCACCCGGATTTCATCATCATCATCATCATCATTGACTATCACTAAAGAGTTTTTTGCACTTGCAAATTGTATCCTCGTTTCTGACGTAACACTTGGTAGTTGATAAAACTTGTTTTTGTTTTTTTTGTTTTTTTTGTTCTTGTTTTCCCACAATTCCTAAGTAATTAAAAGCCCATAATTTCTATGCAGCTGCTAGTTGACGAGAAAATGAAGCGCTATTTTCAAGTGATACACGAAAACCCCAAATGAGCCCGCAAGGAAGAATCGACAGAAGCAATTTTACCAAATCAAAGTAAGGGAGAAACAAAAAGGAAAATTTATAGATATAACCCCAAGTGGACAATGGATTTTCCATGGTTAACTTTCGATGCTGACCAACAGCTCTTGTTTTGTAGCTTGTGCAAGGAGGCTCCAGAAAAGATAAAAATAGACAACCCCTTTGTTATGGGTTGGTAATCCAAATCAGGTAGTAGCTAAATGGATGACCTCTTCTAAAAGGGTCAGGAGACCAAATACAAAAGAGAAGCCAGCAGACATGCTAGATATGTGACACACACACTATGCACTAAACTAAAGAAACGATGCAACTGTTGACAGTATTAGTCTCATAGAGGAGTGTCATGGGATAGGTTAGTGCTAGTTTGCAAACAAGAGTTTTTATTTAGTAATGTCTGCCCACAGATCTGTTCTACTTTGATATGTAATGTTAAGGTGTAAGAGGTGTTATGTGTTCTGTGCACTTTATGGAACATCAATGCCTCTTTAAGTGATGCACTCCATTACTTCTGTTTGTTTTCAGGGATGATAACATACGTTTTATATTTGTGCTACAACTGTTTGGCCTGTGCTACAAAACTTTCAACCTCTGTAGCACCAGTGCTATGTGCAAAAAAAAAAAGTTAAAGTACAGCCCTGCATGATTGTCATTAAAGGGCACCTATTATGCAAAATTCACTTTTACATGGTGTTTGAACATAAATGTGTGTTGGCAGTGTGTGAGCAAAACCACCCTAGAATGATAAAAATCCACCCAGTGGTTTTTTTACAATCTCAATAAATCATAAGCACTGTCTCAGAATGAGCTATTCTCAGATTCGGCGCAATGTGACGTAGAATTGAGCAGGCCCCTCCCACGACTGTTGAGTGACACTTCAGTTTGAGCCTAGACCCGCCCTGAGTGAGCTGGACACAGAGTCCGCCATTGTTCGACGCTTGAGCAGCTGTAGACAAGAATGTCTCCTAAGCGATTGAGGTGTGTTGTTGATGGATGTAAGAATGAACATAGCAGTCTTCATTTACTCCCGTTGTTACTCAAGGATGGATCTGTACTGTTTGTGATCAAGCTTAGTGCTACACTCTCCGGAGCAACAGGCCTAACGTGACTGGACACAGAAGAAATGAAAGTGCGAGCGCGCTCTTTATGACAGCTCTTCGAGTCATTTTACGGATAAAAGGTTTACCAGTTTATTTAGCACCCACTGAAAAAGTGTGTATATTTGTTTACTGTTAGTTGTAACGAGTGTTTTGTGTACTTCGCTGTGTATGTTGTTGATAATGAAAGGGAGAGAGAGAGAGAGAGAGAGAGAGAGAGAGTTTATGGATAAGACTTTAATGCGCACTTCTTATACTATGTTTATTTAGCTCTTAGAGATTCTCTGGAGTAAAACTAACGCTCATCTTTTGTGTGATGTAAAATAAACTTCACTGAACTCGTCAGTATATTTTGGTCATCATTCGGACGGGTTTTGCTACAGCAGGCTTGTATTAGTGGATAAAAGCAGATGACAAATAAGTTATAACCATAATTAAACTAAACTATACCTGTTCTATGTCCATACAGCATATATTCTCTGGCTCTGTGGGCATTATTGTCCGACTCCGAGTCGAAATGAACACCGCAACTGAGAGTTTCTGTTCTAATATTATCAGATGAGATTGTCCTGACTCTGAGCGCGAGCTCGTGAGGCTCCGCCCCCTGTGCCGTGCAGCAGCAGTTAATTTGCATTTAAAGGGCACACACTAAAACAGCGTGTTTTACTGAGCCCCAAAAAATTACAATTTAAACATGCTGTAAAAAATGATCTGTTGGGTATTTTGAGCTAAAACTTCACATACATACTCTGGGGACATCAGAGACTTATTTTACATCTTGTGAAAAGAGTCATAATAGGTGCCCTTTAAGGCTGTCTGGTAGCTATTGGAAACATGCTTGAGCTCAAGGCTATCTGGTTGCTATTGGAAACATGCTTGAGCTCAAGGCTATCTGGTTGCTATTGGAAACATGCTTGAGCTCAAGGCTATCTGGTTGCTATTAGAAACATGCTCAGATTTTTTTTAAAGGTTTAAAAATACAACAAAATTTTATTGAAATAAAAGGCTTCCTCTCTCGCCGCCACTGAGTTTTAAGTGCACAAGTTAGTTTTGCATCTAATATATCGCGAAAAGACTAGCAAAAGTCAAGATGCGAAATTTGAATTTGCATTGACACATTTGAGCAGTTGCAAGTGCATAATTGAGGTTGTACTGTGAGTGTGAATTTAAGAATAAGTGCAAATATACAGGTGCTGGTCATAAAATTAGAATATCATCAAAAAGTTGATTTATTTCAAGAATTCAACTTAACAGGTGAAACTAATATATTATATAGACTCATTACATGCAAAGTGAGATATTTCAAGCCTTTATTTGTTATCATTTTGATGATTATGGCTTACAGCTTATGAAACCTACGAAATCAAAATCCCAGCACATTAGAATATTACATGAAATCACACAGTAATTACACAGTGATACCATGGTCATTGAACCAGGTTTTGGTTCTTTTGGCAGTGTGGGCAGGTGCAAATCCTGCTGGAAAATTAAGTCAGCATCTTGTAGCGAATACGACTTTGGGTAAATTTGAATTAGCTCAAGAATATAGGGAATTTTGGAAATATTAATAATTATGACTCATGGTCATAATTCATAAGTCGCATGTACATTTATTTTATCAATTATAGAGATTAACTGGTTCTGTAACTGATCTAATCGTTATTCGTCCAGCGAGTAAAGGTGAGATTATCACAGTTAAGAAGGGTTATCTCTTTACAAACTCCAAGAAAGTTTGATCTCCTGGCCACGGACATCAAACCTTCTGAGTTTATTAATTAAAACTACTGAATGTAGTCTAATATCGAGCTTGTAGCTTAAGATCTTTCGTTTCATTGACTTTAGAATGGTGGGTTTTCAAACACAGAGACAGTGAAAAGTATAAATAGATTTTAATAAATGTGACTAAAGATTATATGAGCTACGAATAGAAACGTACGTAAAAATGCAAACAATAAACACAAACAAACATTTAAACAATAATAACATACGTGATAAGAATAAAATGAAATGAAAGAAAGAAAGAGAGCCATAGAGAGAAGGGAAAAGCTAGTAATTGTTACATACAGAAACCTAAAGCCGGACCCCAGGAAAGCAGCTTTTATCAGATAAATATACTTGCAAGTCTGTTCTCTGTTTGGTTGATGCTGAAAGCGCGGACGAGGTCCTGTTTCGACTGCGTCTTCCGGTGTCGCGGGAAGCTTGAAAAGGCTCACTGAAATGTAACGTTACCGAGAAAGTTCGTCTTCATCTTCCGTGAAGGAAGAGGCAAATATAACTTAGTTGCAAAAGAACGGCTGCTACGACTCGAACATGTGTTTGTCCGAGGCCTTCCGGGATGTTCCTCGGGGAAGCGTCGCGCCGGTAGAAGAGGAGGAAAGATGAGAGCGAGGTGAGAGAGAGAGAGGTGAGAGAGCCCGCTGTGTTTTGAAGGAGCTCAAGTCACGCCCCCTTGCGTGCGTGACCCAATCGCCTGGGAGGACGTATTGTGGTCATGTCCTTTCATTTGGAAAGGTACACGCCTCTTCTAACTAATGCTGGCGGAATAAACTTCGTTCATAAACATTTATAAAACTGGTATTAATCAAATAATGCATCCTCTAATATTCTGTGCTAAATATTCAACACCGTTGTGTTCTTCTGAACAAAACAATACCGCGAATGACAATTCTGTTAGTCAACAACACAAAGAAACAGGATTTCTCGTGATTACATGCATATTAAACTGATTACATATCAATAAAGCTTATAGATATCGTATTTCGGGTATAAGGATCATAAGCACAGCAAGAAATACATTTTAAACATTTTAAAAAGGTAATTTTGACCACAAGTGGTCGGGCATGATAAGGAGTCTGTGTTTTGTGTGTGTGTATGCAGAGTCGTGCACACGTGGAACCGCGTGGCGAACTTTGTCCTTCCTTTTCAGTGTGAATATCTTCTTGAGTTGATGAGATTAACTCAGGGGACCTGACCGAGCATCTGCTAACACTGTTGTTTTGTTTTGAGGGGTTAATCAGTACCTTTTGTTTGTTGATTAGATTTGATTAATCAACAAAAAGGCAGACCTGATCATCTGCTTTCCGTTACAGTCCCCCCTTGATGAGTTGATAGGGCGTGTATGGGCCTAGTTGACTCATCACGGTAACAATGGTCAGATGGCAGGTGGTTGCTAGGCTGATGACTCAGCTCACATGAGGTTGAAGGGGGTCGATAGTGTGGGATCCCCCCTTTTCGGGGTTCCATAGGAAACCGCCGGACACGGCTTTGTGAGCTTGGCTGTGGATGTTCACATTTCGTTGAGGTAATGTGATCTTTCGACGTTGCTGGGTTTAAGTCGAATGTACACTTTCGGAGTGTGAGTCCTGCTTTGGTAATCAGGACTCGGGGTTGCTCTCTCTCCATGCGATGCCGGATGCCGGATCTGGTGATGTCCGATTGTGGCTGCTTTCTAACGAACCACCACAGCATCCTGTTGGAGGAAAAAGAGAGAGAGAGAGAAAGGGAGGAAAAACTTCAGCGATGGATGTCCTTGGTTGGCTAGGGCATCTTGTTGCTTCGCTGAGGTTGGTGTGCCACATGCTTTGGTGTGCCATGCGTGGGTTTGGTGCTGCGGTGTTCAGCACATGATGTGTTCTCGGCACGCCTGACCCCCCTTTGTGCGCTGTGGCCTTACAAGCTGTGGCGCTGTGATGGCACAGGTGCACAATATGTACTGAAGTCCTGTGAACGCAGCTTGTGCGTGGTGGCAGACAGTTGTCTGAGGCACTGGCTGCCAGTGAGCTCAGATGGCTTGCGAGGGTGGTGGAGGGGTAAGTGGCGGCATAGAAAAAGTCTGTTCTTCAGAGGCCCGCATGACCTTTTAACACAGCGGAGGTAGCGTAAGCAGCTCTGAGGCGTGCAGTGTAGTTGGTAAAGTTCGTTTTTGCTGTGTAGTCACTGCAATCGTGAGGGTGGTTGGTCTGTGTGGTCAAGAAACTTACGCACATTTCTATTTGCGGTTATTCGTAGCAGGTACAATTTGTCCCAAGCTGTCACGTTGGGGACAGTTTGCAGGTGAAAGTCAATGTCTTGTAAGTAAGCAAAAATGTCATGGTTTCCTGCAGGATCTGGGTTGAACGTAGGAATGTTGCGGGCTAGCTTGTCAAGGCTTTTGGGAGGAGAGCTGTTGCTGGGGGCCCAATCCGTCTGGAGAGGAGTCTGACCCTTTACAGCTCCGCCCCCTTCAGCTTTTGGTGTTTGGCTGACCGGGAGAAACTCTGTGATGCGTGTTTCTCCGTTCCAGACACTCTGCAATCTGTAAGCATGTTTTAGTTCTGCATGAACAGTGTCAAGTTCCTCTTGGAGCTCGTGTCTCTGCTGAGTGAGCTGATGGATTTTAGTCTCTGCTCTCTCAAGGAGAGCTTCAGCCTGTTGGAGCCTTTCGTTGAGTTCTTTTCTGGTTTTTCTCTGGGGGTCGTCTAATGACGCCGGCTCTGATCGTTACTCTATTCACTTTCCTGGGGTCTCTCTTAGGTTCTGTCTGTCAGTGAAATGAGAGAAACAAATCACAACAGAAATGGAGAAAAATTAAAATAAAAACAAAGTTGAAGGTAGGGAAGATCAAAGGGAAACACAACGCAAGGAAGTGAATTGGTCTGCAATGAAATGTCACAAGCAATAACACGGGGAGTGTTATAAAATAAAAATAAAGAGGCCTAAGCCTATAAACACTGACTGAGTCCTGCCAATAGATACACAATAAGGGATTAAGATGTTAGACTCAATGTAAATTAAGGCTTTCTGGTTTCATCAAATTGAGTACATATGTATGCAGGAGTCCGAGGCAAAGGCTTTACTAAAATAGTGATACAACAAAATTATGATAACTGATGGTGATTTATCAGAATAACCTACCCCCCCCCCCCCCCTTGGAGAAAAGAGGGAAGAGAAAAAAAAGAGAAAATTATCAATGAAAGAAAATGTGAATAACAACACAGGCTGAGATGCAGGCAGAGGGATAGGCCCCGGCAGTGGGTTTGTGCCACTAGGGTGAGGGCCGTATGTCTTCTCAGTGGTCTTCCCTGGCTGATTAGACACAATTTTGAATTAAAATTCAAACTAGTTTGAATTGAAATTCAACTAAGCATGCAAGGGGAGGTTCAAAATAATAACAATAAGGAAGGAAAGAAAATTAGAATGATGACAGTGATGTATCAATACTAAAATTAATTAAACTGAAATTCAGAATGACTTCCTATAATCCTTACAATAACACTGAAGTTATTAGTATTGATTATAAAAATAATCAAACGAAAAGGGTAGCAATGAGACACTTCAATTGCAGACTGGGGGTTAAACAGATATTGATAAGTCGTAAAGCTTTTCTGCTGAAGGAAGCATGAAGTGCTCTGAACATGTCCTGGTAGACGGCTGCGTTGAGTGGACAGCACAGTGGACCAACACCAGCCGATGACATGGCTCCCCAAACCAACACAGACTGTGGAAACTTCACACTGGACTTCAAGCATCTTGGATTGTGTGCCTCTCCATTCTTCCTCCAGACTCTGGGACCTTGGTTTCCAAATGAGATGCAGAATTTGCTCTCATCAGAAAAGAGGACTTTGGTCCACTGTGCTTTATTAAATCCAGAGTCAACGTAGCCGTCTACCAGGACATTTTCAGAGCACTTCATGCTTCCTTCATTTTCCAGCAGGATTTGCATCTGCCCACACTGCCAAAAGAACCAAAACCTGGTTCAATGATCATGGTATCACTGTGTAATTACTGTGTGATTTCATGTAATATTCTAATTTTCTGGGATTTTGATTTCGTGGGTTTCATAAGCTGTAAGCCATAATCATCAAAATGATAACAAATAAAGGCTTGAAATATATCACTTTGCATGTAATGAGTATATATAATATATTAGTTTCACCTGTTAAGTTGAATTCTTGAAATAAAGCAACTTTTTGATGATATTCTAATTTTATGACCAGCACCTGTATATATTACAAGTTTGTGTCTGTCATTGTATTTTTGTGAATGGCATTTCACACATTTGTGACTACTTGTCTGCAGCTTCAAATTCAGAATACAGGTTTGTGACTATTGTCTGCGAGTGCAATTTTCAACATTCAACTTCAGATTTTTATTTTACAGGTTTTCACATTGGAGCTGTGAGTGTAAATTTTAGTGTACAAGAACGAATATTTATTGTACAAGTTCTCAAATTCACATCTACGTGTTCTTGAGTATTGCTACTCTTTTACCTTCATAGGGAGGACTAACAGTAGTGACTACCTTAAGTGGTTAAAACAATGTGACAAAACACACACAAACCTGACCCAAATGTTTAATGTCGCATTTGTTCTATTTGCATTAGTTTATATCCAGCTGGTCACGTTTATGCATATTTAAAGCTAGCGACGTGATTGCTTTCTCAACATTGATATGTTCATGTAGCCGACAGAAACATAAACAAATCAGAAATGCATTCGATTTCAGATCTTTTTTTATCACTACAATACATATTGTTATTTTGATAAGATAATCATCAAGTGTTCTAAAATAGAAGCAAATAAAGTGAGAGACTATTCATGTAATATAGGCCTACATTTATGTAATTTTAAAGGGGTCATATAATGCCATTTTTGTACAAGCTAACATGATTCTTTAGGGTATAAATTAAAAGTTTGTAATATACTTTAATTAAAAATTCTCATTAGTATTGTAAGAAAACACTCATTTTACCTGGTCAAAAACAGCTCCGTTTAAGTGCATGTGTCTTTAAATGATAATGAGCTTTGCTCACCCCGCCCCTCTGTTCTGTGCGTACACCGTTTGTTATAACCATAACACAGTAACCATAACGCGGTGTTCATTATAAACGTGGGATTATGAATTATATTGAGAACCTCGTACATAGAAAACATGCCGTAATGTACCCTGAGTGTAAACAGCCGCATTCATCGTGAAGCGTGCAGCAAGCGATTTGCAAAGATTAATATAAATATTAATATAAAGGTTAATAAAACGTTACACTCACTTTCAGTTGAGAGGTGCAGCAGGAACACGAATAGTTGGTACCGATCCTATTTTCAGGAACAGCTTCTTAGCAAAACCAGCTTTACTAACCCTCGTTTTTAAAGCAGTCTGGTGTGTGAAATGATTCGCGCAAACATGAAAGCATGGATGTTGATCGTGGGGAATCCCCGCGAGGGAATCCCCGCGTCAATGCTTTGGGAATATTCCATCAAAACATCAAAATGACTGCTGTGTTCCTTATTACACCCAAGAACAGATCGCCAGAATCGCTAAGATGCCATTCTTCTCCAGCATATCAATGCACTATGATGACAGACAGCTCGCTCACGAGCGAGGGCGGGTCTGTGTTGAAACGCTGCTGTCAATCACAATCGTGGGAGGGGCGTCGATTTAGTGACGTCACAAAATCGAACGGATTGATTTTAGAGAGGGTCAAACATATAAGGAGATTTTAAAAAAACACTGAATGGATTTTTATCATTTTATGATGGTTGTGTACAGGCACTGCCAACACACATTTCAGTGCAATCAACTTGTAAAAGTGCATGTACCATTATGACCCCTTTAATGTTCTGGCCTTTGCAGATATTTAAAGATGGCTTTAATCTTTAAGCATGACTTTTTGGATTTATATGAAATGCTTTACAATAAGATTTCTATTTTTATCATTAACTAAGGTTAATAAATGTTGTAGAAGTATTGTTCATTGTTAGTTTGTTAATTCCAACATATACTAATACATTTTAAATTGAGTTTTAATTTTTAATTTATCTGTTAACCTTAGTTAATGTACCATGAACTAACATGAATGATCAAGGTACAATTGTATTGCTCAAATATTAATTAATATACATGCTGTAAAAATGTATATTGCATAATGCATATAGTTCATGAAAGCTGGCTAATACATCCTTGTTAACAAACTGGACTTGCAAAAATGTTACTTATGAAAATTACATATGTTTCTAGGTTATAGCTAAAGAAACACACATTTGACCTGTAATATTTTAATGTTTAAATTATTTTCTGTAGAATTCATTCAGTAGAACTTCTCATTTTAACATATTAATATTTACTGTATATATTTATTTCATTTAGCATATTTCAGTTCAGCACTGTTTGTGTTATGTTTTTTTTATCCAGTATTCATTTAAAAAAAATATCGGTTGATTAATCAGTTATTGGCAAGTACGGTCAAACCTAGTTATCAGTATCGGTAAAATCCACTATCGGTCAACCTCTACTTATACTGTAACTAAGTACCTTACAACCTGAGAGTACACATCACTGACCATTAGGGCTGTAACTTTTATGAAAAAATTCCTGTTAGATTTTTCAGACATAAGTGTTCATTGAATCTATTGTAAAATTTTGTAAAAAAAGATATTCCATGTCCAAAAACGCTTCCATTTTCAACGCCAAATATAGGCAAATCTAACAGGTACAACTAACTAATACAACTAACAGGTATTAGGATGAACGTAAAGAGGGCGTGCACAAGTCAGCAATATTTCTGATGATTTATTGCCGTGAAGTTTCGTGCACAATGACAAACAGGAGTGCAACATTCTCAGAAGACAATAAGCAGAGTGGACTGCCATAACATCAATGAAAAACATTACTGCAGGCTTCAACATGGCTGTGTTTACCATTAATGTCAAACCAATTTCACCTACGTAGGTGACTGTAGCCCGTAGCCCGAATCTGTATCTGTATGCATGAGACATTTTTGTTGTAAAAAGAGACACATTATGCAGAAGTAGGCTATAATTTGCTGTTTGTCAGAGCCTGGAGTTGCTGTGTGACGCACGTTCGCTGTGGGCGTATCTTGATGAGATGGACGCGCTCCGAGAGAAGGCCGTTAAAATCGATTCCCTATTTTCGTTTTCGAAACATGTGTTGGTTAGTCCGATCGATTGTGCAATCGATCAGTCAAAACTGGATGACTGAATACGGCAACGATTCACTGAATCTAGGAAATCTGATCTCATCTCCCAAGAAATCTGGAAGATGCTTTGCTAGAGCGGTCCAGTGGTCGAACATTATAAACTTAATTTTCCAATTCCACACCGCCTGAATTTTGGATTACAGTAGCAGGAGAATACAAAGAGTTATCCAATGTGGCAATGTACCGCTTCCATTTGGATCTACATATTTGTGCTAGCAGACTTTTTCCACTGTTACATACAGTACATGAAAAATAAATACTGATCACTTCTTGATGTTGAAGATGATCTGCTAGTAGTCGTATCCAACATCAGGCCACTAATGAAGCTTTTGCGCTCCCAAAAACAAGTGCACCCATCCCATTGAAAGGTAAGCCTAAATTAAATTGATATACAGTATAGTAAATATAAATGGATATTACATAGTTAAAATGTTGTGAAGGACTTAAAAACGTTTTTGTTTAATGTTTGTGCACTGGCTTAAATGTTTGAAAACCACTGCATTAGATGACAGTAACAGATACCAACCCAAAACAGGAAATTGAAGGAGAAGAGCAAGTATTTCAAGCAGATGGTCCCACATGTTTCCTTCTTTTCTTCTTTTAACCCCATCTGAAAGAAAAAAGAAAGAAAAAACCACAGACATGAACTAAAAGCAACTGAGCATCTTTGTTGGGCTAAATATGCAGCAGTCTAGCTGTTGTGCACAATATTTCTTGTAGTACATGCAAAATTTGTTTTATTTTTGCTTCTTTTGATGTTGTGTAAAGTTATGCCTGGTTATGACACCACAAACAATAGCAAACTTCTGCAGTTGGGTTTGCAACACTGGGGTATTTTTTCACCTTGATTTTTGAAGAAAATTATTGTAATAATTATGTTAGATGTGATTTTAAATAATGCATTTTAATAATAATTATCCAGTTACCTTCAGTGTGTTTGATAATATATCACAACAAAAATCCTTAAGTGTGTGATAAAAAATTTGTTCATGATTGATACAGATTGAACTTCTGCATCAACAGCTGAAATGTTCTTCAAAATATCTTCATGTTCCACAAAAAAAAAGTTTTATTAAAAAAAGAATATGATGCTAGTTTTCATAAAGATAGTTTTGAATGGCATGAGGGCGAGTATGACTATGTTCACACTGTCTGTGTATCCGATTGTTATCCGATCAAAATGACTGACACGTATCAGACTGTCCAGACTGTTCAGATCCGATTTGTGTGTCCCGTGGTGCTCTTACAATTTCTGGAATATCTGCATTGGTTTATGGCAATGACGCTAAGTTGATAGTCCAATGGCAAAAACAACATGGAGGGGTTTGCAACGTTTCAACTTTGTCTACCAATATGACAATGTGTAGATGTCAAGCTGGACTACTATGTCTAGAGAAGCAGTGGCAGAAACGTAGAATACTGAACAACTTTATTCTGTGCTGCCATCTCCGCAAAAATTAAGACACCTCAACACTGAACCATGAAGAATTTTCCACGCAACCTGCACATTGAGAACAACACAACCTTGTTTCTGCAACAATGTCATATGGCGCAAGAAAGTGACATAAGCAAAAATGCTACGCCAAATCCGATCAGAGCTGCCAGACTGAAATGGATATCCGAAAAATTTAACTGAATAGGATTTCAAACCACATGTAGCTTAAAACGGATGTTTTGTGAAAACTGGATTTCGTGTGATTTCTTTGACATTCACACTTTCTAAATACAATGGGATTCCAAGTGGATATGCACAAAAATCTGATTTGGACTGACATTCTGAACAAGGCTTAAATAATGATAAAACTTTCATTTTGGGTAAACTATTTCTTTAAGCTCTCAAATAAATGTATAATTACATTAATGTTTCTCTAAAAAGAATTGATATGAAGAAAGGGTTAATTCCTCAACTGTGTGTCATGTGAAACAAAAGCACTGTTAAAATAGATAGCTACTTTGACGCATATTTGATGAATTTGTCTGGAGCTCTTTATGTTTATCTGCTAGTTAAAGAAAAACACACAGATCTTTACAACAATCACTGACACTCACACACACACCCGTTATAAATATCTGATAGGCCTACCCCCTTACAAAACAGTACTGCATGTACTGGCAATACCATGGGGTATGATGCTCCAGCTAATATTCTACGTTTGAAACACGAAAACTACACTATGGTACGGTAACACTTTAGTTTAGGGTCCAATTCTCACTATTAGTTGCTTATTAGCATGCATATTACTATGATATTGGCTGTTTATTAGTAGCCTACTTATAAAGCACATATTAATGTCTTATTGTGTATGACCATATTCTACATTCCTACCCAATTCCTAAACGTAACAACTACGTTACTATAAAAAAGCAGTAATTATGAGTTTATTTAGGCAACAATCGTAGTTAATATTTAGTTAAAAATTGAGAAATGGACCCTAATCTAAAGTGTGACCCTATGGTACTTTATGATTAGATTCATTTCGAAAAAAAAGAAGAAAAAAAAAAACAAAGAAAAAAACTTAAATTTCACAGTCTTGTAACACATAGCTTATGCTGCTCACTAAAAGTGTGACACACAACTGACTCACTCACCTGTCTGAACATGTAAAGAACGACATGTTCGTTCATTACACCACACAGCACGAGCCAGGCTGAATTCGGAATTAAACACTAACGTTACCCTACTACTTTAAATTGCATAAAGAGTAGTATGTTATTCCGAATCCAGCCTCAGAAACAGTTGCAGAGAACTTTTACATTTTACATTTACTGTTACATTTTACTTTACAAGTTTTTTCGCATAATGAATGTGAATGTATATTAACACGTTCATACGGATTATTTGCTGACCTTTATGGTCCCGTTTAGTATTCTACCGCAACACACTAACGTAACCGTCCGTCTAGAAATCAAGTTAAACTCTACTCTGTAGCTCTGAACTCATTAGAATGTATTCACAATTGTATTTAGTAATCTCAGATTGTTCGAGATGATCAAACAAATCTCAAATCCAGATTGAAAATGTGATTAAACAGAGAATGTATTATAGCAGTGCACTATACCATACGTACAGTAGACTTGAGAAAACCACAAAGATAGGCTACTTACTGTCGCAAACTGGCCTCCAATCACAGTTACGAAAACTAATGTAGGCTACATTTACAGCTAAAACAAACACCGACGAAAAATTTTCAATCAGTTTAGATCTTACCTTTATCAGCTGATGTCACACAAAGACTGCCAAACGGTGAGAACTGTTCAAATTGTAAGAATAGGTCTTCATTCAAAGATAACTTACTCTTAATTCATGGGATAGATTGCTTATTTAGAAACATCAACAAAAACATAATAGGACCCAAAAGAAAAGTTCAAACGAGCTCCACCCGAGTCACCCAGTGAGCAGGGTTGCCAGGTCCCAGAAAAAAAAAATAATTTCAACCCAAATTACGGTGCCCGGAAAGGGACATGCTCGGTTCATGTAGTTTCCTAGCTAAGTTACCTTTATTTATATAGCGTTTTTTACAATACAGATTGTTTCAAAGCAGCTTTACAGAGATAACAGGAAAATAATGCAACAAAGTTTGTTTCCAGAAGAAAATAGCATCACAGTCCAGCTGAAGTAAATTCAGTAGTTTCCTAGCTAAGTTACCTTTATTTATATAGCGTTTTTTACAATACAGATTGTTTCAAAGCAGCTTTACAGAGATAACAGGAAAATAATGCAACAAAGTTTGTTTCCAGAAGAAAATAGCATCACAGTCCAGCTGAAGTAAATTCAGTGATGGTTCATTTTTGTTGTAAAAAAGTTATTCATTTAGTTAATAAAACCGCTCTGGAGAAAACTATGGAAGCTTGTTTCCGCCACTGAATAATAAATAAATAATAATAATTGCGACTTTTAATATCACATATATTTTATATTTTTTCTCACAATTGCGATATATCAAGTCAGAATTGTGACTTTTTTTCTCAGAATTGCGAGACATGAAGTCGCAATTCTGAGAAATAAAGTTGCAATTCTGAGAAATAAAGTTGCAATTGCGAGATATAAAGTCAGAATTGTGAGATATAAAGTCGCAATTGCATGTTATAAAGTCAGAATTGCGTGATATAAAGTCGCAATTGCGAGAAAAAAAGTCAGAATTCTGACTTTATAACACGCAATTCTGACTTTATAACATGCACCCAGCAAACAATATGACGTTGTGACGACGTCACGTGCTGGTCATTTTTAGTCACGCTTACGTTAGCATATGAGGTCGCCACAACTATGGCCACAACCGTCAAAGTGAAACACCAAAAGAGGTTGCTACGACGTCGCCAACCGACGTCGTGATAACGTCTCCAGTACTTTGCGACAACGTTATTTAATTAAGGTCGCCGATTGGTCATTTGAGGACTTTTGACAGTTTTACTAGCATTTACCTGCCACTACTGTCACAGCAACATCTATAATTGTGGTTCTTGTTCAGAACTTAAGTTTGTTGTTTCAACCAGCAGTACTGTTCAAATCTTTACATTTTACTCAAACAATTGGTAAAAACATGTTTAAACATTCACTAATGTAAACATGTTAAAAAACATTCTAGAATAATTGAAAGAACTGAAAAGTGTTTTTGCAGATTTTATTTAACAGAATTTAACAGACACTATAATAACAAATGGGGAAAAAAATTAACAACTATACATTAAAGCAAAAAATGAAAAAAATAAACGTCACTATGTAAAACACTTTAAAAAGGTCTTCATCTGAATCTTAAAGGGATAGTTCACTTTGAAATAAAATTTTGGTATGTTTTAGCTTACCTCAAGGGCATCCAAGATGTAGGTGTCTTTTTTTCCGCAGTAGTTTCAATTTGGATATTTTTAGGTCAAACCGTTCTTGTCTGTCAGTCATTTCATGCAGGTCTACGGTCACTGTCTCAAAGAGCATGCACAAAGTCCAAATTAAAACAATTCCCCATCGTCCAAATTAAACAATTCCCCATCGTAAGTACACATTGATGGCCTAAGACACGAAACGAGCGGTTTGTGTGAGAAAACGAACAGTATTTATATCGTTGTTATCTCTTGAAAACAGCACACGTCCAAATGATCTGACGGCGCGGGCGGGTATAGATATATACATAGATGTCGCTTTGGCTACGGTCTCGTTCCAATGAACTGCAGTAGCCAAGGCGACATCTAGTGTATCTATACCCGCCTGCGCCGTCAGATCATCTGCGCCGTCAGATCATTTGGATGTGTGCTGTTTTCAAGAGATAACAACGATATAAATACTGTTCGTTTTCTCACACAAACCGCTCGTTTCGTGTCTTAGGCCATCAATGTGTACTTACGATGGGGAATTGTTTAATTTGGACGATGGGGAATTGTTTTAATTTGGACTTTGTGCATGCTCTTTGAGACAGTGACTGTAGACCTGCATGAAATGACTGACAGACAAGAACGGTTTGACCTAAAAATATCCAAATTGAAACTACTGCGGAAAAAAAGACACCTACATCTTGGATGCCCTTGAGGTAAGCTAAAACATACCAAAATTTATTTTCAAAGTGAACTATCCCTTTAATCTGTGTCACTGAATTGCTGGTTATTGATCTCTTGTGGGACCGCCACTTCTGAGACTTACTGCACCTAGACAAACAATTTAAATAAATCTTAAATAAATCTTGTAGTCTGGAAGCTCTTTCAGTTTTGCCTCCAAGACAGCAAGCTCTTCCAAAGACTGGGCCACATCGATTTCTATTGGAGTCTCCGGACCCTGGCTGGCTCCTCCAGTCTGGTTTAACCGGAGGAGGATCTCCTGGATGTTTTTTGCCATCACATCCTGGCGGGTCAACATTGCCTTAAGTGTCTCTGTTTCAGAAACACAAAATGTTTCAAAGACATTAAAATGAAGGTCAGAAATGTACAAAGTGCAAAGATAACACATTGCAGTTATTACATGACTGAAATTTACCCACAATAAAAATTAGCATACCTTGCATTACTGTAACCGTTTGGGTTAAGGCGGAGATAGAGTCTGACACACTTGAGGAGCAGCTGGCAGTTTCTGTGTGCACATATGCAATACAAAATGCAAGCGATTAAACTCAACACTTAGGTTCAGCATGTTATAAAACAAGAACTACCAAAGTTCAAATCACCAGGCTACATTTCTTGTGTGTCACCATGTTGATAACTGTAACACTTACAAATAAACAAGATTTTCAAAGTCATTAAACCAACAATAAAAATATAATCATACCATCAGACATCTCAGGCTGAATAGGACTAACTGGATCAAGGTCTGTGTAAATAAATAAAAAATGTCAACATAAGGTATATTTTAATATAGATCCGCACAACTTGACAAAGCTTATGCAACAATTGTTAACTTACTGTTCATAGTGTTTGTCTGCGGAAAGATGCAGATGGGAGGTGGAGGGTGTGTTGGTCCTGCAGAAGATTTTCGTGCATTGCATTGCATTTGCAATTGCGACTTTATTTCACGCAATTCTGACTTTATATCTCGCAATTCTGACTTTATATCTCGCAATTCTGACTTTATAACACGCAATTGCGACTTAATTTCACGCAATTCTGACTTTATATCTCGCAATTCTAAGAAAGAAAGTCAGAATTGCGAGATGTAAACTCGGAATTGTGAGATAAAAAGTCGCAATTATCTTTTAAAATGTTTTATTTTGTGGCGGAAACAAGCTTCCATAGAAAACCGTGATTTCATTGTTCAGTTCAGTTCTTATATAATTGTCACTGCAGGCAGATCAATAATAGGCTATTGTTGAATATTAAATTAAATGTCCCCAAGTGGCACTGTCCACTAGCCTATACCGTTTTTAGTTTTTAGATCGTATAGGCTACTAGTTTTAGATCGGTAAGAGTTTGAATGTTTTGTCTCTTCTGCTCTTAAAGGATGCATTTATTTGATCCAAAATACAGCAAAAAAAGTAACAAAGTAACTGGGGCACGTGTAAAAGTGACATATGCAGAGAAGACATAAAGTAGGATAATGTTGTGCATGCTGTGGATTAAATTTAGTAAGCCCTTATTTCTAAATGAACACATTTAAAACCAGTAAGCATTTGTATAGGTGCAACATTTGCTATAATAAAAAATAATGAAAAATAATACAAAATAAATCAAATTAATGCACAGACGAAAACAGCAGAATATCGCCATTACAGATCTCTTGCTTTGGTGATTCAATGAAAACTTGCCGTGTCCCTGACACAAAATCTACCCCATAAAGCTGTATTAACAACAAAATATTAAAAAATGTAGTGGTTAGTGGTTTAATTGATATCGTAAACAAACAATCTTCATTTAAAAAAAATCAGACATTGATTTTTTTTTAATCATTTTAAAGATTTTTGTATTGTATACGTTTTTAACATTGTAAAAATGGCTTGTCCCTCAGTAAAATGTTTCTATTACAACAGGCTTTTAAGGAGGATAAAATCAAATTATCTGAAATCAGTCTTTAACTTATGAAAAGCCTCAATTGTTAGTTAACATATGATGCATGTATTTTATTCTTGACCTTTTTGGAATATTGAAAAAAATAGCATTTTAGTACTGTGACTGTCCCTATACGTTTTACTCAAACCTGTTACTTTAGATAAACACACCCCTCAGGGACAATGGACTATCCCAGAAGTGACATCATTATCAGGAAGTGACATCATCTGCCTTTTATAAGAAAGATGCCAAACAGACAAGTAAGTGCTCCTCTCTTTTAATGAATTTTCACTGAGTAGTGTTTAGTCTGACAGAAGGGGACGATCGTACTGTGTCAACCACGTTACCATGATATCATGTATTATTTTTATTTTATTTTTATTTTTTTTATTAAAATGTAGGCTACATACAAACAAGCATTTTAGCCTCTCTAGAATGCATCTAGAATATATTATTCAATACATAATTATTAATGTTATTTATATTATGAATATCATGTTTTGTCCCTAAATACGTTGGTAATGCCCATTCAACTGATATACCAAATCCATATATTATTGAACACAAATGTGTATTGACCCCATATCATTTCGTTAGGTTGTGAAACTTCTTCAAATCATACTAATATAAATTGCAATATGAAATAACCTATTGTGAACAAGAAAGGTGATTTAATATGCATTTGTATTTTATTGGCAGCTCAGTTCGTTAATGGGGAGGCTGCTCTTCTGTTTTTCACAGGCATTCCTGTGAGATGATTTGATTTGACACTGATTGTATTTGAGAGGATGCATCAGATAGCATAATTTCATGTTGATGCAAATGAGTTTAGTTTTTAATTCTTGCATAATTTTAATAAAATAACTGTTTTACATGTATGTATTCAGTGTCATCATTCATTTCCATAAGCCAAATCCACTGCAGTCTAAAAACAAACATGTCTCCTGAACAGGTATTCTATTGTCAACCCTGTTACTCTTAGAATACTCTATACTGTATATAATAAATAGAAATAAAAGCCAAATATAAATAACCTCTTTTAATATGTTAAGTAAAATTCAACAATATCTCCCTCAAATATTTAGGATATAATTAGAAACATATTACTTTTTGTCATGATTTTTCCCTAAAAACTAAGATACAGTGACATGTCCGATTGCATTTGAGCGTATTCATCCATGTAAAAAAAAGAAGAAGAAAAATTCCTTATTATTTTCATTTATAAACACTCCTAATGTAAACAGGGATGATGTATCTTTCATAATATACCAGATTTATTCTGAGTGTCACTTCAAATACTTTAAAATACAATCTGAAGTTTGTAACGGGGTTGATAAAACACGCATATGCATGCTGATTATTTTAGGAAAATAAATAAATAAATAAGATAAGATAACATGGCACCACATATTTTTTTCTGACAGGTAAGGGTCTACTTAAACCAAATAAGTCCTTAAACACAACAAAAACAATACTTTGAAAATCTGTTTTTCAGAATAGAAAATGGCACATTTTCATAGAATGATGCTATAATACAACACTCCCACCTTGTGGGCTATTACCTTAATGACATGATCAAACCTGCATCAACACAGAAGGCACAATCCATACACAATGTACTAGCCTACTATAAATAAACAATGTCACTCATCGGTGCATGTTAATGCCAGTTGAACTTCTTGTAATCTTTTTTATATCAGCCTTCACCTTTTTTGACCTGGTTTGCCTTGATTCTGAATATATAGAGGTTGGTATATAATTCCATTGTGCTTGACTCTTGTCTTTTAAAAAATATAATAAATGAATTCAGATGTGCAATTTGCGGTTCTCTGCTTTTATTGAACACTACACTCCAGATGTTCCGTTTTACAACATGATTCAATTAAAATCACAGCGCTACATAAATGCATGCTGGAGACCTTTTACCATATGAATGAATCCAGATATTATTTAATTCCTGAAGTAATTCCTCCTGGGGCCATTGTCCAGCTTAAGTAAGTTCAGTGATGGTTTATTTTTGTTGTAAAAAAGTTACTAATTTAGTTCATATATATAGTTCAGTTCAATTCTCATATAATGGTGTCAATGCAGGCAGATCAATGATATTGTTGAATATTAAGTGTCCCCAACTAAGCAAGCCAAAGGTGACAATGGCAAGGAACCAAAACTCCATCAGGTGACTGAATGGAGGAGAAAAAAAAACCTTGGGAGAAACTAGGCTCAGTCAGTTCTCCTCTGGCCAACGAACGAACAGTGATTCAGGCAGCATTACAGGTCAGAAGTCAGTTTGGATTGGAACATTCAGAATATTTATCCAGTTCCATCTGGTTGAAGATTAGAGTTATTACGATATGGAGACGGGTTTGTTGAGGATCAGTGTCAATGGCTGTCATGTCGATGAGGCCTTCACAGGGGAGAGTCTAGTTGACAAAATCTCTGCTGACACTTCAGGGATGCATTGTGGTCATGTCAGATCCACCATCTGATCTGGATACGGCCCGGATCTGGCTGACTACTGTACATCATGCGTAGTGGTTGTGTCTAGGTGCAGATCCACCATCTGATCTGGATATGGCCCGGATCTGGCTGACTACTGTACATCATGCGTAATGGTTGTGTCTATGTGCAGATCCACCATCTGATCTGGATACGGCCCGGATCTGGCTGACTACTGTACATCATGCGTAATGGTTGTGTCTAGGTGCAGATCCACCATCTGATCTGGATATGGCCCGGATCTGGCTGACTACTGTACATCATGCGTAATGGTTGTGTCTAGGTGCAGATCCACCATCTGATCTGGATACGGCCCGGATCCGGCTGACTGCAGTAAACCTCGGAATAAACAGAAAGACTAATATTAGCATAGAAACCGTTCTTCATATGATGAAACGAGTAGTACCCATTGTAAGAGCCTCCTGTAAGTCTCCCATGTGTTCTGTGTTTACAGTATCATTCATAATATTCACTGCACTCGGATTGTAGGTGGTGGGCGTGTCCACCGGGGGTTGGGTGGAAGTGATAGTGGTCTATTTGTTTGCTTCACCTGTTCACCTGAGTTCAATGGGGCTTTGACAGAGAGAGGGAGTGATCCTGGGAGCGAACACTTTCTGTTGACCGCACTTTCGCACTCACACAGCACTTTTTAATGACCTGGTAACTGCAGTACCAGTTGTATCTTGTTGTGTTGAAGTGTAATAAATCAATGAACTTCAGATCATTGAGTGGAACTGAGTTTCTGCGCGTCGCAATGTTTCCAGTCTCTCAGTGTTTAGTCCCTCGCGGATGCAAATTTTGTTTTGCCTTGTCTACAGCCGCTAATACCCATAGTGAAAACTATATATACTTAAATGTATTTGAAATACATTTATTTTATGCAAATACATTATATAGGCCTATTTATGTACTTAATATAAATACCCTGCAAATGTACTGTTAGTATACTAAATCGGTATACTTAAAGTCTGCTAAATTAAAACAAGTAATTTTGTGCATAATGCACTTTGGTTATTATCTGGAAATTGTGCTGAGGTCGAACTAAAGATATACTTAAGTGTCATGTCCCTGGGCTGATCTGTCCTTTCTTTCCCGGTTTCTGTCGTGTGTTTGTGTTTGTTTGGACAGTTCAGAGATGTGTGTTCAAACGCTCAAGTTTTATTCCGTTTTCAGAATCAAATGGCTAGAATTTATTCACACCTCTAATGTTACTATAGAGCTGGTAAGTCCCGCCCATCCGTAAAACCCCAAGTGGACCTCTAGGTTGAAAAATCGTCAATGCAAGTGAATGGGAGAAAATAATTTGTTGTGATATGGAACTACAGGTTGTGGGAGTCACGGAAAGGTGACGTCAGCGCGTCGCCAGAGAGCGCTCTGATGCATGTGACGGTGTTATGCTCGAGTAGCTTAGCTGTAGCAATAAAAGGCCAGTTAATAAAACAGTTCATTCCTAGCAAGACGACTCGGTTCCTCTTTCATTTTAAAGTATCGACACATGACATGGTGTCAGAAGTGGCCGACTTCACGCTCTGAAAAAAATAAGACATGGCGAAGCTCGGACCTCTGGAATCTTTTGACTTCACGCGCCCGGCAGAATGGCCGATGTGGCGCCGACGTTTCGACCGCTTTCGGGTGGCGTCAAAGTTGGACAAAGATAGCGGTGAAGTGCAGGTAAACACGCTTCTCTATGCCATGGGGAGAGAGGCGGAAGCGATTTATGATTCCTTTGTGTACGATGACAGCGGAGAGGTTGATGAGGAAGAGGAGAGAGGTAGACCGGAGTTGGATTATGACACGGTGATAGCCAAATTCTCCGACCATTTTGTGCCCAAGAGAAACGTGATCCATGAAAGAGCATGTTTTTACAAGAGAGCACAAAAGCCCGGTGAGTCAGTAGAGGCTTTTGTGAGAAGTTTATACGAACTGGCACAGTATTGTGAGTTTGGGCACACTAAAGATGAGCAAATCAGGGACAGAATAGTTATTGGTATATCTGACAACGATGTATCACAGAAGCTACAGCTCGAGCCGGAACTCTCTCTTGAAAGAGCTATTCAAATAGCGCGCCAGAGCGTACAGATAAAGCAACAGAATGTGAGCCTGCGCTCGGAGTGTGCAGTGGACACCATAAGACAGGGGAGGCGGCAGTTCCATGGCAGAAGCAGCAGCAACGATGGACAATGGCAGAAAAAACAGGAACACAGTGAGTCAAAACAGAATCCTACCTGTCCCCGCTGTAACAGACAACATGGTAAAATACATCCTTGCCCAGCCAAGAATAAAAAATGCAGAAGGTGTAATAAAATTGGACATTTTGAGGCAGCTTGTCAGACGAAGATGCTGAAAGAGGTGGTTACAATGCCAAGCAGCACCACTGACACAGATGAGATGTTTTTCCTTGGAGAAGTTACTGAACATGTGTCAGACATAATGGATCAACCTGATTCAGAAAATATGTGGCTTGTTGACTTACCTGTTAATGGCAGCACAGTGAAATTTAAAATAGACACTGGGGCAGACATCAGTGTAATGTCACAGGCTGCATTCAAGAGACTGCCACAGCGCTCCCGCCTGGTCACTGCAAGGAAAGGACCCATCACCAGCCCCGGCGGCGAAGTTAAGAGTATTGGCAAGTTCCTGGCAACAAGTGAGTACAAAGGGGAAAAGTACAGATTCTGGATAACTGTAATTAAAGGGCCATACTCTCACAACCTCCTGGGACGGAGCGTTGCCACAAGGATGGGACTGGTCATGAGAGTAGACGGGATGGACACTGTAATGTTAAGTCATGTGTTTGGGGATATTGGTTTGCTCAAGTGCGACCCCGTAAAAATCGAACTTAAAGCTGACTGTGAGCCCTACTCACTGACGACGCCACGTCGCATCCCGTTCCCCCTCCTGGCTAAAGTTGAGGCTGAACTCAAACGCATGCTTGCCCTGGGCATAATAGAAGAGGTTACAGTGCCTTCTGACTGGTGTGCCCCGATGGTTCCAGTAGAGAAGAAGAACAAGGAGCAAGTGCGAGTGTGTGTCGATCTAAAACGCTTAAACAAGGCGGTTAAGCGAGAGAGATACATCATGCCAACTTTGGAGGATATTGCTCCCAAGCTAGCCAGAGCTAAAGTGTTCTCTACCCTGGACGCCTCCTGCGGATTTTGGCAGATCCCCTTGGATGCTGCCAGCCAAAAGCTGACAACCTTCATCACCCCGATGGGGAGATTCTGCTTCCGACGGCTGCCATTCGGTATCACGTCGGCTCCAGAAATCTTCCAATGACAGATGTCGACACTGTTAAAGGGTCATGATGGAGTTGTTGTAGTAATGGACGACATACTTGTTTATGGAGCAACAAGGAAAGAACACGACACACGTCTTGATGCGGTGCTGATGACCATAAAGGACAGTGGTTTAAAGTTGAACAAGGCCAAGTGTCATTTTGGCAAAACAGAAATAAAGTACTTTGGCCACCTCATAAGTGCAGAAGGCATGAGACCTGACACTGACAAAGTAGAAGCCATCACACGGATGCCAAGCCCAACCAATGTTACAGAGCTTAAACAGGTTTTAGGTCTTGTCAACTATGTTGGAAAGTTCCTGCCTGACCTCTCCTCAGAGCTGCATCCCATCACTGCCCTGCTCCGGAAGGAAAATGAGTGGGTGTGGAGTGATGTACAAGAAGCGGCGTTTTAGAAAGTGAAAGCTATGCTTGTGTCAGCACCAGCACTTGCATTTTATGATGTCAACCGCAAGACTGTCATCAGCGCTGATGCGAGCAGCTACGGATTAGGAGCAGCATTATTGCAGGAACACGAGGATGTGTTAAAGCCAGTTGCATTCTGCTCCCGCACATTGTCAGATGCAGAGAAGAGATACTCCCAAATTGAAAAGGAGTGTCTTGCAGGAGTGTGGGCCTGTGAGCGCTTCGCTCGCTATGTGCAAGGCATGGAAAGCTTCCTTCTACAAACAGACCACAAACCACTGGTACCCCTCATAAATACATACGACCTGGACAAAGTCCCTCCAAGGTGCCAAAGACTCCTAATGCGCCTACTGAGATTCAATGTCGTGGCTGTGCACGTCCCGGGGAAGCAGCTTGTAGTAGCCGATGCTCTCTCTAGGAGCCCGCTGACCCACCGTGGTGATGAACACACTGACCAAGAAGTACAAGCATATGTGGAGTCAGTGGTAGCAAATGCGCCTGTTTCATCACAAAAACTTGACAAAATCCGCTCCGCCACACTACAGGATGAAGAGCTGCAAAAGATTGTGCAGTTCATTAGGAACGGATGGCCACCAAAGACATCGCTGTTTCCGTCCCTGCATGGATATTATTCTGTCAGAGTTCACCTCTCTGAGACTGATGGACTGGTGTTGTATAAAGATAGACTGGTTATCCCAGCTGCACTTAGATCAGAAGTGCTCAAACAGCTACACGAGGGACACCAAGGTCTAACAAGGTGTCACGTTCGAGCTAGGATGTCAGTATGGTGGCCTCGCATCAGTGCAGAGATCGCAACGGCAGTGTCAACATGTAAGTTCTGCATTGAAAATAGACCCACTCAAAGACGTGAACCGCTCCTCACCACACCTTTACCTGGGGGACCCTGGCAGCGCATTGCTGCTGATTTGTGCGAGCTAGAAAGACAGAATTATCTCATTGTGACTGATTATTATTCCAGGGACATTGAAATTGCCCACCTGTCTTCAACATCCAGCCACCAGGTCATTACCAGGCTCAAAGGCATGTTTGCAAGATGGGGGATACCGCTGGAGCTGGTGAGCGACAATGCCACACAATTCACCTCGGGTGAGTTTCAAGACTTCTGCCAAAGCTATGGGTTTGCGCATACAACTACCAGCCCTCATTATCCTCAGGCAAATGGTGCTGTCGAGAGAGCTGTGCAGACTGCTAAGCGCTTCCTGAAGCAGCCCGATCCATATCTTGCTCTAATGTGCTACAGAGCCACCCCTAGTGCTGTTACGGGGGTGAGCCCAGCTTTACTTATGGCTGGAAGAGACATTAGGACCACACTTCCTATGTTGGAAGGAAAACTACAAACTTCTCCTGTGGACAGACATCAAATCCAGCAGAAGGATGCTCAGACTAAATCTGCCTACCGGTTCTTCCATGACCGCCGTCACTCTGCTCTGCCACTTCCGGAACTCCAATCTGGGCAGGCCGTTAGAGTGAAATTGGATGGAGAAAAGGGGTGGAAAACGTCTGCTAAAGTCATTGATAAGTGCAGTGAGCCCCGGTCTTACATCGTGAAGACAGACAAAGGTGCAGTGCTGCGACGCAATAGAAGACATCTGCAGGCAGTCCCGGAGCTTGCTGACCCTCCAGACCAGCAGCAGCAGTCTGAGGGATCTCCGCTGCAGCTGCTCAGCAGCCCTCCTTCTGTGGCTAGACCCAGTCATGGTGACCCTGCTTCTGTCCAGAGACTAAAGGATTCACCTGTGGTGTGTTCACCACACCAGCCGTCCCCTCAGAGGACTGTTCAAGTGACATCCAGAGGTCGTGAGGTCAGAGTACCTCTCAGATATAGAGACACTTGAACACTTAATGACACTTATCTTCACACTGTCTCCTCAGTAATTCTGTTTTGAGTGATAAGTACAGTTATACATTATGTTCCCAAGTTAAGTTATGTTCCATAGGAATAGATTGTTATGTTTGGGAAATATCCGATAATTGACAGGATAAATAGGAATTAAGTGCCTGAGATCACAATAAGTAATGCTGATGTAACACATCAACCACCCAGAGACTGTTATGTTCATGTTTATCTTTATTTGATGTGCAGTACATCTTGTTTAACTGTTTGAGCGTTAACCTTTGAAAAGGGGGAGATGTTGTGATATGGAACTACAGGTTGTGGGAGTCACGGAAAGGTGACGTCAGCGCGTCGCCGGAGAGCGCTCTGATGCATGTGACGGTGTTATGCTCGAGTAGCTTAGCTGTAGCAATAAAAGGCCAGTTAATAAAACAGTTCATTCCTAGCAAGACGACTCGGTTCCTCTTTCATTTTAAAGTATCGACACATGACATAATTATTTTCTGATCCCGTTTGAATTGTGCCATGAATGTGAACATATGTTGTATGTGAATTTTTTATATAATGTTTCATATTACGAGTTTGACCGTATATTGTATGATTCTTTGGCTAGCAGTTGTGGAAAAGACATAACGAGAAAGACTACATGTCGCCTATGTGACGTCACCCCATAACACATTTCCCTCCACTTGTCAAATCACGGTGCTAATGCTGCGATAATATATGGAGACAGATCGAGATGCCTGTGTGTTTTGTACCCAAATGTCACCATTCAAACCAAATGGGCTGTTCTTTCTTCAGATTCGCGTCGAAAGCAGCGAAGAGTTGTAGTCCACAAAGTGCTCTCACACAAAGTCTAACCGTATCAAACTTCTACCAGCTAAATTGTAGCATTCTTTACACAAAACATTATATTAAAAATTCACAGACAACATATGTCACATTCATGGCAAAATTCAAACGGGACCAGAAAATAATTATTTTCTCCCATTCACTTGCATTGACGATTTTTCAACCTAGAGGTCCAGCGGGGTTAGCGGAAGGGGCGGGACTTACCAGCTCTATTGAATCCAACCACTGATCTATATCCGATTGTTAAGTCTGACGTCACGCGTGACGTTTAGCCTTTTCCGGGTCCAAGCGCTCCGCTCGCTCGTCCAGAAATAACAATGGCGGAGCCAGTAAATTTATTTACGATCACGATCTTCTTTAGTGAGGCACCATTGGCGGTCAAAAAGGGTTTAAATTCTTTTAACTCCAACAAAGTGGTTAGTGTAGCTCATCAATCAGGTGGCATAATTTTATTAACAACACGGACTTAACAACCGAATAGAATGACATTCTATATAGATCAGTGAATCCAACGTAGCAGCGCTCGGATTCGTTTCCATGGTGATGTCAAGTACTGCTCACAGTCTGTGAGGTAAATCAAAACGCTATTGGTTATTTGAAAAGGGGGAGGAGCCCGAATATGTCAATATGTCCAGAGACAGCCTAAAAGGACTTTGATATGTCCCGTCTTACCCAGCAAACACAGAACGTTCCCCTAACGTTCCCTTTTGGTTCCCATTTGGTTATTTTTTTGGGAACCAAACAAGAACGTTCTGGGAACGTTCCCTGTAGGTTATTTTTAGGATCTATGTTTATAACATTAAGGGAACGTTCCCAGAACGTTCCCTGTAGGTTATTTTTAGGTCTAAATTTATAACCTAAAGAGAACGTTCTGGGAACGTTCCCTGCAGGTTGTTATTTAATAACCTAAAGAGAACCTTCCCAGAACGTTCCCTGCAGGTTATTTTTTGGTTTAATTTTTATAACCTAAAGAGAACCTTCCCAGAACGTTCCCTGCAGGTTATTTTTAGGTTTAATTTTTATAACCTAAAGAGAACCTTCCCAGAACGTTTCCTGCAGGTTATTTTTAGGTTTTATTTTTATAACCTAAAGAGAACCTTCCCAGAACGTTCCCTGTGGGTTATTTTTAGGTTTATTTTTTATAACCTAAAGAGAACCTTCCCAGAACGTTCCCTGTAGGTTATTTTTAGGTTTAATTTTTATAACCTAAAGAGAACCTTCCCAGAACGTTCCCTGTAGGTTATCTTTAGGTTTAATTTTTATAACCTAAAGAGAACCTTCCCAGAACGTTTCCTTGCAGGTTTTAGGTTTTATTTTTATAACCTAAAGAGAACGTTCTGAGAACGTTCTCTGCAGGTTATTATTTTAATATCACTTACTATTAACAGGCAGATTCAACTGACAAGTCGTCAGTACGGTCCCCTAAGGTTATAAGACAACCAACAACGTTCAGATCTATTCGCAATAACTTTTTATTAATGACATTTTAAATTATGTTATATATTTTAATTCTATATGTTAAATGCTGCGTGACTTTGAAGTGTTTTAATGCGCATGCGCGTGATCAAACACTGGAGCACGTGCGCTGCGCGAGAGCAGATGGAAACGTCATCGACAACTGACAAACAACAAAACTCCCGTCTCTCGCTGTTGGTTTCACTGCTTTCAGGTAAGTTTAGACAACAAAATCTCACAAATAATACACACAAACGCCCCTGACACATTTCTTACGTGTAATTGACACGCTTCTGTTAAATATTTATTTAAAAAAAATGGTTTTATGTCTTTGAAAAAGTCCGTTAGCATCTACGCTAGCTAACCGTTTTCAAAAGACAACGTTAGGCCTAAGTTACGTTAAGTTGAGGTCTTATTTATGAAAGTTTGGGTTTTTAAACACATATTTAGTGTAGATAACAGTTTTTGATAGTTTTGCTGGTAATTTGTCAATGGGAAGTAAGCTAATTTATTTAGGCTAACCTAAAATAATGCACTGTATTGTTAACTTAATCAGTGACGTCACTTACCAATATTGCTAAAATGTGATTTCAGAATAGCGAGAGAAAAAATAAAACTCTACAACAAGGGGTGAGTTATTGTTTAATCATGATGATAATTCCATATGCATTTATTTCACAATATATTATCTTAAGATTTGTATTTATCTTTTATGCATTTCACCTCTGTTCTAGCTTGGTTCCTTGTAATAAACCTATCACATGTAATATTTTTGGCTCTGTGACAAACAGCATGTTATGTTCCTAGATCATCATGCTGTGATGGCCTGCTGCACTCCCTGTCCAAGAAAATCTCTATGAACCATATGACTAGTAAGCAAAACCACCTCAAACATACAGTGCACTGCTGTTCAAAGGTTTGGGGTCTGTAAGATTTATGCTTTTGAAATAAGTCTCACATTTTAAAATCATTAACCCCAAGTTTTTTCAGTGAGATTGTCCTTGAGAAGCCTGTAAGCTAAATAATCAGCTAAATAATAGGCGACTAATACAATATTATAATGGTCATAGTTATAATAATTCATTTAACTATTATGATAACATGATATCCTGATGATTACTATATTTTATTTTATTTCTTTAGGTCTGTTTTGAATTATGTTGGCCAATGAGACTGACACCATACTGTCCAACTCAAAGGTATTTATGTATTTTTTTTATTGATCAATACTGAAATTCTTTGTACTTTTAAATGCGGTTCAGGGGGTCGACAACTTTAGGCAGTTATTTTTCACAGATTTATTTATTTAATGTTTATTTGACAGGGACAAATGCATAGAACATTGCTTTATAAAAAATACAAAGTAGATGCCATGCATACAGGTTTATAGCCATGACTAATTTGCAACCCCTTGATATCTTGGGCAGCTGTGGCTCATACTCTTAGCCTTTAAAAATGTTTGAATTGATATCCCCAATGCAATATCAGGGGGTAAATATATCAGTAGAGTTCTTAAAGTTATGGCTTTGCTCTTGTTACCAGATGAGATAAAATCCCTATTGTTTGGCCCTGTATTCTTCAGGACAAGACCTTGATGCCATCCACAGTCAGTAGATGAAGAAGGTGAGTTTAGCCGAATTAAGTTCTCTTTCACTTTTTTTTTACAGACACGTGCACGCAAAATGAAGTCAAAATGGCGAGTTTCCTCTTGTCTTGTGTTTTAAACAGAAAGAAAACGGATGCGTGTCATTTATATTAGTTCTGCGCATTCGTCTTAAAGGGACAGCAGCCTAACGTACCCGCAGCTGTTTGTGTCGCCAATGGTGATCAAACATCAAAAGAGAAAATGACTTGTAGCTTTAGCAAAGATACATTAATTTTATAGTTATTTTATTTTTACACTGAAGACTTATTTTACATTTTGATAAATCAATTTCTGTACCTGATAAGTTAGATTTAACTGAAAACATAATGCACTGCTTATTTCAACTGTGTTTTTCTTCTATTGTATTTATCTATGCTTGTTATCTATTGTAATTTTCTATGCAGGTTCACTCCTCTACAAAATCCCCCCAATAGGGGTTATGCGGAGCGCCCAGCGGTTGAACCGGAAAGAGGTCTAAGCATTTCCGCTTTTCACTTCCGTACACATCTGCAGCGGTAGGTGATCTCTGAGTTTACTGTTAATTTTTGCTTATTACACTAAAATTCTTACTTCTGTTTTAATTAAAATGTCACAAAGGCTAAAATATCAGAAAAGGGAACATCCGAACAGCAGTTTTTGTTGTGTGCCGGTCTGCTCTATGTTGGGGAAAATGAGTAGTACAAATAGGTTCTGTACTCATAAAGTGACGTCAACATCAGCAGTAGCATTCGCCGTCAGGCAAGTGTTATTTAAATAAACTCCTGATGTACTTACAAACTTTCCAATGCCTCGTTTAATGAGTACAGAACCTATTTGTACTACTGTAGTAGTTTGGTACCATTCTGGGCATTATTAGTGGGGTAATTTACCAGATACAAACCTGGAGCCGTTAGCGCATGCACTAAACCATACGGCTGATATCTCTAAATAAACTCTAAATTTTTCAATATCGTGCAGCACTAATATTGAGCATATCTTAAAGTGAACCTGGAATGATAATTTGTGATACCAGATGAGATGTATGTATGATAGATTTTGAACTGTACTATTTTTTTTATTTCAGGTTCCAGCGGAAGGCATCAAGGCATCAGACGTTGGCCTGGACAGATGCACCTGTAAACTACACCGACCTTTGCTTTTGCATGGATGGCTGATTATTACCATGTTCTGTGAGGGTTTCATTATAGCAAAACTGAGCACCTGTGACAGTGGAATTTGTAGGTGTAAAGTCACAGAGATTAAAAAAAAAAAAATTGATAGCAGTTTCAAACTTTTTTTCACTTTCTTTCTCATAAACAACACAGCAGTTACAGGTTTTCAAATTCTTCATTGGAGGTGAGACTTATACATAAAAGGTAGAGCGAATTCGCAGGTCAGAGTTCACTAGACTTAAATATTATTTTCTCTGTTTTTTATTTGACTTCAGAGAGAGAGGCTTAATGGGTATCCTTACCCCTATATAAAACATTCCTTTTTTGATTTGTAGTCTGAAATAATAAATAGTGCAATATAAATAAATGCAATGTAGTGTTTTGAAATATATAAATTTTTCTATACACATTGATGCTGAAATATCTGAATAAATACATGATACCAGCAGCGCTCGTGCTCTCATATCTCCTACAGCTTGTGACACACAATCCCACCTCACTCTTTTCATTTGCTCCGGATGAATATTAATGCCATTACAGGGCTTGAATTTTGGCATGGGATTGTGTGTCCATGTAACACGTTGTCTTTTTATTTTCTTGTTAAATTTGCAGATGGTGTTGGGAGTTTAAATTTTTTGAGCGGTGTGAAGATTGGCACATTCATGTATATTGTATATAAATAAATACTTTTTCAACTTTTTAGCCAAAGTTATAGGCTACAGTTTGCAAAAGATAGTTTTAATTAAAATGTTTGTGCAGTTTTATTTATTGAAATATTTTCATGTTTGAAATATTAAATGTAAATTACTGTTCCTGAATACATTTTGCTAACGCTGTTTTTAATGACTTATTTTAGGTTGATAATTAAACAATGAATCAACAAAAACATGGATTGTGTGCTGATTTATTTATTTAATACAAACTGATAGATTTACTTATTAATGATAGTTTCTGTAAATTCAATTTATTGTAATAATATATTCATAGGATTCTTAAGTGTTTGAACAATAAACAATGTAGAATATGTTTGTAGACCTATAATTTGTGTACAGGCATATCAGGATGTGTAGACGTTAGGAGAACGTTCCGAGAACCTTCCGGGAACGTTCTGGGAACCTTTCGGCAACGTTCCGGGAACGTTCCCCTAACCTTCCGGGAACGTTACGAGAACCTTGCGGGAACGTTCTGGGAACCTTTCGGCAACGTTCCGGGAACGTTCCCCTAACCTATAGGGAACGTTCTATTAACGTAAAGAAAACTTTCCTGGCTAACCAATAGGGAACGTTCTTGGGAACGTTCTGGGAACCAAAAACTAACGTTCCCAGAACGTTAAATTGTTAGCTGGGTTAGCTTCCTGTTTCAGTGGAAATTACGCCAATGCATCATACAAAGCTGCGCGTTTCAAGACACTTCAGTGGGCCTTTAAGTATATTTGGAATAGTTCCACTTTAGCACAAACAAGTATATTAAATACAACTTTAGTTGAACTTCAAGCACTACTTTTGGACAACTAAACTGCATTTAGCCTAGTACAAAATTAGTTGTTCCAATTTAGCAGACTTTAAGTATACCAATTTATAGTGTGGCATAAATACACTAAATTATAGGCTACTTAATAAATTGTGCTTAAGTATACTATTTTTTCACTAGGGATTTCCACTAGTAAAAATGTTAATTCTTGATATCAACAATGATGTCATTACTCGCAGAAATACAAATTCTTGTGTCACGTATCATGTGAAGATCGGGCAGAATCATTTAGTAGCGCAGAAATGTATTGTAAACTCTGTTCTGTGATTTATCAAAAAAAAAAAAAAAAAAAAAAGCTTAGAAACTGAAAAGTTCTAGCAAATATTTCTTAGTAACTAAAACCCACAGCACTATTTAGAGAGACGCTGCCAGGTGCAATTCATGCGCACTCTCTCACTCTAATGCATTCATATAAATGTAATCTACTGTGCTTCTTTATCTATAAAGTTATAATTCTTACAGAAATCTCCAAAAGTACTGATAAAAATAAGCTGTTATGTATAGGAGCGCTGTGTCTATACAAGGCAACCTGCTTTCGCGTCTCAGCTAGGTTCAGGCTTATTTGTTCATCAGTGACGTCAAAACGGCTTGCCAGTACAGCAAGGGGTAAAATGCTAAAATGATTTGCATATAGGAGCAGGTAAAATTCAGATATCTGAAAATATCATTTTTAATAGTTAAAATTAAATTAGATATCTCTAATTACATTTGCGTATGAATGACGCGTCAATTGAAGATAATATGACGTCAGTAGACAGTCAAAACAGAGATATCTCTAATCAGATTTTTATAGCCCATTTAGAATTACAGATATTTCAAATTATTATTTTGACTAGTAAAATTATAATTATGACTCGTCAAAATAGGCTACAATTAACTATCCAAAATATATTTATGGTTGTCAAACCAATTTGTCGATCCGCCTGCCCTAAATCTTTGAAAACGTTGCAAAAATAGCCAAACAACACATGATGGCGCTACGTATTCACTGTTATGCACGACGAATCAGATGATCTCTATATATTTGATCACTATCTGCACAAAATTAGTTTATGAAAATAGTAGAAACTAAAATTAATTTTAGTTTAATAAGATTTCCGGTTACCATTTTATTTCCCTTCGATCAGAGTTCACTGAGCGTATAGGTTGAGGCCAACAATATTGGGACACTCACACTAGCTAAATCATCGAGCACATGACGTCACGTGAACTGGGAACTCTTGTGCCCTCCCTGCCCAACCTTGACTTACACTTACTGCATTACTACAGTCTCACGACTGCGAAAGCGCAAAGCACCTTGTGACGACAAATAAACAACGCAGACTTTCTGGAGTTTAGAGCACATTCATTTTTGTATTTCTCGAGGGAAAAACGGCCACAATGGAATTATAGTTCATACGGGCTGAAAAACAGTAGTAGAGAGCAGGGTTATAGTTAATCTTCACACAGAGGTATGCATGCATTTCTTTTCTATAAATCTTGCAAAGTTTTCGCGCGAGCAATGTGTGTTGTTTTTGTGAGCTAGAGCCAACAAGCGCGATGAATCGTACAGAGGATGAGAGGAATTGATACTCTAATTCTTACAAAATGTATAAATCCATTGCAAGACTCAGAAGTAGTTAAAAATAGTTGAAATACCTGTAAATGTATAATCGTGGATTTGAGCCGCACATCCTCGCGCACAATTCAAATATTTCACCCACACTTGAAAATACTACAGTTTACTCCAAACTCTATGACTGTATTTCTTCTGTGAAACACGAAAAGAAACGTTAGATCGAACTTAAAGATCAGTTACGATTCATCTTTTCCCAATACAAAAGTGAATGGTGACTATAGTCACCATTAGATAAGACTTATAAGAAAAGAAAGAATGTCCTAATGTCCTTTCTTATAAGAAAGGACATTAGATAAGTCTTATAAGACGCAGTCTTATAAGACTGTAAAATATAATTTTGTTCCTTTTAAGTATTCATACAGGTTTGGAACGATATGAGAGTTAGTAATGCATGTTTATTTTTCATTTATTTATTTGAGTGAACCATCTCTTTTGGTTGCCATTATTAAACAATCAACTTTCAGGGCACAGTTCAACTTACACTCATGCATCTTTGCCCTCTCTCTTTAGGTTCAGACGAAGGTCAGAATGATTGCTGAGTGATATGAGTGGACACATTATGGATCTTGGCAACGAAGTGGATCTCTCCAACAACAATATCATTCCTCTCTGGAAAAGACGCAGCGAAAATGACAAGAAGCACAAGCCCAGACCTCATAGTTACCAAATAGATGGAGTTCTTATGACAGACTTTCCTGTAGATGATAAGTGCATGTTCACTCTCACCCAGCCGGCTGAGAAAATCAGCACCACTGCGTCAAACACTACAGTGCTGAAACACACTCTCAACAAACCCACTAGGAAGACTAGGGTGGTCCGGAGCATCAGTATTGGATATTTATCTAACGGCAGGTTCTCTCTGTCAAACTTGACTAAATCGGATGATAAGAGTGTAGATGCTATTTCTTCCCCTAAAACACCTTTGTTGCCCACCAAGAATGGGAATGGAGGACTCAGTGTTTGGCATGACATAACAGAGCCCCTCAAACGTCTCTCCAGTCAGTTCACCCTCACCTCTCAAAGGGATCAAATTGTTTTTGGGGATGTTTCTTCACCTCCAGAAACAGTTTCACCAAAACCTATCACCTCAAACATATCACCTCAAAATTCCACGCCTTCACGCCAATCACAGGATGTCCCTGGATCTCCTATCGGCTACCGCAGCTCCCCACTTCACAGTTCCACCTCCAGCATCCCCTCTATGTCCTCCAACCTTAGCCTTCCCTCAGACCCCCCAACACCCTGCAGCCCCTCCCCCACTGAAAGGCCGGGGGGCATCCTGTTGCAGCGGCAGAGTTCAGGGGCATCTCAGGGCTTGGAGGGCAAGCAGCCCCCTTCCCCAATAATACTGAGCACCCACAGTCCTGCAGCGCATAAGATGGGCACCCAGCAGATCATCCCCAGGAGTCTGGTCTCCGACACACGCTTCAGCAAGCCCTCTCAAAAGTTTATGGACACAGGAAAAAGTGTCTTCCGACCACGAAGCATGTTTGAGACTTCTTCTTTCTCCACCAGTAAGGATGATGAGCTGGATGGAGATGAGAATGGAGGACTACTGACAAGAGGCCAGCGCTCCAAATCATATCGCCGGGCAATGGGCAGTGGTGTAGATATAGAAGTTCCATCATTAGACCCAAAGGCCAAACGCCTGTCCCAGCCTGTGCTGGAAGGAGTCGCTGAAGAGAGACAGTCTAACCTGAGTCCATCCAAGAGCAAAGTGAGTTGAACACTAAATATTGTAAAAATTACATTACTTCTTATGTTGTGGTCACAATGTGAATGCATCCCTGAACTTTTGGAAATCCTAATCTGTGTATTGTTTTATAATTATTAAGGAATTGTTTTTCACAGCTCAATGAAGGAGAGAGTGTGTATGTATATACAGTACAGATGCGTGGATCAGCTCTAACTTCACACAAATCCGCTGTTAAAAATGAATCATCCACCACCCACCCGAACCTATGATTTTCTCTGATTTAGATATCCGCACCGGATCGTCACAGTTTCACAGGTTCACACTTACAAATAATCAGATAGAGTAAAGAGTATGCGTATTTGCCGTGCTGTCTACGGGGAGGGCTCCGAGCTCGAAATTTGTCCTGAACCCAGCTGGCTAGGATAGTAACCAGTTGAGTGAGGAGTCGGGGTGGTGGAGGGATGCAAAAAACTGTTGAGGAACATAGGTGAGTCAGCTATGGATATACTGTATAGACCTCCTCTCGTGCTGATTGGATAGGCAATTTGAACGTGTTCCTCCCGAACTTTGTTAATAAAACATCAAGTGTTATATGGTAACATATTACATTTAAAACAATTGATTTTAGTGTTTCATTTTTTTATTAATTTAGACTAAATAGTGTATAATTTTAATATTGCCCATTTGCCATTTTTAATATTGATGTACTGTGTGTGTATTTGTGTATGTATATTTATTTAGGACCGTGACCACTGCCCTCAAATTAACCTTGTCAGGCAGCACTATATAACGGCAAAGGTCATAATATTTATCAAAGAGGTCAAAGATTGATTGTGACAATAAACTTCCATTACTTAATTTCATCCTTCAGAATGTTTGGGCATCGTGAACAACAATGACAGCATACTGTGATAGTGGACCTAACAGCCCAATACAACCATCAGTTCATTCCTTTTATGAAGACAGAATGATGGGAAAGAGTCAGAGCAGGTGGCCACATTCTGCCATGTGAATTCAGATTCATTCTGCATCTCATGCCCATTGCATGTTTATTGGCTTGTCCACGTAATTGCATTTGCAAACATTTTCCTTTTAAGTAAAGAGCACTGTTTGAATATTGGCTAGTTTTGTGAGTGTAGTATTCTGGGGTGCCAATTATTGTGGTCAACATGTATTAGAGAAAAACGTTTGTTTTATAATGTGATTTTCCCCCCTACTTTCACTTGTTTTATTTAAATGAAAGGTTACATTTTTGTGATTTTTTTTAATGAAAGAACAAAAGGATAAATAATGTCAAAATCTCAATTGTCAAGTACAACTAATCAATCACTTGTGCTTTTTGCAGAATGTGGAGCGGAAGAAAGGCCCCCCAACCCAGCGGACGTTTGACAGTGAGGGTAAGCATTGGAGCATCCTCCAGACCTTTCTGTGTGCTACATAGAGCACACTCAACAGGGACTAGGTGAACTCTACTTCATTTGATATGCATGATGAAATGGTACTTTAGGTACTTTAATCAGGGCTCTACATTACAACCATTTCACAAGTGTGAGTGACCTGATCAAAATAGAGTTGTCTAATACAATCGGAATAAAACTCCTAAAATGCATCTCTTCTTCACATCCATTACATTTTGCAAATGCTGCCACTTTCCATGTGTGGTGGATACACTTCAGAGATTGAACATTGTGTTTTTTTTTTGTGTATTTAGGTTTACAAGATGAAACAGGTTAACATGAGCTGCTGTTGTTTCTTAGCAGCCTGTCAAATTAAATTTAAATAAAGCATGGCCAGAAAATACTGGGATTCAGGGCAAAAATGCCCCCAAAATTCAAGATATGGTGTATGCAGTATCACACAAGCAGGAGTGCTGTTTTCCCCAAATGCAAATGTGTGATATTAACCTCGCACATGCTCATACTTGTAATCTTATGCATTGTTCATTCATAGCAGATAACAGTAATTTACTGGTTATGTTACAACTTTGCATATTGGAAAATTGTACACACTGTATTTGTAAAAGGGGCTATTGACAAAGGCAGTGACTTGCTGCCACCTATTAGCTGTATTAGATTCATATTAAAGTATTATTTCATTTTTTTTTTATCATTGCATATTTCTATATTCAAAATGTTATATTTAAAGCTGCAGTATGTAACTTTTTTAGGTAAAAAAAACAAAACAAAAATCCATTATTGAGCAAGTATATAAGACATCAGTGTTAAAAGCAGTGTTAACACTTTACAATAAGGTTCATTAGGTAACATTAGTTCATTTATTAAGTAACATGAACTAACAATGAGCAATACATTTGTTACAGTATTTATTCATCTTTTTTAATGTTAGTTAATACAAATACAACTGTTCATAGTTAGTTCATGTTAGTTCACAGTGCATTAACTAATGTTAACAAATACAACCTTTGATTTTAATAACGTATTAGTAAATGATGAAATTAATATTAAAGGCACAATATGTAACTTTTTTGCTTTAAAATTAGCAAAAATCACTATATCTACGTTATATATGTTTTTTAGTTGTGTACTTGCATTATCCCGACTGATTCCAACAACTTTCAAACCAAGATAAATTTTAATTTAATTTTTAGACACGGCACGTTTCTTTATTTCCGTTTTGTCGCAGTCAATGGCGTCATATCCGCGTTGTCCCTGGTTTCCGCCTATGATTTCCGCTCGTACTGCCATGGTAACCAGAGCTATGAGCAGAGCCCTCTGATTAACCAAAGCGACAGACGCAGACAACTGTGGAGTTCGCAATGTCTATTTGCACGCTGTTGTTGTTTCGTTCAAACATTATGGACCATGGCAAGCAGACTTTGGATAAAAAAGGAGAACTAAAATGAGAATCAATATCAGTGCTGTGTTTTCGAGATGCCTAGAGCTCCCATAGACAGTATATAAACAAGAGCTCCACGTCCGAGACTTCGACCGCTCCTACATGTACTTATTAAACAGGTGAGCACATTTACATAAAACTAATCAATGTTATATAGTTCAACAATGATAAAATGTTAGAATATGATCTGTATGTTATTCTAATATTGATCTAGCTTACTGCTAGTCTCATACAGACAAACTAACACATACTTTTCAACACATTCAAATGCAGTTTAGTGTGATAGTGTAATGTTAGACCAGGTGAAACAGCGCTGCGTTACCTCACGAGTTTAATTTGTCTAATAAACTGACCTTTGAGTAGTAATTCTGCGTGTAGTTCAGTAGAATGAAATGTCCATATTCCTTTTATATCCGCGGGAGCTCGCGTCGCGTGTGGAGCTGATAGCTGTCTCTTAGCAATCCCGAACTGCTTTATATCACAGTCATGATAAAAGCATTGATGTATTCAGTCAACCATAAACATTATTAGATCGGTCGGCTTGACGTTGACGACAACATCCATAATTCTTAGCATGTGTTGCGTCATCAAACTACGCCTTTGTTATTGTAAAGGGGTTAGCGACCCCTAGTGACGAAAAATTCCATACTGTACGTTTAACTAAGATTAATAAATGCTGAAAAAGTATTGTTCATTCTTAGTTCATGATAACTAAGGTAGTTAACTAATGTTAACTAATGAACCTTATTGTAAAGTGTTACCAAAGCAGTCTCCCTATCGTAGCCCGAATTGCAACATTAAGCTGAAAACAATTATTTATAATTTGTGCTGTCGTTCCGGTTTTGTGGGAAATGTTAGTTTGAGGTCATTTGTTTTTGCGTTGTTACATCATGTCCGTAAACAGAAATAAGACCAGGGTACTATATAACGTGCTGAGGAGGCAGTTGCTAGAATTTAAACTTGTCATCTAGAATCTAGATGGCTGCTTTTAATCTAGAAAGGTCTAAATGGCATCCATCTTTGACATCTGGCGAATCACCTGTCAAAACTAAGAAACCTTGAAGTCAAAAAGGAAAGTTGTTGTTTTCAGTTTACATTGTTTGCGGCATTTCTCATTCATTTCTGTGGTATCTGCAAAGAGTGATTGACTGTAGCACAACTCTGAACAAGGTTCAATGAAGTCAAGGCTGTAATGTGATTGGTTATGAAGGCACACACATGATCTAAGTTAGCTGTTACGCTTTCTCCATTGGCAGAGTCAAGTCAATTCAAGTCACCTTCATTTATATAGTGCTTTTAACAATATAGATTGTTTCAAAGTTGCTTTACTGTGATAACAGGAAATTAAAGTAACAGATATTGTTTTGGCTTTACAGCAGCTCTAGAATAAAGTTATTGTCCAGATAAAGTTAGTTTTTGATTGATTCACTTCCGTTGCAAAGATCATTAGTTATTAACTTAGGGGCCACTTACACAACACCATTTTAACAGAAAACCTTCAATGAGCCACGGACCCTCGTATCTCCCAATAATAAGACCATTACTGCATCCAAAATCCAATACTTCCCTAAAAGTAAAAAAACAGCATGCCAACAGAGTAGTGTGTCCGAATGCATTTTATTAAAAAAACAGTAGGCGAATAGTCCCCGGATTACCTACTTCCTGTAAGATTCTGAAGTGGGCATTCGCTGGGTACTTTACTATCACATGAGGCCACGGGAGAGGATTTATGGATGCCAGTGAAGCTGATACTTGTAGGTCACGTGACAGTGACTACAACCCAACATTTTTTAAATTTGAATAAAATTAATACTAAAAGACTTTCAAATCACCTAAGCCAATATTTTATTCACAATAGAACATAGATAACATAGCAAATGTTTAAACGGAGAAATTTTACACTTTTTATCAAATTTAATGCCTGCTACAGGTTTCAAACAAGTCAAGTCAAGTCAAGTCAAGTCATCTTCATTTATATAGCGCTTTTAACAATGTAGATTGTTTCAAAGCAGCTTTACAGAGATAAACTTATAATTAAGGGTAACAGAGATTGTTTTGGCTTTATAGCGGTTCTTTAAAAATGTTATTTTCCAGCTAAAGTTAGTTTTGATTGATTCGCTTCCGTTGCAACGATCATTTGTTATTAAATTAGGGGCCGCTAGGACGACACCATTCTCTCTACACAGACTTTAAACACGATCCTGTGATAAACGCTAATGGCGTTCACATGCGCATTAAGAATTGGTTCTATAGTTATGTGCGTTTGAATATATGTGCGCAGGTTTGGAATTCCCTACAAACCAAGCCTAAACAAAGTACTGGTCTTTCCTTATAAATTTTGATACAGAATTTTATTTTATTTCATCACTTCAGGGCGAAACGAAATTCCCGAAAATGCTTTATCTGGAGTGGTAAAGGGATCCTCCATAGGGAGAGACTAGTTGGCACTTTAGCACTGCGTTGTCATCGGTCCAGGCGAAGGTCCCTCGTCAGATCTGGATACGGCCTGGATCCGGCAGGCTGCGGGAAAACCTCGGGATAAACAAAGACACTAAAATTAGCGTATATGCCATTCTTCTTATGATGTAACGAGTACATCAGGATTTATGGGAAGTGTTCCCGGTTCCGGCTGACCTAATCTATGCAGCCTAACATTGAATTATAGAAGTCTATAATGTGTTATGTGAATGCTAGGTCAAAGAGATGTGTCTTTAATCTTGCTTTGAACTGACAGAGTGTGTCTGCTTCCCGGACAATGGTAGGAAGACTGTTCCAAAGTTTTGGTGCTAAATAGAAAAAGGATCTACCGCCAGCAGTTGATTTTGATATTCTAGGTATTATCAACTGGCCGGAATTTTGAGATCGCAATAGACGTGAAGGACTATAATGCATTAAGAGCTCGCTCAAGTACTGCGGAGCTAAACCATTTAGTGCTTTGTAAGTAATCAGCAATATTTTAAAATGTATACGATGTTTAATAGGGAGCCAATGCAGTGTTGACAGAACCGGGCTAATATGGTCATACTTCCTGGTTCTGGTAAGAACTCGAGCTGCTGCGTTTTGGACTACCTGTAGTTTGTTTGTTTAGCGTGCAGGGCAACCACCCAGTAGAGCATTACAATAATCTAGCCTTGATGTCATGAACGCATGAACTAATTCCGCATTTGGCAATGAGAGCATATGGCGTAATTTAGATAGATATATTTTTAAGATGGAAAAATGTGGTTTTACAGATACTAGACATGTGACTTTCAAATGAAAGATTGGTATCAAAGAGCACACCCAGGTTCCTAACCGACGACGAAGACTTAACAGAGCAGCCATCAAGTGTTAGACAGTATTCTAGGTTATTACGTGAGGAAGTTTTTTGTCCAATAATTAGAATCTCTGTTTTTTCAGAATTAAGTAGTAGGAAATTACTAGTCATCCAATTTTTTATATCAGCTATGCATTCCGTTAATTTTGTGAATCGGTAAGTTTCGTTAGGTTTTGAAGAAATATAGAGCTGAGTATCATCGGCATAACAGTGAAAGCTAATTCCATGTTTCCTAATGATATCTCCTAATGGTAGCATGTACAGAGTGAACAGCAGCGGTCCTAGTACTGAGCCTTGTGGTACGCCATACTGAACTTGTGATCGATGAGACATCTCTTCATTTACTGCTACAAACTGATAACGGTCAGATAAGTATGATTTAAACCATGCTAATGCAATTCCACTAATGCCAACATAGTTTTCTAGTCTATTTAAAAGAATGTTGTGGTCAATGGTGTCAAATGCAGTACTAAGATCAAGTAACACTAATAGAGAGACACAACCACGATCGGATGATAAGAGCAAATCATTTGTGACTCTAACGAGAGCAGTCTCAGTACTATGGTACGGTCTAAATCCGGACTGAAAATCCTCACAGATACCATTTCTTTCAAGAAAGGAACACAGTTGTGAGGATACTGCTTTTTCTAATATCTTTGACAGAAAAGGTAGATTCGAGATCGGCCTGTAATTGACTAATTCTGTAGGATCAAGTTGCGTTTTTTTAACAAGCGGTTTAATCATAGCCAGCTTAAAGGTTTTTGGTTCGTATCCTAGAGACAAAGACGAATTAATGATATTAAGAAGAGGAACTATGACCTCTGGAAGCATCTCTTTCAGTAGCTTAGTCGGTATAAGGTCTAAGATACATGTTGTCGATTTAGATGAATTAACGAGTTTGCAAAATTCTTCCTCTCCTATTGCAATAAATTAATCAAATTTTCCTCAGGGACACTACAATGCACTGCCTGATGCGATACTAGACGGTTGCATAGTTATAATTTTGTCCCTGATATCAATCTTATAAGTGAAGAAGTTCACAAAGTCATTAGTGTTGTGCTGCTTGGAAACTTCTGGGCTTGAAGCTTTCTTTTTCGTTAGTTTAGCCACCGTTTCAAATAAATACCTAGGGTTTTGTTTATTTTCTTCTAATAGGGTTGAAAAATAAGCAGATCTAACAGCTTTTAAAGCCTCTCTGTACGTAATCGAGCTCTCCTTCCATGAAATCCGAAATACCTCTAGTTTTGTTTTCTTCCAGTTGCGCTCCATTTTTCTGGCTGCTCTTTTAAGGGCCCGAGTGTGCTCGTTGTACCACGGCGTTGGACTATTTTCTTTAATCTTCTTTAAGCACAACGGAGCAACTGTGTCTAAAGTGCTGGAAAAAAGAGAGTTAAAAGTTTCTGTTGCACTATCGAGTTCTTCTAAGCTATCTGGGATGCTGAGATGATGAAACTGATTAGGAAGATTATTGATAAAGCAGTCTTTAGTGGCAGAAGTGATAGGTCTAACATATTTATAACACGGAGTCGGCTTTGCAGCCTTGGCTAAATGTAATTTACACAAGACTAGATAATGATCTGAGATGTCATCGCTCTGCTGCAGAATTTCAACGGCATCAACATTGATTCCGTGTGATAATATTAGATCTAGAGTATGATTACGAGAATGAGTAGGTCCTGACATGTGTTGTCTAACTCCAATTGAGTTTACAATGTCTTTAAATGCCAATCCCAATGCATCTTTTTCATTATCGATGTGCATATTAAAATCACCAACAATTAGTACTTTATCTGCAGTCAATATTAATTCTGATAGAAAGTCCGCAAATTCTTTGATAAAATCTTTATGGTGCCTTGGTGGCCTGTATACAGTAGAAAGCACAAATCTCAAACGTGATTTATCGTTTACACTATATATTTTTACATTAAGCACCAACACTTCAAAAGAAGTATATTTAAAACTTGATTTCTTAGTGGTTTTGAAAATATTACTATAAATTACAGCAACACCTCCCCTTTGCGTTTCAGACGAGGCTCATGTTTATAACAGTAATCTTGCGGGGTGGACTCATTTAAAGTAATGTAATGGTTTGGTTTTAGCCAGGTTTCTGTCAAACACAGCATATCTAGGTTATTATCTGAAATCATTTCATTAACAATGAGTGCTTTTGGAGTAAGGGATCGAATATTCAGCAACCCAAGCTTTATCATTTGCTCATCTGTATTATAGCTGTTTTTTATTTGTTGAACAACAATTAAATTTTTAACCTTAGATGGGTTTCGACGTTTTTCGGATTTCCAAATTCGGGGAACAGACACAGTCTCTATATGATGAAATCTAGGTGAGTTGGCACGGGGGCAACAAATGGCTGAAAAAGCAAGCAATTTTGAATTTTTTCAGCTTGGAGAACATCTAGCAACTAAATAAGTTGATTGATATCAGGTCTGTAACATGATTAGCTATAAAAGAGAGCCAGAGTCTCTCAGAGGTAAAGATGGGCAGAGGCTCTTCAGTCTGTGAAAGACTGCATAAAAAGATTGTGGAATACTTTAAAAACAATGCTCCTCAACGTCAAATTGCAAAGGCTTTGCAAATCTCATCATCTACAGTGCATAACATCATCAGAAGATTCAGAGAAGCTGGAGAAATCTCTGTGTGTAAGGGACAAGGCCAGAGACCTTTATTGGATGCCTGTGGTTTTCAGGCCCTCAGACGACACTGCATCACTCGCTGGCATGATTGTGTCAATGACATTACTAAATGGGCCCAGGAATACTTCCAGAAACCACTGTCAGTAAACACAATCCACCGTGCCATCTGCAGATGCCAACTAAAGCTCTATCATACAAAAAGGAAGCCATATGTGAACATGGTCCGTCGTGTCCTGTGGGTCAAGACTCATTTAAAATGGACTATTTCAAAGCAGAATAGTGTTCTATGGTCAGACAAGTCCAAATTTGACATTCTTGTTGGAAATCACGGACACTGTGTCCTCCTGGCTAAAGAGGAGGGAGACCTTCCAGCGTGTTATAAGTGTTCAGTTCAAAAGCCAGCATCTCTGATAGTATGGAGGTGCATAAGTGCATACGGTATGGCAGCTTACATGTTTTGGAAGGCTCTATGAATGCTGAAAGTTATATAAAGGTTTTAGAGTAACAAATGCTTCCCTCCAGATGACGTCTATTTCAGGGAAGGCCTTGTGTATTTCAGCAGGATAATGGAAAACCACATACTGCAGCTATCACAACCACATGGCTTCATCGTAGAAGAGTCTGGGTGCTGAATTGGCCTGCCTGCAGTCCAGATCTTTCACCTAAAGAGAACATTTGGCGCATCATTAAATGGAAAATACGTCAAAGACGACCATGAACCCTTCAGCAGCTGGAAACCTATATAAGGTAAGAATGGGACCAAATTCCAACACCAAAACTCCAGAAACTCATAACCTCGATGCCCAGACGTCTTCAAACTGTTTTGAAAAGAAGAGGAGATGCTACACGAGAGACCTGTAGCAGGAATCAAATTTGAAATGAGCTCATTTTGTGCATAAAATTGTACAATTTCGCAGTTTAAACATTTGTTATGTTATCTATGTTCTATTGTGAATAAGATATTGGCTCATGTGATTTGAAAGTCTTTTAGTTTTCATTTTATTCAGATTTTAAAAACGTCCCTACTTTTCCGGAATTCGGGTTGTACATGGCAGATGTAATACGTCAGAATTTCATTCATACTTCCCACATTCATACTTCATACGATATAGATATTTTTAAAGTAAATGAAGTAAATTTAGATTCAAATGTAGTACCTACTCAGATATATATATATATATACAGTGGGGAGAACAAGTATTTGATACACTGCCGATTTTGCAGGTTTTCCCACTTACAAAGCATGTAGAAGTCTAATTTTTATTTTGTCTAATTCTTATTTCTATAATTTTTATCATAGGTACTCTTCAACTGTGAGTGACGGAATCTAAAACAAAAATCCAGAAAATCACATTGTATGATTTTTAAGTAATTAATTTGCATTTTGTTGCATGACAAGTATTTGATACATCAGAAAAGCAGAACTTAATATTTGGTACAGAAAACTTTGTTTGCAATTACAGAGATCATGCGTTTCCTGTAGTTCTTGACCAGGTTTGCACACACTGCAGCAGGGATTTTGGCCCACTCCTCCATACAGACCTTCTCCAGATCCTTCAGGTTTCGGGGCTGTCGCTGGGCAATATGGACTTTCAGCTCCTTCCAAAGATTTTCTATTGGGTTCAGGTCTGGAGACTGGCTAGGCCACTCCAGGACCTTGAGATGCTTCTTACGGAGCCACTCCTTAGTTGCCCTGGCTGTGTGTTTCAGGTCGTTGTTATGCTGGAAGACCCAGCCACGACCCATCTTCAATGCTCTTACTGAGGGAAGGAGGTTGTTGGCCAAGATTTCGCGATACATGGCCCCATCCATCCTCCCCTCAATACGGTGCAGTAGTCTGTCCCCTTAGCAGAAAAGCATCCCCAAAGAATGATGTTTCCACCTCCATGCTTCACGGTTGGGATGGTGTTCTTGGGGTTGTACTCATCCTTCTTCTTCCTCCAAACACGGCGAGTGGAGTTTAGACCAAATAAAGCTGCTTGCCTATTGTCCTGTAGCCCATCCCAGCCTTGTGCAGGTCTACAATTTTATCCCTGATGTCCTTACACAGCTCTCTGGTATTGGCCATTGTGGAGAGGTTGGAGTCTGTTTGACTGAGTGTGTGGACTTTTATACAGTTAACGAGTTCAAACAGGTGCAGTTAATACAGGTAATGAGTGGAGAACAGGAGGGCTTCTTAAAGAAAAACGAACAGGTTTGTGAGAGTCGGAATTCTTACTGGTTGGTAGGTGATCAAATACTTATGTCATGCAATAAAATGCTAATTAATTACTTAAAAATCATACAGTGTGATTTTCTGGATTTTTGTAATCGCAAATAATAATCAAATAGCAAATAATCGCATCAGAGAATTCGCATCCGCTGTGTGCTTGGCCATCAAGTGGTATTTGAGACTGGACGTGCTGCGATGATAGTCAGTTCACAACGACAAAACACACAGATCACTTGTCAATGGAACATATACATATACATACATATATATATATATATATATATATATATATATATATATATATATATATATATATATATATATATTAGGGCTGTCAAACGATTAATCGCGATTAATCACATCCAAAATAAAAGTTTGTTTTTTACATAATACATGTGTGTGTACGGTGTATAATTATTTTCTATATATAAATACACACACATGCATGTATATATTTAAGAAATATTTGCATGTATATACTGTGTATATATATTTATATTATATATAATTTATATTATATATAAATATTTTATATATAAATAACACATTTTCTTAAATATATATATGCATGTGTGTGTATTTATATATAGAAAATAATTATACTCCGTACACAGACATAAATTATGTAAACACAAACTTTTATTTTGGATGCGATTAATCGCGATTAATCGTTTGACAGCCCTAATATATATATATATATATATATATATATATATATATATATATATATATATATATTATATATACACTCACCTAAAGGATTATTAGGAACACCATACTAATACTGTGTTTGACCCCCTTTCACCTTCAGAACTGCCTTAATTCTACGTGGCATTGATTCAACAAGGTGCTGAAAGCATTCTTTAGAAATGTTGGCCCATATTGATAGGATAGCATTTTGCAGTTGATGGAGATTTGTGGGATGCACATCCAGGGCACGAAGCTCCCGTTCCACCACATCCCAAAGATGCTCTATTGGGTTCAGATCTGGTGACTGTGGGGGCCATTTTAGTACAGTGAACTCATTGTCATGTTCAAGAAACCAATTTGAAATGATTTGAGCTTTGTGACATGGTGCATTATCATGCTGGAAGTAGCCATCAGAGAATGGGTACATGGTGGTCATAAAGGGATGGACATGGTCAGAAACAATGCTCAGGTAGGCCGTGGCATTTAAACGATGCCCAATTGGCACTAAGGGGCCTAAAGTGTGCCAAGAAAACATCCCCCACACCATTACACCACCACCACCAGTCTGCACAGTGGTAACAAGGCATGATGGATCCATGTTCTCATTCTGTTTACGCCAAATTCTGGCTCTACTATCTGAATGTCTCAACAGAAATCGAGACTCATCAGACCAGGCAACATTTTTCCAGTCTTCAACTGTCCAATTTTGGTGAGCTTGTGCAAATTGTAGCCTCTTTTTCCTATTTGTAGTGGAGATGAGTGGTACCCGGTGGGGTCTTCTGCTGTTGTAGCCCATCCACCTCAAGGTTGTGCGTGTTGTGGCTTCACAAATGCTTTGCTGCATACCTCGGTTGTAACGAGTGGTTATTTCAGTCAAAGTTGCTCTTCTATCAGCTTGAATCAGTCGGCCCATTCTCCTCTGACCTCTAGCATCAACAAGGCATTTTCGCCCACAAGACTGCCGCATACTGGATGTTTTTCCCTTTTCACAACATTCTTTGTAAACCCTAGAAATGGTTGTGCGTGAAAATCCCAGTAACTGAGCAGATTGTGAAATACTCAGACCGGCCCGTCTGGCACCAACAACCATGCCACGCTCAAAATTGCTTAAATCACCTTTCTTTCCCATTCTGACATTCAGTTTGGAGTTCAGGAGATTGTCTTGACCAGGACCACACCCCTAAATGCATTGAAGCAACTGCCATGTGATTGGTTGATTAGATAATTGCATTAATGAGAAATTGAACAGGTGTTCCTAACAATCCTTTAGGTGAGTGTACATATATATATATAGATATATACATATATATATCTATTTTTTCAGAATGGGAAAAAATTTTTGGACCCAGCGAGCGCCAATATTTCTGCCCGTGTTCTCAGACTTGAGTGAACTAACATTCAGCCAATCACAGCGCGAATCATCTCTGCGTGTCTGTCACATAGACAGTCTGTCATGAGCTTCAAATCTCTTGTTGCTCTTGCGAATTTTCGTTCGTTGTGTTTAGTTACTTTGCTGTTTGGCCGTCTGGGGTAAAAAATGAACCCCAGAAAAAAGCAGAGGACGATTACCTCCTTTTTTTAAACACGCAGAATTGTAGGCCTAATACTTGCCCAACTGGACAAATGCCCTGATTAAAACAATTTTTAATATAAAAATAAAAAATAACCAGGGAATCACTGAAAACTTGAGGATGATTCTGTTTTATTTAATTTGATGTGGCGATTGATAGCTTATAGTTGATAATAATATAGGCCTAATGTGAGCTGTTGAGGCTCGCGCAGATATAACATATTTTAGTTAAGAAACAATATACCAGCTGTTTTCCTGAATGCCATCAAGATTGAAACCGTGACTGGTTTCATAAGAGTTCAATAAACAAATAGTTAAAATTAAGTCACTTACATTTTAGACACAATGACTGTTTTTGTTCTGTTTCAGCAGCGAAAATGGTTCCAAAAAAAGATCACAGCAGAAACATTGCGCATCTCACAGCAACACTTGTTGCAGCTAGCCTAGAAATCTAGACGCACCCTAGCGGCAGCAAAATGTATTTCGCAGCCAGGTACGTCTAGCAACTCTCAATAAACCTTCTCGCTGCAAAAACCCAGATTGGGTCAGGCCAATCACGTTGTGTATAGAGTAGGCGGGGGCGGGCTTAACATACACGACAGAGTTGCGACGGTTACTTGGCTGCTGCTACTTGAAAACAAAGAATGACGGCTGCTGATGGAGAACAACGGTCTTTCGAATCGGCTTTGGCCGCGACTCTGGAGGACTTGGAGTTAAGTTTTTCTTTGAGAAAAGAGCAAAGAACGGCACTTAAGTCATTCTTAAAAAAAGGAAGATGTGTTCGTCGTTTTGCCGGCCAGATATGGCAAAAGTTGAATCTATCAACTAAGCTCCGCTGTTGGGAAAACGCTCTGGTTGGTTGAAGCGCTGTCCTACTGCGTGCAGAGGGAATTTGAAAGACAGCCGTTTATCCCGCCCCTCGGATTGAGCCGTGACTATGGTGAGTTTCCAGACCTAACATCTTGATGTAGGTCTGGCTTGCCAGGCTATGTTGCAGCAGCATTACTGAATGATTCAGCGTTTTGAACGAATCGGTTGAGTCAAAGATTCAATTAACCATTCATAAACTGCCTCATTCTGAATAAATCAGCCGATTGAACGAATCGTTTGAATGAATGACTCAATGACTCGCTCATTAAGACAGTCGCCTGCCGCCTCCTACTGGCGGTTTAGTTTCATAAAGTATCATTCTTTTCAACATTTTATTATTTGTATATTCAAAAATATTTAAAATGATCCAAATAAATACAGTTATACTTTTTCAATGTAAATTATTTAATTTGATAGGTAACAGCCTGTGTCTTATTTTTATTGAATATATTGATCAAATTTAAGAATTTGAAAGGAAAGATGGAGCATACATTTAGGCTAATAAAATTAGGGGGAAAATGCCCTTTATAAAGGTATAAAAAAATGGTGTTTCAAACAGTGATTTAATGAAACATTGACAATTTAAGTTTGAAGGGAGTAAATTTAAGGGCGTAAAGTCTCTGTTTAGGCTATTAAGGAAATGTAATTTTGCCAAAAGAAGAACTTTTATTTTAAATAAATGTTCATTTTAAATCAGCCTACTTCAGTGTGATATGTTACCATGTTATCATGCTTAACACTGAGAATTTGAATAATTGTAATGTGATGATCAGATGCAGATATCTAAATCAGAGAATATCATCGGGCGGTTTGCGGGTGGATTATGGACTCGGGTGACTCAAAGTGCACCAGATTAATGAATTTATCTTTAAAATGTACAAAATTTTCTTCTGGGGGGCCATGCCCCCAGACCCCCCTAGAGGTACTAAGCTCCACCCACAAAAATAATGTGGGAAACACATTAGGGGATATGATAATCTACAAAAAATTACACATTTAATTATCTTATTATTAAAATAGATTATTAGGATTTTACCACGTCCGCCTCATTTTGAGCCAGGAAAAATACTGTTATGAACATCACCTTTGGGTCACATGGTCACATACAGCTTTTGTCCCCCCCACTTTTAGAATGGCTGCTACGCCCCTGCATACATACCAGAGTATGTGAGCGGTGCGGAGTGGGAGCGGAGCTATGGAGTTAGAATCATGCCAAAACCTCACACACACACAAAACGTGTTTTACTCACACCCAACGATTCACAAACAAACTCAGTGTGGTTTGCAAATATAAAACATCACTCACAAACTAATGCATTTTGTTCTGCAAATAAAAAACATACCTATCAAACAAATACAGTATGTTTTACATATACAAAGAAACGTATTTCTTCAATGACAAAAATATCCTCCAAGTACAAACTCAAATCTTTCAAGTACAAAAAAAAATCCTTGAAGTAAAAAAAAAAACCTTCAAGTACAAAACAAAATCCTTCAAGTACAAAACAAAATTCTACAAGTACAAAACAAAATTCTACAAGTACGAAAAACTGTCACGTGACTTTTGGCACTAATTTTCTGCCTTCAGATCCACACGCATGCTAGTAAACGGTCATGTAATTCGCACTCCACAACAGCAGGTGGCGCTGTTACCGACTTGCTTTAGCGCCGCCACGGACATGGAAAGAGATGAGAAGAAGAAACGCTAGCGTGGGGGACGTATTTTGAACAAGATGAGCGGCCAACAGGTGAGTTTGCAGTCGTTGCTGGTGAAAAATCAAATGTTAGAAATGTTAGTATATTTAGTTAGTAATATCAAACTCATGAAATGTCTGTCGTGGGTAGAGTGAATGGCCGTAGCCAGCTGGTCACCGAGGTCCGGACCTCGGTGAAAAAAAAATGTATATTCAAAAATAAAATTTCAAGCTCTCTGAATGATTAATTAGCCTTCTAAAGCACTTCATATGAGTGTTTGCAATTCATGTCGCTGCGAGAAGGTAACGTTAGAACAGTGAACGGGGTTTGAGAGCGTGTTGTGAGTGAGGGCGCGGGTGAAACCTCCGTGTTGCCAGATCCACCTATTATACGTCTTTTTGGACTCGTTTTTCCCATTTATTGTGACACTTTAGGAAGTTTTTTTTTATTACCTCTCCAAGTTAATGTGAAGTGGCGAAGTTATGAGATGATGATAACAATAGAAAGACTGGTAAAAAATATGTCTGGCCATTTTATTTGTTTATGATGCATATAGTTCAATTACCAGTTAATCTACAGTTTACAGTAGTTGGTTGTTAAACTGCAGTGCATTTAAATCTCTGTAGCTTTTTCAGTAGTTTAGTACTTTGGATCATGTAGTTTAGCTAGTTAATTACAAACTGCAAATTCATAGTATTCAAATAACATTTTTTTTTCACCTATAAAGTCCACAACAATAGGAAAAGTAGTTGATAAGGGAATGGGGTTTCACTTTTATGTGTTTTTGTAGTGCTGTCATGAAATCTAGGCTATGTGGTTTTAACCAAATTTGAGTATTTAGAAATATGATTTCATAAGTATTTTGCATGTCTTGATGTGTCATATTTTGCAGTGTTAACAATGCACTTAAGATTGCACCCCTGTGTTAAGTACCCTTTTTGCTTTTTTAGAGCAATTCAGGAAAAAAAAAATACAAAGTAAGAAAGTTAATACACGTCTTTGCTGAAATGTATTGTGCTGTTGTTGTTAACAAGCCATGGTTCATTTGCTCTGCTCTTAGGATTGCACATGTCCTGGGACAGGAGAGGGTGTGAGTGGGAAAACCCACTGCTGAAACTTGGCCCTGGTTTGTCCTCATGGATGAGGTGTTGGGACAGAGGCATTGCACCAACCCCTGTCCTCATTGCCTCAATCCCTGAGGACACACCAGGGCCGAATTCAGCAGTGGGTGCCCACGGTGAGGCAGCAGCACCAGCAGCATGAAGGCAGCGAGACAGAGGGCAACTACAAAGGGAGGCAGAGGCGAGGAGAGCACTGGAGAGTAGGGAGAGGATGGACAGGCTGTTTTCTCTTCTTGAGAGAATGATTGAAAAATATATTTTTTATTCTTGTTTAACTTTTTTCACTTTTATTTTTTAAAAGGAAAGAAAAATTCTGTGTTTTTATGCAACTTTAAATGTGTAAATAAAAGAGAATGAATTGTTCTGGTCATTGTTTATTTTGTAATGACAGTAATAATTTCTACATGAAACAAATTCTTCTATACTTTTTTTTTTCAAATACAATTGGTAAATGAAAATCATTTGTTCCACACGCTACATTAAAGTACTTTTTCCAACTATGAACAACATAAAATAAAATAAGATAAAACATAAAATAAGAAAAATAAGAAAAAAATGATGTAGACTTGTATTGAGCTGAGCAGGGAGACACTGGAGCTGCTGGACCGGGATGGGCTGCCCCTGGTAAGGCCTCTGCTGGTGGGACATCATCTGGGATGGTCTTCAGAGTGTTTGAGTGCAAATTTCCACTATCCATTAAGTTGTCTACCAACAGGTTTGCAGGGCTGATTCAATCGACGGCTCCCATGTCACTGAGGTTTTTTTTTCTTTTCTTTTTTCAAAGAGTATATTTCTGAAAAAAGTACTTTTAATAACTACTAATACTGCATTGGGGGAAACCTACTAAAACCTTAGTTAAGCAAAATTATCTTGCTAATGTACTTAAGGTATCAAGAGTAAAACGAGGTGTTTTCTGCAGGGGAAAAAACTCCTTGTCAGGGTTTTTATTATAGTTTTGTATTTATATTATGCTACTACTGCATTTTACTTCTGAATATTTTCAAGGTTGTTACATTATTGTTTAGTTTAATTTAAAATCATGTGTGGGGAAAAAAGTACTTCAGTAGGTTACTTCACATTTGTACGTGAATACTTAACGAAATATGCAGTTCCGAAAATTAAAGAAACAAAATGTATGTCTATTGTCACAATATTAACAAATTGGTGCTAACAACAGCGTCCTATACAAAGGGCGCATCTGACGCGCTCGGACCGGTCTAGCCTACGGAGGATTGTTCTTGTCTCCTGGCAACTGTGACAGCTGCCGGTGACGAGCGCGAGAAATACTGGACTTTTTTATTCAGTTGGGTTTTATATTCAAACCAGGCTAAACCGAAAATACATGACCTGGCAGCGCCGGGGCTGAAACATCCTGTCCTCCAGTAAAATATAAAACATAAAAAATACTAAAGCCAATTCTGGCTCCATAGCTGTTTACTCAATTAGGCTATCAAATGAATTATCAGGTTCACAGCTGTCCTCTCGCACCGCTGCTTGGCACCTGGAGCGGTGATCAGAAACACCTGGTTGCGCAATTAGGAAATCCTACGAAGTCTACATGGTGCGTCCTTCGAAGGACGCATATAGGCTGCATCCTTGAAGTCTTCAGTCCTTCGAAGAATGCAGCCTTCACGTTGGAACACATCTATCATGTTCAAAACATACGTCCCCCACGCTAGCGTTTCTTCTTCTCTTCTCTTTCCATGTCCGTGGCGGCGCTAAAGCAAGTCGGTAACAGCGCCACCTGCTGTTGTGGAGTGCGAATTACATGACCGTTTACTAGCATGCGTGTGGATCTGAAGGCATTTGTGTGTGGATCAGCAAGGCAGAAAATTAGTGCCAAAAGTCACGTGACAGTTTTTCGTACTTGTAGAATTTTGTTTTGTACTTGTAGAATTTTGTTTTGTACTTGTAGAATTTTGTTTTGTACTTGTAGAATTTTGTTTTGTACTTGAAGGGTTTTTTTTTTACTTGAAGGATTTTTTTTTTGTACTTGAAAGATTTGAGTTTGTACTTGGAGGATATTTTTGTCATTGAAGAAATACGTTTCTTTGTATATGTAAAACATACTGTATTTGTTTGATAGGTATGTTTTTTATTTGCAGAACAAAATGCATTAGTTTGTGAGTGATGTTTTATATTTGCAAACCACACTGAGTTTGTTTGTGAATCGTTGGGTGTGAGTAAAACACGTTTTGTGTGTGTGTGAGGTTTTGGCATGATTCTAACTCCATACGGAGCGAGGAGCGGAGTTGCGTGATTTTGCCAGGAGCGAGGAGCGGATTTTTTTAATGTCGGAGCGTTGTGATTTTCTCTCGCTCCGAAAACGCTCCACTATTGCTCAGTATACCACTGTGAGGCAATGGAGGGGGACTCAAAATGTTTCTAATCATATTTTGCATTTATATTGTTTTACTAGTACTTTCACAAACATTTATATAAGTATATATCATGTAGCCTAATTAATTTTACACATGCATTTAATGATATTTTTACCGACCCCCTCGCGATTTCCGCCTGTGCAACTCCATTATATGATGGACGATTTTATAAGGCCCAGTTTACACGAGAACGCTCGCGGGTGAAAACGTAAAAATATTTTATCAGATGTGCCTTTCGTTTAGACGGCGACGGCGTTTTTGGGGCTTAAAAACGCAAAAAAGTGAAACCACCCTCCAGAGTGGAAATCTTAAAAACCATAGGCGTAATTTGCGGGTGGGACGGGTGGGACATGTCCCCACCACTTTTTGCTAAGGTCGATATTGTCCCCACCACTTTTGAAACATCTCACGGCACGAATGTACCAATACAAATAAATAAAACATCTCCAGTTAACTAGCAGAGCATTCATTTAGTTCGTGTGTAAGAGGCGATCTAGCGCTGAAATGTGGTGTTTCTGAAATCAAGTGATCAAAGTGCTCGTTGCCGCTGCGATCAGTGGCGCGGATACTGTGTTCTCTTGTGGCTTGCGCACAGTCTTCACTTCGCGCTTCAATCCGTTGTGGAGACTCTATTCGTTCCGGTGAAATTACAAAACAAAATGCATACAAACGTATGCTTGCCTGATATACAACCACTGATAAACATAATCAGTTTTAATGAGAAAAAAAGAAAAGAAAAAAACCTATAGGAGTGTGGATTAGAACCCTGATTAGAACCCACAACCTCTGACACGCTTGGCAAAAGTTCTACCACTGGACCATTTCAATACATGTATTCATAATGTATTTACCCACACCAACATATATCAAACCTCATTAAACGACAAATTAAACCCATGCACTATTTCAATCGATTGCTGGACATCGTAATGTTATTGTACATACATCGATTTATGATTTAGCATTCATAAATCCCCCCCCCGTTTAAAAAAAAAAAACCCGTCCCACCCACTTTTTAAAACAAAGTTACGCCACTGTTAAAAACGCTCCACCGTCGAGTTTCCGTCTAAAAGGTAAAAGCTAAAGTCTGCTAGACAGTGAAGGCACCGTGCGATCAGTGCTTCACCTTGCCACCTTGCCGCTGAGTGCATAGCCTACTACATTGAATTTCACACTTATGCGTCACCATATGCACGCAGATTTCCCTCCCATAACGGTCGTCTAAACGTAGAATAAAAAAGTACTTTTGCGTTTTCTCTTCAGATCGTTTCCGAAATATTACCGTGAAGAACGGGAAAAAAATATAAATGTATTGTAAAAGGTAGTGATGACAAAGGAGAACGCGAGTGCGGGGAGGTGATTACAACGTCAAAAGATTCCTTGTGATTTCTATTTTGCTTTTTTTTTAAGTGAGCTAAGGATAGCCTAATTTATTGGTTTGGGGCTGTTCAAAATTCCAATAAAGTATGTGGATGTTTTTCTCTTAGTACTGCGTATTCGTTTTACAGTACATGCATCTTCTGATCAGAGGTTGGTGTTATTTAAAAAAAAAAAAGAAAAGAAAAAAAGGATAAAAATTTACCGTGGAGCGAATACGGAGCGAGACGTATTAAGGACGGAGTGGGAGCGGAAATTTGTACACCTAGAGCGGAGCTTGAGCGGAGTAATTATGAAATGCTTTGAGCGTGGAGCGCAAATTCTTTCCGCTCCACTCCGCTCACATACTCTGATACATATATATATATATATATATATATATATATATATATATATATATATATATATATATATATATATATATATATATATATATATATATATATATATATATATATATATATATATATATATATGGGGGAATTAATTAGCCATTAATTGTAATAATCCAGTGAGATTTCTGTATGCACAAGGACTCTGAAAACAGCCGGTATGATCTGATCTCACCATCATCGAGTCCGTCTGTGATTACATGAAGAAACAGAAGAAACTGAGACAGACTAAATCCCGAAGAACTGCGGGAACGTCTCCAAGATGCTTGAAGAAACCTTCCTGCAAAGCTACCTGAAAAACTATGCGCAAGTGTACTGGACAAAAGCCGTTTTAAACACAAAGGGTTACACCAAATATTGTTTTGAATTCGTTAATAGAAGTTAAATCATAAATAAATTCAATTTATGATTTTTATTTTTGAAAGCATTTTACAGCATTTTAACACGATATTTTACAGATATTAACATGCCTAAGACTTTTGCACAGTACTGTATATACAGAGACATCACGGATACATTTTGTGTTCTCTGCCTGGGAGCAGAGCATGCACAGGCAGTTCTCGAGGGGGCTGCCTGTTATCACTGTGAGCAGTTGCTGACGCTCCGCTCCTGCCTCGCTCTTTTTGACGCAGTCTTAACAGGCACACTTGCTTTGATATTCTTGATGAGGGCGAGGGGGTCAGGCCCAACAATATTAAAGAGCTTCGTCGGGCCACCGACCTGTCTCTCTGCACCACCAAGGAGACTCAATGGCCTCTTCGGCTATGCTGTAAGAAAAAAGCTTGGTCGTCGAGAGGTTTTAGGAGGTGAAACGTCAATCAGCAGCGTTCAAGAGGTTCATCCCCATTTCGGCAAGAGCAAGAGAGTGCTACTGCTCGAGTCCCCCCTCATAGAACCTGGGGTCGAGGTTGTACGCTGCCTGTTCGAAATCAGTTTTGTGAGGTATCTTGCAACAAGTCAGTTGCCTACGTTTTTGGATGCAGCTCTGGTCTTTACAAATACAGATAGCTATCCGATCAGAAAAGACGCATGAAGTGGCCAGGTGTAAACAGGCCCTAATTTGCAATGTGTGATCTGATCTGACTGAGCAGTCGTTAGATCTAAATGTCAGTAATGTGATTGTAAAACATTTATGTTGTAATTTGGTTGGAATAAAAGCAGCATATGTTACTTGTTCAGATAATTTTTTTTTTCAGATAGGCTATATACATAGTAGTATGTAGGCCTAGTAGTAGGGGTGTGAGTAGTATCTCGTGCTACGAGATCTCGTGAGACTAAAATGTGACGAGATTTCTCGTCGGGTGAAAAGCTGTCTCGTGGTATCGCCATGACAGAGCGTGAGGGTGAAATTAGCATAGAATATACCACCGCTACATTCAGATTACATGCCTCCACTGTTGTTTTGCTGTTTTTATAAAAATAAAAACCATTGTATACTATTGTAAATGTCTGCTCTTCTGCACAGGTGCATTAGGAATCACAGTCCGCTTATCCCGTGACGATGGCGGATGATTCGTTGCGCAACAGAGCCTAAAACGTCTGATAAATGTCTTATCTTGTAGAATGCGTGCTCAACATTGCCGCTACTGAGTACGTGTGATCGCAAATCCCAAAGTGAAACGCGAGCTCCCTGATGCGCGCAAATTAGGCTGCATACAGTCTCAAAATATCAAACCTATCTCTGGACTGTGTAGTTGTGGGTCTGGCCTCTGTTTTCACTTTGAATATTGAGAGAGTACTGTAACATCTGAAGAACGTAAGACAAGGGAGGCTTCGTTTCTGAACTTTTAATTTTCGGGACGCAAGAACTGTACACAAACGCACCAGCCAAACTCACTTGCCCGTTTCTCTCTACCAGGCCTTTTTCCGAACTCACTGCCTTAACCCTATAGCTGCCGGTGCAAAATAAAACAGCAATTTCAAAACAATTATAAAGAGTCTGTGTGCTACAGTTCTTTGATTATGGTTGCACTTGCACTTATTGTTTGCACTTAATAGGACTAAGATAAAACTGTTATTTATTTTTGTTATTTATACAGTTTTAATTTCTATGTTCAATTTGAGGAAAGGAGTTCAATTAGGACGTCACACAGCCTCAATCAGAAGTTCTGGTAGCTCATAATTCATGTAGAGTAAGGTCTGAAGAGAATCATGTGAAATCATACAGGAGAAAAGCCAAACAGTTTGTGGCAAAACCTTTTACAGTGCTTGTATATTGTTGTCTTTCAATACATATGATAATTCATACTCATAAAGTAGAACTGAAATGACATTCATTAGAAGATTATTAGTTAAAACATTTCAGAATGCACCTGCAGGCTATTTTTCCAGTCATGAACTTTGTCATTGAGGATTTCTATAAAATCTTGTCTCATCTCGTTCTCATTCTCGTGAACCTAATCTCATGTCTCGTCTCGTCTCGTGAGATAAGTATCACAAGTATCTCGTCACACCGCTAGTATGTAGGGCTACTTCTTATTGCCAATACGATGTATAATGACATATTCACTCTGATGTGGTGATCATTCATGGTATTAATGCTAATTATGTTATCATTCACAGTCAGTCGTGGTCCGGTGCTAGGTGAAAGTAAGGCTACGGGCTACACTGTCTGTCCAAATCTGATTATTTGTGTATCTGATTGGAATCTGATTTAAAATTATTGACTGCCCACATTGTTTATCGCATCTGTTCAGATCCAATTTGCGTGTCCCATGCCGCTCTTTCATTTTGCGTAATACTTGCATTGATTTCAATGACATTGCGTTGGTAGATATACGCCAAAAACAACAACAGCCAATGCGCTGGACTACTGCGCCTTATGAGGCAACGGCAGAAACGTTGAAGGCTGGAATGCGTGGCTTTATTCCATGCTGGTGTATCTGCCAGTTTCAAAACATGTCTCCTTTGTATTGATATTTTCTGCTAATCTGGCACTTTGCAGCAACACAACATTGTTTCTGCTGCGACTTTCAACATGTTACCTATAACACCGTCTGACGTTTGTTTTATGTGGCATGAGTCACATAAACCACGCAAAATCCGTTCAGAGCAGTCAGACTGAAACAGATTTCCAGAAATGCAATTTGAATAGGATTTCTAAACACATAATGTAGCTCGAAACTGATTTGTAAAATTTGCATTTCATGCGATTTTTTTGTTCACAATTACTAAATCTGATCCGATTTCAATTTGATATGTATTTTATCACTTTAATGTGTCAATAAACTTTAAGCAGTGTCTACTTCACTGTGCAAATATATTTACATAACACAATATGCAAGACATATGATCCGCTGATAGATGCCTGATTTCAAACGCTCCCGTGTGTATCTGTGTAAGCGCTCGATGAAGACTGGCCCATTACGGGCCCACTTAGGGCTAGCCTAAGGGACCCCAGCGGGCTGCCAGCGCAGGGCCCATGAGAATTTGCTCATTGGCAAAACGTTGGCCCCTTAGCGCTGGCCCTGCAGGGGCAGCCCTTACTTAGCCCCCAGAAAGCCCTCACTAAGCCCACACAGGGCCCGCACTATTAATCTACAACAATAAATCTGTTTCACTATAAATACTTTTCAGCTACTATAACTTATTCTATACATCTGAAATGGATGCAGTCACCACATAACTAATGTCTGTATTGTCAAAAAATGTACAGTAGTCAAAGGGATTTCAAATCAATGTATTTATTAATTACAAAATATAAAACATTCAATTCAGGTTAATAAAGCTAATTTAACACTCTGAAAGGGACTAAAAATTCTCTATACAAATATAAAATAATTCAAATAAACATAAAAAATACTGGTAACACTTTATAATAACATTCGATGAACTAATCATTTACAAAACATTCATAAATGATTAGCAAGTGATATACTAACATTTTATGTATGTTTTGTAAATTCCATTTACAAGTGATTAGTAAATGATTAACTAATTATTTACGAAACATGACTATGCGTTCATAAATTAAATGATTAAAAAGTGATATGTTAATTATTGTATGTATGTTTTGTAGATTCAGTTATAAGTCATTTACATTTGATTAGTTAATGATTGACAAAACATGAATGTGTTTCATAAATGTTTAATAAATTGTTATTTTTTTTGTATGTATGTATGTAGCAATTAGAGGGTGCAGAAAGTGTTGTAAATGCCTTGTATACACGTACAGATCATTTGTAACAGGTAAGTGTTCAACACAATGTGTAAATGCATGAATAAATCATTTACAACACTTTCTGCATCCCCTAATCTAAAGTGTAAACTATTCATCACTTGTAAATGTGTTACACATCATTCGTAGATTACCACTTCAAGACTCAATAAGGCATAAGATCAACGAATCTTATCTACGAATGATGTGTAACACATTTTCCAAGTGATGAATAGTGTACACTTTAGATTAGGGGATGCAGAGAGTGTTGTAAATGATTTATTCATGCGTTTACACATCATCTAAAACAGGTGTTGAACACTGTAGTGTGTACTGCAGTGTAAGTGCTGACTGGTGAGGGTATAGACAGCTGTCTTCTGTAGTGTGTAGTGTAGTGTGCACTGCAGTATATTCTCTGACACACATGGAGTCTTTAACCACTGTGCACCTGATGTGAGCAAAACATACAAAAAAAGTAATAATTTATTAATGGAGGGTGGCTCGCTGGAGGAGGGTGGCTCGCTGGTGCAGGGGTGGCTCGCTGGTGGAGGGTGGCTCGCTGGTGGAGGGTGGCTCGCTGGTGCAAGGTGGCTCGCTGGTGGAGGGTGGCTCGCTGGTGCAAGGTGGCTCGCTGGTGGAGGGTGGCTCGCTGGTGGAGGGTGGCTCACTGGTGGAGGGTGGCTCACTGGTGCAAGGTGGCTCGCTGGTGGAGGGTGGCTCGCTGGTGGAGGGTGGCTCGCTGGTGCAAGGTGGCTCGCTGGTGGAGGGTGGCTCGCTGGTGGAGGGTGGCTCGCTGGTGGAGGGTGGCTCGCTGGTGCAAGGTGGCTCGCTGGTGGAGGGTGGCTCGCTGGTGGAGGGTGGCTCACTGGTGGAGGGTGGCTCACTGGTGCAAGGTGGCTCGCTGGTGGAGGGTGAAATCAAATTAAATCAACAGTGCTTTATTTTTTTCAGCTACCTTAGGTGTATTTAACAGTAGCATTCAAGTACAAAATTAAATTAACAAATATAACAATAAAACACTAGACTTCACTGTATAAATTATACATAGATTCTTAATAAAGCTACGGTGTTAAAGTTCTTATAGTTTTGTTATATTAGGGATAGTTAACTGTTACCCCAAAAAATCTGTTATCATTTACTCTCTCAAATTGTTTTAAACCCTAATGATTTTCATCTGTTGAAAAAAGTTATTTTGAAGAATGTGGGTAACCAGACAGTTGCTGGTCCACAGTGACTAGTATATGTTTTTTCTACATTGGAAGTCAATGGGGACCAGCAACTGTTTGGTTACCCACATTCTCCAAAATATCTTATTTTGTGTTCTGCACAATAAAGAAATTAATACAGGTTTGAAACAACATTACAGTGAATAAATAATGACATTTGACATTTTTGGGTGAACTATCCCTTTAAGGACAAGCGGCAGCATGTTTACTATTAGGATGCTGTCATTTTAAGACCTGTATGCTGCTCTATACAGCCACGCATCCAGTTTTCTCTCAAATGTTTTCTGCTAAAATGGCGTTTTTCGGGGACTAAAATAGGCCAAGGCCGCGCCCCCTTGACGTGTAATGGCGTGATGCTAGCTCACTGGCGCACACGTCAGAGGCGCCCGCTCCATTGTGCCAGCAAAAAATGCGTTTTTTTACATTATAGGCTACAGTGTTGCCAGATTGGGCGGGTTCCCGCCCAATTGGGCGGTTTTGAATTTGATTGTGCGGGTAAAAAAGGGTTTGGGCGGGTGGACAAAATTTGGGCTGGTTTGGGGTCAGTTCGGCGGTTTTCAAACATCTACATTTTAAAGTCTAATTGATTAAAAAACTAAACTAAAGTGTGCATGTAGTCCATAAAATCAGTCATCATGACATTACTGTACACACACGCGCGCCCATGCAGTCAGCTGGCATTAGTGTTGACATCACCGACGAGCACGCACTTTTAGCCAATCAGTGATCAGCAGGCAGATGCGATTGAGCGCGATTGTAGCTGTATATTCAAGTGATCGCTAATGCCAAAGTGATAGGCTAGCTATAGCCTACTAAACAGTAAGTTTTATCTACACAGTAAAGAGTAAGATAGTGAGCAACTCTAAAAACGTACACCTGGTGGGAGATAGATGGTGAATATAACTCTGAGGAGAGCACAGTTGAATGACTTGAAATGAAATGAAATATGGGACGTCACGTGAAATATGTCCATGGCCATGTGCACACTAACCTTACCAGAGACATCGGCAACTTTTACACCGTCCAGATTGCACTATACTCGACCCTGACAGCTGCTGAAAAAGGTTTGAATCAACGATGAATGAGTTTGACTGCTAAATTCTGCGTTATGTTCTGCAATGTGTACTTCCGAGGGTTAAAGTAATCGGTTCATTTCTTGATTGCCGTTTTGACAGTGTCCATCTGGACATTTTAGTCATATTGGCTAATTCTCCTTTATTATTGCCCTGTTTTGATCGGTTTTCCTGGAATTTATTTATTTATTTATTTATTTTTTTATTTTATCATTGTTATTTTGTTTTAAGGAGATAAAAATTGTGCTCATCAACCTTGAATGACATGGTAATGAATTTATATCATATTATTTTGGCGGCAGTAAAATTTTGGGCGGTTTTTTCTTGTAGTGGGCGGGTTTTGGTGAGCTTTTGGGCTGGAAATCACCGTCCCAATCTGGCAACACTGATAGGCTACAGTAAATCAAGGAAAAGGAGTTTCCCCACTGTGTATGGGGAAGTGAGGTTACGATAGTAACCGAGTAGTTTTCTCTCAAATGTTTACTTTCACTACATATCCCATAACCAACTTAATGCACTGATACTACCATCTTCAAAAGCAGATCGTGGAGCCATTTTACTCGTCCACGTTCAAAATTCGAGCACAGCCGTTAGACGAACGTAGTTATAGCTTAAGAACTTTTTTTTCCTTAGACTTTAGCAGTTTACTGTGACAATCTGACGTGGTAACATATAGAATATGGTAAACGGGGTGAAAAGGACCATATTTAGCCTATATAAGCTAACTAACGTTAGTTTATTGACAACCTAGCTGCCAACGTTACTCCGTTGTCGTTCGACAAAAACATATGGTCTGGATTAACAAAAAAAAAAAACAATAGGTACTGAAAATACAATAATAGCAGAACACACACACTATGGCAAATATTTACTGTTAAAGATAATACTCAATTTACAATTAAAACTCACCTCAGAGTCAGGAGAATTCCACTGTGAAGGCAGAAACAACCGTTAGGAAGGCGGAAAGTGACGACTGCAGCCTGTAGCGCGATGATGATTAACTTAATCAAATACGTAGTTGATGTTCGACGCATGCGCGGAATTGGATACTTTTAACACGCATGTATTAATCTTTTATTTAATGTAATTTAAACTGTAATGCAGAGTTAAGGATAGAAAAATAGATACTTAAATAGATATTTCATTAGATGAATTATATTAATTATTAAATGCAGGAAGGTTTCTTCAAGTATCTCTGAGACGTTCCCAGTTTTTTCTGTTTCTTATCAGACTCGAGATGATGGTGAGATCAGATCCTACCGGCTGTTGTCAGATTCCTTGTGCATACACAAATCTCACTGGTTATTACAATTAATGGCAAAAAGAATGTTTGGAAATTAAACTGATAAACTGATATTTCCTACTGACACACTACAGCAAAATAAATAACCGACTTAAAACCTTTTTTTTTGTTAATGTAAACATAAATGTATATATATATATATATATATATATATATATATATATATATATATATATATATATATATATATATATAGCATTGAATGCTCTACAAATAATTCTTATAAGTTAATAACAAAAAAGATAGCCTATAAATTACATGAAAAATAGCACTCCAAAGAGCGCTCAATCTCTATCTCGGCAGACATTTTCCTTCTAAATATTTTAAAATTGAGTGTATAGCCTAAAGTTAAACTTATGATCTCCAATGTTGTTTTGAGTGTTGTAGACAATGGTGTGAAAAGCAACTATAATGAATAAACATTTATTTGACTTGACTGAGGTGTTATTAGTCATGTGAACTTGTTTTTTCTTTCAATTTAATCTAATTTTTATTGTTGAAAATGTTTAGCTATATTAGAATGATATAAATGGCATTAGGCCTATACGTCTATGGGAAATTGTATAAAAACAGACAAAAAGAAGAGAGAAGTTTAATTTAAACTTTAAAATTAAAATTTAATTTAAACTCAACGAACTCTGCCAGAGTGATGGATATCATAATAACTAGTAATAACTTCTTCATATCTCTGTACCATCAATAACTTTACATTTTGACCTTCTCAAATAAATTAAAAGCCTATTGTTTTATTCCTGATATGCAGGATTCAAAATGAACTAGGTTGGTAGATTTTTTTAAATTACGAGGCAGCCAGATTTTTACCACCAATTGCATGGTACACTGTTAATTTTGGATTACATTACAAACATCAAATCCAGTAAAAATAATAGGCTTTTTAAAGTAAGATTTGTTCTTAGAGTTTTTAAGGGATCATGTGTTGTCTTGTAGACACAATCCAGTGCAAATAATGGATTTTTTCTTTTTCTTCCTGCTGAGCAGAGTTATAAATGGAAGGTCTTATTGAATTTCACATTCAATTTTAAAAAGCAGCCAAAACGTAATGAAAGTGGGCTACCTAAACAAAACCTGCATGGGCCCAAAGGTACAAAAGCTGCTCTGGGCCCGAACGGGACCCATGCTGGCTTTTTGCGGGCACAGTGGGCTAGGGCCAGCCCACAATGGGCCACCATGGGCTTAATGTGGGCAGCCCGCTAGTGTGGGCTGCTCACAGTTAGCCCGTGGTGAGCCCAAAGCTGTGGGCCTCGCCTGGGCAAGCCCACACTGGGCCTGTTTAGGTTTGGTGTGGGCTGGCCCTAGCCCACTGTGCCCGCAAAAAGCCAGCATGGGTCCCGCAGGGGCATGTTTGCAGGGCATGTATACATTGATGTATATTTACAACATGTTTTTGAAGTGCTGATCATTGTAGCCAATCACAGACATATTTGATGAGCGTGAGTACAATGGCCATTCCATTGAAAAAGATGGCGCCGTTGTATGTGGCATGCCGTTGCTCTCCTTCTCGTTTTTAAATCTTGTGATTTTATGTTTGTTCCTACTAAATTCAGACTGTGACATGTCGCTTGTTTACAATCGCCAAACATTATTAAATGTCCGCATGGCTATCGACTCAACTGTGTCTTGCCGATGAGTCGCCCCTACCTGCTCACCCACACCTCCCTGCACACCTGCGTTGGTATCCCGCCGATCCTCCCTGGAGGCGACGGCGTCAGAGGAAGCATGGCAAGCGGGGTGGAATCACTGTTCGGCTGAAGTCTTGAGCGGTCTCCGCATGTGTGTATTGGACCTGTGCTGGCCTATGAGCGCCACTTTGCCAGTGCCTTTGCATGGTCTTTTCCCTTGCATCGGTGGCTTCGACCTGTTGTTCCATGCTCTTTGTCTGTGCCTTCACGCGGCGTCTCCTCCTGCTTTCGACACCGTGGAGTGAATCTCCTTAACCTCCGACCGCTAAACTGGAAAACGCTGCTGGAGGAAGCAACATCGCCACTTAAGGTGGCATTGATCAACGCACGGTCAGTGGTGAACAAGACATTTATAATAAATTACTTCTTCATGGCGTATGACTTGGATATTTTATTCATTACTGAGACCTGGTTAAGTTAATTCACTGAATTAGTTCCACAGGGCTTTCTGGCCATGGTGGTGGACTAGCGACAGTGTTTAAAAATTCTTATCCCTGCCACGGTCTAACAACTAGCCCTCGCTGCACCTTTGAAGTGCAGTTGCTACAGTTCACTTTAACTAACTCACTGGTATTTGTCTTGGGTTATCGCCCACCTCAGCTGAACAAAGATTTTCTCAATGAGTTTGCAGAGATCTAGTCTCTTTTGATTTTGATCAGTGGGTGTCTGGCCACACCCATATTCAGGGACATACTTTAGACTTAATTTTATCACATGGTTTACCTGTATTGGACATGTCGGATCACTTGCCGATTGGATTTTGTTCTCCCTACCTCTTAATGGAACTATACATAAGCAACCTCGCTCACGGCTGACTCGTATTTTTTACTGATCGTGCAGGAGAGGATTTTATAGCATCATATCTCAGTCTACGTGCCAATCAAGACATGGACTCATCTTTAAGCTTCTTGGATGCTGATGAACATTTGAACTTTTTTTAATTCTATCTGCTCTAACATCTTAAATGCTGTTGCTCCTCTAAAGGTTTATCATCTTCGTCTTTTAGCCAGGGTTAAGCCCTTTTTGTCTGCTTAAAACTTTGAGAATGCTATGCATGCTTTTTTAAGTTCCAGATTAGATTATTATAACTCTTAATACTCTTAATATTGGTGCCCCTCAAATATGTTTCACACGCCTGCAATTCATTTTTGATGCCCGGTTTTGATCTCGCTTCTTTGGCTACCAGTTAAATTCAGAATTTAGTTTAATGTTTTGTTATTTGTTTTTTTAAGTGTTCGCAGAACCAGGCTCCACAGTACCTATCTGAACTGCTACATCCGCCCACACAGTCAAGATCCCTCAGATTGGGGGACTCTGATCTACTATCTGTTCCTAAAACTAGACATAAAAGCAGGGGTGATTGTGCTTTTGCGGTCATCGGCCCCTAAGTTATGGAATAGCCTACCGGCTTACATCAGATCCGGCCAAACTTTATTAAATTTTAAATCCATTTTGAAAACGTATCTTTTTTTCAATTACTTTCAATATATCTTGATTGTCTTTTTTTTTCCCCTTAGTTAATAGGTTTTCCATTTTTATTGTTTTTAAATTTGCTTTTCTGTTTTATATGTTTTCTATAAAGTCCTTTTGTAAAGCACTTTGGTCAATACCAGTTGTTTTTAAACGTGCTATACAAATAAAATTGTATTGTATTGTATTCCGAGGTGTTTACGATTCCGCTCAACAGCGCTCAAATCGTCACATTTTTAAAATTTCAGTATCGACTTGGTACCGAAGTCTGTACTTTTGACAACACTATTATGCCCCTTTTTACAAGATGTAATATAAATCTATGGTGTCCCCAGAATGTGTCTGTGAAATTTCAGCTCAAAATACCCCCCAGATCATTTATTATAGCTTGTCAAATTTGCCCCTTTTTGGGTGTGAGCAAAAACGTGCCTTTTTGTGTCGCTTTAAATGCAAATGAGCTGCTGCTCCTCACCCCCTTTCAGAAGAGGGCCGATCCTTTACACTAGCTTCAGATACTCTGGCAATAACAAAACACGTGAATAATCTCACTCATCCAAAATCTCAGAAATAACCTGTAGTGGGGTTGCAGCCTCACAGAGAGACTCTGGATGAGGTTGCAACTTTAAGACTGCACCTGAACATTTCTGAATGGTTAGTGGATACATATATGTAGTTGTTGTGGAGTTACGTTGATTAATCTCATCGACTTGCATGTACCGTCACGTTTAACTTTTACACGTTGACACAGTTCTCTGAGGTCTTTATAAGATAGCTGTGACATTTTTTTTGTCAAATAGTGTTCTGTGATCGTCTGTGCAGCCAACAACAGAACAGTTTGCATGCTTTGCTTGAACTTTTGCCATTGCGTTAGAACTGGGTGCACTGTTGTCGCTTGCGAAAACCAAATGGCGGCACCGTGGTTGGAAACGTGCTGATTAAGGGGCGGTAATATTATAATAAGATCCACTTCCTACATCAGAAGGGGAGCAAAATCTGATCTGCTTATTTTTTTACATGCTTGCAGAGAAAGGCTTACCAAAACAAAGTTACTGGGTTGTCACTTTTCACATTTTCTGGGTTGGTAGATGCACCGGGGACCCGATTATAGCAATTAAACACTGAAAAAGTCAGATTTTCATGATCTCCTTTAAGATCAAACGCACGGATCTATTATACTATTTACTTTCACTTAAGACATAACCGGCTGTGTTTACATGAATTGAGTGTTTATTATTTTAACATCAGGCACGTCCTGCTTTTTAAATTCTCATTCATGCATTTCATCACTTTGAAGTGTCAATAGTGCTATATATTTAAATACCTCAATATACATGATATAGCAAAATCACTAATGATAGACATTTTATACTGTGGTTTATACCAGCTCTTGCACAGACCTTTTTTTTTGCACAGCCCTATTATGGCTTGTCAATATCGCCTAATCAGGCAGTTTTAGTGTTGGATATCCTAATAGACTCAAATGAAGCAGATAATCATTTCTATAAACCAATTAATTGAAATGCATACATGTGAATTTTTTATTTTATTAATTACCTTCTTAAAAATCTTAAAAGCAGAAGATAGATTCATGTCTGTGTAAACTGGTCACAGGTATGTTAAATATTATGTTAAATATGTGAAATGTGTAGTTCAGAATGTGCCATCAGGTGATCATTTCTAGGAATGTTTTCACAGTCTTACAAAGTTACTATGTGTTTTGTTGTTTCAGAGGAAGAAGTTCTGTACCAGAATTACCAAGAGAAAGCACTGCACAATGATTCTGATGAGGACACTGAGCCCAAACAACCTCAGCCAGATGAAGGCATTGTGGTCCAATACAGACCCATCCGGACATCCTGGAGTCAGCTTAGTGTGGTGAGGAACTATGGAGGAACATATGCACACCTTTCAAAATCTTTGAGTTTTGATGGACATTTACAGTTTTACACAAATGGATATTTGTTTATGAACTTTAACACACTCTGTTGTGGCAGCGTTTGGGAATTCTGGAATCTTAAGGAATGTCATCCGGCTCTGTTTTGCTGGGTGTTCTAGCCTCAGTTTTTATTCAAGAGAGCAAGGGATTGAAAGCAGGTGTTTTTTATCCAAATATAGGAGGGAAACAGAAGGAGAGTGGGCTGGGATAAGCTTGTCCATTGGAAAATGGTATGGCAAGTCTCCAGTTCCTTAGCAAATACCAGATAATTCTTCCCCATGGAAAAATGTAAAAAATGTAGAGGGATAGAACAGTGTGACGACCAGATATGGAATTACATAATTAGGTTTGGAAGGCTTTAACACTATTTTACACTTAGTGTTCTGTTCCCCAGTGTTTTTGTTTACTAATATCTGGGAATGTTTAAGCAGGAATGCTCTAATGCTAAGGTTGAGAGAGAAGCAAACTGTATCATTGTTATGAACCAACAACCACCAGCAGAAAGAACGAGCTAGAGAATGCTACAATGCTAGAAAGAGAGAAATAAAAATGGAAAGTGTAGGAGGCAAATCTGAAAAAAAATCTAATATCTAACTATCTATCTAATATCTACATCAAAGAATGTAGAGTGACACGTAAAAAAGAAAGGACAAAGGTGTACAAAAGGAAGAAGAGAAATTGTATCAGTTTGAAATGGCTGGAGTATATGGGCTTATGAGGGATCTCTGGTTGTGTGGTGTACTGTTGGTTTTGGCAGGAGGGCATACAGCTTTAAAGCAGAGCAGTGTAGGTATATCCACCTGTGAAAACACCATCACATGCAGAAACACATATAAGTCCAGATAAGAAATTAGATATATTAATACTATTATTAGTAGAACTATAAACACATGAACTATCATGAGATTTTAGTGCCATTTAGTTGTTTAAATTTGAATAAACTATAATTATTTAGGCACACACTATTTAAATAATAAAAATTCTATCATCATTTACTCCCCTTCATGTCGTTCCATGGTCTCTGCTTTCCTTTTTTCACCAGGGCCTGGCTAATGGGTGGCTAGTATTTGGGAAACCACAACCTAATTGATAGGTTCCGAAGAGGTGCACATAAGCTAAACCCTCCTAGACCTCCTGTCATCCCCTCTTGGGATCTTTCTCTGGTCCTACAGGCCCTGCAGAAAGATCCGTTTAAGCCTTTGCAATCAGTTGCATTTAGCACCCTCTCAAAGAGGACTGCCCTCCTGATTGCGCTCACCTCCATCAAGAGGGTGGGGGACCTACAAGCCTTCTCCGTTAGTGACTCGTGTCTGTAATTCGTGCCGGCCTACTCGCTTGTCTTGAGACCCAGCCTGGATATGTGCCCAAAGTTCCCACTACTCCCTTCAGGGACAAGTAGGGCGTGGCCTGGCATGCAAATTCCACACGGCAATTCCATTGGCCTTTTCTGAATACGTCAGAGGTATTTGGGGGTCTCAAGAGTAGGTTTGGGTATCGTTTCATTTTTAGCGATTCCGATTCCGATTCTGCTTATCGAATCTGGTTCTTATCGATTCTTGTTTCCGATTCCAATATTTTTTGGAGGGAGAAAAAAGGGCAAATACTTGAAGAATAAATATTTCTACCTTTTATTCTTGCCAATTTTAAGCAATAACCAATAAAAAGGCTAAAGTGAAAGGAGTCTCTTCATATAAAGGTGTTGATTACATTATTACTCCAGCAGTAGGTGGCAAAAATCGACTGTTTTTTTCATTGAATTATTTATTCAAGAAGACTTGAGAGATTTGTTCAAAAACGGTGAATCATTCATTCATTAAACAAGTATTTATTAAACACTGAATTAATTAGTGTTTGAATTAATTATTCAAACTAGTTTGAAAAAAAAATAGACTATTAGACTAAACATGTTATTCTGAGTAGTTGTCTGATGTATGTAATCGTGATCTCCATTTTAAACAAAACAAAAATGATTTTAAGCCACATCGATTCCTGAATTAGGGACCGTTCACATATCGCGTCACATATCGTTTCCTGCATGGAAAAGCACGGCCGCGCCACTTTCTCCTTCTTTCCACAAGTGCTTGTGCTCCTGTGGCGTCTGTCGTTGCTATGCAACCATGAACTGCACTCTCCATGATGACGACGAGGAAGTATCAGCAAAAGATTAATTGATTTATAGCCCTTGCATTAGCTTTACTAGGCTACTAGATATATTTATGGAGATGAGAAATAAAAACCCGCCCTGTTCAGCTATGATCAGCTGTTCAGCCGAGCTTTTGATGTTACAGAAAGGTTGGTTGTTGTCACATGACCTGCGCACCGCTTGCGGCATTCTGAAGAGTTGAGATGTTTTCATCTTGCCGAGGTATAGGCGCGCCTGCAAAAACGATCACCACGCACCGCATGCTCGTCGCGCCCACGGCTCATGTCGCTTCTATTGACTAGTTGCACGTGGCCCCCATTTTGGAATTCGGATCAGCGAGTGTACGCGTAGACCGGTTTCGCATTACGCTAGCGCTACTTATTTTCTGAGTTAAATTATTTAAAGTTTATAGTGTAACTATTGTTTAACGTATTTTATACTTAATCTTATACTTATGTATAATACTTAAAAATACCCAGATGAAAATGAACCATGCTTTTACTATAGTAAAAGTGTAGTAACCATGTTTCTTTGGTTGGACTGATAAAGTTAACATATGTACAGCCACAGTATTACTACAAATAAGTCAGACAGAAACATCAAAAGAAATACATAAAAAAAGACACTTGCATGACACTGTACTAGAGCCTTTTTATTTATTGTTTTGTAGCCTGCAATGAGGCGCTCGGTATCTTCATCGGACCCTACAAGATAAACACGGTACTTTTTTGGCACAACATAAACCCATTAATATTACGAGACATTAAAATATAACTTTTATTAGGGTTAAACATTTGAATTCTTACACTTAAAAACTGAGGGCGCATCTCCGTTGCTGCATCCGACTGCCAGGTTTACATCACCGCGAAGCTCCTCCCTCCCGCACGCAATGGGTTGTGGGCAATATTAGCCGTTAGAGTGTGCATTGATCTGCACTTCGAATTCTAACCGGAAATAGTAGACCATCCGGGTATCTTTGGAATACTCATTTCAACATGCTACGATTTGGGACGTACTAATTCTAGTTTCGCATACTATTTAGGACGGATAGTATGCGAATTGGGACTCAGCATACGTCTGGGACTGCTGTATATTCTTAGGTTTCCAGAAACCAATTTTTTGTAGGACCAATCAGCGAACAGAGGGAGTGGCTGAGAACGATGACGTTAATGTAGTGCGTCAGTTTGAGTTGGAGTAATGGCAGCGGAGAAAGATGTGAGAAAAGCTATTCGGTCCGTTGTTGCAAAACTGCCGAATATACAGAAGTTAAAGCCGGAGCAAGAACAATGTTTGCTAAGTTTTGTTGGTGGCCATGATGTTGTGGCCCTCCTCCCCACGGGGTTCGGGAAAAGTTTGATTTTCCAGCTCACTCAGCACTAGAAGTGCCAGAATTCCATAACTACTAGAACTGCCGCAAGCGGTCATTTTGATCGCTATTCAAAACTCTATATCTTTAATGATAAATCCCCAATTGAGAGTAGTGGTGCAACGGATCATCATTGATCCGTGATCCGTTCGGATCAATATCTTCGGTTCGGCACACACGTGATCCGCGGATTAATTTATGAAAAAAAAAAAAAAAAGTTGTGCGCATTTTCAGTCCACTCACAGCGTGGTCATGGCGAGCGGAGGAACGGAGGAGCTTGAACGCCCCGCGTCATATAAATCCCCTGTATGGGAGCATTTTGGCTTCCCTGGAACACGCGTCCTATTCGCTTTGGACGCGCGAAAGGATTCAAACTGTTCAAGCATCGAACTAGACGCGAATTTGACGCTCTATTCGCGTATGGTGTGAACGCAGCAAAATGAACAGGCTGCGATGTATGTTGGAATGTGTGTGTGTGTGTGTGTGTGTGTGTGTGTGTGTGTGTCAGAGAGAGAGAGAGAGACAGAGAGACAGAGGCAGGGGCGCGATCGAACAATCACACACACACACACACGCTGTTTAAAAGCAAAAATTATCTCATCTTTTGGACTTTCATCATATTGCATTGGTTTTCATTTCTTGTCCTCAAACAGAGTAATCTGTTTATTTTGAAGTTACACATTCTACATTGATTAAAAAAGAAAATCAAATGTTTTTTTAATGGTAGTAGGCTATCATTTTATACAGAAATAAATTATTTATAATTCAGATGAGAATAGCGTTAAAGTTAATTAAAATTTTAAGGAAACAAATATATTGATCTGAAATATAGCAAATTAATTTTAAATTCATTCAGGTAGCCTACACCAAACATATCTCAAGGTCTTTTGAATAAAGGGTGACAGTCTTTCATTATCAACTGTTGTTGTGGACTATATAGCCTACTGGAGAAGTATTTGTTCTCCATTTGAGTGAGATGTTTTTATGTGGCTAATTGAGCAAAGTGCTTCCATATATTTTATTAGTAGTAGTATTAGTTCAAGAATAAAATAAAAATATCGGATTGATATCGGTAAAGCTGCGGCATCGGTATCGGAAGTGAAAAAGTGGTATCGGGACATCCCTGGAAACACATCAAGCATGGCCACGCATTTGAAGCGACATCACCCCGGTGTTTCGCTGACAGGAGTGAAAAGAAGGCTCCTCAACCTTGCACAATCAGACCGGGATAAAGCCATCACAAACGCTATCAGTGTGTTTATAGTCACGCTTCATGGAATGAACCCGTCGCGCACCCACTGTTGATTTTATATATTTTAATTTAATATTTTAAAAATGTTAATAAACAAAAAGACAAAACTTGTGTTTATTTGTCTTGTCTTGTCTTTTTTTTTTTTTTTTTTTGCTGATCCGAAAAATGATCCGATCCGTGACTCTGATCCGAGAAACGATCCGAACCGTGAGTTTTTTGATCCGTTGCACCCCTAATTGAGAGATTAATGCATTTATTGTATTAGGATTTTTTAATTTAGGATCTTTTAAAAACAAAACAACACCAAACTGTACATTTAAACAAGTTTAATTATAATTTATAAATAAATAATATTCGTAGATGCCCTGAACAAAATGACGGAGATGTTTTCATGTTTCCACTGTTCGATCGCGCCCGCGCCCGCCGACACACACACCATATTCCAGCATTGCAGCCTGTTCATTATAGCCATAATAAAATATAATAATAAAATAGTCAACCTAACATATAAAAATTCCACTGCTCTGTTTCTCAGTACTAGTAGGCTACAATTCGTACCATTTTATGCGTGTGAAGAGGATGATTATTTCCGTCGATATTGGAACGTGAGTGAAGTTCAAAGCCTATGATAAAGAATAGTTTAGCATCCAAATACATCGCAAATGTTGAAACATTTTGATTCTAATTAGAGAGTTACGTGAGCCCAACGCCGCTTACTTTCGCTTATAAAACATTTCATTTTGGCTTTAGTTATTTTTTCATTCTTGTTCTGAATATCATTACATTTAAATGATTTGTTGTTGAATATGTTTAGTGTATTTTTTACCACATTTTATTGTTGCGTATATTGGTATAATAATACCGCGAAATTCAGTGCGGTCAATATGACCGTTTATGGCCGAAATAGGTAAATATGTTCATTTGTTTTTGTTTTTTTTGCCTTATGTGTAATTTACATAGGTAATTTATATGAAAAACATTTGAAATGAAAATACAGACACTTTTAGGAAAAGTCAGGTACCAGCAGGATTGTATTTATTTTTTCAACAAAGTTATTGCAGATATAAAATTCAAAACGGTCAAAATGACCGCCATGGCAGTTCTAGTGGTGAATGAGTTAGCTAAGGCGAACGATTGGGATGCAAAGCCGATAGTTGTTGTCGTCTCCCCTCTTGTTGCACTAATGGAGGACCAAGTGAAGGAGGCAGAAAAGTTGTTTCCGTATCGCGGAGTAGCCTGGTGATCACTGTACAGCATTTGCGGCAGATCCCAAACGACCGCAGCGGCGTATTGTTAATGATTAGACCCAGCTTCGACAGTTGACTGAATACATCACTGTCCTTATACATTTTGAATTTGTAAATGTTTCCGGCCGGTTTCGGCGCATGACATACGTCACGACCACACGTTAGCGATTGGCTATGGCAGATCCTGAGTGACTCTGGGCAGATCCAATAGTTTTGAATTTTAACAGAGAACCCGCCTACAAGGAAGTAAACGTTTCTCAATGGAGAGATTCCAGACTCTCTGTACAAATGAAATGTACAAGAGTCTGGTAGAACCAGGCTAAGAGAAAATGGCACTATCAAAGAGTCTAAAGAGGAAAGTTGACAGCGAAAATAGGGCATACAAAGAAGAATGGAAAGACAACTATGTGTTCATCCTACCTAGTATTGTGAATGCAAAGCCAGTAGCCGTTTCTCAATACCAAGTACGCAAAGTTCGGACTTGAGTCCTTGGTAGTTCGGACTGTCAAGTTCGACTCAGGAGAACGAACTCCCGAGGACGGGAGGACGCGAGTCCGATAATTCTGCAAATGGAACAGCGGCGTACTTGATAGCGTCACTCAGCTTGCTCTGGCTACTCCGGTTATCTCTTTATAGGCTACAAATAAAACAAAATATGTTATAAACCACCATTTTGCCTCTTTTCATTTTCATTTAAAAAAGATCTTTAACATAATGGCCACACAAATGAGGTTCAGGCAACGCAATTGATTATCTTCACTGCATATTTACAACAACACGAAATATAAAGCACAACCCTGACTCTTTTTGTTTTCATTTTAAAAATATGATGAATAAAAAACATTATAATATTGATCATTAAAACGAACATTTAGCAAAAAGAGACAGGGTTGTGTCATATATGTATATACAGTGAAGAGAATATAGGCAACATGTAGGCTATTATAATAAAATATTTTATATGTTTTAAATATATAAAATAAAATGACATAACCTTTTTTGCTAAATGTCAGTTTTAATGATCAATAATAGCCATTCTAAAAGTATAAGTAGCCTAAAAGGTATAAGAAGCTATACAATAATAAAGCCAACGATTCAGTCAAACATAAGTCAGCTCTCTAGGCTACATAGTTAAATAGACTAACGTTAAATAAAGCTATAACTTCACTTTGCCCTCAGCTAAAACGTTTTGCCAGGGAACAAATAATACATTAATGAGACAAATAAAATAAATAAATCGCCTGTTGGATATACACAAGACGATTTAAATCTCATGTTATACCCAGACTGTAAAAGGTTATACCACTAGACTAGAGACATCCGAGCCAACGGCAAGTCAGCAGCAGAAGCCGAGGAAAGGCTGTTCTCGGCGGGGTACGAGCGCCGAACTCCGAAAACGTCAGATCAAATTTTCAAATAGGTGCTATCTTTATAAATAAACCAAAGATTTGAGCTTTAAACAACTACATTCTCGCCTGAAATACTCTTAAAACTACATTTCGTGACACATTTATAGCAGTATTTTTAAATTACGCGGGGTTTCTCCTCTGCTATTGACGCTTGCTGGTTGGTGGTGTGAGATGCATTCTGGGATACCTGGCTTGTCAAGTCCGCACAAGTCACCTCTTGATGCATCCTCGGTAAAAGGGGCGGATCAAGAACACATCCGGGGATTCGAACTGGACTTGGCTAGATGTGAACTTTGAATTGGCACAGTACTAGGGCAGCGACTGATGACGTTTCACAAGTCCACAAAAACACAAGTACAGACAAGAACGCATATTGAGAAACGGCTAGTGTGTCTTATCTGCAACGAAGCGATCCACAGACTCTTTTGAATGTCTTTCAAAACTTTTCAAATTAAAAGCTCTCTATTCATCTCAAAAGAAAACATTGCTGCAAAAACGTTATCATACTTTTATTTTGAAGGCAAAATCACTAAAGACGAAGTGATTGTGAGTAACTGTTGCTGTCATGACAGATCTATTTCAGAACCAGCCACTATCAAAATAATCGGGTGCGGGCCAGATATTATTGCTGGCGGGCAAATTACCATTGCTATGCTGATGGCACTCTCTCTTTTACTATTTCTCTCACATGCATACAAATAAAGAATGCAAGAGAGTCTGACATACTGCGTAACATTTATACACTAGATGAAAATGTTATTTTTGTTTTTTCCTGTCAAAATGATGATGTTTTGGAATTATTCACTATTTTAGCCATAAACACAAATTCTCAACTGGTGCGCAAGACACAATCCCATTTGCTAGCACTTTCAGCTAATCAGTTTATGCCAAGTGATTAATATTCATGTCCCCCACTCCTATTTTCTTTTGAAAATGTCAAGATGTTGTTGCATTTAATATTTTGATATACCAGAGTCAATACCAATATCTGTATTCTGTAGAGAGAATTTTAGTCATTGGAAAATGTACTGCTGCCTTAAAATCTGCAGAATAAGGGCCTAGTGTCTGTAGTATGTCGAGTGTTTTAGAGTTACGATGGTTTGGTATTAAAAAAGTGTGTTAAAAGTACTTGGTGGCTTGGCTGGATTCCTTTGTAACACGCAGATGTAGACCATTTGTTCATAAATGATGTAATCATGAGTCATGAGACTTCTCTGCCGCTGTCTGCCACCCATATTCCCTGGAAAAATAATGGTAAAACCCCAGTTTGGTGCTGCTTTTACTTTCGTTTTACTTGGTTTCTCAGAAATCTTTCAGATCTTTCCAGCAAGAGGGAGAGGTGTTTAGAGACAGGAAGGTACACATTTTGAGTTCATGTTATGTATGTCACATCATCATTTGTAGTGTCCCTGACAGCTTTTTTACAGGAATCTGGACTAGAGTTGTCTGGGTGGAGTTGTTATCAGACATTTTACCACTGCTACTTCTCTCTCTTACTGTCCCAGTTAACTATTTGTCTTTCATGTTTTCTCTCTAATCTCAAAATGACTTTCCTTTCTTGTAAAAAATGAGAAAAAAAATATCTGGAATCTGTGGCACAAGTCAATATCAATGAGTCAAATAGAAGAAAAAGATGCCTTCTTTTTTTTCTTGCAGTGACCTTTGGTCATTCGAGCCAGTTTCAGGACCTGAGTCAGAGCTCCAGACTGCAGCTAAATGGTTGCATTTTGCTACCTTTTTTCCTGCCACTGTTGCTACTACCAATTTGCCTAACATTAAATTGAGCTTTAATGAAGTAATGCATGTTCGTTGCATTTTACTGTGAAATGAGAATTCTGTGTCTTTATTAAAATCAACACATTAATGATTTATCCCTCATCGACCCACGACCCACTTGCAGTTAATTGGAATGTTATTTTTTTATGACTTGGCCCGGCCGACATTCGAATTATCTTCAGTCTCCACAGATAAAACCATGATTGGCACATCACTACTGTCAAAATAGCGTTATTATGTCAAAATACTAATTTATTTAGTTTTAAGTAAAACCATTGTAATCCTGATAGTATTCCCGTTTATAACAAAAAGTAACTATTATCTAATGTTTATCTAACAACAAAAGACAAAAAGAAAATCACCCACTGCTCTTGACTGAATAACTTTTGTAGCTTTGATGAGGATTAATCTATATTTAATTTATACATGTATAAATTATACATGTATATGTTCTTCTATGTATAGAAGAAGACGATGCAGTGTTATTTTACATTTGATTACTTTATTCAATTTCTGCACCTGCAAATTGTAATGTTTCACTGGCATTTAAAAATTTTAACCACTAAATATTCACTGTGCTATTAAATGAAAGATAAAATATGATAGAATAGAACAGAATTAACAGTGAAAGTAAACTAAGCTTCTACAATACATTTTAACAGGCATGACTAGGCATGAAAATAACTGAAGGAAATATCTATTTGCTAAACGAAATAAGCCAACTAATTTGAATCATATTCTTTTGGTTTCTCTACACAATATTTTTAAAAATGAAAAAATGCAATGAATATACATTATACAGATATCTGTACTCAGTATCTGCAAGTACCACAAATTAAAGTATCGGTATCTGACTTGTTCTGGAAAAAGTGGTGTCGGTACATCCCTAAAATCATTTTTTTTTTTTTTAAGTAAGATTATAAAACAACAAAGATAAATATAATTGTATGCATACAAATACACACACACACACACACACACACACACACACACACACACACACACACACACACACACACACACACAAAAAAACAAAAAAACAAAAAAAAAAGTAAAATTAAGTCGTTGTTGACTCCTTAAAATACTCTAGGAAAGGGCCCCAGACTTTCAGAAAGAATTTTGGCTTTTGCTTCAATGCGAACCGAATCTTTTCCATCCTGAGAGCATACAGAAGATCAAAAACCCATTGGCGGTAAGAAGGGGGAGCTGCTGCCTTCCAATTCATAAGAATAAGTCGCCTAGCCAGTAAGGTTCCAAAGGCTACACTATCAGCTTGCAATGCGTTTAGACTAACAGATTCTGGCAAAATACCAAACAGTACTGTTAATGGGTTAGGGCCTATTGTTAAAGAAAAAATAACTGAGAAGCACCCAAAGATTTTCCCCCAAAAATCAGACAATTTCGGGCAGGACCAAAAAGAATGTGATAAGGTAGCTGGTTCAGTTAAGCAGCGAAGGCAGGTTGGGTCGAATCAGGAAATATTCTGCTTAGTTTAGCTCTAGACTAATGAACTCTGTGCACTACCTTGAATTGGATGAGGGTATGCCTAGCATTTATAGAAGATGAGTGTATACGGGCAAGAATTAGATCCCAAATATTTTCCTCCAGCGTCAAATTCAATTCCTCCTCCCAGAGCGCCTTCAGTGGACGCACTGAAGGGGACTGTTTTGCATTGATTATGGCAAATATTTTAGAAATAGCCCCTTTCAAAGATGTATGAAGGTCTAATATGTTATCAAGTATATTTTTAGTTGGCAGAGAGGGAAAGTTCGAAAACTGCTTTCGAATAAAGTTCCGTATCTGAAAGTATCTAAATAGATGTGAATTGGGTAGAGCGAATTTTCCTTGGAGTTGTGTAAAGGATGCAAAATTGTTATCTATGTATAATTGATCAATTGTAGATAGGCCTTTTTCCCTCCAGATATTAAAAGCCCCATCCATCAGGGAGGGTGGAAATAATATATTGCAGAAAATAGGCGCTGTAACACAAGGGTCCTTAAGGTCTAACGCCAAACGTAATTGAGACCAAATCCTTAATGAATGTTTGACAACAGGATTCTTTTTTACTAAAGTAGTATGCTTATAGGGAATTGGTACACATAATAAGGATGTCAAAGTTGCTGGAGTACAAGAGGCAGATTCCAATAGTACCCACTGAGACTTCTTTAATTGCAAATCTTGCTGCACCCAGTATAACAGGTTCCTAATGTTTGCTGCCCAATAATAAGTTTGAAAATTTGGCAAAGCCAGGCCGCCCAAACACTTTGGTTTCATAAGATGACTTTGATTGATTCTTTTTGACTTATCCCATATGAAAGAAGTGATATTACGTTGCAAAACTGTGAAAAAGGATTTTGGAATAAATATAGGAAGGCATTGAAAAAGATATAAAAATTTAGGGAGTATACTCATTTTGATAATGTTCACCCTTCCTATCAAAGAAAGAGGGAGACATTTCCAGGACATGAAGAGAGACTTGACATGATTATAAAGAGGACTAATGTTGGTTTTGAACAGGTCAGAGTATTTACGAATCCCCAGGTATTTGAAACGGTTTCTGACAACTTTAAATTGAAAATCTGAGTATGAAACCTGAAGGGAAGATAAATTCATTGGGAACAATTCACTTTTAGAGAAATTTAGTTTGTATCCAGAGAAACTACTAAAGACATTCAGAATGGAAAAAACTTGAGGAATTGAAATAAGAGGGTTAGACAGAAAAAGAAGAAGGTCGTCTGCATATAAAGAGACCTTGTGTACCATACCTGTACGGGTAATACCATAAACCTGTGCACTGGACCGCAGGGCAATTGCAAGGGGTTCAATAGCAATAGCAAATAACAATGGGGAAAGTGGACACCCCTGTCTTGTGCCCCGTTGTAGTTCGAAATACTCTGAACAAATATTATTGGTACGTACAGAAGCTTTAGGGGCCGCATATAAAATTTTAATCCAGGAGACAAAAGTAGAGCCAAAACCGAATTTTCCTAAAACCTGAAACAGATAATTCCATTCAACCCGATCAAATGCCTTTTCAGCGTCGAGTGACAGAACCACCTCCGGATTATTTGAATGGGAAGAATACAAAATATGAAAAAGGCGCCTAACATTAGAAAAAGAATGTCTATCCCGAATAAATCCAGTTTGATCGTGCGAAATAATTTGACCCATAGACCCCTTTTGCGCCTACGTCACGGCGCTAGCTGGAGGCAAAACAAACGGAAAACTGGAGGCGGCCAATACAAACCAGCACAGATTCGGCTACATAATAAGGAGCTTAAATTATTATTTTTATTATTAAAAGTCATCTTGTTGTGTTCTTGGGTGCAAGAATCAATGAAAAATGAGTATGCTGTATCTGGAATTTTTATTTCTAGAAAATATTCATATAATTAAAATTGCACCGTAGTGTCACTCTTTACATTGTCGTCTTGGCGCTGGCTAGGCAGAACTGCGGATCGCACCACACAAGTATTTACATGACCATTCAGCACATAGTTATATTATAGGCATCTAAATATATTTATATGTCCTCAGTTTCTCTTTACCCTCGGTTTCTCTATCGGGTAGGTGTAGAAGTCAGGCCACTCAACCGGAGGTAGCGTTAACGTTAATCCTGTCAGTTCGTCCATTGACTGAGCGTGTACGGTCATCTGGTTCCGTCCGTTAAAATTAACTTTTGCAAATAACAATCGGCATCCTGGACAGTGAGTGACCTTGCACATTAAGACAAAATCGGATTTTTTCCAGTCATTGTTAAAAAACAAGCTAACAAAACTTGCAAACTAACGTTAGTGAAGCGGCCAGAGGGATCTTTCTGCCTCCAGCTAAGCTCCGCCCACACAAATACGTCACCGTGTTTACCAACTGTAAAAGGGTCTATAGAGTTTTCCATACGGATAGATAAGAGTTTTGCTAAGATCTTATAGTCGCAATTTAACAAAGAAATGGGACGATACGAACCGCATTCAAGTGGATTCTTGTCTTTCTTTAGAAGTAGAGAAATAGTCGCTTGGTAGAGACTCGCGGGCAAATAACCATTCTGAAGGCTTTCTAAAAAAACTGAAAATAAAATAGGGCTTAACAATTTAGAAAATTTTTTATAGAATTCGGACGGAAATCCGTCAGGCCCTGGGGCCTTACCAGATTTCATGGACGCTATAGCTTCCTCAATTTCTTCCACCTGAACGTCCTTCTCTAAAGAGTCATGGGACACTTTGTTGATAGTAGAGAATTCAATTCCATTGAGGAAAGTGTTCATTATGGAAGCATCCGGTGGGGATTCTGAGTATAGGTCAACATAAAACTGTTTGAATTCAGAATTTATTTCTTTATTATTTGCTGTGATGGTTCCTGATTGTAATTTAAGTTGGGGAATCATACGAGATGCTTCAGCCTCACGAATCTGCCGAGCAAGCAACTTCCCTGTTCTATCACTATGCTCATAAATCCTATGTTGAGAACGCAGAATCAGTTTTTCAGCCTTGTCAGTTGATAAAATATCATATTCTGCCTGTAATAACTGACGCTCTTTAAAAAGCTCAGGGGAGGGATCCGAAGAATACTGGCTATCAATATGCGCTATGGAGTTGGATATTTCTATTAGTTTTTTTTCCCTTTCTCGATTTTTATGGGATGAATAAGAAATTATTAAACCACGTAAATAACATTTCAGGCTTTCCCAAATGATCGAGTATGGCATGCCTGGTGTGGTATTGATTTCCATGAAACTCGATATATTAGAAGAAATAAATTCAATAAAATCCTTATCAGATAGGAGACCTGGATTAAGACGCCACTGACAATATTTAGGTGGCTGGTGTGGAATTTTGAGCTCTAATATAATTGGTGCATGATCAGAAATTACTATACTTTGGTAAGAACAGTCCTGTAAGTATGGAAGAAATTTATGGTCCAGAAAGAAATAATCAATACGAGAATACGTCTGGTGAACATGAGAAAAAAAGGAATACTTCCTATCTGAGGGATGTAAGTGACGGAATGCATCACACATACCGTACTTTTGCATAAAAGTGAGGATAACTGATGCACATTTTGATAGAGCTATACTTTTTTTGGAAGATCTGTCAAGAGCAGGAGACATAACGCAATTAAAGTCCCCAGCCAAAATAAGCGGGTGTGAGTGAATATTAGGAATGCAAGACAGAAAAGAAGAAATAAAAGTAGGATCATCGTAATTGGGTGCATAAACATTTGCAAGAGTCATGGGGTTGAGAAAAGTGTTCCTGATACAATAATATATCTTCCTTTCTGATCCACAATAGTATCAGAGACTACAAATGGGACAGATTTATGCACTAAAATTGCACAACCTCTAGATTTGGAATGAAATATTGAATGGAAAACCTGACCTACCCAATCTCTTTTTAACCTAAAGTGGTCAGCAGGACGGAGGTGCGTTTCTTGCAAAAAAACAAAGTCTGCCTTTAAGCTCTTCAGATGGTTCAAGACCCGGTTACGTTTAACAGGATTATTGACAGCCTTACAATTCCAGCTAAAATATCTCAAAGAGTTTGCCATGTGAAAGTGTTTAATAAAAGAGGCATTCTATTCAGGAAGAGAATGAAAACAAAAGAAAACCAACTAACAAAAACAATAACAACAAAATAAAAACAAACAAACAGAGACCTAAGATAAGCAGAAACACATCCATGTGTAAAAGACACCCAATGATGCACACCACGAAGAATAAATGAACTTGGAGATGAACTCAGCTTTGAAACCGCAACACCACCCACCCTCCCCTCCCCGCCCCTACACCCCTTCCCCACTCCCACCCTGTGAACAAAGCTAACACTACCCTTGACGGAGTGTACGCCTCCCTGGGTTAACACCCAACAATACGCCCGAGTCACCTTAAAACGAAACTCGAGCGTGACTCTGCAAACCACTAAATCATGTTATAACCACATTTATGATTATGATCAGAACAAGAAAGTTAAATTGTAAGTATTGTTATAATAGGCTAATAAGCGAATAGCCTCATTTTTTTTTTTTTTTTTTTTATTGCACCGCAGCGGGGAATCTCAAGAGAAGGATAATTAATTTTAACGCAAAATGACGGATCTGGTAATATAACATATAAAGCAGGTAGAAAGGATAACATGGTATTCTTTCAGCTAACTTAGTCCATGACAGCTTTGAAAGTCAGGCAGCCATTTCAACCAGTTGACCTTTCTATTACCTCAGCCGCTCAGATAGATCGTGTCCTCTTGTCTTAAGGGGTCATTATGTGCCTTTTCACATAGTCCATCGCTTCTGCTGGTGTATCAAACTTTTTTTTGCGATCTCAGGGGGGAAATCAGAGAAAATGTGGACGAGTCTGTCTTTGAATTTGAGCTGTTTGGATTGAATAGCCATCCACAGAATGTCTTCCTTGACGTCAAATCGGTGAAAGCATATGACAAACGCCCGCGGTCTTTGACCCTCCGAGGGTCGCGCTGCCAGCGTACGGTGGGCTCGGGCGAGAAGTGGAGGTTCACGGAGGCTAAATATTTCTTGCAGTGTTTCTGAGATAAATTTTGTCGGATGTGTGCCTTCCATACCCTCGGGAATACCCACAAGACGCAGATTGCTTCGTCGTGAGCGGCATTCCAAATCTGTGCACTTAGCCTGAAGAGCGGTAATCTCGTTCCGTAAGGAAGTCACGGTGGGCTCTAGTGTCTGCAAACTAGTCGTCCATTCAGATGTAGCATTTTCCAGACTAGTTAGTCTATCCTCGTGCGCTTTCACTTCTGAAGTTAACGTCGTTAGTGAATTATGAACTTCTTCTCTAAGGGATGATATTTCTTTCTGTAGCTCCGCTGCATGCACATCAAACTTTTGGTGAATTCCAGCTTCCAAAGACTTAATCGCTGACATTATTGTAGCACCATCAGTTATGCTAGTTTCATCCTTTGCTAGCTCTGCAGATCCGTTAGAGCTCGCCGGATCGGTCTTTTCTGTCGTGGAGCTTTCGACATTGAGGCGCAAAGTTCAGAAATATCGCACAAAACAATTTAGCAGCTGTTTCTTTGTAAGAGGACCCGAGAAGGTTTTGCTTGGATTTACTTTTCCTTTGCCTGTAAGCTAGTGTGCATTTATTATCTTGTTTTTCTGACCTGGTTAAGAATTATCAGAATGTTCTCAGGGAGTGGCCCTAGAGTTACCTGGACGATAGGATGGGGCAACATGTGTCGCTCTGCCTATACACAATTTTATTGGTTTATAGTTCAGTAGCTTTACAGAAAATCATACTGTTATGTCTATAAAGCCTCAATGCTTTAACATTGAGAAGTTTTAGGGCTGGGTGATATGACAATACATGATGATATAAGTGATCCACTGTTTGAGACGTAGCTATATTGTATCTATTAATTTATCCAGCAGATAAATCACTGCCACGTTTAGTGAGCAAGACTTCATAAAATTTCTGGCATCAGAGAGCAATGGAGATATAGGCCCTATTTATATATTTTCTGCATGTCATGTGTGGGGCTCCAAAATTTCACATTAACATGCCATTCATTTGGCTTTTTTATATTTTCATAGAATCAGTAGATCAGCAAACTTGGGATTTTACACAAATTATAATGATTCACTGTATTTCACTAAGACATTGGACTAACCTGATAGTTAGTTGCTGATTTTACATTTTAAACCACAACCGTGTTGTCAAATAAGACAAACTTTACAGTATTGATTTAGTGTTTACTTTAGCTTTTTTAAGCTCTTGCTTTTTGTAAAGCTCTATGATTTTGTGATTGATTACTGTTTGTATTACCATAGGTTTCCAACAAATATGATTAAATGGTGGATAACATCGTAAAATAATGCGTTTTTTGAACAATCAAGCATGAAAACATATTTTAGTACACCCCAAAAACAAAATCAAGACTTCGTAAAAGGGCAAAATAGGACCCCATTAAAGAATATCAGTTTGGTTAGAGAAGAGGTACTTTGTTGTGAATAGAGTCTGAGGGTAGCCTGGCAAGCCAGACCTACATCGAGATGTTAGGTCTGGAAACTCACCATAGACGCGGCTCAATCCGAGGGGCGGGATAAACGGCTGTCTTTCAAATTCCCTCTGCATGCAATAGGACAGCGCTTCAACCAACCAGAGCGTTTTCCCAGCAGCGGAGCTTAGTTGATAGATTTTAACTTTTGCCATATCTGGCCGGCAAAACTACGAACACATCTTCCTTTTTTTAAGAATGACTTAAGTGCCGTTCTTTGCTCTTTTCTCAAAGAAAAACTTAACTCCAAGTCCTCCAGAGCCGATTCGAAAGACCGTTGTTCTCCATCAGCAGCTGCCATTCTTTGTTTTCAAGTGGCAGCCGTCGCAACTCTGTCGTCATATGTTAAGCCCGCCCCCGCCTACTCTATTCACGACGTGATTGGCCTGACCCAATTTAGGTTTTTGCAGCTAGAAGGTCTATTGAGAGTTGCTAGACCCACCTGGCTGCGAAATACATTTTGCTGCCGCTAGGGTGCGTCTAGATTTCTAGGCTAGTCTGAGGGTGCTTTTGCTCCACAAATTTTGAAGACATTAGTCCATGTGATGTAAGCAGGGCCGTACACAGGATTTTATAAAAAACGAGGTCCTTGCTACAGTGATCCTGCTATGGGGGTTCATGGGGGTCCGTGGGGATTCGTGGACATTTGATTGATACAGTCTTTGCAAACTGATTGGCAATTAGGCAATAATTTCACAACCTTCATTTTATGCACTTCTGTAATGCAAAAATTATAGAGGTCCTGACCTCGGGGACCTCAATGGTGGGTACAGCCCTGGATGTAAGAGTTCAGTGTGAAGAAGTTTTTCAGATTTGTACTCACTGGCAAGTTGTTTCCAAGCTCGAAAAATTGTCTGTGGATGCTAAGGCCGAAATGACACATTGACAAGCATTCTATTGATGAGCAACAACAGCATTCTATAACCAAACTGACACATGCTAATGTTCAGCACTCCCAACCGCATTCTCTTCAACCTGCACTGTTTGAACTGAACTGCGCTTAGAAACTGTTAGTCTGCCATGCCATGTATTGTGAGAGCCACATTGAACTGTATACTAATCGTGTTAATAAGTCCAGTGTTAATCATGAGTGGTTGGTTTTACACACAGAGATGGAGAAATGAGTTGCACTGATTCAAAGATCCATGGAAGCTGCCATGGGTGTGAGCTACGAGGGTCAATACTCTCTGCTCTTGGTTACAAACAAAGCATTTTAATCCATTACTCAGATATTATTTAAAATATCTGATGGATGAACTCACATAGTTAAGAATAGAATATAGAGTTTTGAGTTCAGCTGTTTGATCATACAGATTTGTAAAAGTCTACAGTTTTGCAAAATTTTTTTGCTGCTATTGAGGGGGATACAAGTAAGGTTAGGGACAGGTTTTATGATATGGTTAGGTTTTAGGGTGGGTTAAGGTGTAACTGTGCGTTCACACCAAACACGAATAGCGCGCCAAATTCACGTCTACCACGTCTAGTTGGACGCTTGAACATTTTGAATCCATTCGCGTGTCCCGCATCGGAGCGAGGATCACCCTCGCCCTCACCCACATAATCTGTAATTTATTTTTGTATTGATGATAAATGGAGCCAGCCTCCAAAAGTAATTAACTGGTCCTGTGATTTTTTTTTCTTTCCCACACAACACTGTCCAGACACGAACTATGTTCTTATACACTAAAATATATTGGTTGTCTTTACATTAGAATAATAATGTTTCATATAATCTGGATTTAGATATGGAATAAATAGCATTCAATACAAAATGAATATGTCTCATATATAGAAATCAAGTTTTTATGTGATAAAAGCTTTACTTTGTTTTTACTTCACCACGTGACAGCAGCAAGCAGGCTCCTGATTGGTTAACTCTGCGCGAACTGACACCAAAGTTCAGATTTTTCAACTCGGGTGTCAGACGCGAATTCGCGTCAAATGCGTGAATGCACAAAAATCACCAAATAAAACCATTGACTTAACATTGAAATCACTCGTGCCAGACGCTCTATTCGCGTTTCGTGTGAACGCACCATTAGGGAAGGGATCCCGCCACTGATCAGTCACCATGAACACTACACTAATCACCACTCTGTTTGTCTTTAAAAAGTTATCATCTCTGCATATTTAAGTTCCTGCCTGTTGCTTGGTCATGGTCGATTGTTGTCTGTGCACTAGCACGCCGTCTCGTATTGGCTGTTTATTCTGAGTATTATATTAAATCTTATGTTATTGAATCACCGTCTTCATTTTCTGTGGAACTAAGCTTTACAAAATGTAATTACAGAAATTAATTACAGCTGTAATTACATGCAGGTATTTTTAAAATATAGGCTACAAAGTATAAAAACATAAACATGATGAACACCTTTGCTTTTAATGAGAAAAAAATTAAAATAGTTCTGTTCAATGTCAATAAATTAAATTCAGTCTACTCTTGAAATAGATTTCTGGATATTGTTACGCCTGCCTGTTTCCCCCCTGCTGGCTCTGCTACGCAGTGCAGACGTTAGTTGGGCAACAGGTGCATTCAATCCCTAATTAACTTCTAATAGGGGTCAGTATAAAGACCTGTGTGACTTATGCTGCGTTCCAGTCCACTTTTAGACACGCACTTGCGAACTTCCCTAAGCACTTCCCTTCGGGGGAATCTCTGCCGCCATTTTGAAGTGCGTTCCACTTCGTGAAGTGAACGAGGGAAGTTTATATGGACAGACCCTCGTTCCCTCGATTTTGACCGAGGGAGCGAGTCTACTTCATATGTACACTTCAGGCACCTATATGTCTCACAATGCAGTACGATTGTGACGTCACCACATATCTCGTCTAATCACCACCACAACAAACAACTCTATGATATATTAATTATATATTTTTAAATTTAAAACAACCCAAACACGCCTATATACATTTGGATGCTGCATTAAACAAATTCTTAAAGAGAAAATTTTTAAATAATAAATAAACTCCATAGCTGATTCCAAGTGATCAAGGGTTTAGGGCATTCCAGTTCAGCCCGCCGCAGTTTCCGCCAGTAGTGGGCACTCGTGCAACGTAAGCAATGAAGTACATCCGAGTGAACGAGACGGAGGGAAGTTAGCGAGTGAAGGGCATGACAATTTTGGACTGGAACGCAGCATTAGAGTGAGCTCTCTCACTTCTCTCCCATTCTTCTTATTTGTATATTTTCTTTCCAATATTTATCTTTAGTGCCAGAGATTGTTTATTTAGTAACCACACACACATTCAGGAACCGATTCAGAGACAGGCTCGGGAACAGGTCTGGGAGTATGGACAGTCCTTGGGGCAGGAACTGGACTAGGAACAGGAACAGATCTTGGAGCAAGAACAGGTCGAAGAACAGGAACAGATCTTTGGACAGGAACATGTCAAGGAACAGAACGGTGAGCAGGAACAGGTATTGGTTTGGTGGCGGCCATCCTGGCTGAGGGCTCAGGCGGCGAGGCAGCGGCCATCTTGGCTGAGGGCTCAGGCATTGCGTTGGCGGCCTTCTTGGCTGAAGACGAGGGCTCAGGAATGGTGGGCATGACGTGAAGAAGCTCTGGCTGGTCAGGCATGACGTGAAAAAGTCTTAGGTCTGGCTGTGTTCCGGGTCGAGACACGACGCTCTTCAGACACTGGATGACGGTCTCCCTCCAGTCTAGTCCGGTGGTGTAAGGGAGGTCAATTGGATGGTTGAATGTGGCCCCGATCCGGAACAAGGTGCTCAGGCTCTCGTCATCGAGGGTGCTGGTGACGGCAAGGCAGCAAAAGTCCTTGACGAATGAAAAAAAGGTTTGGCTCTCCTGAGCCATGACGATAATTCTCACCCTATCGTCCAATTTGGGCAGTCCGATCTTCTGTCACAGTGTGGTGCAGGCAGAAGACGACGAAATATAATCAAAAGTTCCAATGCAAACTTTTACTAACAATATAATTCATAGAGGCACGGACAGAAGGTTCTCACACACACTTAATAAGACAGAGATCAGACAATCAACAAGGTAACACACAGGGCTTAAATACATGGGGAAACAGATCAGGGAAACAAGACAGCTGACAAGACTAACGAGGTAACAGGTGTGACAGATGAACTAATAAGGGTTACCGTGGGAACAAAGGAGTGGCGGGAAAACAGAACAAAGGAAGACATGTGACTAAGGAAAACTGGACAACTGTGACAATACTGTATGTTTAACAAATAAAAAAAATAGAAAAATAATTGTATATGCTGGATTATTTTTTTTTGCAGTGTTTTAGCGAAAGTATCAAATCTATTTTGCTGTTCACTGTGTTTTTGCTATTGTTGTTAAAATAACCACATAATCTGCAGCTCTTAATGTGGCGCTTTAGCGTCTTTAGAGAGAGAAGCAATGCACATGTAACTGAAAGGGCTTGAATGAACTAGCATGTTTGGCTCCTGATAAAAATATTAGAGGATATACATTCGAAACATCATTACCATAAATGACCCTGAACGCTTGTATATACTGCTCTGTTGTTTTGACACGCTGCTTACTTTAAACTATAGAAACGGCAAATGGTGCTACCAATGTCATTATGTTTTGCGGTCCAGTTGGAACCAAGCCAGGGAACCGGACCACGGCTCGTTCTTTGAGGACCCCTGATGTAAACTCGGGTGTATGAAAACAATTTATCCTTACTCGTTGAAGATGATGAACCTTACCCCTGATACTTAGTGTAAATGCATTCTGCAAAGTGTATAATTCATTTTCATTTGTAAGTGAGATGCTTATCCTCAACTCTCTATTCCAGGTTAAAAAAAGTGGAAAGTGTGAGATGTTAAATCAAGAAGAACAAAAGAGACAAGAGGTAAAGTTCCACATCAGCCTTCCTGACTTTCTCTTTCTCTCTCTTTTGGTTTTGTTCATATCAAAAAGTTTTAAAAGACAGATTATTCCAGTTTAAATACTGCTTCTTCTGTGGAGCCTGTCACTTGCCAATTTGAATGAACCTTTTCTCTCGGTTTTGCATTAAATTCCACAAGTCATATTTTGCTTTAAAGACATTAGGCTGAAAAACGACAATCATAAAGGAACTTGGACTAAAAGAGAAATTACAATACTAATATTGTAATTACTAATACAATAGAAATTACTTACGGACCAGATCAATTATTCTGTAGAAGTAGTGGACCCCAAACACTACTGCCCAAAAGTTTGGGGTCAGTAAAATTTGATTTAATATTTTTAAAGAAAAAAAAAAAAACTTTACTCAGCATCTGTTAATATATGTGTTAAATGTTTGTTATAAGAAATGTTCACTGAGCATTTCAGCAGAGAAGCTTAAGGCAAGGACAGTACAACAAATCATTGCTCAAACTCTGTGCCTTTTAGTTTTGTCAGATATGTTTATTATTTTAATCAGTTCCTTTCAGCTCTGTGTCAACTTTCACCTGTTCTTATCCTGCGTTTTGTCGGCTAGGAGAGATCCTCATAGATATGAGCATGATATATGTAGTAATTGAAACTAGACAGGTGAAATGCAAGGTCTAAAAAAGGTTTCTCTCCTTTAGGCCATATTTGAGGTCATCTCATCAGAGCACAGTTACTTACACAGTCTGGAGATCCTTGTTCGCCTCTTCAAGAACTCAAATAAACTCAGCGAAACCATTAACAAAACAGAACATCACCATCTCTTCTCCAACATCGTTGATGTCTGCGAGGCCAGCAAAAAGTAAGATCTGTCTCTTAGATACATTCAGATAAGTTTGCTGATAGACATCTCTGCTAGCTCTGACAGTTTGTTGATATGGTGCTGATATAGGACCTTGGAGAAGAATAATGGAGAGTAAATTTGGTCTATGTGATGAAAATCTTATTTTATGATAATTTATTTCACTATTACAACATATATTTCAATATAGTTATTTTTGTTATTTTATCTTGTCTTTGATATTAAAAACAAAAACAAAGATGCAAATTACAAACAATAGGACAAATACTATATAAGAAAGATAACAAATAAAAATATAGTTGCAAGTGGCAATCATTGGGGTCCAAGCATGATAATACTTTATATTTATATTTATTATATTATATACTTATATACTATATTTATAAGCAATTCAAACAAAATCATAAGCTTGCCCTGTCATGCTTTGGCAGATCTGTGTGCTGTTTATTACCTCTGACATGTGTTTTCCTCAGCACATAACTTTAATTTTATAGTTATATTCTTATCTGTAAATTTTAGAAAGTCCTGCGAGTGTTTTCATTTTGCATATTCTGAAAGCAAGCGAGTCTTAAAGGGATAGTTCACCCAAAAATGAAAATGATGTCATCATTTACTATTTGGTTATCCATATTCTTTCAAATATCTTTTGTGTTCTGCAGAAGAAAGAAATTCATACATGTTTGAAACAACTTCAGAATGAGTAAATTATTCTCATTTTTTGGATGAACTATCCCTTTAAACTTCAAAGACTTCAAATAAATATTGTTTAGCAAAAAATGGCTTATAGCGCCACTATGTGAAAAACACATTGTAGTCCAAATTATTCTATTCGTTGTAGTTCTTGGATAGTGGATTCTGTTAAATAAAATACTCTACATTGCCAAAAGTTTTGGGACATCTGCCTTTACATGCACATGAACTTTAATTACATCCCATTCCTGATCCGTAGGGTTTAATATGGAGTTGGCCCACCCTTTGCAGCTATAACAGCTTCAACTCTTCTGGGAAGGTTTTCCACAAGGTTTAGGAGTGTGTTTATGGGAATTTTTGACCATTCTTTTAGAAGTGCATTCATGAGGTCAGGCACTAATATTGGACGAGAAGGCCTGGCTCTCAGTCTCCACTCTAATTCATCCCAAAGGTGTTCTATCGGGTTGAGGTCAGGACTCTGTGCAGGCCAGTCAAGTTCCTCCACACCAAACTCCCTCATCCATGTCTTATAGGCCTTGCTTTGTGCACTGGTGCACAGTCATGTTGGAACAGGAAGGGGCCATTCCCAAACTGTTCCACAAAATTGGGAGCATGAAATTGTCCAAAATGTCTTGGTATGCTGAAGCATTATGAAGCCCAACCCCTGAGAAACAACCCTACACCACAATCCCCCCCTTTACACTTGGCACAATGCAGTCAGGCAAGTATCGTTCTCCTGGTAACCGCCAAACCCAGACTCGTCCATCGGATTGCCAGAGAGGCTTTACACCACTGCATCTCGGCCATGGAAACCCATTCCACAAAGCTCTCTAGGCACTGTATTTGAGCTAATCTGAAGGCCACACAGAGTTTGGAGGTCTGTAGCTATTGAACTCTGCAGAAAGTTGGCAACTTCTGTGCACTTTGTGCCTCAGCATGCGCTGACACCACTCTGTGATTTTACGTGGCCTACCACTTCGTGGCTGAGTTGCTGTTTTTCCCAATTGCTTCCACTTTGTGTTATAATACCACTAAAAGTTGACCATGGAATATTTAGTAGTGAGGAAATTTCACGAATGGACTTATTGCACAGGTGGCAACCTATCACGGTACCACGCTTGAATTCACTGAACTCCTGAGACCAACCCATTCTTTCGAAAATGTTTGTAGAAGCAGTCTGCATGCCTAGGGGCTTGATTTTATACAACTGTGGTCATGGAATTGATTGGAACACCTGGATTCAATGATTTGGAGGGGTGTCCTAATACTTTTGGCAATATAGTGTATCTCCCTTTGGAGTGGACTTTGAGCTTCGTAACCTTGCAGATCTTTTTTGTGCTCAAATAGCAACGTTACACTCTAACTAAAGATGGAAAAGTGAAAAAGCATAATAGGACGCCTTTAACATTTGCATTACGAATAAAGTAACATAAGTAATGCCACCGAGTATAAGTAAAAGTACATTTTTGTCAATAAATGTACACGAATAAGAGTGAAAGTACTCACTTTTAAATGTACTCTTAAAAGTACATATCTTCCAAAAAATGACTTTAGGTAAATTTAGCAGAGAAACTGTGACAGCAGAGTTTTTAATGTGTATAAAAAAGGAAAAAATAAAAAGAGAAAATTCATTCATACAATCATTTGTTCATTCATTCGTTCATTCATACAGTAAAGAATATGCAGTTTTAGTTTTTACTTTTGATTTTTCAATTTCTTGATACTGCTGTTAAATCTACCTACTCACACTTTAGCAGTTTCTTTTTATTTGTATCTTTCTTATATTGCACTTGTCCTGTTGTTTTCATCTTTGTTCTTGTTTTTTAACAATGAAATAAAATTAAAGAAAATCAAGTAAAATAAGATTTTAAATAGGGAAATTAGTTTGGCCGTACTGCAGTATATTGCAAAATAGAATTAAAAAACAACATAAAAAGAATTGTGTTAAGATCATGGATCATGATCCTGCCTGAAAAAATATTATTATGATATGATACTTTTACCATATCGCCCACCTCTATTTCATGTTTTACACTGCTTATACATTCCTGGGGTTAACAATCAATACTGGGTATTCATAACCAGACGTGTCACACAGTGCATTCCCAAACCCTGGGTTACTGTTCTTATTTGCATTTTTGTGGTGTCAACAGTCATGGTTAAAAACAAGGTTTATAACTATGATAACCCAGGTTTAAACACTGTGAAAAAGCCCTATATTTTATTTTTGCTCACACTTTAGTCCATCTGCCTAACATGAAACATATGCCTGGACACTACATTGCTGCAGTGTACAACCAGAAGTGGTATATTTACAACATTAAGTGTGGTGATGATAGGCAGGATGTTCTTGTGTCCTTCATGACCCATGTGGGTTCCAAATCATTCAAGTGGCCAGGACGTTGTGATGAGTGCTGTGTACCGGTCAAGCCACAATCCAGGCATTGTTTTGTGCCTTCAATCAGCAATGGTAGACAGTATCACTTTGAGAAAGAAAAGATTCAAAGTATAATTTGTCTTCCAGAGCTTTGTAGACAACCCTTTCTAAAAATCCAAAAAAGAAATAAATGTATTGCACCTCTTAAATTCCCATGATTTTCTTATTATTAATGACCACGTATAGACATTCAAAGATCAAAATAGTGACATTATTGCTTTTATGTGAATAAATAATGGTATTTATTTGTTCTTCCTCTTTAAATGTATTAAGTATTAGCTGCATGCAGAGTGACCATTGAAAATGGGTAAAATACAACAATTTGCACATGGACCTGCATTGAGTTCCCCCAATATCTCAGGGAGTGAACCATATAGGGCTTTAAAAACGAAGATGTCAAAAGAAAAGTTGGTTTAGAACCCGAATCTTAAAGGATATTGAAATATCTGGTAACACTTTAGCTTAGGGTCCAATTCTTAACTAGTTGCTAATTAGCATGCATATTACTAGGAATGACATTTACTAGGCTGACATTAAAAGAAAACAAATCATCTGTATGTATAAGTGACACACATTTGGTTTTTGGTTCTGAAAATGTGTACAATATAACAATTTACACACATTCACAGCCACATTGTTTCATTGCTGAATATCCTTTTTCACTTGAAACTATGCCACATTACAGATATTTTGTTACTAGATATCTAGATGGACATTCAGTATTGAAAACCTCCATTTACCATAGAACTCTCATTGTATAATCAGTTACATACTGGACCATTCAGCTGACTCTCGTATGTTTGGAACCATTGTTTTCATGTAGACACTCTCTCAGCCCTTCACCCATCTGGTCAGTGAGAAGGAAGAGAACTAAAATGACAAAATCTTGTGTTTGCCTGTGTGTTATGTGTGTGTGTGTGTGTGTGTGTGTGTGTCTGTCAGTGTTTTACTGCCTGCCTGTCATATGTTCTGCCTGTCAGTGTTGTCCATGCCACACATGTCCATGCCACACTTTTATGGCCCTGATCCCTGCTGCTTACACTCATGAACAAATGTTCTGATCTGTTAATGCCCTGCGGACAGGATTTACCCCCCGCTGACCTCTGGTGAGAAGCACAGTGCTGTATTTTCAGAACACAAGAAATGGTTTCACTTTATATTCTCCATCTGTGAGGAACAGTCCAGCTGGTGAGCCTCATTAACACATGCTCATCCCACACTAATAGAGTTCTGCAGGGATGACATCAAAACCCTGAAGACTAAATCGCCACTGTTTTCCTCAAGATTTTCCTATGGGTTTTTATTATTGGGGTTTTCAATATATGAGTGAGGTCTGTGGTAAACATAACTTGATGTTACTTGAAAATTTTGCTCTACAATGTAAACTGCACACACACTCGCACCCCAAACATTCTTATCTGGTTACTTATACTTAAAAATGATACAACATACATTTGTTTAAATAAACATAACAGATTCAAAATTCACATTTTCGATATGGACGTGTGTAATTTACGACTTGTGATATAATGTCTTATCTGAAAATACCTATACATATATGTCTTTAGAGGTAATACTAAATTAGATGTCCTGTACTTCTACACTGTACCAGCTTTATCCTATAAACACAGAGCTCGGATGTTGCTTAAGTTTAATTGTCTTCACAAATATCCTCAGAGCTGTTCACTGCTGTGGCGAGTGCACGTAAAACCTGTGATCAAAGTCCAACCGGCTATGTTCACACAGATGGATTAAATATTTACTAAATTCTTTAAACATTTACAGACATCTGGCAGTGAGCACTGTTCCAGTAAAACACAATGAACTTGTGGGATAATTGCATTTAATGCATACTGTCTGAGGTTATTAAATCTGTGTTATGTCTGAGGGAGTGTTCTCATTTGTAGTTCGGTTCTCTTGGTTAGTTTGGTTCGGATATGAAAAGAAAATGATACATTTAGTCCTGAATGCTTAGCGTTCACACTGTCATTTTTTAGACCAAACCTAATGATATGTAAAAAATAAACAGCTTTTAGGACGTATATTTAGCGACAGAACTTACCGAACATCCAAAACAATACTGTGTGCTACGCTAAATGCACTCATTCTATGTGTGTACATATGATGGCATTTCTACCAGCTGACAACTCCTGAAGAACTTAAAATGTGTAAAAGTAGCAAGTCAAAACAGTAGCAGGAATTCCTCTGTTGTCCACACAAACAAAGAACTGCTGCAAGGAGTCATTTCCGACGCCTGTACTAAACAGTAATGGGCAACGTTGCTCTTATTATGAGAAAAAAAGGTATGCTTGAGCATTCTATCCTTTTTAGGGTTAAATCTTGTGACATTACGTCTTGTTTTTTTTCGCGTTTAGATGTCTTTTGTCCTGTCTTTTGTGTTCATATTTCAGTCGAACCGCACAAGAGTTTGTTTGGAAGTGGATCGATTCAAGATCCACCTCTTCAGGGGCCTCGGTTCGCTTGTTTGGTGCGCACCAAGGTTCGGATCGCAGCGTTCAGACTTATATAAAAATAGACTTATATAATAATAGAACCACTCTATCGGAGCAAATGCTCCAGAGTTCATTATAATCGAACCAAATGCGTAAACATACCATGAGAGAGGGGTTATGGCATTCTTAGTCAAAGTAAAATAAGTTTTGAGCTAAATGCCTTGTCAAAACTACAGCTTGTATACATTATCAGAGTTTTATTGAATAGCTAATTTCATTTTTCTTTCAGCTGTCAGTTAGGGTATAGTACTCTCGGATCCATTTAACATGTTTTCTTGTTAAATTACATTCTGCAGATTGTAATAGTCAGTAGTGTGAAGTATACTTCAGAAGTCCACGTTTCTAGACGGGCTGCGGTACTGTCTGTGTGACATCATTTTCTTCCACTTACGTTGGCGCACCCCATCCGTGTGCAGACCAATCTGTCCGAGCAGATGGTGTGTATACAACTGCGCATGCGTAAGGTGAATGTTGAGAAAGAAGAGTCTACTAGTAACGACTGAGACAATTCAGACACAATTATTTGTTATACTTATCAAATAATCTTTAAAACCCACTCTGGGATCTATGGTCCCTTCCCCCCAACTAGGGCAAGAACCATGACTACCATCAGATAAGATGGTTTTATTGGTGTTAAAAATGTGGTCATGTGGTCAAGACAGAGACTATAGGGAAGACAGAAACAGACCTTAAAACAGACTTTGCTGCATTAATTTATAGACAAACTGATCTATAAATAAACTGGCATCTCAGAAAATTGTATGAATGATTTACTGTCTTGTGTAGTGTCTTTTAATTCTATTATTTTTTTTGATACGGTGTATTTTATGATAGAACCAACGGTCAATGTAATATTACTATACTATACACCTATACCATGTTTGGTCTCTATAAATTGGTACTTTGAAGATCGAATTGATTGTGAACATGATATGTCGATAGCTGGGCAACATATTAGTATTACAAGAATCTTTCTTAGTTTCTTCATCAGAAACCAATCCAGCTGCACATGCAAATGAGCACGCTTAACCTGTTAACTAGCATCGGCCCTTGGGCGGGCCGTGGGGGCGTGTCTATGCTTTTATTTTATTTTTTTACCTTTGTTTTATAACAAATATTCAACTGACTATCATAAACTATGCATCATTTGAAAGCTAAAACACTCAAGACCACAAAACCCCATGTTCTGAACTTGTTTTTGTAATCAATACACCAGAGAGGAAAGGGGAAGGACTGGCATTGTAAACATGAACAAAATGAACGGCAATACTTATCTTTCATCTCCTATGGTTCAGATCAGTTCGGACGAATCCAAGGAACAACAGCATACATTTCAATGTAAGGGTCTACTCTTCAAAATGCATCCCACTTTTTAATCCAAAATAACAAAAAAATAGGGAAAAAAGTGAAATATCCTCCTTTGTTTGCATGAGCATTTTCGAGAGAGTTCGCATCATGTTCATTTTCAATGAAATATCAATTCTAATCCATATTCCAACACTCAAAATCCATCTCTCCCCTGTAGTTTAAAGTCTAATGAGACATTCCCCTTCTCTCTCCTTCAATCACAGGCTTTGTTTTTGACCAAAACATAAAGGGAGCGCCATACAGGCTGCGCAACCTGTCACTCTTGCACCTTGGTTTTTGGCTGGATAGTAGGGAGTATTAACCAACTAAAATCGATGGGAGTGATAGACAGTTTATGCAAGCAGATTCGTCAAATTCAAGTGCGCAAAGTTTTCGTTCACACGTGCGCTTTTGCCATTTCACGCACACACAGAGCGCGCAGACACACACACAGAGTGCATTGTTTCGCCACTCGGAGCTCATATAACGGATTTACTCCAACACTTATATCTGAACATCTCTATCATGGATCGTCGACTACAGAAGAGATTTGGTGGTGTTTTGGATGAAGGTGATGAGGAGCAGCGGCGAAAAGCAGCAGAAAGTAATAGGATATTCATTATTATTATCAGTTTATTGTAATTTATTTGAGTAAAAACCACTGTTGTAATTACAAATGTTCTAAAACATTTTTTTTTCTTTTTATATATTTTATACATTAGTTGGAAAATGATCACTTCTGGAATGTCTATACATGTAGTGAGAAATGTTTTATTTCACTGTTTTTGCTATTACAATTGTTCAAAATAAGGAGTATTTCTTGCGTGGTTTGATGGGCAAAACAGTTCTGAATTGATATACATGTATGTAGTAGGCCTATGTAGTGTTTACTCCTTATGTCAAGGTGTTGGGTGCCAGGTGTCCATTTGAAGTCTCCAAATGGCCTTTTGGAAAGGACGCCTATACTTTTCTTGAATAAAAGCTTACAGAAACTACATTTTTGGGAGTATCATCCTCAAATTTGAATCAAAACTTGGTCAGACATTCAATTTTATCTTTATAGTGTTTTCAGGCCTTTAACATAAAAGTCTGATCTATTTTTCCCTAAGTGAAGTTCATTCAAAGAAATTGTGAGTCACTTTCATGTAAATGTTACCTTGTTTTACTCTGTTCCTATGCTACTTTGAGTTAAAATGACTCTTGGGTAGCAAGGTTTCAAGTGTCTAGTTTAAAAAAAGATCAGAGTTATGAATGTGGACCATAGGGTTTAAGAGCTACAGACATTTGTATTTGGGTATGTCATTTTCCGAGAATTCTCAAAAATAGGGGCGCTGGTTAGCCTGGTTAAAACCAGACCATTCTCAGTAGTAACTGAGTTATGGTCTGGCAAAGCTTCATTAATAACTCCTTTCCAAAGGGGCGTCACCAACGGACGTCGCTCAAATGCCTCTGGGCGCAGTTGGATAGACCCATATGCTGCGTCCCAATTCGCCTAAGTTACACTATGCCATAAAAGTATGTACTCTTTTTGTGAAGAAAAGGTATTTACTTTTGAATGTGTAGCAAAAAAGTAGGCAAGCTTTGGGACATACTACTTCGTCATCTTTATCGGATGGATCTGTTGCGTGCATCCTGTCACTTAAACTGCCCTGTCAATCATCTTGTCACAGTTAAAATCCTCTATTAAATCTAATTTAATTTCCTACCATTTCGGAGAGAAATGTAGTAGCACGTTCATCTGCCAGTGGGTCTTTCATGGAGACTGTCCTCATTTGTTTGCAATTTGAATATAATAATGCATTTAAAAGTTGCTGCGCTTCACCAACGGACGTCGCTCAATGGGTGCAATTGGATAGACCTAAAACCAATCAGAACGATCGTCATCGTGTAAAGCCCGCCCCAACGTTTCTGATTGGTGGCGCGATTTCGACGGATTAGAAATGGGCTTGAATGAGCTCTTTGCCAGACTACTTGCAGAGCAAATCTAAATTTGCCGGAAGTTGTCTGGGTTTTCCCAGGCTAGGCGCTGGTAACAAAGATTCATAAATCAACCACAGAGGAATTTTCCTGCTTGGAAATTCCACCCTTCTCATTGGTCAAGCAAACCCGGAGAGTTGGGGCTTTTCTCAGGCTTTATTAGAGACAAATTCACAGTGACCCAGCCTCTCTTCTTCTGGCCTCTACTGCTGCTTCTTCTGGTTGATGTCTGTGGGGACCGGCAGGCCGTGACCACAGCCTGCTATGCCTTCACTCTCCCAACAGAGTCAGACTGTATTTTCTTCAATCCAACTCAGAAGAAAACTGCAACTTTACCATCACTGAATGGGCAACCATTAACTCTTCTGACTTCCTCACTCCTTGGTTGCCTGCGTGGCCTCTCCGGCCCAGGGACGGCAGGCCACAATTTGCATGTGCTCAGCCATGTGCTCATGGAGAGAGAAAAAACCTTCAACCAGAACAGAGTCAAACAAACCACTCAAGTTCACCAACTTTTCTTCAGTCAACGCCGAAGAAATCGATTGAGACCATCAAAAGTCCTTCTTCAGGAACTTTACGATATGTTTCACTGCAAATGCCATGCAAGTATACATTAAATGATAAGCTGATGGTTCTTTTCTGGTCCAATGAATCTTTTCCATAGTTCCATTTCCTGCTTCCGGTTTCATTCTGTCACTCACCATTTTACCTATGCATGTATGTATGTGCGTTTAGATTAGTTATGTTCGTGATTTAGTTAATAAAACTTGTGCACAATACGTATTTGGTTCTGATTCTCTGCTTGCAACAAAGTTTACTTTACGATTTAGATTTTGACTACATGCTCTTAGTAGTACTGTACAGTAAGAAAGACATTTCTCTATGCCGGAAATGAATATTTCTTAGAATTAATAAACAATTTACTCTGAGTGTTCATGGGACGAACAGGTGGGTTGATTGTAATATTAATTTTACTACATTAAGTTAATTCTATTAGCTGATCCAAATATTCATAATCAATTATAACAAGTTATGATTGATTGTTAATATTTCTTTAGAGCTAATTTGCTACAGTGGCAATATACACAGTTGTAATATATTGTACAGTAATCAGAGTGCAGAAAGAGCAATACAAAATAGCATGCTGTTCCAAGAACAGTAAACAAAGCAACGTTTTCTTTTAGGTTCTTGTGCTAAACTTTACATACAATGGCGATCCGCTACTTTTCTTCTTCTATACTTCTGGGCCCGTATCCCTAAAGAATTTTTGTGCAAAAAGTGGCTCCTAGCGGCCAAATTCTAAGAAAATTCTCAGAGTCATGACGTTTTCTTAGAATTTCCCCTAAAAGTGACACGAAAATCCCAGTTAATATAAAAGCTATTCCTCAAGATTCCTAGCGCTTAAAAGGGCTCCTAAGGCGAGATCTGCTAAGAGCAGGGAAGAGGACTTTTAGTGGCTTAGGAGTTCCCCTAAGCAGCTGCACAAAATGGCCAACAGAGATGTCCTGCAAACACTGGATGACATTCCTTTTTTTCCTCCATTTTCTGTGTTTGTAGGATATTTGTTAACAAGCCTTCATAAATAGACCAGCCAGCAATCACAGACATTGATAAAAGCTGAGCCGTGTTACCCTCGTTAAGACCACACTGAGTTGTAACGTTGCAATTTCTACTTCATTAAGGACAGCCCCTTGAGATAGGCCATCTTGTTTTCAATGGGGTCCATATGGGAGTAAAAGCACAAAATATGCCAGCTAGGATATTAATATGAGCAAATAAGACACGAATCATTATTTGAACAGGGTGTAATGAGCTTTAGTTTTCACATATTTTAGATTTTAATGTTAGGCTATAACCCCTACAGCTTACTTTTCATTTTCCAGATATTTTCTTGAATGTGAAATATTATTTACAATTACAGTCTGCATAAGATTAGAGTGTATAATTATGTTTATTGATTTGAGGGTACATCCTTTGCTCATTATCACCAAAAGTTAATTTCATCAAACTTGTAGGATCAACCAATCACGGCTTTTGAAATGATGACTCATACCTAGCAACGGGGTCAACCACACCTCCTCACTAAGATAGGATTTTCCATCCATTCCTTGCTCAGAGTTCACTGAAAATGTTCTGGAATCACTTCTAAGCTAAAACTCCTGGCAAGGAATTTTTAGGTTAAGTTAGGAGCTCTCTGAGAGGATTCTCAGAATCTTTAGGGATACGGGCCCAGAGCAAATGTCCTGTAAATGACGTATCTCAGTGCTGCCCTCTAAAGGCTGGTAGACTGTAAAAAAAGCAATTGTACTGCACATGTCAAACTTATCCATTCACGCTTATCCATGGGTGATTTATACTTTGAAAGCTGTGTAGACGCGACACAAGACAATTGTACTAGAGCCCACAGTATGCTAGTTACAGGGACAATCCCCCTAGAGCAAACTGAGGTTAAGTGCCTTGCTCAAGGACACAATGTTTTTAATAAAGTTATAATTTTTTTTTTGGATAGGGCAGTGTAGATAACACAGGAAGCAATGGGGAGGAGAGAAAGGGGAACAAGATAGGAAAATTATGTTTTCACGATGAGGCTCATTTATTTAGCCCAAGCTGTGCTTCTGATTTGTAAACAATAAATAAAAAGCGAGAAGTCTCTTACAGTCAGAGGCATGATGTTGATTAAGTATAAATTAGGCCCAGCAAACCACAGACATATTGAAATATTGAACTGTGTTGTTAATGTTTTCCTCTATAAGGATAAAAGACAAACACAAATAAACAAACACATTTACACATTACAAACAAACATTGATAGAGAGCCAAAGACAAAGGAAATCCAGAATAGTTAGTTCTTTGGTCCTTCTTTTTGTCTTTATGTACCTCTCATTGCAGTAATTAGTTGATGTGATATTAATGTCATTGATGATGTACTTTAGTTTGGCTGAATATAGTGCACAAAATGGGACTTTCCCTCTGGTCCTCCATGATTCCTGAACATGATTCGGTCTCATTTGAACAGACACTGGGCCTGCTATAAATGACAGATAAACAGATGTACATGAACATGTACAGTTGCCTTGATTCTGTACCAGAACAGAAGTGCAAAGCATTCCTGAAATGGCCTGCTGCATATGTGTCCGTGTGGGTTGGCTTGTGTGATGGATTGCTCACATAAAAGCTCAGATTCCTTTGCTGTGGATAGAGAGACTTTTGTACTGTAAGTCAAAAGAAATTTCAAAACTCCTCTGATGGATTTTCCCTGACACAGCAGCTGAACTTTGCTTTCAGTGACTGTTTTAACCCCCAAGACCAGAAATAGATGTTTGCTTTTTACCCTTTGTTAGAAGTGTAACAATACACAAAAGTGATGGTTCGATACATACCTCGGTTTTGAAGTGACGGTTTGGTACGTTTTCAGTAAAACACTGTGTTTATTCTGTACACCTACCGTTACAACTTCATCCTTAGCACAAATTTATTTTGAGTCGTGTTCATTTGGAATTCACCGGTTAACTCTTGTCCCTCTGTAAAGCTGACAGGGCTCCAAACACCTGTAGATAGGTCCCGGGGTCACAGCCCCAGTGCTAACAACCTGACTGACATCACTTCCAGATTTAGCATTCAGGTTGTGTCTTTCTGTGGTCTATTGTGAGATTGTGAACTAGAGGTCACGCTGGGTTCCAGCACAGATGGCTCTGAGCTGCATCCTCTGGATTACTGAAAAATCGTGAATACCCTATGACGGGCCATGAAGTGTGTGTCTGGTCAGGAAGAGCATGTGTGTATGATTTTCATGCTGCCATCCCTGGTTGGTCATTTGAGCGGCTTTGGGATGTCCTGTGCTCTGGTGTGATCATAGGCTGTGGAAGGAGGTGTTAGAACAGTTTCCTGGCTTTGTGTTGCATGTGTATATGCGTGTTTGTGCATGCGGAATGACTAAAACGTTGCTCCCCTCATTGACTTTGACTCGTGTTGATGTTATGTGAGGCATGTCACGCATGTTAACACCCTAATGCAATTGTATTCTTTCCTTTTTCCCTCCAGGTTTTTCAAGGAACTTGAAGATCGGCACCAGCAGAACATCGTAATCGATGACATAAGTGACATTGTTACAAGGCATGCTCAGGCAAACTTTGACCCCTATGTGACATACTGCTCGAATGAAGTGTACCAGCAGAGGACCCTGCAAAGGCTCCTGTGAGTACAGCACATATACACATAACTCGTCACTGATTCGACTGAAAGTCACCTCTGACTTTTACCCTTTAGCCCAGCGGATCTGAAGCTTTTTCTGGACAGAGATCAAATTTCTATGAAGCCTTTTTCTGCCTCAGAGTAAAAATAAAAATAGTCAAATGGCAGTTGCAATATCACATTGTGAGATATAAAGATTCAAGTATGAGAAATTACATTGCAGTTGTGAGATATGAAGTCACACTAAAAGATATAGTTGTGATTTTGAGAAACAAATTTGCAATTGTGACAGTCACATTGAGATATGGTCACAATTAAGAGAAACAAAGTCGCAATTGGCAGATAAAATCAAATTGAGATATAGTCGCATTTAATCACAATTATAAGATAGATAGTAACACAATATATTGGTGTAACTTTGATAAATTCACAATTGCAAGATAAAAAGTCACATTGTGACAAAAGTTGTAGATATTGTCAGGATATGTTTAACAATATGTACATTGTTTCTTGTAATTGAAACATTGTCTCAAGAGACACAATTATGAAAAATGCAATTCAAATTGCTATCACATCACACTCTGCAGCCCATCACTAGTTTAACAGTCTGTTTATCCCTTCAGAAATAAAAGCTCATCCTTTAAGGAGGTACTGACACGAATCGAGGCCCACCCAGACTGCCGGAACCTTCCCATGATCTCCTTCCTCATCCTTCCCATGCAGAGAGTCACACGGCTGCCCCTGTTGATGGATGTGAGTGACATTATCCCTTTTCTTCCCCTTCAGACCCAGTCTGACCTCTACTAATATCTCTAGCACTGACATAAACATTCAGCTCTTTTGTAACTGCATTCTGAATCTTCTGACATGTATCTTATGCTTTGATAACATTAGCTGCATCTCTGTGTCTGAGATTCCACTAATGTTATTTGGTTGGTTTGACCTGCAGGACTTTCCCTGTTACATAACACATCATATTAAACTAATTAAAGTCACTTGCTACTTGTTTTTCTTTCTCTGCTCTTCATACCTTATCAGATTTCAACTCTCTTCTAGTTCTCTTCTGTTTAAAATAAAAAATGTAGCTTTCAGGGCCTCGCTGTTCAACTGTAACAATTCTTGAGACTTTTCTGCAGTATTTTTGCATAAGGTAAATGGTTTGAGTTGGAGTTGTGCTATTATATTTAAAAGATGTTTTAAAAGGGTTGGTGTTGTTTTCTCTCTGTCATCTTTTCCGTTATCAGAGGATTGTGTATGTAAAATGAAGGGAGGGAGTCAGCTTCACTAAAGATGACCTAGAAACATACCATGGTCCCTATCCTCAAAGCTCATGTTTTCATTTATCACCATGCTTCCCTCCTTCCTCTAGACCTTTTCTCACTTTATCACCCTCTCATCTTTCCATCCCTCTGTCTATTTGTTTGTGGGTCCCCTGAGCTTGGCAGTGAGTTTAGGACAGTAGAGCTGGGTTGGCTGGCTCTGAGTATGATAAAATTGGGTTTGATTTTCTTTCCTTCTCTCTCTTTTTCTTCCCACAGCTTAGAAACAAATAAATCTCTGGGAAATATCAGACAAGCGTGAGAGAAAGTTTGAGACCACTCCTTTAAATATAAAGTGTTCAAAAAGCTTCAGGAACAATAAACCAAAAACTATTATATATACAGGAAACAAGTTCTGTTGCAAGTCTGTTTTATATTTATAGCATATTAAACTGTGTGCAAAAGCACCAACAGTTGAAAGATAATTTTGATTCAAAACGTTTTTGTCTTATAGACCATATGCCAGAAGACGCCCAAAGATTCGATCCCTTACGAGGCATGTAAAAAAGCTCTGCATGCTGTCAGCAAGGTAATAAATGCCAGGAATTACCACTGTGGATTTTTCTAGTTTTGTCTGAGAGAGCCTTAGTTAATAATCACCATCTTTTGTCTGTATGTGTGTATATGCAGCTTGTGAGGAAGTGTAATGAGGGCGCTCGTACAATGGAGAGAACGGAAATGATGTACACCATCAATTCCCAGTTGGAGTTTAAAATAAAGGTAAGAGAATAAAACAACCTGTGAAAGGAATTTTATGATTCACTATATACATATATTCATTATTTCATTATATATTATAATTTATAATTATATATATAATAAATACAATATATATAACACATGCATAACATTTTCTACTGTAAAGTGTTACATATTTGCTAAATTAAAAATAATTAATAGGAAAATATATCAATATGCAAAAAAGTATTTGAATTTGATTAAAAAAATGTATCTGTAAAAGAAACAGATTTATACTTTAGATAGAAAAATCTTGATTCTGTAATCCTGTAATTCTGTTATTATATTTTTCAATAGTAAAACATGAATAAAAGGAAACAGAAACATAAAACGAGAGCCCCTGTGCATCTGCACTCAAAAAGTGCAACACTTATCTTTCAGAATTTCAACACTTATCGGCCAAACAGGAAAAAATTATTGGCCAATGCGAGAATTAAAAAATGCCAGATATCTGCAGTTATATATTGGCCGTGGCAATATATCATTATCCCACTAGCCCTAAGTATATAATAATAATTTATTAATGAAAGTACCTATAAAAATGGAATAAAAAAAAAAAAAAAAAAAAAAAAACGCTTTTCTGAATGTATAACTTTTGAGGTGATTTGTGTAATTTCTTTACTAAAAAGTTTTGTAATAAAAAATTACTGTTTTCAAGAAAGTTTGAAACACTCTGTCTCTACAATCAAATAGATGATCGACACCAAACTCCCACTTGGGTTGAGTCAAAGTTTTAAAGGAACACTCCACCGTTTTTTGAAATAGGGCTTATTCACCTTCTTTCCTACATTTAGATAAGTGGGCAAATGCATTTTTGTCTCAGTGCATGCATTGTTTTAGTTTGATAGGGTCGGCGCGAGCTTAGCTTAGCTTAATGAATGGAATCCTTTGTTGCCAGCTAGCATGTCCTGAGTAAAAGTGATAAAAAACAAAAAACAAAAAACACCTACTTACTTCTTGTGGCCTGCGTATTCACAACGAGTACAAATAGCGATGCAGATTAACACTAGGCGATTTCCTAGGCAGATATTGACTTGGGACTATATTAGGGGGAGGCACAGGTGAAGCACTGCTACTTGGGCGCAGAGATATCACGCAACACATGAAATCCCACAACTTGTGAATACAGGTATAATATGGGTCGATCTATACATGCGTCATGTTTAAAATAATCACTTACTCTGTGGACAGCTGTCCATTTGGTCCATTCGGCGTGGGGCGTTTTTTCCAGTTCACTTTATGGTTTTACACCGATGGCAGTAACTTGTCCCACTCGCCACAGCACAGACACTCTATTTCAGTCGGCATAGATTGGCATATTCCCCCACATTCACACCACCAGTTTGTGTTGGCTCTCATCCTCACGTCCTCAGGCTGTTCAGTGATCGCAACCTCCTCCTCCTGTCGTAATTAGGTGTTGTTTTTTTTATCACTTTTACTCAGGACATGCTAGCTGGCAACAAAGGATTCCATTCATTAAGCTAAGCTAAGCTAAGTTTGCGCCGACCCTGTCAAACTAAAACAATGCATGCACTGAGACAAAAATGCATTTGCCCACTTATCTAAATGTAGGAAAGAAGGTGAATAAGCCCTATTTCAAAAAACGGTGGAGTGTTCCTTTAATGTGTAATTCAGGGCCGGAGTGGGGCCACTTTTCAGCCCTGGAGTTCATGACCGGCCCACTTTTTCCACGGTGGAATTCCAAATTAGCACTTTTTCCAATTTGGAAAAATGAAGCAACAGTTCAGTTGTTACTATTGTGTAGTTGGTATTAATACCATCAGGGGTGTAATTTGTGGCGGGGTTGGGGGGGAGATAACCCCCCCAATATTTAAATCTATGCATTACAACCCCCCCAGTATTTATACCATGATCACATGAAAAATATGCAGACCCAAACTTCAACCCCCCCAATGTTCAAACCAAATCTACGCCCTTGAATACCATAGTTCAACAAATAATGTAAAGGTTAAATAATAATTCACTTAGACTTTATAAGAAGCAATTGCGATGTTATATCACACAATTCAGACTATATCTCGCAATTCTGTATTTTCTGACTTTAAAAAGAAGCAATTGCAACTTTATTTCACGCAGTTCTGACTTTATATCTTGCAATTTCTGACTATAAGAAGCAATCGACTTTAATTCACACAATGCTGACTTTATAACACGCAATTGCGACTTTATATCTCACAATTTTGACCATCTCGCAATGCTGACTTTATAACACGCAATTGCAACTTTATTTCAGGCAATTCTGACTTTATAACACGCAATTGAGACTTTATTTCACGCAATTCTGATGTATTCCGAAATGTAAACTCGCAAGTGTGAGATAAAAAGTCGCAATTATCTTTTAAAACGTTTTATTCTGTGACGCAAACAAGCTTCCATACCTCCTGGCCTCTTCCTCCCAGCCATCCTTCCTGACGCGTACCGTTACGGTAGGGCCGGCCAGGCGCGGTAGGCGCCGGCGATGCCGCGGACCCGCGGCCGCAGTAGCCTACCTAAAACGTTTTGGAAAAGACTGGCTGTGGACCCAACCAACTCTATAGTAGGGGAGGGGAGAACTCCCTCACATGGTACAACCCATGCAGAGGCTGCGCGCTGCAGTGTCAGAAGGCGGAATGTGTAATGTTACTAACGTGACATTGAAATGTGAAAAAAAAAAAAAAAAAAAAAAAAATCCTCGACCGGCCCAAAAGTGAAGCGGCCCACCGGGAATTCTCCCGATTCTCCCGATTACCCAATCCGGGCCTGGTGTAATTCCATTTTGATTGGTAGTCCAGTTACACACACCTATAACTATCTTGTCAAATGAGTCAATATATGAGTCTTATGAGTTTTACGTACAAGTAAAACAGTAAGTTCTTGGTTTATTTCAAGTTATACACAACAGAAGTAATGTTTTGCAGTTTAGTGAGTCAAGGAACACTCCTGCTGATTTAGTGAGTGAATTGTTCTGTCAGTGAGATGAATCAAGTGATTACACTTGTGCAGCCAGTGAGGACAAAAAAAAGGTACTATGTATGTGCACTACCGTTTAAAAGTTTGAACTTATTACTTTTATTTAGCATGGATGCACTAAACTGATCAAAAGATATGCAGCACAACTGTTTTCAATGAAAATAATAATAAATGTTTCTTGAGCAACAAATCAGCATATTAGAATGATTTAAATGCAGCATTGCTGGGCATATCGGTGTAGTGGCAAAACAACTGCAAAATGTCCAATTTGTAAGCAGCATGACTGCAAATGTTTTAATGTTAAAGACATTTAACATTGATGCAAATTACACTTAACACTGTAATGCTTCTGCAGACTTTCTCACATCGAATTCAGTTCAGACTACAAGCTGAAATATAATGTCTTTTGCTTAGTGCTGTAGATTCGATTATACACTGTTAGAGTTTTGTATTATGGTATTATGATTGCAGAAGAATGCGTTCAGAAACCATTAACAGAACCAAGTGCCATAAAAAATAAGTTCAGCTCCAGTTAAAAAGTTGGTTTGAAAAAAATGACAGAACAAAGTTTTGATTTCCAGTCCCAGAGAGATACATACTGGTGTTTGACATTTCGTCTGTAATATCAGCTAATGAGGAACGTTGTCTAAAATGCATTGTCTAAACTATGCAAGCAGTACATGTAAAAATCCTATAAAGCATGTGTGTACTATCTTTGTTCTTTTCCACAAACCTCTTTAATATGTTTCAGTAATGTCCATGTCACAGCTGAGGGCCTTCTTAGATTGTGTGGAGTAGAGTAGAGTTAGACAAATCCCAGTTACTTGGAGAGATTAATCCAACTGGTTAAAGAATGTGGAGTGAAATCATCTGGTTGGAGATGTGAACGCAACTATATGCTTTATTTTCTCTCACAGAAATTAGCAAGAGTTTAGACTTTAGTCTGCCTTTTAATCATTGGATTTATTATTTACTTGCCTTCACTTTCATGTTGTGCTCTGTACCACAAGAAACAAGCAGACCTGTGGGTATTTGCTGCTGTTTGTTTTTTACTCATTACAGAAAACTTGTTCATACATTTTTACCTCATTAACACACATGCTGCTCCCTCGCTGTGGGTCTTCACGTCATAACACATTATGCCTGTGCTTTTTAAACTGCCTTTGCACGTACACAGTGATGCATTAGACACACTCACTGATGTAACCATATTCACAACCTGCTGCTTGAGCAGTGTGGGAAAGTTCTGCTGGCACATTTGGTACAAGCAGATGTATAAAGGGTTCAGCATAATCACGACTTTGCTGTGTCCAGCTGTTAGGAGGTCAGTAGATCTCACACCAGTCTGTTCATGCACAGATATACAGCTGAACTGAAATTACATGGTGTGACAGGGTGGTTTTAGATTGCAATGTAAATAGTGCTCAGTAAGTTGAAATATTCAGTATAAAATTTTATAATAATGTCCAAGTGTAGGGACGACTAAATTAATCAATTAAATTAATTAGCTTGTGTCCCCACCCAAATAAATAAATTAAATTCTTTGCAATCTCACAGTGTAACTTTGTCTCACATTGTGAATGTATTTCATATTTGAAACTGCATCTTACAATTACCAGGCTTCCATAGGCAACAGTCTTCTTGCAAGGTTCTTCTGTGGAAAAAAAGCACATATGCATTTGTACAAGTAATCTGGTTCTGTTTAGTTACCATTAGATCAAAATGAACAGTTCTTGTTTTTATGGAATTTTGCAGTTTATCCATGCACATTATTATTTTTTACTTGTGTGTTACTAGGTGTTGTGTGTGCTGTGTAAACATGATGGCTTTTGTAGTTCTAGACTAAATGTAAGCATGCATTTACTCATCTCACTTACACAAAAACACATTCAGTATTCCTCAAAATGAATGAAAACAGTAAAATGCAAACTCAGAATATTACACAAACCTGCAATAATTAAATATATTAAATTACACATATACTCCATGTATTTAATCTCACTTTATTAAAGGGATAGTTCACCCAAAAATGAAAAATCTGTGATAACTTACTCACCCTCAAGTTGTTCCAAACCTGTATAAGTTTCTTTTTTCTGTTGAACACAAAATAAAATATTTTAATGAATGTCAGTAATCAAACAGTTGATGGTAGCCATTGACTTCCATAGTAGGATACCGTGTCTGGTTCCATGTCTGGTTACCAACATTCATTAAAATATCTTCTTTTGTGTTCAGCAGAAAAAAAGAAACGGTGAGAAATAGGTGAAAAAAAGTAACGCAAAAGTAATGTAACTTTCCATAAAAAGTAACACAATATCGTAATGAAATAGAACCGACGCCTAGGTGTTCCTGCAACGGGAGTGTTCTCTGGCTAGAGTGCAGAACAGTGGAGTTTGTATGGACCGAAGTGCATGCCTGAGCTTGTGTTTTGGGTTAAGCTGCGTTCCTTTGACATTGTGGAAAATAGAATAATAGAAAAAAAATGTATTAGCATTTTTACCCGTTATTATCAATCTAAATTAAAGAGGCTACATGCGATTTTCTGAAATTTAAACTCGCGACTAACACCTGTGGCCAAAAAACGGAACTGCTCTTCCTTTCTGCTCGCTCTCGTACGTGCACACTTCACAAGTCATCCACACATTATGTTTACAGAGGTAAGAACAGTCAAATACATACAGTGGTGGTCAAAATTGATGGCACCCCTGATAAATATGATAAAAAATGGCTATAAAAAAATAAATCTGCATTGTTTATCCTTTTGATCTTTCATTCAAAAAATTCACAAAACTCTAACCTTTCATTGAAGTAAAAGAATTGAAAGTGGGGGGTAAATCACATTATAAAATAAATGTTTTTCTCCAAAACACGCTGGCCATAATTGTTGGCACCCTGTTATTAAATACTTTTTGCAACCTCCTTTTGCCAAGATAACAGCTCTGAGTCTTCTCCTATAATGCCTGATGAGTTTGGAGAATAACTGACAAGAGATCAGAGACCATTCCTCCATACAGAATCTCTCCAGATCCTTCAGATTCACAAGTTCATGTTGGTGCTTCTCCTCTTCAGTTCAGCCCACTCATTTTCTATAGTGTTCAGTTTAGGGGACTGGGACGGTCATGGCAGAAGCTTCATTTTGTGCTCAGTTACCCATTTTTGTGTTGATTTTGATGTTTGTTTTGGACCGTTGTCCTGATGGAAGATCCAACCAAGGCCCATTATAAGATTTCTAGCAGAGACAGTCAGGTTTTGATTTTTTAACTGTTGGTATTTGCTAGAATCCATAATACCATGTATCTGAACACGATGTCCAGGACCTCTAGCAAATAAATAGGCCCACAACATATAAGATTCAGCAGTATATTTAACCGTAGGCATGGGGTACTCTTCATCCCTGTTTGCACCAAACACATCTGCTGGGTTTGCTGCCAAAAAGCCCTTTTTTTGTTTCATCTGACCACAGAATCCGGTCCCTTTTGAAGATCCAGTCGTGTCTGACAACTGAATATGCTTGAGTTTGTTTTTGGAGGAGCGAGGAGGATTTTTCTTGAAACCCTCCCAAACAACATGTGGGGATGTAGGGGTTGTTTGATAATTTTTTTTAGGCTTTCTGACCCCCAAGACTCAACTAATCTCCATCTGTGATCCTTGGAGAGTCTTTGGCCACTCAAACTTTCCTCCTCACCGTGCATTAAGACAATATAGACACACGTCCTCTTCCTGGCAGATTCGTAACATCTTTAGTTGATTATAACTTCTTAATTATTGCCCTGATGTTCAAAATGGGGATTTTCAATTCTTTCTGCACATCAGAACTATATTCTTTGTTTTTTTCTCATTGTGATGGATGATTAAGGGATTTTGGCCTTTGCGTTTCCTCATATATAAACTCCTGTGAAACAAGAAGTCATAGCTGGACAGTTTCATGTTCCTAGTCACCCTGGTGTGCTTAAAAAGGTAAATATTAATGGGAATATACTTCAGAGATATTTTTCTCATAAAAAATTCTAGGGGTGCCAACAATTATGGCCAGCGTGTTTTGGAGAAAAACTTTTATTTCATAATGTGATTTACCCCCCAATTTCAATTCTTTTACTTCAATGAAAGGTTAGATTTTTGCGAATTTTTTGAAGGAAAGATCAAAAGGATAAACAATGCAGATTTATTTTTTACAGCCATTTTTTATCATATTTACCAGGGGTGCCATCAATTTTGACCATGACTGTATTATTATTTGAGAAACTAAGTTTGTTTGCTGACTAGCGGTGGTGGCAGAGTGATCTGGAACGTTAAACTTGAACCCGCTTGACGTCACATCCGCATTTCGTTTTTTCTTTATTTAAATTTCGTTTTTTCTTTATTTAAATTTCGTTTTTCTTTATTTAAATGTCGTTTTTCTTTATTTAAATCTACCCTTTACTGTGTCAGTAATTTGTTAGTCAGAAAAATATTAGACTACCTTAAAAGTATTGCTTAAGTTAACAGACCTGTGTGTTAAGTTAACAGACCTGTGCAGTGTCTGTTCTCGGAGCATATAAGCCCTGCCCGTGTGCGGTGTGCCGCTTCCCGCTCGCGCTATTCTGTAGTTTAATAAAAGTTTATTAATTCTGAATGTGTGCGTCTCGCGTGTCTATCTAGCCTAGAAATCTAGACACACCCTAGCGGCAGCAAAATTTATTTTGCAGCCAGGGTAGTCTAGCAACTCTCCGTTGACTTTCGGAGCTGTAAAAACCTAAATTGGGTCAGGCCAATCACATCGTGTATAGAGTAGGCGGGGCGGGCTTAACATAATGACGACAGAGTTGCGACGGTTCCCCCTGCTACTTGAAAACAAAGAATGGCTGCTGCTGCTGGAGAACAGTCTTTCGAATCGGCTTTGGCCGCGACTCTGGAGGACTTGGAGTTAGGTTTTTCTTCGAGAAAAGAGCAAAGAACAGCACTTAAGTAATTTTTAAAAAAGGAAGATGTGTTCGTAGTTTTGCCGGCCAGATTCAAAAGTTAAATCTATCAACTAACCTTAGCTCCGCTGGTGGGAAAATGCTCTGGTTGGTTGAAGCGCTGTCCTATTGCGTGCAGAGTGAATTTGAAAGACAGCCGTTTATCCCGCCCCTCGGATTGAGCCGTGTCTATGGTGAGTTGCCAGACCTAACATCTTGATGTAGGTGTGGCTTGCCAGGCTAGTGTCTATCTATATTGCACTAAATGCGACACTGCACTCCCATGTGAAGTCGATTGGATGAACGGTTCTTGAAATAATCAAAATGCAAACGGACAGACAGACAGAGAGATTCGTGCCTTTATTAGAGAGAAGAATATGTTCAGCACCCTCTCTCCGAAGCTTCGAATATTCGATGTTCATTACTACCGAAGCTTTGAAGCTCAAAAAATGGTATTCGGACCAGCCCTAGAAAACACATGATTGCAACTTACATTTCATGCTGACTTTAAAAAGTGTTCATTATGTTTGAACTTGCTTTTTTGGACAGTAGACTTGGTATACCTTGAGTATCTTTCTTCGAATTCTCTTAGGTGTCATATGTCAGAGTGTCGTAAATTTGCTGAGAGTGACAAAAGGCGCTGCAAAAAGGTCACATATGGTTGCTCATTTAGAATGCTTCAAATTCATTAGCATCAGAATGAGGTTAAAAGAACAAATTTGTGTGCATATGCATATGTTTGCAATTAGGCATTTTATGTTCTTTTTGTGAGTTCTCCTGTTCGTATTATTATTAGTGAATGAGACCCAGTGTCTTTTCGAGTACTTGGGTACTTTGTCCTTGGAAGTGGTAGCAATGATTGATAATAAAAACGTTTTATTATTATTATTATTATTATTATTATTATTATTATTAGCTAAATTGGCAAATAGGAATAAAAAAATAGGAATAGATTTTGTACACTATTCTTGACTTGAAATCTCCTAAAAAAAGAGCATAACTGAAGCAATGGAATGGATCTCTGGGGTCTTGAGACAATCTTTTTTAAAAGCTGGCTGAGTTATTATTTTATTGTTTAGCAGTCAAAATGCTACATCCCTATGTAACTATTTTATTCACTGCTCTTAATATATGTAATTTGGAGAAAGATGAGGCCTTTTTTAATTTCTTCATGTCATCTGTCTTGCATTAAAAACATTAACAATTCTGTTTGGCTCACATTTTCCTTTTCCCACATTCTCTCTGCAGCCATTCCCACTGGTGTCATCCTCCCGCTGGATGGTGAAGCGTGGTGAGCTAACGGCTTTCGTAGAGGAAAATGGGATCTTTTCCAAGAGGACATCTCGCCAGCAGGTCTATTTCTTCCTCTTCAATGATGTCCTCATTGTGACACGAAAGAAAAGGTGAGTAGGAGACCACAAATTATATCTCTCAAACAGTGTCCAAATGTGCCTCTGTTTTACCCCTGCTGTTATTGTGCCCTGGAGGATACTATAGAAAACTAAAGTTAATTAGGAAATTATTTGACTAAAGTGGGCGGATATGAAGGTACAGCTTGTATGAATGGGTGGATCCTGTTGCAGAGACAGAACAAAGTTAGCTTTACCACTTATTCCATAAGGAAATGACAGAACTCAAAAACTGTTGTTAGGAAATAAAGCAATTGAGAGGGCAGAATTTTGTATTAAAATAAACGGGTAATGAAAATTGTCACACAACGTCAAAGCATCTGCACTACCCTCCAGACGGTACCTACGATCATCTTTCATGTGTAATATACAACAATGTGGAGTGGGGTTTTACCGTTTGCCAGTGCTCAACATCAATATTTGTATATTATTATAAATAAAATATTGCTGTCCTATCAGGTTAAATAGTCTGATAAAATAAAATAAGGCTAAACCCTTGAGTCTTCATTTCATTTGACTGAAGTAAGACCTTGTGACCACTGCAGATGACACGTGCAACTCACAGTGCTCCAGATTTTGCTTTTATGAAAATCTGTTTGTTTGCATTCCAGAATGTGATATGCTGTTTCCCTTGATTCTGATTCTTGAGGTCCCCTCAGAGGTCGGAGATCACGCCGGCGTGATCTGCTCGATTTTTTTCCTTATGAGTTGATTGAGACCCGAAATTCTCTTTTGACTTTGATTTTACAAAACAAGTTTCATACATCAATCGATTCTGTTAAATGTGTATTATTTTTGTGTATACTCACAATAAAAACAAAGTGTTGTGCTTTTTGCCAAATGAAGAAAAATAAACACGAAGCGAGTTCTGCCTTCTCTGTGTCCGTGTAGTCCATTCTAAAACGCGTCCGAAAATGAGCTGTAGCTCAGTGAATACTCAGTCAAACAGGCATTCAGACACACAGGCATGAACCTTGAATTCTCTTCTTTTTACTGAAGTAATTTATATAAAAAACAAATATTCTCATCTTGTGAAATCTGTATTAAAAGAGAGCGATTCCAGTCGACCTCATTAGAGCTAATTCAAATGTAATGTGACTCCGCCCACGGAGAGCGCGTGCTATTCAAACGCAAATGGCTGAGGTAATCCGCGCAATCCTGTGAACGCCCCCTGTATCAGCTCGAGACAACCAAAACACAAGTTTATTCAGAACATTACTTGTTTACAACACAGCGCTGTGAGGAATAATGAGGAATACGAGGAATACGAGCTGAGCAATACTAGTAAGTTTTTCCTTCTCGGGTTTCTGTTTATGAATGAATGAACGGCATAGACGCGCGCTGTTTACCACAGCTGGCAAAAAACAATATTACCTGACAGTTCTCCATTATGGACGCGAGCGCTCTAAAACTTTCACAGAGACCTCAAAACAGAAAGTACAAATCCTTTCTTTAAAACGAATTTCGTTTTGTATCAATTGTATCTTAATTTTAATAATTTTTTCATTAACAAATTTCCTGGATTTAAAGTAAATAGGCCTATAGGCAATCACAACATAAGGTGCTTGAACTGGAGATCATCATGAATCATGAGCCTACTCGCCTCACATGTCTAAAAAATGTGAAATATATTTACAGAAAGCTGTTTCTAAACAAAACCATCCAAAACAAAAAAACTATAGCCTAATAAATGTGCATTTATCCGGTGCGTTCACTAGCCTACTGCAAAGATCGCGAGTCAAAAGCCTATCGTCAACGAATGATGATTTTTTTAGCAAACCGTATTGCTATAAGGAGATGGGTAAAAATCGACTGAAATATGTTGAAATAAAATGTAGGCTATTTGTATAAGCAACGTAAACTGCAAATTAACATTTATATGCCCTAATATTTCATGAAAACAACGTTACATTCAGGCGAAATACGAAAGACAACATTTTGTTTAGTAGATTTGGGTACAGTTTTTACTGTAGAATATACTGCCTCGTCAAATAAGCTTTTGTTTAGCAATTTCTATATATAAAATAGCCTACTATTTTTGTCAAAAATAAAGTCATCAACTAAGATGTTAGCTGTAATGAATACATAGATAAAATGTAGGCCTATAATCTTTTTTTTTTTTTTTTTTACAAAGAAAGAGTACACTTGAAATATTGTTGAAATTGTAGGCTAATTATTGTTGTAATTGTAACCTTTTTAATAAAATAGCAAAACATATTTACAAGATAAATGTAAGCAAAATCTTAAATGGTCAATATAAGTCTTCTTCAAAAGATCCTTTGTCCTTGCATTGTGGCTCAGCCAGTTTCACACCTGTGTGAATGGCTAATTATGCAGAGTGGGATGGGACATTGTAATTTCAGGTGTAAACCACTCCTCGTTCACGCCCCCTCGCATATTGGCTTTCCAAGCAAAACCTGTTTTACATCAATTTAAATCAATGTATGGCTTTATGTGAACAATAAAGCAAGACTATTTTCACATAATTTTGAAGAAAAAATTATAGGCGAGGACATCCATTAGTCAAAAGTCTTATTGACACATATTTACTATGTGTTTTGAGGCCTTATTTCAGAAATTTTAGTTTTTAGTTTTTTCAATATCCATGCATAAACATTATTCTCTCAAAAATGAAAACATGTACATTCACGTGGCTCACATATTATGGTAGCCCTGTTTGTGCTTTATAGAGTGAATTTACACCTTTGCCATTAATATGTTTATAAGCAACTGAAAAAAGCACAAATGTCAGGGCATGTCAGAACATCTCAAGGGCCCCAAAAACAGCCCAGACTCCAGAGGGTTAAATACATTTATTCTGCCACTGTGACTGATTTTCAAACTTTTTGGTAATTGTCATTGTAGCGTTTATACACCCACGTATAAATATAATTAACTATTATTCATAACGAATTATGAACAATAATTAATAATTTAATTATTTTCATAATTCACTGTAGCAGAATCAATTGTATGATCATTTTATCAGTTCATCCAACGAACAGAAAGCATAACCAATTATTAACTCTAGGAAATATAATATCTTCCTGGCCAAGAAAGAATAATCCCCAGCTAACAATAAATTAAGAAATAAATTAAGGGTAAAAGCATAGGTAACTTAAAATCGAAGTTCAAGACAATAAATTTGATAAGCACATACACAAGCAATATCTTTTCAAATACAAACAATACTTTATTGATTATATACTAACACATAACTAACACAAACAAGACTCTATTGATCATTCTAACAACTAACAAAAACACGCGCACGCATACACACACATTCATACAGGTTGCAGAAAGGAAGAGAGTAATAAGGAAAGAAATACAAAAGAAGAATGAGTTTGGGAAGAATGAGTTTAAGGGTAAGAGGAAGGAAATTCCGAATTTCTATATGCACTTGTAAGACATGACCTGAACGAACCATCAATCATTAATTTAACCCTTCTATCGTTTCTTAGACAGGTTATTACATCTATCAAAACACCAGTTCAGTTTTAGTCTGGAGGTACTTGCGTCTTTGCTTTTGCGTTCCTTTTGGGAATTCCTTTGGTCAGCGTCAAAGGGGTTCGTTCGTTGGTTATGGTCCTTGTGCCTGGATAGATGGGGCGGCCACGTGTTGTGCTGGCGGAATTAAAGTCTTTGTTTGAAGCTGGCTTTGCAGAAGAAACGTGGTCGGAATCTTGTCGCAAAACTTAACTTAGAACCGAGACTCACAACGGAAAATAAAGGAAAACTTAGAAAAGGAAAGAAGATTTAGACTAGTAAGATGGCTTGAATAAAGCTGTTGAACCCGTTCTTCTGATCTTAATTTGGGTTCCTCGGTCTGCGCGTTTGTTACATGGTTACTGATCTGCCGGAACTTAGAGAGAGAGCGAACAGAGAATCCAAGGTTTTAAACTCAAAATTTTGTCCCCCCCCTCTTGAAGAGAGCGGACCAATTAGACACTAACTTTGTTTTCAAAGTCATAAATCATGCCTTATCTGGGGTGTTGGTGTGTTCTCTAGCTCTTAAGCAGAGAGGACAGAGGCCACAGTTTAGACATGATTTCTAATTAAAAGAAGATCAAAACATATTACATAGATATCATTCAAGCCATCTTTTGAATCTCGGGCATACGATCATACTGATATGAAACACAACACACTCTCATTCAAACGTCTATCAGTATAACACTTACATGAATTATATGGGATCAAAACATATTATCTTATTAAAATATGCATATAAGTGGTAAAAAAAAAACACAGGATTAGGTAGTTGCATGACTGTTTGATCATGAGTCCATTGAAATTGTTCTTGAATGAGTTTTATGTATACTGTAGGAAAAATCTCAGTTTTCTGGTTTAGAAGAGAAAAGAGCTTCTTAAGAAAGTTCGTTCGTTCAGAGATCCCAACGGGGGAGGGGTCAGGAATGTTGGTGTGCCATCTCTGCAGCAATTTGTCTTTTACAAACCCCCTCATATTGACAAGTTCTTCCTTTAGTTTGGTCATTAAGGGTCTTTTGCAGACTCTCTGGCACCGGGATGGGTCACTTATGGCTCTGGGCTTGGTGATTTGACTCTGGAATGTGCGAACACTGTCTTTATCTTAACCAGTCAGTAGTCGACCACAAAGCTAGCATTAACCAGTATACAAAGGTAGCATTGACCAGTTATTGCGTGAGTGTTGGGGGAGGCTCTTTTAAATAGCCAGGGTGATGAGGATCATGTGACGTTCTGAACAAATCTTCTGTTTTGTTCGGCAGGAAGTAGAGAAAATTAATTTTCTGGAAGAAAATTAGTCTGTGGTTGGTTTCTTCTCATTGTTGTTACAGTCATAGACAAACATTGTGTTTTGCTACCTAGCACAAAGCAACTAAAATAGAAACATTAACAAACATTATCTTCATCATGTAACTCTGTTGACGGTGGTGTCCAGTAGGACAAGAAGCCAAAGTCTCAAAAATGGGTTGAACCTGACATGGTCTGCCATACTTTTTATTTGTGTTTTTTCTGTTAACTTTGACCCTAAGAACCAATAATTGGAGGGTCTGCTCTGCCGGAAATATCGCAAAAAAAAATTGTGGCCATTTTAGTGTATGCACCCTTTATTTTTTATCAGAAAAATGTAAAAAATGATTTTTTTCCTCAAATCCTCAGTGGGTTTGGTAGGCTGTCAATAAATGCATTCCAGATACACAGAACACATGTGCTGACAACATCCACTGAAAAAATAACTCTTAAAACACATTTCTACATGATTTTGTATAAATTTAATGCAAAAAAAATAGGCGTTTTCTCACTTTTTTCCAATATTTTCATCTTTACTTCAGTGGCAATCAACTATTCCCCCAAGTTATGACATCAGTCAATATGTCATTCTTTTCACCAAACAGTATAGGCCTACTCATTCCACAGAAAAAATCATAAAAATCCAACCAAAATCAATGGATCTGTGATGATTTCACTAATAGTTGATCAGCAGGCTCAGAACCTCAATAGAATTGTAGGCTACTCTCAAAATTCCGAAAGACATATAGTCCATGAGCCAGGGGTATCATCGGTATCATAGGGGGGAAAAATGCTATCATTCTTTTTTGGCAAGGTATACACCCCTAGTATTAGAAAAATCACGATAGCAGTGCAGGGGTGGTAGCGAAATCACTTTTTTCAGCTCATGAAGTTACTAACCCCCTAAGATAAATTCCGTTTTTTAAATCTGATGTATATCTGGTTTAGGCTCATGCTAGGGATATTGTCAATATTCTATAATATGGTGCTTGGTATCGTTGGAAAGGGGACCTTTTAGGCTTTCATTTAAGCCCAGTACTGAATCTGTCTGACAAACACAGAGGTCACATGACTTCTTTAAACCAGATGTCCTTCTCTCCATCATAAGTCCATCTATCCATTATAAAAGTACATCTATCCATTATAAAAGTGCATCTATCCATCATAAAAGTGCATCTGTCCATTATAAAAGTCAATCTCTCCATCATAAAAGTCCATCTCTCCATCATAAAAGTGCATCTCTCCATTATAAAAGTGCATCTCTCCATTATAAAAGTGCATATATCCATTATAAAAGTACATCTATCCATTATCCATTATAAAAGTGCATCTATCCATTATAAAAGTCCATCTATCCATTATAAAATTCCATTATCCATTATAAAAGTGGATCTCTCCATTATAAAAGTGCATCTCTCCATTATAAAAGTGCATATATCCATTATAAAAGTACATCTATCCATTATCCATTATAAAAGTGCATCTATCCATTATAAAAGTGCATCTATCATCATTAAAGTGCATCTGTCCATCATAAAAGTGCATCTGTCCATTATAAAAGTCCATCTCTCCATCATAAAAGTCCATCTCTCCATCATAAAAGTCCATCTATCCATTATAAAAGTGCATCTATCATCATAAAAGTGCATCTATCCATCATAAAAGTCCATCTATCCATTATAAAAGTGCATCTATCCATTATAAGTGTATCTGTCCATTATAAAAGTCCATCTCTCCATCATAAAAGTGCATCTATCCATCATAAAAGTGCATCTCTCCATTATAAAAGTGCATCTCTCCATTATACAAGTGCATCTATCCATTATAAAAGTACATGTATCCATTATAAAAGTCCATCTATCATTATAAAAGTCCATCTCTCCATTATAAAAGTGCATCTATCCATTATAAAAGAGCATCTCTTCATCATAAAAGTGCATCTATCCATTATAAAAGAGTATCTGTCCATCATAAAAGTGCATCTGTCCATCATAAAAGTGCATCTGTCCATCATAAAAGTGCATCTCTTCATCATAAAAGTGCATGTCTTTTTTTTTAATAAAAATAAGTGCATGTCTTCATGTTCATTTTATGAAGTATACTTAAGTAATTTTCAAGTATATTTTTGTAAGTATACTTTATGTAGTAAGTATACTAATATCAATGTGTACTTGTAGTAAACTTGTTTACTATTTCAATACTGCTTGGGACTAAATTGGCCCACTTTTAGTATTTTTAGTATTTGTAAGAGTAGTAAACTAAGTACACAACTAGGTTTCTCATTTGTAATGCATCTGTACTACAAGTGAACTTATAAGTATACTAGTAGTTTACTATTTTAATACAAGTAGTACATTTTTTAGTTTATGAAAGTACACACTGATGTGTACTAGTGTACACAGTTTCGTAGTTTATACTGCAAGTATACTTGTAAGTTTTCTTTAAGTGAAAACTTACTTTGCACTTAACATATAACATTATTATTTTTGCACTTGAAAAATACCTTTAACTGTACTTTAATTTTAAAAACATTTTATTAGCTTCATGCATCTTTTTTTAATCAACACTTGAATGTCAGTAAGTTTCATAAAGAAAGGCAACATTTTAAACAAAAAAGTAGAATTAGAGTAAATTGCTATACACTACCAGTGGACTAGCCTACACAAAAATTCAGATATGCAGAATTAGAAACATATGTTTTATATCAATATTCTAATCAATATTTTCAAACAATGTAAGTTTCATAAGACTGTATATGAAAAAACTATGTAAAAAAAGTATATTTAATTGACTACTCAATCAAAAGAGTTAACACAACAACAAGACAAGTATACTTTGAATTCTTAATTATTCTTTTAAGTATATCTGGATCAAAAGATTGAGTTCAAGTACAGGCCAAATATACCTGGGCCCGTATTCATAAAGAATCTTAATGCAAAGAGTAGCTCCTAGTGACAAAATTCTAAGAAAATTCTTAGAAATGTGGGCGTTTACTCTTAAAATTAAAGAAAGAATCCCAGTAAAGAAAAAAGTAATTCAGAAAGCATCTTAACCCTTAAAAGAGGTTTTAAGGTCAAAATTGTTAGGAGTATACCCTATGGAGTATACGGACGAGGACTTTTCAGAGGCTGAAGAGTTTCTTTAGCAGAGGAGAACATGGCAGAAAGACGAAGAGGGAGAAGAAATGTGTTGCAGACAATGGATGACAGTGAGTTAATAAGACGCTATAGATTAGATCGTGCAGTGATCATGTTTGTGACTGATCTTAGAGACGCGCTAACATCTCCGACACAGTGCAGAAATGCCATAGCGCCAGAAATGAAAGTAATCACTACATTACGATATTTGGCAACTGGGAAAATGCAACAATGCAGCAGTGTGTAATGTACACAGTCGCATGTAATTTCAAAGTGAAGGCTTAGAATAGACCCTATACTTAAAATCACTCTTTTTTTCCTTCTTGGACAACCAGCCAATCACAGTCTTCAAAAGATTGTGTCATACAACGGGGTCAGCCCCGCCTCCTCACTAAGATGAAAGTTTTTGTCTTTTCCTCGCTCAGAGTTGCTCTCAGATCGGCCCCGAATCGCTCTTAAGCTAAGACTCCTATGTAAAAGTTTTTAAGCTAAATTAAGAGTTTTCTGAGAGGATTCTTAGAATCTTTATGAATACGGGCCCTAGACTTTTCTTTCAGTATAAATTAAGTACATTGAAGTGTCATTTTAAGTATATTTCTGAGAAGTACATAAAATGTAGACTGAAAGTATACTGAAAGTTAGTTTAAAAGAAGTATACTAAGTGTGAAAAACACCAAGCTTACATTAGCTACTGCTACTATTCTGACAGATGAACTTTTATAATGGATAGATGCACTTTTATAATGGATAATGGATAGATGCACTTTTATAATGGATAGATGCACTTTTATAATGGATAGATGAACTTTTATAATGGATAGATGCACTTTTATAATGGATAGATGCACTTTTATAATGGATAGATGCACTTTTATAATGGATAATGGATAGATGCACTTTTATAATGTATAGATGGACTTTTATGATGGACAGATGAACTTTTATGATGGATAGATGCACTTTTATAATGGATAGATGCACTTTTATAGTGGATAGACAATAATAGATTTTTACAGCGACTGATTCCTGCCGGTTCCATAATGAGACTGGCGCGGCCAGAGTCATTTTGGGCGCTGCAGCATATTAAATATATTATAAATAGTTTTTCCGCATGAGAAATACAATGTGTGGCGAGAGGGCGTGACAAAAGACCAAAATGAGTGACTGTCACGTGACACTTGAAAGCCCTGACTGCACTGTAGCAGTTACTGTTACACTGTTTAACCTGCAAGCTAGCTAGCCTGCTAAAAACACCAAGCTTACATTAGCTACTGCTACTATTCCCCACCAATTCACAAGCACAAGAGAAAAAGTATTTTGTACTTACATTTAATACCCCTGGAACTCAATGAAAGTTGATTGAAGATGGCATAGTTGGTAGTGTTGTTATAACCAGTCAACTGAACCAACAATCTTTTCACAAAACTGACAAAACCTCGTCAAACTGTCAAAATCCATCAACAAAATCCATCGTACATGAGCTACTTTCTGACATTCTAACTGAAAGTGGGTGAATATCAAAATACATGATTTTGTTAAAGCTCCAATATGTAGGAATTTTGTAATAAAATTTCCGAAAATAACTTGCACAGTGTGATATATTTCCTCCAGTTGTGTACTTACAATATCTCAAAAGTCTCCAAAGATTTTTTATTTCAGAGAAATTCCGATTTTAAATAACTGGCCGTCCCGGAAAAGAAATGTCGCGCCTCAGTGACGCAATGTCCGCTCTATCCTTTTTTTCCGGTGTGGACCATGTGATAGGATATTCCACCACACCGGATTATTTTTTTTTTTTTTTACAACAACTTTATTGAGTTTTTTTTTCTTATCACAATAAAAAATAAAGACGTCTGACAAAGAATAAAAAAAAAAAAAAAAAAAATGACCCACCACACCGGAATATCACATGGTCAAATGCGGAAGTGGTGGTTAAAGCGTTATAGCCATAGACTGTATGGTTATAGCTGTTATGGATCACGATTACTCTTTGGCGAGTATTGAAGTGCCAACAAAACGAAAGCGTCCATATTCGGATACACGCGGAGTCACGGACTGTGTGACAAACGGAGGAATAAAACCCGGATAAATATCGGCAGGCGTTTTCGAGATGGAGAGAGCTGCGCGTCAATCTTGGACTTGACAGAGACTCTGCTCTCGCGAGTGTATTGATAGACAGGTAAGACATGCAACTGTCAATAATAGCACTTATAAACAAAGTTATATTGCTCTTTGTACTTCGGTAAGGCTTTTTATCACGTGTGGTGACCGAGATTATGGCAGTACAATTAAACACAATCGGATATGTTGTTAAAAAAATATATTTAGTCATTACTTGCAAATGTTCGTTCAAATTTACTTTTTGATATTGGTTTGAACACGTTAAACAACACGGCATTAACCATAAAAACGTAAAACTGCACAACATAAACCAAACAAATCATTTGACAAATAGCTGTATGTTGTAACGGGATAATATAGCATAACATTTCACGTTCCTTGCAGTTCATTAATTATGATGACATAAAATAATACGATCAGACATACAGGTAATACAAAAACGAATAAATTACCTCATCCGTGATCATGATTCATTAATTCCATTTAGACACATCGCTAGATGGTGAAAACGCATTAAAAACGACATCTCCCATCGTCACCTCCTTCATAGCGTCATCAAGCTTCGCCTTTGTTACTGTTGGAAACTGCGCCCTCTTGTGGTCACATACAAAAGTTACATACTGGAGCTTTAAACCAATTACAAGTGTTATGTTGACAACACTATTGAAACAATGACTTTTTATTACAACTGTACATGAATAAATAGGCCATTTGGCCCTGGACTAATAGGGTATTCTATTTGTCCATTCTATTGGCTCTATTCTATTTTGAAGACTCTAATTTAAGGCTCTCACAAATAAATAGTATGGGTATATTATACATTTTCTGAGTCATCAGAGTGCCTTGAGTATTGAAGTTGTTGAGTTTTGTGTCCGTGGTGTTCTTTCATGCCACAGGAATAAAAGAAAGCATACAGTTTAGGCGGAAATTGTGAAAAAATGTGTGTTATTTCTGGTTTAAAGAAGTCATGTGACCTCTGTGTTTGTCAGACAGATTCAGTACTGGGCTTAAATGAAAGCCTAAAAGGTCCCCTTTCCAACGATACCAAGCACCATATTATAGAATATTGAGAGACAGGCCAACACAGTACAAAGCACTTCACTCAGTATATAAAATAGAGTGGCGCGGCCGGTCTATAAGCATATAACAGTGCAAAACAGTAGGGCCGGCAGAGCGAGCCCACACAGTACATAAGCACTTATTAGGGTAAGAAAAGAGCGACATAGTCGGTCTTTCATGAAGAGAATAAACCCCGCGCCACAGAGTGGAATACGGGTGGCCAGCAGCGCGGGCCAGCACCGGTAAAACAGCGCGTAAAGGGGAATGAAAAACAGAGCGGTCCAGCCGGTCTGAGTATAAAACACTTCACCCTAAGTATCATACCAGAAATATCGCCAGCATGTGAACGTAGTCTGCACATGAGAGACTGGGCAGAGCATATATGTCACTTATACTGACAGTAATTTTGCCTGTAAGGCGGGAACTTCCAGGTTATAAAACCTCACGAATGTTGATGGGGAGGCCCAGCCCGCCGCCATACAAATATCGTGAATAGAAATTCCGCTGGATCAGGCCCACGAAGAGGCCATGCCTCTAGTAGAGTGGGCTCTGATACCCAGAGGGCACTGCAGGTGTTTGGAGGCATAAGCTGCTGCAATCGCGTACACTATCCACCTGGACAGGCTCTGTTTCGAGGCGGCGAGACCCTTGGTGCGTCCGCCGAAGGAAACAAGAGCTGCTCTGAACGCCTGAAAGCGGCGGAGCGCGTGATGTAAACTCTCAGCGCCCGGACAGGGCATAGGAGGTTATCACTGTCCCCATTATCGGATGCTGGCAGAGCCGAAAGGGAAATGACTTGTGCCCTAAAAGGGGTTCCAATCGCTTTGGGGATGTAACCGTGTCTCGGTCTGAGAATGACTTTCGAGGTGTTCGGTCCGAACTCAAGACATGCAGGGCTAACAGATAGCGCGTGCAAATCCCACACACGTTTAACTGAAGACTCACTAACTCTGGGTACCAAGTTTGGTTCTCCCAGCGCGGGGCTATAAGAAGCACTGAGTGGTGCGTTTCTCTGATTCTCGAAATGACCTGTGGCAACAGGGAGATCGGGGGAAAAGCATACAGCAGGAGGCTGGGCCATGTCTGGGACAGCGCGTCCTCGCTTTTCAAGAAAAATTTCGGGCAGTGAGCGTTGTCTTTCGACGCAAAGAGGTCGATCTCCGCTCTGCCGAATAGGCGCCAGAGAAACTGGACTGTCTGGGGGAGCAGGGACCATTCTCCCGGGGGAATGTTGTCCCTGGACAGTCTGTCTGGACCGACATTCAGGTGGCCTGGCACGTGCGCGGCTCTCAGCGAGCGCAACGAGCGGTAAGCCCACACGAGAAGGCGTTCTGTCAGCTTGCACAGATTCCTGGATCTGACACCGCCCTGTCGGTTCACATAGGATACCACGGACATGTTGTCTGAGTGGACTAGCACATGGTGATCCTGTATGAATGGGAGGAAGCGCTTGAGCGCGTTCTCGACCGCTATCATCTCCAAACAGTTTATGTGGAGGCATTTTTCCTGGTCTGACCACAGGCCCAAAACCGGTTTGCCCTCGAAAAGAGCGCCCCAACCTGAGGTGGAAGCGTCCGTCGAGATAACTTTGCGGTGTGAGATGACTCCCATTGTCACTCCCCGCTGGTACCAGTCAGCCGCTAACCAGGGCTTCAGTGCTGAAACGCAGCTCTGAGTCACTCTGATTCGGATGCCGCCGGAAGCCCAGGCTCTGTGAGGCACTCGGGCATTCAGCCAGCGTTGTAGCGGGCGCATTCGTAAAAGACCCAGCTGAAGCACTGCTGCAGCTGAGGCCATACAACCCAGCAACCTCTGAAATGTTTTGAGAGGTGCGGTGCTGCCCGGCCGGAAAGGACGCGGCCAGGCGTCGAATGCAGCGCGCGCGCTGTGTCGACAGGTGGGCCGTCATTGCCACAATGTCCAGATCCAAACCCAGAAAAGAGGTTGATTGACTGGGCACTAGCGAGCTCTTGGTCCAGTTGACCGTAAGCCCCAGGCTGTCCAAGTGGCTTAGAAGCACTGTTCTGTGGGCGATGAGTTCGGCCTCTGACTGTGCTAGAATCAGCCAATCGTCCAAGTAGTTCAGAATTCGCATTCCCCGACCCCTCAGGGGAGCGAGAGCCGTGTCCATGCACTTCGTAAATGTACGGGGTGCCAATGACAGGCCGAACGGCCGAACGGCAGGACGGTGCACTGATATACCTGACCGTCAAAGGCGAATCTCAAGAATGGCCTGTGATGGGGTATTATCTGGATCTGAAAGTACGCGTCTTTTAGATCAAGAGATATAAACCAGTCCCTCGGGCGAATTTGCGCAAGAATTTGTCTGGTTGTGAGCATTTTGAACGGTCTTCTCATAAGAGCCTTGTTCAAACGTCTCAGATCCAAAATCGGTCTGAGAGCTCCGTCCTTCTTGGGAACGAGGAAATAACGGCTGTAAAAGCCCGACTCGCTCATGGAAGGGGAAACCGGTTCTATAGCCCTTTTGCACAGAAGTGTAGCTATTTCTGCTCGAAGTAGATGTGCTACTTCCCCATTCACTCTGGTCTCGATACGCGCTTGAAAGCGCGGAGGGCGGCGAGCGAACTGCAGAGTATAGCCCTGTTTTACTGTGCTCAGCACCCATTCTGACGCGCCTGGAATAGCTTCCCACGCTTTCGCAGGTGCAGCCAGGGGCAGAATGGCCTCCGGGCTCTGATCGCCGCTGATTGCGGGCTCGAGAGCTCGAAACGGAGGGGCGGGCGCGGCGCGCGCGCTCTCGGTGCTTAGATACGGCGGGTCGCAAGCAGCGATTACTGGCCGTTTTATACACAGCGTCCCGGTGGCTTTGGACAGGGAACATACAGTGTGAGGCACGACGCTTGAAAGCGGCGTCGGGGGCGAAGTATTCGAGAGGATGTGTGAGCGCGTGGGAGCGGGCACAGCATCTGTATTTATAACATGACCGGTCGTGAGGGGTTGTGTAACAGAGCCGGCAGTGAGTAGGTGTGGGCACAGCGGGGTGGACACGTGACCTACTTTTAACGCTTGAGCGGCTTCTGCCTGCTTTATGCGAGCGGGCTCTGTGAGAAACATGGGGTTTATGGTGCTTGTGTGCAGAGGTGAACAGAGATAAGTGGGCACATTTACTGCATTTGAAACACATACAGCGCGAGCCGCGCGACCAGGCATTTGAGAGTGGGCTCTGTGAGAGACACGGGATTTATAGTGCTTGTGTGCAGGGGTGAACACGGAAACGTGGGCACATTCACTGCATTTGAAACACATACGGCGTGAGCCGTGCAACCGGACATTATGCTCATTTGAGATTTCTCTGGGTCGCCGTGAGAACGGTGGTTGCGCGCAGGCGAGCGGGTAGATATACCGGTTCGTTGGCTGCGAGGTAAACATCTGCAGTAGCCGTGGCAACGGGGACTGACAGAGCGTGAAGCTTTGACGGTGGTCCAGCCGCAGCGGGACCTAACCGTCTTTTCTTCCCTCGTGTATAGACGCTCATAAATAATCGAGCACCATGTGGTGCGAGTGGTACGAGAGGCGGGTTCGCTTTCTGTATGTAAGAAAAGCTGGCCGCGAGCTCGGAGAGGCGAACAGTAAAAAATTTTATCTGCTGCGAGAGCTGGGCTCGAACACGGGTTTCTAGCGTTACAGCCTATGATTCTGCCACTGGGCTACAGGAGAGAACACATAAGCTTTCGGTCAGCGCGAGCATATAATAGTACGACCTCATGTTTGTTTGCAGTCGTGCGTGTATTAAAAACAGGCTCATTTACTGCAATAGTAATATTTCCAGCCGCCTGAACTTAAGAGGGGACTGAGAAATGTTTGAGAATTGGCGTTTGTCCGGCCACAACGGGACGAAAACACTCTCTCTCCTCTTTTCGCCGGGGAGTGAGGCGCGCGCGCTGAACGTTGCTCGTGACCGTCCGCTCTGTCATCCCTTGTGAACGGCGCAATCTGCGCGGCCCAACAAGGGGAAGTGCGGGTTCGCTTTCTGTATGTAACAAAAACTGTCCGCGAGCTTGGAGAAGCGAACAGCATAAATTTTTATATGCCGCGAGAGCCGGGATAGAACCTGGGTCTCTAGCGCAAAAGCTTAAGATTCTGCCACTGAGCCACAAGGGAGAACACATTAGCTTTAGGTTAGAGCGAGTTTTAAAGTTAAAAATAAAGGCAAAATGCAAGCAGTTGTTTTAACAAACTAGTTTTTTATTAACTAACAAGCCCCTTTACATCATAGGTTAACTTTTAAAATAAATGATGAAGGCACAATATAGGCATTTCTGTCACCAGAATTATATGAAAGCTGCTTATTCAAATGGTCTGCAATACCTCAAGTCCTGTACATGTCAGTGAATGTAAGCTCTGTGTCAGTGAAGTTGATTCAGTACCTTCAACTTTGCAACAGTACAGCAGTGCTTGAGTCAACAACATTCAGCAGATGAAAAACAATTGCAGAATATGAGTGGATCAGTTGTGTCCAGTTGCTAACAGTAAAGTTCAGTGCATAGTTGTTTCACAGAGAAGGAAAGGCTGTGCAGATCCAACTTTCTCGAAAAATCCTGGAGTGCTGGTTCCCTAGACAACACAAAACCAGACCAATTACAATCAATACTTTGTGTTTTATAAATACAGCAAGTTTATGGTGGAAAAAGTTCAACCATCTTAGACTTTCGTGACTCAAACAAGAAACTATTTTGGTAAGATTAAGACTTGAATTTACTGATTTACAAGTAAATTAAAGACTTAATTCATCCAAAAATTTGTATTCTGTCATTAATTATTCACCCTTATGTTGTTCCAAACCAGTAAGAGTTTTGCTCATCTTCGGAACAAATAACACAAGTTATTTTTAATGAAATCTAAGAGATTTCTGTCCCTTGATCGACAGCCTATTCAACTATCCCTTCCAAAGCCACGGAAAGGTATAAAGAAAATCACAAGTAATCCATGTGACTCCAGTGGTTTGACCTCAATTTTATGACTTTTTTTACGACAATTTTAATTCAACTTTATTTACAAAATATTAATCTTCAATGCACAATCACACAACAACATCTGCTCTCGCATTAACAACATGCACGTCTTGTAATTATCTCATGAACGCATGTTGGAAATTAATATTTTATAAATTAGGTGGTAAATGTTTTTTTGCTGCAAACACAGCACTTGCATAGTTTAATAAAAAGTCGCATGGAGTACTTTAATGATGTACCTTTCTACCTTTCTGGGGCTTGAAAGTGGTAGTTGCGTGGACTGTCAATGGAGGGAGAGGAACCTCTCAGATTTCATTAAAAATATCTTCATTTGTGTTGTGAAGATGAAAGAAAGTATTACATGTTTGGAACTACATGATGGTGAGTAATTAATGGCAGAATTTCCATTTGTGGGTGAACTAACCCTTTAAAGGGATAGTTCACTCAAATTAAATTGTGGTATGTTTTAGCTTACCTCAAGGGCATCCGAGATGTAGGTGTCTTTGTTTCCGCAGTAGTTTAAATTTTTTATATTTTTAGGTCAAACCGTTCTTGTCTGTCAGTCATATAATGCAGGTCTGTGGTCACTGTCTCAAAGAGCATGCACAGTGAAGTCCAAATTAAACAATTCCCCATCGTAAGTACACATTGATGGACTAAGACACGAAACGAGCAGTTTGTGTGAGAAAACGAACAGTATTTATATAGTTTTTACTACTGTACACAACCACGTCCAAGTGATCTGAGGGCGCGCGCTTCCTGGTGTGTGACGTGTGCGCGCATTCTGGATTAGTCTGCGCAAGCGCCGGAAGTGATCTCTCGCGCATATACGTCACTCATTGTTTACACAGAACAGAGACTGTAGGTAAGACGGCTAATAGAAATGGTACTAATTTGCGCCTATCCGGGATGTTTAAACCGACGTAATAGAAAACAATTACGTATGCTCGCGCGAACTCATCCGGGAGTGGTAAACAATGAGTGACGTACACGCCAGGAAGCGCGCGCACCCTCAGATCACTTGGACGTGGTTGTGTACAAGAGGTAAAAACGATATAAATATTGTTAAGTTTTCTCACACAAACCGCTCGTTTCATGTCTTAGGCCATCAATGTGTACTTACGATGGGGAATTGTTTAATTTGGACTTCTCTGTGCATGCTCTTTGAGGTGGTGAGCATAGAGCTGCATTATATGACTGACAGACAAGAACGGTTTGACCTAAAAATATCAAAATTAAAACTACTGCAGAAAAAAAGACACCTACATCTTGGATGCCCTTGAGGTAAGCTAAAACATACCAAAATTTTATTTCAAAGTGAACTATCCCTTTAAGAATAAATTAAGACACGCACCTTAAGAAATCTCACTAAATAGTCAGCTGCCGGAAGAATCTTTGCTCCGTTGTTGTGGCTTTGTGATGTTGGGGGCAGGTGATGGGCAGATTTTTCCCAATCAGTTGAGTCTAAAATAGCAAGAAAACATATACCTGTCAAATCATGAAAAGGTTTGAAAACTCATTTTAAGTAAAAAAAAAAAAAAAAAAAAAAAGGATTTACTTTTGTAAAATAATTTGACTGGACAAATTCAAAATGAGTGTTATGAAACACAGAAAATCTACCAAATAGCAACAAAGCTATGATTATTATGACCGCCGCTAGCATAGCTAGCGAAAGCGGTCATATAGGGATTGTCAAAGTTTTTTTTTTTTTTTTTTTCGTCATCTACTGAATTTTTCGTCAACGATACCAGGGACACCGAAACACCGGGGAACATGAAATTTGGTGGGCATGTAGCCCCACTAGACTTTTACGGAAAAATTTCGTTTGGTCCCCGGGGGCCACTCCCCCCCCCGCGCTGGGCCCCCCGTGAATTTTTGTCAACGATACCAGGGACACCGAAACACCGGGGAACATGAAATTTGGTGGGCATGTAGCCCCACTAGACTTTTACGGAAAAATTTCGTTTGGTCCCCGTGGACCACCCCCCCCCCCCAACCCCCCCGCGCTGGGAACCCCGTGAATTTTTCATCAACGATACCAGGGACACCGAAACACCGGGGAACATGAAATTTTGTGGGCATTTAGCCCCACTAGACTTTTACGGAAAAATTTCGTTTGGTCCCCGGGGGCCACTCCCCCCCGCGCTGGGCCCCCGTGAATTTTTCGTCAACGATACCAGGGACACCGAAACACCGGGGAACATGAAATTTGGTGGGCATGTAGCCCCACTAAATTTTAACGGAAAAAATTCGTTTGGTCCCCAGGGGCCAGACCCCCCCCCCGCGCTGGGCCCCCCGTGAATTTTTCGTCAACGATACCAGGGACACCGAAACACCGGGGAACATGAAATTTGGTGGCCATGTAGCCCCACTAGACTTTTACGGAAAAATTTCGTTTGGTCCCCGGGGGCCACTCCCAGCCCCCCCCCCCCGCGCGCTGGGCCCCCGTGAATTTTTCGTCAACGATACCAGGGACACCGAAACACCGGGGAACCCGTGGGCCACTCCCCCGCGCGCTGGGCCCCCCGTGAATTTTTCATCAACGATATCAGGGACATTGAAACACCGGGGAACATGAAATTTGGTGGCCATGTAGCCCCACTAGACTTTTACGGAAATATTTCGTTTGGTCCCCGGGGGCCACTCCCCCCCCCGCGCTGGGCCCCCCGTGAATTTTTGTCAACGATACCAGGGACACCGAAACACCGGGGAACATGAAATTTGGTGGGCATGTAGCCCCACTAGACTTTTACGGAAAAATTTCGTTTGGTCCCCGGGGGCCACTCCCCCCCCCCGCGCTGGGCCCCCCGTGAATTCTTCGTCAACGATACCAGGGACACTGAAACACCGGGGAACATGAAATTTTGTGGGCATGTAGCCCCACTAGACTTTTACGGAAAAATTTTGTTTGGTCCCCGTGGGCCACTCCCCCCCCCCCCCCCCCCCGCGCTGGGCACCCCGTGAATTTTTCGCCAACGATACCAGGGACACCGAAACACCGGGGAACATGAAATTTGGTGGGCATGTAGCCCCACTAGACTTTTACGGAAAAATTTCGTTTGGTCCCCGGGGGCCACTCCCCCCCCCCCGCGCTGGGCCCCCCGTGAATTTTTCGTCAACGATACCAGGGACACCGAAACACCGGGGAACATGAAATTTGGTGGCCATGTAGCCCCACTAGACTTTTACTGAAAAATTTCGTTTGGTCCCCGGGGGCCACTCCCCCCCCACCCCCCGCGCTGGGCCCCCGTGAATTTTTCGTCAACGATACCAGGGACACCGAAACACCGGGGAACCCGTGGGCCACTCCCCCCCGCGCTGGGCCCCCCGTGAATTTTTCATCAACGATATCAGGGACATTGAAACACCGGGGAACATGAAATTTGGTGGCCATGTAGCCCCACTAGACTTTTACGGAAATATTTCGTTTGGTCCCCGGGGGCCACTCCCCCCCCGCGCTGGGCCCCCCCAAACCCAAAAAATGCAGTTTTTCCTAAATAACTACCTAAACCGTGGCACCGAGGATGAAGAAATTTTTATGGTATGTTGGTCTTAAGGGCCCACATCAACGTAGCCCATAATCACTCATTTGTGATTTGCGCCCCTTCCCATAAAAAATGAAAATACAATATTATTCTGCTTTAATCGCTCCAATCTTCAGTTGAGATGTTCAGAACTGCACCATATTTCATGTGTACGATTAACTTGACATCCTCTGGGGGTATGCTAAGTTTCGTAGAATTTCATCCATGGGGGGGTATAAAATAAATTCATTTATGTGCACATTTAGTGACTATACACTCATCGGCCTGTAGATGGTGCTGTTGAGCGAAGGGTTACTGGTTTAGGATGATACTGTCACACACACACATGCAGGAATACAAACAAACGCAAGCATGCACACACACTGACATCCACACGCACAGACACACACACACAAACACACACGCGCACACACATGTACGCACGCATACATACACGCACAGACACACACACACACACACACAGACACACACATACACAAACACACACACAGACAGACATGCACATACTACTACTTTTTTTAGGTATATACATAAACACGCAATACAGCCAAATTGCTCCACGTCATTTATTTTTGTGGAAAGCCAGTGCAGGCCTGAGCGGCGGTCATATTTTGTACCGCCATGCGGTACATCTAGTTTTTTATGTTTGTGCCCAAGATTCTCTCATACTTTCATGTTATCTGTTAAATCTTACCATCACCAGGTTCTTGTCTGTACAGTCTTTAAACACCCAGCCTGCTACTCTAGGCTACTTGGTGCATCATAGAAATGCTCCTAGCAAACACAAATAGCAAAATCAATACATTTAAAGCATATATGCTGGATATATCCAAACATCAACCAAAAGTAAATCTGATAAATACATTTTGCATACATATTTAATCTGAAAGAATTAGGCTACTTACCAATTTTAAGAAAATTGGTCCACCAAATAAGGAAATAAAGTGACAATTTCACGTTCATTGTCGGTCCGCAGTTTGTGGAGTTGTTCTTCTGTTTTTCAGTTACGTTAGGTGTGCTGGCAAACGAGAGTGAAAGATAGTTTGAGGATAAATACATAGGCTACTTTATGATATTTGCACGTCACAAATATTATCATAAAACAATATAACATTATAAAACACGTATTGTAAATAAGTTAAAACACTTACTCCGTGTTTTCACTGTTAAAGGCAAACTCCGTGTCTGCACTACGTCACGAGTCAAAGAAGATGGAGGGCCTAACGTTAGTCTGTGAGAAAGGTTTAAGCGCGCACATCACATAAATATCGTTACAAAACAATATAATGCCATGAAATACATGTTGTAAATTAGGTAAAACACTTACTTTCGGTGTTTTCCCTGTTAACGTTACAAGCAAATCTCCTCGTCGTCAGCTCCGCATTGAGTCAAAGATGATGTCGCCTTTGAAAAAAGTTTCAGCTCGTTTAAGCGCGCAGAGCATTTAAATATCGCTATAAATCAATATGTTATAAAATACATATTGTAAATTAGTTAAAACACTTACTTTCGTCGTTTCCCTGTTAAAAAGCAACACCATCCTGGTCTGCTCCCAATCGCGCGTCATGGAAAATGCCCCTCTGAGAGCAGTTTAGCCATGCACAGCATATACATATTGTTATAAAACAATATGATTTTATAAAATGCATGTATAAATGCGATAAAACACTTAATTGATGCGTTTTCCCTCCTCGTATGCCTTGCATCGCGAGTCAAAGAAAATGGCGTCTTTGAAAAAAGTTTCAGCTCGTCTGGTCGCGCCCAGCGCATAAATGTCCCGGATGTAACCAATTACACTCTGTCTGTGTTATTAATTTAACTCCACATATTATCACCACCCAGAGGGTGCAGTTTACACTAGCAGTGTTAATCCCTTGAAATTCAACACCAGAAAATTAACACTTTACTCTAAATGTCCTTAACACCAGGATTTCAACACTGGAGATTTTACTGTGTATAAGTTAATTAGAGTATCATTTGGACTGCTCTCCTTTTGAATATTCAGCTTCCTAATAGCTAATTTTAGTTGGTCTCTCTCTCTCTCTGTTGCTCAGAATATTTCATGATCACCGTGTTTCTTCCAGACTTCCGATTATATGTGTGATGGTCCCACTCTGTCTGTGGGATCTGTCGTCTTCTGCCAGTGGAATGTAAGTGGCATTGTGATTGTGTTGGACAGAGCCCAGAGGATTTTCAGGAACTGAACAGGAGGATCTGACTCCACTTATTCAATTATCTCTATACAAACACAGCTAATTATTTGGCTGAAGACATGCTGACTTATTATTCACACCACTAGCATTTCAATGCTTTTATGAATAGCACTTGCTTACACATCAACATTCTAATTAAAACAGTCAGCAGTCATTGTGAGAGACTTTTAATCATTTAAATCATAGAAAAACTTTGTAACATCTTGACTATAGACAGAAATACTGTTTTGTTTAATATATTGTACAGATGTGACAAGTGACAGGACATCTACAAATTTAAAGTAGACAAATATATATTGTATTATATATGTTTCCTCAATATGTCATTTACTCTCCCTCTTTGTTAATGTTGACTACCTTTATATAGACACATAAATAAACAAACTGAGACATAAAAAATATCTTATTTTATGTTACACAGTAGAAAGAAAGTCAAACAGGTTTGGAATAACATTAGGGTGAGAAAATGAGGACAGAATTTTCATTTGTTGTGTGAACTATTCCTTCAGGATAAATTATTATTACTACAATGCAAGAAAAAGCATCACATTTTCAGTACTCTAAATATTGATCCATCCTGTAAAGACAAAATGCTTTTATTATTATTAAAATCTGCATAAAATTCAGTACAACAAATACTAAAGTGTACTGTATACTTGTACTTCTTACATTTATGATTATTATTATTTTGCATACAGATAGCTTACTCAGGATAGAGTTAGAAATTTCTGTCCAAAATATGTTATTTGTTTCTTTTGATTTTGGGGTGAAATTTGACTGGGACATGTCTTAATATTTCATGAGATTCACCCATTAAGGTCTACATTACGCCTCCACCTCTTTATCACTCTTCCAGCGTTCCTCTTTATCAGTCTATCCCCTTTTCCTTTTCCGTACTACACATTCCATTCTGGTTTTGATTGATGTTTTGGAGCAAGATTTGATGGATAGCTGATGACCTGCACTTTAAACCCACAGCTTCTCCCTGAAGTCATGTACATATAACGGTAGGCCAGTGGTCCCTGGTAAAAAGATACGGCACTGCTGCACATGTGTGTTGGTGTACAGTTAGCTGCTGTTGATGGGCCTCAGCAGAGATCAAGAGCCTCACATCTCTGCAGCGAGGGGCCATTTGACCTTACAATTACTTCCAGATGGCAGGAAATTGTTAGACAGGCAACTGAATCTAGATGTACAGTCACAAGAATAAATTTGTGAACCCTTTGAAAATGTCTTGATTTCTGCATTGATTACTCATAAAATCTGGTCCAATCTTTATCTAAGTCACAAATATAGACAACATAGACACAATTTGACATCACTAATAACACACAAACTGTAATAACACAAAAGTTTTCTTGAAGACAATGAGTGATTATTAGCCAGGCAGACTGGACAAATGAAGTAAAACTCTGTGTTAAGACTTCTCCAGAAGCTAAATGGAGTCAATTAAGAAGATGAGATTGTAAGTGTGGGTTGCACAGAAGACCTGTCCGTTAAATAAAGGCACACACTGACACATCTGTTCTCCTCGAGACGCAGGGATTGCAAATCGATTCTCCCTGTGCCCACTATCAGAAAAACAACACATAGGGAAGGACAACACATAGGAAACCAATGCGGCCAAAGGTAAAATATTGACGTGTCTCATGGTGGCCCAAGGACACATGTGGATCATTGAAGGAACAATGAATTCAAGAGACTATCAAGACATTTTTGCATGAGAATGTCAGGACAGATGTTCATGCAGACTTCAAGCTTAAAAGAGGTTGGGTGATTCAACAAAAGAAGTGTCCTGGCCTGAAGCCAATTGATATTCTGTGACATAACCTAAAGAGTGCTGTGCAAACAAGACAACCCAGAAATATAGATAAACTGAAACTGATTTAAGCTGAGGGATGGTCCAAAATTGGTCAAAAGTCTTTCAAGCAGCTACAGTAAACATCTGGTGGAAGTTCTAAAGGAAAATCTACAAGTTACTACTGTTCAACTTAATTTCTTCTCCCTGCTCTGTGAATGATTACTTAATGTATTCAATAAAAATGTGAAAAGTACATTTGTTTGTGATGGACTTGGTGGTGTTCCATCGCAAATGAATATCCGAGATCCAAGTGATTTGACCTGGAATATTCCTTAATATTAATCTCTGACTCTCTCTGTTTCCCTTCCCTTAGCGAGGAGAGCTATACAGTTATAGACTACGCACTGAGGGATAAGGTCTGGGTGGGGTCGTGTCAGGCAGAAGACCTGAATCTCTCTCCAGTACGTGGCACTGCGGGAATGCTGACGTCACGACAGAACGTGGCCAGCCACATGTTCCAGATTAGTTTCCGCAGCAACTACTCTGGAGACAATGTGACCATGATCTTAGGGTTGGAGCTACTGTAAGTATTTGCATAATAATTCATATACATCACTTGTGCGCTTATTTGCAGTATTTCTGCCAAACATCTTTACAGGGATCCCACGTTCAGAGAAAATATGGAAATATCCAGTAAGTTTTATGAATAATAATAATAATAATAATATTAATAAAATCTTAAAAAGTTTTTAGAAGTTAATATAATTTTGAAAGAAAAAAAATCTAAAATATCTGTATACATTTTCACACATTTTTTAATTGGCTAGAAAGTCAGTTACACTACTGTTTAAAATTTTGGAGTCTGTAAGATTTGTAATATTTTTTAAAGAAGTATCTTATGCTCACCAAGGCTGCATATTTTTGAACGAAATTACAGTAAAAAAAGAAAAGTAATGTGAAGTATTATTACAATTCAAAATAGCTGTAACGTGTATATCCTGTTATGTTCTGATGTGGTTTCGTTTTCACTCTGTCTGCTCTGTTTGAACCTATGTTCATCTAGTTCCCTTTGTTTTTTCCTTATATTTATTTCCCTGTGTTCAGTTTCAGTTTACTGAAAAATAAGAAAGCACACACAACACTGTATGACATGTGTGACACACACACACAACACTGTATGACGTGTGAAAAACTCACAGCCCTCCAGAGTGTAGCTTTAGCTTCAACCCTAATTAAACACACCTGATCCAGCTCATCAAGTCCTTCAGGCTTATTTGAAAACTACAGGTATGTTTGTTGGAACAGGTTTGAAACTAAATTCCTGGAGGGGCACAGCCTTGCAGAGTTCAGTTTTTCACTCCTGCTGTATGATTTCTAGAGCTGATATAGGGCAGTTTGTTCAGCAGAGCTTCGCATCATCCATGACTTCTAGAAATAATGATGCAATTGATATTCAATTCAGCTTCAGATTGCATCATTCATTGTTTTGTCTTAAAATCAAGTATTGTCCAAACCCAGTCATAGATTTATTCATATATCCTGGCAAAGATGTATTTTAGTAATTTCTGGTTTATATTGAGATCCCTTCCTTTTATTACTCACTTATGATCTGCCATTCCAAAGTCAAGGGTCATATATACTGACCAATATCATATCATGAAAATTAGATCCAATCAGAATTTTAAGCATATATATATTTTTTTTTTGTTCTCAGTGACCCAGATTTAGAAAAGTTTGAATACATTTATTTCAGAATCATTTTGGCTGTAGACCAGTGTTATCAGTGTTGAAAATAGCTGCTTAATATTTTTGTGGAAACCACAAAAAAAACAGAAATTAATTACAATTTATTTAAAATAGAAATCTTTTGTAATATTATAAATGTCTTTACTGTCACTTTTGATCAGTTTAATGCATTCTTGTTGAATAAAAGTGTTCTATATAAATAATCTAAATAATCTCACTGACCCCAAACTTTTGTTGTGTAAATTCATTGGTCAAAGATGTGGGAACCCTGACTTTATCACATAATTTCCTTTTCTCCTTTTGCTTCCTTTCATAGTGCATTGAGTTTGCTTGTGCTCACATCAACACACTGTAATAATATTAGCTCAAAGGGGAAATATTAATAATAATCCATAATTACCAATTATGATTAATTATTAATATTTGGGTCAGTTAATTAGATTAACTTTGAGGTAAGCCAAATTAATATTACAATCAATTAATCAGTTCCAACGAACTCTTTGATTATTCATTTATTCTAAGGAAAATGTATTGTTCATGGTCACTGAAAAATAATTATTCCTTATGTACAGCAATTAGCATGTAGCAAGATCAAAATCGTAAAAGGGACTTTGTATGCAAACAGAGGATCAGAAACCAAATTCATAATTGTGCACAAGTTTTATTAACTAAATCACAAACATAACTAACACTAAACAAACATAAATACATTCATACATCCATACATACATGCATAGGTAAAGGGGTGAGTTATGTGGAACCGGAAACAGGAAATAGAACTATGGAATACGATCTATTTCAGTATGGAAAGAAATTAAAGAACCATCAGCTTATTTCATAGCAATCTCATCAAAGAATACTTGCATGGCAGTTGCAATCGTGGAAAATTCTTGAAGTGGATGAAGATTGGATTCGTTGATGGGTCTATGGCCTTGAAGAAAAGCATGGTGGCTTCGAGCACATGGCTGTTGTGAGTCGAAGCCTGCTGTCCTGGCTTGAAGACCAGGAGTGGATCGTTGAGTCAGTGATGGTAAAGTTGCAGTTGTTTTCTAGATTGAAGAAAAGTCTGACTCCCTTTGTGGAGTATGAAAGCATGGCAGGCATTGCTCAGGCCTGTTTGGGCCCCGGGAGCTGGGCCCAAGTGGGGGGGGAAGGGGTCCAGCCCCTCCCCCAGTAACAGCAGAAGCTGCCTTGTTGTCGGATGAGAAGCGTTGAGAAGAGAGGGCGGTCACTGTGGTCAGTCTCTAATAAAGCCTGAGAATGGCCACCCCTCTCTGGGTTTGCTGTACCAATGAGAAGGGTGGACTGTCTGGCGGGAGTTTCTTCTGTCACCAGGATTTACAAGCCTTTGTCTTAAGCGTACTCACTCGGACTGGCATGCTGGATTGGTGTTTAATGACACTACTAAGGAAGATTCTTAGTAATTCTAATGTGTTGCACAGCTATTGGCATATCATGTACACAATCATTTCGATCTTCAAAGTACCAATTTATCGAGACCAAACATGGTATAAGTGGGGTTACATAGACAGTTGGTCCTGTAATAACTACATAGTATCAAAGAGATCATAGTATCAACAGAATTATTAAAAGACAAAACACACAACAGTAAATCATTCTCAAAATTTTCTGGAATGCCATTTCATGTCAGTCAGTTCATCAATAAATGAATGCAGGAGAGTTTGTTCTGATATCTGTGGCAGAGTTAGTTACTTGTTAGCATTCCTGAGAGTCATAAAACATCCTATCTGATCGCGGCCATGGCAACCAGGCCCCTTTCGCCCCGCCTGGGGGGTTGGGACCCTGCTCTCGGATGGAAGTTTTTAAAGATTTGTGTGTGCATATGGCAAATAATTGTGTCTGATTTGTCTCAGTCGCTACAACACTTACACATTAATGAAGCTGCTTATGACTTATGTGAGTGATTCTGTATCTTTCTGAGGCTAGATAACCTGCTGAAGTAGACATGTTGACATAACCTTTAATTGACATGACAGATTTGAACTGCTCTATAAAAAGCAGTACATGTGTGTTTTAGCACCCCATCAGTCATCACACTGCAGGGCCGCATGTACCAGCACAAGATTTATCAGAAAAGAATCAGGCATTCACCCAGTAAACTAAACAAAAATAAGCCGAGATGTAGCGATGTTGATTTACCGGATTTCCTGATCTACCTCACCCTTTCACTTGTAATAGTTGTTGATGGTTTTGAATCAGGGATTGTTTGAAACTATAGCTGTAGGTGATGTACTTAGTGCCAAGAACTACTCATTAAAAAAGCTAATCATGTCGAACAGAGCACATACAAACATGTTTGGTGAAGAGAAAGACTCCAGCAGGGTTTTTGCTCTTGTTTTGAGGACTAAGGTCAGGAAAGGGGAGGAAAAAATAACAGAGAATAGCTGCACAGTAACAGCTGCACATTTGTATCATTCTTTTGCTTTGCATCTTTCCAAAATAATCCTCCTTCCTCCATTTTAAAGCCAGAAAACCTGAATTGTATTTCAAGGGAACATTTTCTACACTTATGTAACATTGTATTATTTTATTTAAGCTTAATTTTTAGTCAAATTTATTTGCATCAAAAACAGTAGTTATTTTCACATGATCATCTTCTTTCACACCTCCTCTGACCTTTAGAAATAAACACTTATTTCAGGACACAGTGTGTGGTGCCCGCCTGTGCAAATATCAGCATCACAATGTTAAAATACTAAGTGGTTGCCAAGGTGTTCTGAGTGTTTTTTAGTGTGTTGCTATTCCATTGCTAAGTGGTCACTTACTTCCTCAAGTCTAAAGGACTCACTTCCCAAGTTGATATTCTGGTCTCTAGATATGACTCTAGTCACTCTGGACACTGTAATTTCTAGGCCTTTTTGTTTGTTTGTAATGGAGCACTGAGAACTTATCATGAAATTCCATGAAACCAGCCACTCATTTAAATGGATGACAAAGGTCTTTATTTGTTCAGTAAAGATCTGTATCATTCCTCAAGCTTTTAAAGCAAATAGGTTTAGAGACACAGTGAAACAAGTTATATTGAACTGAACAGGCTATGTACGTAGAGAAATCTTAAAGGTACAGTAGCTAAAACTAGTTTTACTTTAAAGGGGTGGTTGAATGTGATTTCACTTTTTTAACTTTAGCTAGTGTGTAATGTTGCTGTTTGAGCATAAACAACATCTGCAAAGTTACAACGCTCAAAGTTCAATACAAAGGGATATATTTGCTTTTAAAGAAATCAATTTCTTAGGACTACAGCAAATGGCCGGTAGGGACCAGTGATGCGCGGGTTGATCCAAAATGAGCGGGTGCCTGCGGTCACCCGCGGTTACCCGCGGTTACGAGTCATCCAAAAATATTTTTAATGATATCCGGGTCGCGGTTGGTCGGGTCGTTTGAAATAAAGATGCCAATTAAACCTTTGTAATTTATATAGTACTAGACACAATTTTCTATGAAATACATAGGCCTACACTTTATTGACTGAATAACTGGCGCGAAGATGACACACAAGCTCAGTCTGCAGGTAGAGATGGAGGCGGCAAGAGAAAAGGTGAAGACTGGGGAGTGGAAGCTCCGCAAATACACAAATAGAAAGAGCAAAGTGTGGGAGACATTTGCCGAAATAATGAAAGATGATGACCAAAGTGCTGGCTTTGTCATGTGTACTTCTTGTGATGCTATTTACACATTTGATAACCACAAAACTGGCACGACCAACCAGGCACGGCGCCAGGATTCCAGTTTTGGATGGGCCAGTGGGTGGGCCTTAAATTAAAAACGTTAAATTAAAAAAAAAAAAACGTTATCCAATCACTGCTTAATCTAATAAAAAAAATTGACTAATATAGCCTACTGTTATAATATCTGTGCGTATACATAATATATATTTTAATAGCTTGATGCTCTTTAAATATTTTGTTGCATTGTTAAAAGTAAATCCGCGATCGCTCTCCGTGGTTCTGACCAAAGAAGAGCGCTTTGGAATCTCCATTACGCATCACACGCATCATACCTGGGCTGCATTTTCCAATAACGTTGTCTCTTAGCGCGCTACGAAGACTCTTAAGGTATAACTTATCTAAAGGTATACTACCACTAAAGGTATATCATTGCTAGGCGTCTTCAGGGCTACCATCCACTCGCGAGGCAGAGGCGCTGGCGCCTCTTGTATCTTAATTGTATCTTAATTGTAAATAGTAAATTGTATCTTAATTTTGATCGATTTTTTATCAATCAATTGCCTGTATTTAATAAATAAGAAGCAAATATATAGCAGACAATGTAATAAGCGCCGGCACGATCACTTGCATTGCATGTGAACTGGAGGGCGCCGAAACTCAGCTTGTGCCTCACAGATTTGAGAAATATAGGCTATATATTACAGAAAGCTTGAAATGTCTACTTTTAAACGAAAATATTCAAACCAAAATAAATAGGCTATGATTATGTAATCTGAAATGTGCATTTCTCTCTGGCGTTCATGGCGAGTCCGCATGTCAACTTCATCTTTGCAACGACACAGAAAACACCAGTTTATTACTAAACAATTAAATGTCTCCTTGCTAATTTAGACACATTCATAATCATTACTTTAACCAGTTCTTTGTGGCAAGCTTTATGCGTGCGGTCATAACGCTTATTATCCTGTAGGCTATAGCCTATTTAAGTAATTCAATTAATAGAAAGGGGCGATTTGTCCATGAATGGCTTAAATGAACAACTACTAGTCGACTAGAAAAAAAAAATTTGTCGGAGGCAGCCCTTATTCCACATATTTTTGAACCAGCAGGGCATCTGGGTTGGACGAGCGAACCTGCGGAATATTCAGAAATGCGCTCTCCGCTCACAAACCCGAACCTCACTGCTGAACTTGCGCAGAAACATCAAAATAGACATAGCCAGCTTTTTAAAATTGTTTTTAAAACTAAACATTTAGACTATTTTAGTAAAAATTTAGAGCTTATTGACGATAATTCTTGACAAAATTAGAATATATTAAGTTATATCAAGACGCACAATGAGCATTTACTACTTTTAAAAAATGCGGGACAGGAAGCGGGTCGGGTACAATATTTTCTTTTTCTTTTTTTGCGGTCCGAGTTGCGGGCAGGTTAGTTAAAAAAGTCGGTCGGGTACGGTTTGTTCATACATTGACCTCACTGGTAGGGACTACAAGACATTCCTCCAGGGTTAGTGACATCACTAACCCCAACATTTACATAAACCCCTCCTCTGGGAACACAATAAATAAAGGGAGCGTGGCCATTTTATGTTGCTTTGGAGAAGAGTTGTTGTGGTAGTAGAGTGTCGTTGCCGCCATGCTGTCGAAACGCTGTTATTTTCACCCAGATTGCAGGTCCACTTTCATTGAAACCGGAAATCTTCCGACTGTTTTTACAAGGAGGGACAGAGCAGTGTAGAATAATAGTTAAATATGTGAAAAATAATGCGAATTTTTCAAAACGATGCATGAACACGTTACAGTGCACCCCACAAACACAATCAAGACTTCGAAAAAAGGTGTTTTACCACTGAGTACATTAGATACTTTTAAAGGATTAGAACCATTTTCAGTTGAGCTTTTCAGGTGAGTGAGATAACATGTTATCTGTCTCTGAGAGTGTAATTATAGCTTAGCATGTTGCCATTCCACTTACATAACAAAGATGCTTATCTACAGTTTCTCTTGGTGAAGAGTCAGCATGACTGTAGTTCTTCTGAGGAACCTTTGTCAACACAAGACAAGTTCTCCCACATTTCTTGCAGGCTCCACCCAATTGAGTGTCTAATAACATGTTGATACTGCTATGAGTGAGTGGCACAATCCTTCCTCACGGTGGGTGTCCAAGAATGTCATCATTATGGAAAGCCCCCAACTCTCCTTGTCTTAGAAAAGGATTTTGGAGAACAGACCCCCATTGTGACGTCATTAGCCACATCTTTTTGTGCTGTGTTCACTTGAATGTTGATATGGGTGCTTCTCATTACTTCTCAATTGATGCTTCCTCATTTCCTCGCAGTGGGTCGCCAGGAGCAGGCTTGAAGACTGCCATAGAAGAACCACTTTTGCTTCCCCAAAGAACCTTTCAGCTAACAGTTATTAAAAGACCCATGTTTTTCTTAGTGTGAAGAACATTTTAATAATCTAAACAACCTTTTTCTAGTATAAAGAACCTTTTTGTTGAATGGAAAGGTTCAATGGATGTTAAAGTTGCTTGATGGAACTATATAGACGCCAATAAAAAAACTTTATTTTTAAGAGTGTAACCAAACTTCAACAACATAAGGGCAGATCCCTTCAATGCAGCTGATGACCTTTTGAAGTGATGTTTGAGTGATCAATAATATTCCAATACACAAAGAAGATTTCCTTCGATTCTTCTGTCTTCATTTTCTTTCCTGGCATCCTTTCTTCACATCTTAAGGGGGATGAGAAGCACTATATTCACACGATTCAACTATAGCTAGATGGCTATGCACTGTCAGGAGCTTGAGTCATCTCAACGCCTTCCCTCCTGCTGGCTCACTTAGTGCCTCTTTTAGTTTTCAGGAGGAATAACCATTAATACGGTATTTGAAAGGTGCCTAGCGAATTACAAGTGCTACAAGTGAACTACAAGAAACTCTTTGCACTCTCTGCCTTCTAAATGAGCAGTATAATTGATTAAGATAATGTACTGGTTTTGTCTTAATATAAAAAAAAGCCAAATGTAGATATATACAGTGCTATGCATTAGACACTCATGCTAAAGTTGACTAAAAAGAGGAATAAAAAATCATCTTTTGGAAATTGAACTTAATGCCTTAATTTAAAAAATTTGGAAAAATCCAACCTTTAAGGACACCAATTTTCTTTGTGAATGAATAATGTATCGTAAATAAATAAATGTTCTTCCTTAAAATACAGGGTGCATAAGTTTGGACACCCCTATGTTAAATTCCCATAGAGGCAGGCATATTTTTATTTTTAAAGGCCAGTTACTTCATGGATCCAGGATACTATGCATCCTGATAAAGTTCCCTTGGCCTTTGGAATTAAAATAGCCCCACATCATCACATAGCCTTCACCATACCTAGAGATTGGCATGGAGTACTTTCCATAAGATAATCTCTCAATGCAAATCAAACCAGCTATTAGGCTAACTGAAATAAAACCTTGCCAATCTCTAGGAAGAACATTTATGATACATTATTCATTCACAAAGAAAATTGGTGTCCTTAAAGGTTGGATTTTTCCAAAAAAAATTTAATTAAGGCATTAAGTTCAATTTCCAAAAGATTTCCTCTTTTTAGTCAACTTTAGCATGGGTGTCTAAACTTATGCATAGCACTGCATATTTCTTGAAGATGCCTCAATCATCTTCATGTTTTCCTTTGCTCTGTTTTCAGTTTTGATATTTACTTCCAAACCTACCTTTTTAACTTTTTACCTCATGTAAAATAATCTTTAAAGGTGATCGGCCTGGAATGTTGGCCCTCAGCTGTAGGAAGCGTGTTAAAGCCTGTTGAAGCAGTGCAGCATGCAGGAGACCAGACAGTGGGAGATGTGAGGTTTTCATTCCTGGTGCTGCCGGCCTCTCTGGTGTTTGACAAATATAGCTTGCTAGATCAGAGTTGCTGAATTCGGCATGAAATGAAAATTTACCCCATCTATTTTCTAAATGCATTGGTGTCATTTAAAAACAAATGTTTTGACCTTGAAAGGTTTAATTGAAATGTTATTTATGCAGGACTTTTCAAATAATTTAGAAAATTTTATGAACTCAGGGAATGTGTAACACTGTGTCTGGGTGTAAGATGAGTAATTCAGCTGGTGTAATTCGGAGCAGTTTTTGCTACCTGTTGTGATTATGTGTGCTCAGATTCCAAGGATGTGAATAAACAGCTGCCCTTCTCATGCTAACTACACAAGCGGCTGAGCAGCAATACAAACGTCCTCATAGTTTGCATTACACATTTAATATTTGGACATGCACAATGAGTGTGTAAAGGATGTCTTTGCTTGGTTGATAATGTGTTGTTTCCTCATTGCAAAAATTCAGGCACATATTGATTATTTATGTTCGTTTGCTTGGCATAAATAACACAACAAAATGTTGGGGTCAGCAATATTGTGAAATATTATTGCAATTTAAAATAAATTTTCTTTTTGATAATATTTTTAAAATGTAAATAATTCCTGTGATGGCAAAGCTGAATTTTCAGCATCATTACTCCAGTCATCAGTGTCACATGATCCTTCAGAAATCATTCCCAATTGCTGATTTGTTGCTGATTATAAATGTTGAAAACAGTGCTGCTAAATATTTTTGTGGAAACAGTTATACCTTTTTTTTCTGGATCCTTTGATAAATAGAAAGTTTGAAAGAATTTTGATCAATTTGATACCTCCTTGGTGAATAAATGCATTAATTGTACAAAATGTATTTACCGTTGTGTGTGTGTGTGTGTGTGTGTGTGTGTGTGTGTATACAGTGAGGAAAATAAGTATTTGAACACCCTGCTATTTTGCAAGTTCTCCCACTTAGAAATCATGGAGGGGTCTGAAATTGTCATCGTAGGTGCATGTCCACTGTGAGAGACATAATCTAAAAAAAAAAATCCAGAAATCCCAATGTATGATTTTTTTAACTATTCATTTGTATGAAACAGCTGCAAATAAGTATTTGAACACCTGAGAAAATCAATGTTAATATTTGGTACAGTAGCCTTTGTTGAGCAATTACAGAGGTCAAACGTTTCCTGTAGTTTTTCACCAGGTTTGCACACACTGCAGGAGGGATTTAGGCCCACTCCTCCACACAGATCTTCTCTAGATCAGTCAGGATTCTGGGCTGTCGCTGAGAAACACAGAGTTTGAGCTCCCTCCAAAGATTCTCTATTGGGTTTAGGTCTGGAGACTGGCTAGGCCACGCCAGAACCTTGATATGCTTCTTACAGAGCCACTCCTTGGTTATCCTGGCTGTGTGCTTCGGGTCATTGTCATGTTGGAAGACCCAGCCTCGACCCATCTTCAATGCTCTAACTGAGGGAAGGAGGTTGTTCCCCAAAATCTCGCAATACATGGCCCCAGTCATCCTCTCCTTAATACAGTGCAGTCGCCCTGTCCCATGTGCAGAAAAACACCCCCAAAGCATGATGCTACCACCCCCATGCTTCACAGTAGGGATGGTGTTCTTGGGATGGTACTCATCATTCTTCTTCCTCCAAACACGTTTAGTGGAATTATGACCAAAAAGTTATATTTTGGTCTCATCTGACCGCATGACTTTCTCCCATGACTCCTCTGGATCATCCAAATGGTCATTGGCAAACTTAAGACGGGCCTTGACGTGCTGGTTTAAGCAGGGGAACCTTCCGTGCCATGCATGATTTCAAACCATGACGTCTTCAAACCATGGCGTGTGCACGACCTGTGATTGACAGTCAGATCTCACAACCCCCTGCGTTGATTGGACCCGATGATCCGGGAGCGGTGGATTTTTGCAAAACAAATAACACGCTCCAGGTGGAGTTAGAAGCTCGAGTTTTTTTCTAAAACCACCTTATGTTGTTCTGTCAGATTATAGTGTCGATTTCACTGAATATGATCAAAAAAATGGTGCAGATGGCAGCTTTAATCAAAATCACACATTAACCTGACATCGCTAGCTTCATTCTAAATCGTTATTGCTAGCACAACACGCTTGTAATTCGCTAGCCTGTTAGCGTGCCATCCGTCCACTCTTTATTTCTTTATTTATTTGCTCGCGCCTTTTACAAGTTCATCAAACAACTTAGGTGAGTAGGGTCAGTCAACAAACACGGTGAGTCATGTCATCTTCTCCTCTTATTGTTACTTGCACTTCATGCAACATGTATAGCATAGCCTTCACCGTCAGCAGAGGATTTACGTGTGATAAATGCAGGGAGATAGTCAAGCTGACGGGGAAGATTTCAGAACTAGAGACACGCATCCAAGCTTTAATCGAGGTTAATTGTAAGAGCGTAAAGGCTTTAGATACTGCTTTGGATGCGACTAGCTTAGTGAACTCTGTACATTGTTCAGTTCTGGCTGTAGTAGAGCCCGTGCGGCAGGGCAATTGGGTGACTGTGAGGCGCTGTAGTCGCGGGACAAAACACCGCTCTTCCGTTACGATTACAACTTCAAATAGATTCTCCCCACTCAGTGAAACACCCACTGAGAATCCTGTTGAATGTGCCCTAGTTATTGTCGATTCTATTACACGGAACGTGAAAATAGAGACACCAGCCACCATAGTCACATGTTTGCCGGAAGCCAGAGCGCCTGACATCAAAGCAAATTTAAAAGTACTGGCTAATGCTAATCGTAAATTCTCTAAGATTATTATTCACGTCGGCACTAATGATGTTCGACTCCGCCAGTCGGAGATCACTAAAATTAATGTTAAAGAGGTGTGTGAACTCGCAAGTACGATGTCAAGCACTGTAATTTGCTCTGGCTCCCTTCCTGTTCGCAGGAGTGATGAGATACTTAGTAGATTGTCCTCACTCAATGGCTGGTTGTCTAAGTTGTGTCCGCAAAATAATATAGAATTCATAGACAATTGGAAAAGTTTTTGGGGCAGATCTGACCTGTTAAAAAGAGATGGTATTCACCCCTCCTGGGATGGTGCTGCTCTTCTCTCTAGTAATATGGCACATAGTCTTAGAGCTCAAACATGAATTGGGGCTCAGGTCAGGAAGCAGACAGACTGGCTAAATGTTAAAAGCAACGGTCCTAGTACTGAGCCTTGTGGTACGCCATACTGAACTTGTGATTGATGAGACATCTCTTAATTTACTGCTACAAACGGTATACGGTCAGATAAGTATGATTTAAACCATGCTAGTGCAATTCCACTAATGCCAACATAGTTTTCTAGTCTTGTGGTCAATGGTGTCAAATGCAGCACTAAGATCAAGTAACACTAATAGAGAGATACAACCACAATTAGATAATAAGAGCAAATCATTTGTGACTCTAACGAGAGCTGTCTCGGTACTATGGTACGGTCTAAATCCGGACTGAAAACATATTAAAATTGTATTGTAATCTTTTAATTATGCTAAGATTTATATAAGATTATATGCGATTTCCCATGTTCTTTCCTCCCCTTTTGTCAGTGATTCTACTAATTACTCTATAAACTCTAATTAGTTCGTGATTAGTGATTGAATGAATCACTCCACAATCACGCTCATTAAGATTCCTGGTAATGGAACAGGGGAGGCCTTTGTGACCCCTTTAGCTGTAAACGGGACCGGAATGAGCAAAGCATGACTCATGCAGCTGGTCAGCTCAGTTCGTGACATGGGACTGGCACAGGGCCGGAGTGGGGCCACTTTTCAGCCCTGGAGTTCATGCCCAAGACCGGCCCACTTTTTCCACGGTGGAATTCCAAATTAGCACTTTTTCCAATTTGGAAAAATGAAGCAACAGTTCAGTTGTTACTATTGTGTAGTTGGTATTAATACCATCAGGGGTGTAATTTGTGGCGGGGTTGGGGGGGAGATAACCCCCCCAATATTTAAATCTATGCATTACAACCCCCCCAGTATTTATACCATGATCACATGAAAAATATGCAGACCCAAACTTCAACCCCCCCAATGTTCAAACCAAATCTACGCCCTTGAATACCATAGTTCAACAAATAATGTAAAGGTTAAATAATAATTCACTTAGACTTTATAAGAAGCAATTGCGATGTTATATCACACAATTCAGACTATATCTCGCAATTCTGTATTTTCTGACTTTAAAAAGAAGCAATTGCAACTTTATTTCACGCAGTTCTGACTTTATATCTTGCAATTTCTGACTATAAGAAGCAATCGACTTTAATTCACACAATGCTGACTTTATAACACGCAATTGCGACTTTATATCTCACAATTTTGACCATCTCGCAATGCTGACTTTATAACACGCAATTGCAACTTTATTTCAGGCAATTCTGACTTTATAACACGCAATTGAGACTTTATTTCACGCAATTCTGATGTATTCCGAAATGTAAACTCGCAAGTGTGAGATAAAAAGTCGCAATTATCTTTTAAAACGTTTTATTCTGTGACGCAAACAAGCTTCCATACCTCCTGGCCTCTTCCTCCCAGCCATCCTTCCTGACGCGTACCGTTACGGTAGGGCCGGCCAGGCGCGGTAAGCCTTGTTTATACTTTCGCCTGGCTCCGCAGCGCGAGTCTCCGCAGACTGCGCGCGCACCTCCGCAAACGGACGAGGCGTTTATACTTGACGCGCTCGCCGGTGTACTATTCTTTGAATCGATAGGGGGCGACTCAAGTAATTATCCTCTAAAACCATCAGGAACCAGCGGTTAAAAGAAGAAGCTATACACACGTGACAATGTTTATTTTAGTACACCGCCACCAATACCACACTACAGAAAGAATCGTGTAAACCCCAGTAGGCTAAACCCTGAGATTATTATAGTGACAATAAAACAAAATATATGGATATGAGAATGTGTATACATAAATAAATTAACAATCTCTTACATATTTTCTAATTTCACTAAACATTTCATTAAGTTTCGTGAACATTTTTATTAAACATGGACCTTTATGTTCATTAAAAATACTTTTTATGCTATTGTATGCTCATTTTTTAAATGTAAGCAACTCATTTAGACTTGCAAACTGGGTGCCGGTGTGGTGAAAAATTCGAGCTCGGCCAGATTCGGCTCGAAGTCGTTCATCTTCGGATGCGGCGCCGCGCGCGTTGTTACAAAAAGTGCCGTGCACACCGCCAGGCGAAATTGGGTCTTGCGAACCCAACGCGCGAGACCGCCCACTCCGCAATGACGTCATTTTTGGCGCGCGCGCCTCGCGATCTTGCGGCTGCGTCGAGTATAAACAAGGCTGTAGGCGCCGGCGATGCCGCGGACCCGCGGCCGCAGTAGCCTACCTAAAACGTTTTGGAAAAGACTGGCTGTGGACCCAACCAACTCTATAGTAGGGGAGGGGAGAACTCCCTCACATGGTACAACCCATGCAGAGGCTGCGCGCTGCAGTGTCAGAAGGCGGAATGTGTAATGTTACTAACGTGACATTGAAATGTGAAAAAAAAAAAAAAAAAAAAAAATTCCTCGACCGGCCCAAAAGTGAAGCGGCCCACCGGGAATTCTCCCGATTCTCCCGATTACCCAATCCGGGCCTGGACTGGCATCTGTGTGCGCTGCAGTTGTGCTAAACATCCCACAGTCTGGCTGACTCAATTTAGGAGCTCGAATGCAGGTCAGCTCTGAAAATGTTTCCCCTGGTTTTCAGTATTTTCCTCTCACAACTTAATAGCAAATCTCATTAAACAAAGAAGTAGTTTCTGACAGACGACCCCCTTGTGTCTTTCTGCTTTTCTAATACAATAATAATGTTTAGTGTGGGATATTTGTGCTGAATTTGACTCATGTACGTCACAGCTCAAATAATCAAGGATTGAAAGAGTAAAATATTATGGCATGACCTTTCTTTCTTTCTTTCTTTCTTTCTTTCTTTCTTTCTTTCTTTCTTTCTTTCTTTCTTTCTTTCTTTCTTTCTTTCTTTGTACGGAAGTAGCTGAATGTTCACACTGAAACTGAACAAACACAAAAGAGCTTACAAGAGCGAACAGATGCTTCTTGTACTGAATGTTCAAGCACCGAGGTCAGGTTTCTCCTAGTAACCTTACCTGCTGTTGTACCTGAGTTTGGGGGTGTGTGTCTTTGAATGGTCCAGAACAATAAAGGAATGTGAAAAAGGAAGATGATCTGTGTTGTTTGGTTTTCACAATTGGATTCATTCTGACCAAATAAGACCACATAAAAATAAGTGCAAAAAAAACTGCTTCAGTGGTTATGAGATATATATATTTTTTTTTTTTGGTGACAGTAATGAGAGAGCCCGGTGGATCAGCGCTCTGGGACGGAACAACAGTGACAACAAGAATGACAGAATGAGTGAGTATAACCAGTTTCAGTGAAACAGTGCCACCCTCTGGCCATGGAGTATTACAGCGACACTACTCAGCTACTGCTTAATCAAGTCGCTGGTTACAATCGATGTTACAATTACTAAACTGTGTTTTTCCTGAATGATGCCTCAAATCTGCTGCTTTGTGAGAAGTGTAGTATTAATTTTCTATATGATTTTTGCCAGGTGGATAGTAAAACGATACATGAAAATTACACCGAAGGAGGAATATCTAGGGACTAGATTGTCACTTTATTTTTGTTAAAGTGATAAATGTGTGTATTTCTGTGTTAGACGCCATGCAGGTGGAGGTGACGAGGACGTACACAGCCAGGCAGCCGGATGAGCTCTCTCTACAGGTTGCTGATGTGGTGTTGCTGTCACAGATAGTGGACGGTGAGATCACCCCCCTTATTCTTCCATTCTTCTCATTCTTCACACCAAAACGATAATTCAGTCTGATTTTGGCATTCAATATGTCTGTTCAAATCAATGCAAAATAAAAAAAAGCAGCAGACTGACTGAATGAAAATGCATTTGAGAGTGGGTGGCACTACGGAAAAGTAGAAATACAGCAGTACACAAGGACAATGTACAATGTTATCCACTAATATACACCAAATGTATATTCTGATGTTTGATTTGCTATGACTGATATTTGTCATAATTGTCTTTGTGTTTCAACATTGTTCAAAATGTTGTAATAAAAAAAAAAAAAAAACACACACACACACACACACACAAGGGCAGCAACTTGCACAACTTTTAATTTCTGACACTGCACAGAGAAGAAACATCATCAAACAAATACATGTTCTCAAACAGCGGTTCAGATTTTTTTATTTACTATGATGTTTATACAACTACACCAAATCCAAGAGTATAGAGAAAGAAAGCTGGATCTGGATTCTTCCTTTAGTATTTACTGTCACAGCAAAATAGTCTGTTTGTGAATGCCACCAAATTATAGTTTTATGTAACAGGCACATGACCAAAATTGCAATTCTTATTGGTTGGCCAGTTTTATTCACAGTGCGATGGAAAAAAGATTAGAATGTCTCCCCATAAAAACAAACAAACAAAAAAACTGTCAAAATGCGTGTGGATGTTCGTGCGGATGTATGCATTAACTTCCGTTCATTCAAATTAAAAGAGTCAAAAAGTAATTGGAGTCAAAAAGGTTGAGAATCACTGCTTTAAAGAATCTTTCTTCATGCTGACTAAGTTGGTACTTTCTATTTTCTAAATTCTCGACACAAACACAAGCAAGAGGTCAGATTTAAGTTCTTCAGAGAACAGTTCTGTGGTTATTGGATAATGACTATTGTCCCAGACCGAGTAGTCCTGTAACCACAGGGATGTCTTTTCATGTGAGGCTCAGCTGAAGGTCTCATTTTTGATGGTGCTGGTCAGAGGGTCAAACGACGGTCTCGCTCTGGTTGCTGCTCATTGGTTGGCTTTCATGTTGAAAGGCCAGGGCTCATGGGATAGGGCTTCTAAGGCCCCTTGAATCTTTTAATAGCCATTAAATATACAAAAGACAGATGAAAGCAGGCCGTTTTATTTTTAAACATTTCATCCTTTCCAAAAGCTCACCACAATACTCAAAGGAGAGCAATTTGAAGTAGAAAGTGTTTATCTCAGCACTACTTCAGTTTATCAAATTGATACCTGACTCTTAAAACTTCACAGCTGCAAAGTTCTTAACCAGTTTCATGCAAAATTCTAGACTCTTGTTTAGTTCTTTATAAAAGAAGCTGGCAAAAAAGAGAGAAAGTGTGCAATACAAGGGAAATAAGGGGGAACTGCTGTAAGAAATGGCACATTCATGTTACTGTCCACTAAGCCATGGCTCCGACAGCAGATTTAGTTTATTTGTAGTCAAATATTTTTTCTTTGTTCAGTGTCTGGTTTGTGTACACAAGAATCTCAATTGATGTCTGTCTGTGGTTTCAGGCTGGTATGAAGGAGAGCGTCTGCGGGATGGAGAGAGGGGCTGGTTCTTAGCCGAGTGTGCTGAACTCATCACCTGTCAGGCGACCATCGAGAAAAACATGCAGCGGATGGACCGTCTGCAAAGCCTAGAGACCAATGTCTGAGACATTACCTCCTCCTGAGGAATGCGCAGCACATGATAAAACTGTGGATGAACTCAAAACACTACAGTGCAGTAACTGCTTTAGTTGCTTCAAAAGGGGATACAAAGGATAAAATACACACCATATGGAATTCTGCTTTATTCAACAGTGATTTTATGTGATCATAAACTGAGCTCGGCTCATTTTAAAATATGAGAGGGTTTTTCTTGTTTTGTCCTCCTGGTTCACTGTTAAGAGCTAGTAACATTTTAACACAGAGATGTTCACTCGCTTATTCACTCTCATTAATTGTCTCTCAGGGAAAGTGTAAACATGTATCATGCCAAATGTAAATATGTATCAGATATACTCAATTTGTAAACTAATCAATAGAAATAATCAGTATATAGATTCATATTCAAGATGTTTTTATGTGCATTTAAAGAGTAAAGATATTTAATTCCTTAAACTTTCACTTGACCTATATGTATGTGTGTTTAAAGTGAGATTATTAATGGAATAAGACAAATGGATTATTACATTATGGTAAATTTAATGAATTACTGTAAAGAAGCATACAATAACTCAAGCCAACGCTAAAATAAAAAAGAAGTGACAAAATAGTTCTCTTATCTTTAATGTTTGTAATATTTACTCCAACACTTGCAAGTGTTGATAAAAAAAAAAAAAAAGATCTGTGAGAGCAGACCAGTCTTCTCTGTGGCAGCTAAATGTCATTGAAATAAATAAGCTGCTGGTGGTTGCGATCACTGGCTGCCTCTCCTGGGCTCTTCAGCAGGGGTTTCCTGTGTGGTGATGAGGTCGATTATGGCAGAGATGACGGCACAATCTTTAGACTGCCGGTCATTCCAGTCCACAGGACGTGGACTTTTTATCTTCTCCTCCAGTAACACGTCCAGCTCCTTCCTCAGCTCCTAAATTTAAAGAATACATTTGAAATATAATTGCAATTCATCACTGAGTGCCCTGTCAAGTCACATGTGGCATATAAAACAAAAACATGTCAAATTAACACAAACCTTGACTAGGTGAGCAATGCGCGCCGGGGACTGAAATACAATCCATTCATCCACGGCGATGGTCTCTTGGTCCTGGTCCCTCTGGATGGAAATATCCCCTCCGAAGAACAGCAATGAAAATGGAGACACCTCGGTGCAGTCGTAGAGGAAGATCTTTTGAAAAAGAAGGAAAATAATTTTTAATTTTTTTATTTTTTATTCCCAAAACACACACATATATATATATATATATAAATCAATTTACCTCACATCAAAATGATGTATATTATAATGTTATGCGAATATGTTACAAAATATATGTGATGTAATAATGTCAAGGTGGTTACAACTTATAAAAAAGAAAAGAAAAAAAAGTCTCAATAAATAAATAAAAAATATCCAAATGTTGATCTTTCTTTAACATAAGTTTAGGTTGTCAAAAAAAAAAAAAAAATGCCAAAGCTAAAAATCAAAGTTAACCATAATATTTAAGGGTTAAAGTTCATAATTCTTTATTATAATTCCCTTTTTTGGTTACACTTTATTTTTAGGTGTCCTTGTTAAGGTGTAATTATACATTTACATAATATCAATTAACAACATGTACTTACTATAGGGTAGGGTTAGGAATAGGGTTTTGTTAGGGTTAGTTGCTTGTAATTATACATAATTTACTAATACAGCAAGTACATGTAACTAGGACACTGTAAAATAAAGTGTTAGTAATACTTTTTTAGTAATAATTCAGAATAATACCCTGAATTAATTTGAGTGTATGAGGAAATATTACACCACTTGACTTTAAAGTCATTTCTAGAAAAGTAGTGTATTCATTTTCAAATCAAGATGAATACATTACATTTCAGATTACATTTCTAAGAATGAGTTACCAAGAGTTTTAAAATAGATCTTTGATCTTGAACTTTGTCACTGACCCACTTGATCAGGTATCAAGCATTACTCAGTAAGCTGTTTGTAGTTTTGCAGGTATCAAGCATTACTCAATATGCTGTTTGTAGTTTTGCAAAACTAGCCCAATGTACAAATAGCAAACAAATTGCAAAAGAATTGCATCCATGCAAAAGAAAATTTAGATTTTTTTTTTCAGGCTGTCTATGTGCTTAAATGTAATCCGCTCCATTAGCGAGTGGAGAAATAGACTGTGAGTTTGTGAGTGAAAATGTCCTGCGGCAGGGTGACTTATATCCCCATACGCAGAAACAGAATGGTGTAAATGCATGTGAAAAGAGAGAGGAAGAAAAGCATTTCTTTGGCACTTCCTCCCTTCTTTATTTGCTGAACACAGTATTGAGCACTGATCTATATAAATGACTGGATTGCTCAGGACGTCATAAAAAGTGAAGCAAGTTAAAAATTCAATCTCACTATCCGACAATTTTCTTTAGGGGTCTCCCTTGTCACTCTTAACAATCTTTTTCCTCCTCTACATGTGATTTTTTTAACTCTGTACCCATGTTTCTGCATCGTTATGAAGGAGCGATGCAACTGCTAAGAAAGAAAGACTAGGTGAAAAAGAAAAAAAGTAAGCAACAATGTTCCATCATTTAATCGCAAACTAAACCTGGTCAGGACTCTAATGTGAACCAATTAAATAAATAAGCATGAATTATTGATTTCACATCAAACTAAAAACAGAGATTAAAACCAAAGATATGAGTGACTTTAGTGTTAGCACAGGTTGATTTCTTACTCTCCATTTCCAGTATTGCTTTCTCGGAAAAGGACAATAAGAGCCAGGTCTCACCCTGGGGACACTGCTGCACAGGACAGGACTTTTCAATCTGCATCACTGTGACAGATAGTCACCAAATAGTTAAAATAGTAATTTTTCTGCCAAAAACAGCCGCAGGTGCAACTGTGCGTGTGTGAGACTCATTGAGCAAGGAGAGATATGGCAGAAATTATACTCCTTGATTTGGTAAGGAGCTTTGATCTCTTTTGAGAGGCTATTGAGTAAAAGGCACAAAGAAACTGAATGAAAGATGGACTTAAATTTGGGGCGGCATTAATCTGCAAACACACAACCTCTAAACACAGAGCTCTTTAACAAATTGATATACAGTAGTCTTTTCCTTTGATATGAGCAAATGGAGACACAGCACAAGTGTATGTGCATGAGTTTACAGAGGACAGTTTTGTTAAACTAAAGCTAACAAAACTTCACTTTGGGGACATCCTCAAAGGTAAAAAGTTCTCTATATTTCATAAAGTAAGATTTTTTGTTTGTTAGAAAAAAACTCTAAATATTTTCTTTTAGGGACACAGGGTTTGATCTGTAAATATTATAATTAGGTTAAATAAAATAATAAGCTTCATAGCATTACTTCAGATCAACGCAAATCCCATCCAACATCCAAATTCATTGTTTAAACCAGGGTAGGCAATTCCGGAGAGGCTAGCAATAGCAAAGCTAGCTTTAAAAGCATTAGATCCTGCCCTCCCTTCAGAGCGTCTCCAAAGCCATGCCTCGTCCAAAACACATTGGTTACACACAGCCAGAGCACAGAGACGGCATTAAATGACCTAAAAAACGCTTAAATCCGAGTCTAAGGACGTGAACAGCTCTGAGAACGCCACGGGTTGCCATCTCGTAATGACGGTTACGTGTACGCCGCATAAGCTTGTTGTTTTGCTTCAGGAGGAACTGTGGAAGGTGGTTTCAGGGGTGCAAACAGCGCGCTTTTCGGCGCCTCCCGCTTTTTTCACGTCAGTTTGGGTGACTTGTGTGAATCGTGCAGATCCCGAAGAGTTTTTTTTTTAAGGAGGGGGGGGGGGGGGGTTGAGAGGGTCTGATTATAATTTAACCAACAGTAATTCTGGATTGCGTCCACCAACAAGTAAATAGGAAATAAGCGAATCAGAACACTGCGCCAAACCAGCAGTATGTGCGCAAGCGTGAACCACTAGTGTTTCTGTCTCACTCTGGATCTGCCACTGCATCACATTTCTCTCTGCGTGGCGTGGAGTGTCCGTTTTTATGTCGGCTCTCATGCTAACTGGTTAGAGCTTGTGTTAGAGCACAATGCCTGCGTGACACACACACTTCTCGAGCCGCGCCGAAACCGCGTGCTAGAAATAGAACCGCAACCGACGCCTATTTATCACGCGACACGCAAGAGTGTTGGAAGTTTTCAGACAAAATAGAAGGCGCAAATACATATTAATAAATTACATTTTGATGCTTGAAAGTCTCTCGGTTTTGACAAATGCATATATAATTGTAATTTAAAAAATAGGCCTAATTATCGATTTTCAAATATTGCCCCTGTCAATAGGCCTACAGAACGAAATATTATGTAGCCTATTTTGCCGTCAATACTGCCGACGTTGTCTTTGCTGTATCAGGCTATATTATGTTTAACAACCAAATGTAGATGGTCTGTCGGCGCACAGAGCCACGCAGTCGCAGACAGCACGTGAAGTTCGTGAACACCGAATTCCCTTTTCTTTCTTATCTATTTGTGTTTGAACAGACATGTGCACGAAAAAATAGGCCAGTGTCCGTCTCAACGAGTTTCCCCGTAAACGCAGTCAAAATAAAACGGATGCGTGTCATTACCGGTATTAGATACGTGCATTCGTCTTAAAGGGACAGCACCCAATATACCTGCAGCTGTTTGTCACCAAAGTTAATCAAACAACAAAAGAGAAAGAGAAAAATCACGTTTTGTCAAAAGATAAACTGTATTAATACTTAATACAGTTAATTTACCAGAAAAACATAAAGCACTGCTTTATTTCTCGTGTATTTATGTTTTATTGTATTTATATTTGTATTTTGTTTATTAGTTTCTATGCAGATGCACTAGGCCTACCCTACACAATTAACCCAATCATCCTAGAATTATTCATTCTTTACAAAAAGAGCTATTCAAATCATCAGGTGAAATTGTTTTCAGGAAGTAGCAGTAAAGCAAGTGCAAGATAGTTTTTCTAAATTTCATTTGACTCTATGTGCCTATAGGGGTGGGTTGGGGATGGTGGCAATGTAGTATCTGGATATTTGCCGCGGCACGAGGGCTTCGATTACCTCTCTCTTTTTTGACCATACATGTGTTTGCACCCCTGTGGTTTCTGAAAAAAGACTGTCTGTCTACAACTCTGCATAGACCAGGAACACGCTGACGATGTGATCTGCGCGAGCAGACTGGTTTGGGGGATAATTTTTTTTTTTTTTTTTACACATCTTCATAAAGGCTGGAATACACTACATGACTTTTGCCACAATTTGCAGTCTAGATCAGTCGACAATAGTTGCTGAAAGTCTGTGCCAGTCGGAGTTGACTAATGGTACAGAAATGGTACCGCCATTTTAAAACAAGCTGTATACACAAACAAATTATAGCCTATACATTTACTCCACAAACTAACTCTATGTAATGACAGGACCAATCAAACACACCATTGTTACCCTTAATCTTCACAACTCCACACTCAAGTAGACTTTATGTCTGTCTGCCCCACTGTGAATCACCACCCTTCTGCTCCACTCACACACTTCAAAGACAGTAGTAGTCAGTAGTAGTAGACATGTAGTCCCATATAAATGGAATTCTCTCCACTAATTCATTTACAAATCTGTCTAATGAATGAACAGGCATTTCCCCAGTACATTTTGAGTATTATTACTGTTTGAATATTGTCTTTTTATATACTGCTTGATGATAGAACTACTACTTAAAGGGGGGGTGAAATGCTATTTCATGCATACTGAGTTTTTTTACACTGTTAAAGAGTTGGATTCCCATGCTAAACATGGACAAAGTTTCAAAAACTAAGTTGTAAGTTTGAAGGAGTATTTTTGTTCCAAAAAATACTCCTTCCGGTTTGTCACAAGTTCCGGAAAGTTTTTTTCGAGTATGGGTCTATATTACGTAAGATGGTGCGGAATTTCCTTATATGGGTTCTAAGGGCACTTCTCAAGGAGACATTCACTGACCAGAGCGAGAGAGCGAAATGTCACCAAAGAAGTGTGTTTTTGGTTGCCAGGGCAAGACAACCCTGCACAGATTACCAAAAATAACAGCATTAAGGGACCAGTGGATGGAGTTTGTTTTTCCTGAGCATAAACGGAGTTGTGTAGACTGTTTGTTCCCTGCATTTCGACCATGATTATTTTATAAACAAAGCCCAGATCGATGGATTTGCAGATCGTTTAATGCTTAAGGATCGAGCAGTCACAATGATAAAGGTTCGGTGAGTAAAACTGCTTCAAATGTCTCTGTGTGTTGTTACTAGCTCGGCGCGTTAGCACAGCTTTAGCTTCACCCACACGGCCCGCCTCCAGCCGCTCGTTTTTTTCCAGAAAGACTCGGTACAGCCTATCTTTCTTTTATAAATATAATAAAACTAAAGACTTTTTGGAGATATGAAGGATGCAATACTACTCTATAGGTACTCAAGATTAGCAGGAGATTGAGTGAAAATGAGCATTTCACCCCCCCCCTTTAATGTAGCCCCATCTAGGTGGTGTCTCCTATCAAAATGTTCCTCGTTTAATGACTCACACTTTGGTGGACATCGCCTTCTCATAGAATGCAGTGTGTGTTTGTTATATTTATCAGAGTATAAATGGACACATTTGCATGATTGGAGTAAGCTGGCAGTTTGAGTCAGCTTTTCAAACAAAGGAACTTTTACCGCTTGAGAATTGCACCTTTCTCACTGGTCAAGCCAAAACTCAAAGGCGGGACCCTCTGTGGAACTTCAAAAGCCAACATAAAGTTCACTTTAAGACTCTTTAAGTTCATCACTTTAAGACCTGACGCACAGATCCAATATACTGTTGAACATGCATTTCTGAACTGTTTACGTTCACTTATGACATAACCAGCGTTTATGTAAATACTCGACAAGACAATATTTGTATTAGTATTTGACCGTTTAACCCTCAAACCGTATTCACTTTATAGCCCTTAATTCTGTAATTGTGGACAATTGTGGGCACAGAGGACTCAGATGTGATCCTATTTTTTATTTATTATAAATGTTATATCACTGTCTTCGATAAAATTTTGTCCATCCATTTATGGTGTGTTTTTTTTATTTTGGGGGTATTTTTGAATTTATTTACTTCAAAAAGTACCATATTTTCTATGTAAATTATGCTTATTTTTTTTTAGTGTGAGTTTTTGCCATGATGAGAATGTTGTACAGGATCAGCCCTTCATTTGTGTGTGTTAGATATGCATTGTATTGGATCTATTGATTTATTTTTACAAAAAAACAAGAAGAATGCTCTAAATTACAGTTTTTGCTCTAAATTACATTACTTTCACTTTCACTGTCACTTTCACTTTTAATGTCACTTTCACTTTCACTTTTTCCCATTCATTTCTATGGGTGCCCATTTTTGACCCAAATACAAGATTAAAGGTCCCGTTGCATGCGATTCCATGTTTCAAACTTTAGTTAGTGTGTAATGTTGCTGTTAGAGCATAAATAATATCTGTAAAATTATAAAGCTCAAAGTTCAATGCCAAGCGAGATATTTTATTTAACAGAAGTTGACTACAAAAAACGGCTCGATTGGACTACACCCCTCTACATCCTGCATTAGTGACATCACCAGAACCGTTTCTTGACTAACCTCCGCCCACAGGAATGCTCCCTCAACTCTACTGGCTACTTGCGCACTTCTTATAACTTAGCCTACTGTGTTTACTCAGCTCTTACGGTGATTTTCTGAAGTAAAACTGACGCTTCATCTTTTGTGTGATGTACAATAAACTTTATTAAACTCATCAGTACATGTTTGATCATCATTCAGACAGCAGACTTGTAGGCTATTAATAAATAATGGATACATAGCCTACAAGCAGATGACAAATACGTTATAATAACCGTAATTAAACTACTAAACCATACCTGTTTCATCTCTATACTGCACTCTGACTCTGTAGGCATTATTGTCCGACTCGAAATGAACGCCGTTACTGAGAGTTTCTGATATTATCATCATTCCGTGAGATGAATTTTTCCTGACAGACTGAGCACGAGCTCATGAAGCTCCGCCCCCTGTGTCGTCCAGCAGCACCTCATTTGCATTTAAAGGGGACACACTGAAACGGCTCGTTTTTCTGAGCCCCAAAAAATGTCAATTTAAACATGCTGTAAAAAATGATCTGTTGGGTATTTTGAGCTCAAACTTCACATACACACTCTGGGGACATCAGAGACTTATTTTACATCTTGTGAAAAGGGGCATAGAACGGGACCTTTAAGGATTTTTTTTTTTCACCAACTTAACATTGTAGAATTGAGTCAAAAAAAATTGTGTGTGTTCAGGAGGCAAACTTAGGAAAAGTGGCCAAGTCTTGTACCGCTCAGATCAAGGGAAGTATTTTTTAAAAATAAATCAAAATTATTTTGCCCACATTTGTCCAGAATACGGTTTTAGGGCTAAGAGCAACAAGCCACAAAAAAGAAATCCATTTGGCACTCGCAAGCTGTTTGAGAGGCACAGCACCCCTGCTCTCGCCAGACAGCACACCAGGATGCCGAAGCACCCCGGTTGGGAAACACTGCTCTATCTACCAGATAAATAAAATACAATAAAGTACAATTCAAATACAATACAAATACAATAACAATAGAAAAGTAAATAAACAGAACACACGTAACAAATTAGCCTCAATATTTGACTCGTCAGCAAAGATAAAAACATTACAAACACTTAAAAAAAGGTACGTACACTGGTGGTCTTCATCTTCAGGTGATAGATGAGCCATGTGTAGTGGAACTGTGTTTCCTCCGCATTGACAGATTTAGGGTGGATACAAACTTTCCCATCAGCCTTAGTGTACACTGGCCTGCAAAACCACACAATTTCAAGAATTTTTCAAAAACTGAAATGCCCCATATTATGTAAAGCAACAAACCATAGTTAATTTTGGTCATCAAATGGTTTATCAAAATAATTGAAACAATAATAAACCACCCAGGAAGGGGGCAAACAAATCCAATAATGTCACAGCAGTTTTTTTTACAACAGAAAAAAAGTAGTTGTAAGCGGAAATGTTGTTAATTTAATTAAATAATCTGTACTTATTTTAGGAAGACAGAAATTCTGATCACAGATTTACATTATCGTCGAAAAAAGGTTCGGGGTCAGTAAGATTTTTTTAAATAATTAATATATTTATTAATCAAGGATTCATTAAATTGATAAAAAGTGACAGAACTTTGATCAAAACTTTTATAATTTCAAATAAATACTGTTAATTTACACTTACACCATTAATCAAAGAATCCTGAAATAAATCATGGTTTCCACAAAAGTGTTAAAGGATTAGTTCACTTTAAAATGAAAATTACCCCATGATTTCACCCCAAATTTACCTTCAAATGGACTGCATTTTATATAGCGCTTTCACAGACCTATGGCCACCAAAGCGCTTTACATAGCCTCACATTCACCCATTCAATCTCTCATTCATACACCGACGGCGGTGTCAGCCATGCAAGGCGCCATCCAGCTCGTCGGGAGCAGCTGGGGTTAGGTGTCTTGCTCATGGACACCTCGGCACTTGGTCAGGTGGAACCGGGGATTGAACCACCAACCTTTCGGTTTGTAGACAACCTACATGAACCACTGAGCCACTGCCGCCAACAGCCATCCTAGGTGTATATATAACTTGGAAGAGCCAGGATATTTTTTTTATATAAATTCAACTGTATTCTCCGAATGGTCATATACACCTAGGATGGCTTGAGGGTGAGTTAATCATGGGGTCAGCACAAATGTTTTCAACACTGATAAAAATAAATGTTTGATGAGCACCAAATCAGCATATAAGAATTATTTCTAAAGGATCATGTGACACTGAAGAATGAGGTAATGATGCTGAATATTCAGCTTGCCATAACAGGAATAAACTACATTTTTAAATATATTGTAATAGAAAACTGTTTATCTTAAATTGCAATAATACATGCAGATCTTTTCATGCCGTTTCTGTCATCCGAGTTTGCTTTTCATCTTTTCTGCCCTTTATTTTTCACAACAGAATAAAGATCTGTTTCGACCTCACTCTGACTGTCACTACGGTCTAATAGGATGATAACTTTCGTTCCGCCTTCTCTCGAGACCTTATGTAAACAAAGTCATGCCCCCATGACCCCGGAAGCGGAACGTCACACGCTATAAAAGGCGAGTTAAACTTCCGACTCGTTCTCTTTACCTTTCTCGCCTTTAGAGACCTGGTACAGGTAGGAACCTAATTATATTGTTATTTACCATTCAATTCATCACCCAAGTGGTGCAGGTGCCTTGTGCCCCTGTGAATTGTGGTGTTTTATTTTATTGTATTATTTTTTGTTTATCTGTGCAATCACTCAATTCAAATGCTTGAATTGTGATAAGTTATATTGATATTTGAGGCTAGTTTTCATACTAGCCATTCAATATTTCAATACAAAAACTCAATTCATGCTATATGTGCTTATGAATTGGGATTAGTTTATTGTATTATTCAGATATTCTGAGGCTAGTTTCTAAACATACTAGCCATTCAATATTATGGGTTATTTCTGTTTTCTTTCAGAGTATCCATCAGTAACCTAGTGAATATACTTCATTACAAAATTTTGGTGAGTATTTTCTCCTTTTGGAGCCCTATATCACTGTTCACAGCTGTTGGGGGTTGATATAGGCCTGCTAAATACGTTCGCGTACTAAGTGCAGGCCTTCTTTGCTTTGTGTGGGCTTGATATACCCTTTACTGCTGTGCGCAGTCAGTGGGATTGTGTGTTGCCTTACCTGGTGTGGGGGTATTATGGACTCTCATTGTTGCCGATATTGCCAAACAGCAATGGACCCTCGTGATGGACATAGGGAATGCCCTTCATGCCTGGGGATGGCTCATTTAAGAGCCATTTGTGACCTGCCCAGAGGGGAACGACTTCACCGCGCTAATAGAGTATGCAGTTCTGTACCTGAACGTGGTAGGAAGAGGGAACGCTCATCGGACGGGCATAGTCATAAGCGTTCTCGCAGGCACTCACATGATCGCCATGAATCACACAGATCAGGCCATGAGAAAGTGGTGGAAGTGGCTAAAATACCCAACTCCTGCTCCACCAGCGGAGGGTGGCAACACAGACTCTCAACTACAGATCCTGGCTGCTATTCAGAGTTTAGCACAGAGGATGGACAGAGTTGAAGCTCGCCACTCATTTTCACCATCACTACCTTCTGCTCAGGAATGCGTTCCTCCACCTGCACAGCAGGGTAATCCTGACACTGACGCAGAAGATACTGATGTATTATCTCTTATTGCTCCCCACTCGCTGGTTGATAATGCACTGCAGGCAGAAGGAGGGAGCCAAGGAGAAGGACCCCATTCAGATTCTGCCGAAGTGGATGGCGAATCAACTGGGAAGGATGATTTTCCAGCAAATTCTCTTGTTGCTAGAGTATTTAGTGCAGCAAAAATTCTTTGTTTGCAGCCTTCTGTGTCTGACCCTGCTCCTGTTGGGGGTGTCTGGGAAGGCATACCTCAGACTAATTCTCCATCTTGCATTCCAGTGGCAGATGATTACACCTCAATGTTGAGGACAGCATGGAAGAAACCATCTCAGAAGCCTCAATTCAATGCAGGCTGCAGACGGTTGGCCAATGCCCGTTACCCAAAAGAAACTGGACTGGGGGACATGCCACCGGGTAGAACAAGAAATAGCATCATGGACAACTCTAGGACCAGCCTATGCATCAGCTAACCCTCGCTGTCCCAAGAAGGAGTGTGCGAAAACTGACCGTTTGATCTCACGATCCTTTAATGCCACTGCACCTGCAGCTCGTACAGGCAATGCTTTGGCCATCCTCTTAGCAGCCTTACGGAAAACCGTAAGTTCGGATGACCAGGATTCTAGGAACCTTGTTGATTCTGCTCTGGCAGCCCACTCACAATTGACACGTGATGTGGGGGATGCTATGTCTTCGGCTGTTTTATGTCATAGACAGATATGGCTGGCACAAACCTCTTTGCCAGAGACCATAAGAAGTGAACTAATGAATTTGCCAGTAATTCCCGGTCACGTTTTTAATTCAGATTCTCAGGAGGTGCTGGATAAGGCTGAGCGCTCCATTACAACGAGAGAAGCTGTCCAGCGGGCTTGTCATAAACCAGCTCCAGTCTTCAGACCAAGGTTTCGAGAAACACAAAGACCACAGCAACCTGCTTGGTCTAGACAAATGAGTGGAAATCCTGTTAGTGTTCAAGGGCAGAGCTTTCGTGGCCAAAGACAAAATTCTGCCACTTATCCCCACAGGAGATTTCAGTCCCGTGGGGGAACCCAACAGAGAGGTTCACGAAGGGGTGCAGGACGTGATGGCGGCCCTGCATAGGTGTCAGGGGCTGACCGTCGACTGTTCCTCTCAACTTTCACGGTCCAGTTGGGAGAGAGTGGTCTCAGACCAGTGGGTTTTATCTACAATAACTCACGGGTATCGGCTACAGTTCCGACGGTTCAGTTCCAGGTTCTACCGTTCGGCCTGTCTTTGGCACCGATAATTTTTACTCGGGTGATCTCAGCCGCCCTAGCTCCCCTTCAGCTGCGAGGTATCAAAATCCTGCTATACCTGGACGATTGGTTAATTTGTGCTTCTTCTCGAGAGCAGGTGATCAGGAACACAGAGGAGGTACTAGCTCACATTCAGTCCATGGGGTTCATGGTGAACTGGAAGAAGAGCAGTCTCCAGCCTCAACAGCAGGTGAAATTCCTGGGGCTATATTTCAACTCCATAACAATGGAAGCATGTCTCACTCCCCAGAGAATAGACAGCCTGGAGAAGGCATTAGGTCACTTCCAGAAGGGAAAGCTGGTGACAGCCCACAGGGTTCAGAAGCTGGTAGGACTGATGGCGGCAGCATCAATAGTGATTCCCTTAGGCCTACTGAGGACACGCCCGATACAGAGATGGTTCAATTCTTTTCGTCTTCATCCAAAAAAAGGCAGAAGAACAAAGCTGTTGGTGACAAAGGCCTGCATGCGGGCCTTACTCCATTGGAGGGACAAGGACTTTCTCCGCAAGGGAACCCCACTGGGCAATCTTCCTCACAGAAGATCAGTGATAACAACAGACGCATCACTGACAGGCTGGGGAGCCGTTTGGGAAGGCAGGTCAGTAAGGGGCAAATGGGATCCCCATTGGTCATCAGAGCACATAAATGTGCTCGAACTGAGGGCTGTTCATCTTGCTCTCAAGGGTCTGTTACCTTTTTTTCGCCACAAGCATGTGCTGGTGAGAACGGACAGTACCTCAGCAGTTTACCACATAAATCACCAAGGAGGGACGAAATCACTACGCTGTCTCCAGGTGACAACGAACCTGCTGTCGTGGACCGGGCCACGGCTGTCCTCACTGAGAGCAATCCACATCCCGGGTGTGACAAACAGAGCAGCCGACATTTTGTCCAGAACAGGGCCTCTCCCAGGAGAATGGCGGTTGCACACGGAGGTAATAGCCCAAATTTGGACCCGATACGGGACAGCTCATGTAGATCTCTTTGCTTCCAGGGAAACGACCCATTGCCTGGGATGGTACTCCCTCACGGTACAGGAGGGCAGTTTAGGCCTGGATGCTCTGTCGCAAGAGTGGCCGACAGGCTTATTATATGCTTTTCCCCCCTTTCCTCTGATTTCCCAAGTCCTCCAGAGGATCAGAGAGGGTCATTGCACAGTTCTACTAGTTGCTCCACGCTGGCCAGGAAGACCATGGTTCTCGGACCTAGTTCAGCTGGTTCAGGGTCCTCCGTGGCAATTTCCATCACGGGTGGATCTCCTATCCCAAATAGACGGGCAGATTTGGCATCCAAACCCGATGGCACTGCGATTGTGGGTATGGCCTCTGCAGAGTCCATCCCTCAACAGCTAGATGAAACTGTACGTGAGACACTGAATAACGCCAGAGCTCCATCTACTCGGGCTAATTACTCCATAAAGTGGAGAATTTTTTCAGAGTGGTGTTTAGGCTTGAATGTTGATCCAATAACCTGCTCTGTGCCACTTGTCCTTAGATTCCTGCAGGCTCAACTGGATCAGGGCAAAGCAGCCAGCACAATCAGGGTTTATGCTTCATCCATTTCAGCATCTCATAGGGGAGTGGATAGCCAGCCATTAGGCCGACATGCGGGTACCCAATTGGGATTTGCCTTTAGTACTAGACTCTCTCACTAAGCCCCCGTACGAGCCTATGGCAGATGCAGATTTTAACCCCCTGAGGTCGGCTGTCACGCCGGCGCGATAGGCTCGTTTTTTTCCGTATGAGTGCAAAAAAAAAATAAAAAAAAAATATGAATTTTTATCTTATATGCTTGTGTTATACATCAATCGATCCTGTTTAGTGTGCATTTTTTTTGTGTATGCTCATAATAAAAACAAAGTGTTGTGCTTTTTGCCAAATAAAGAAAAATAAACATGATGCGAGTTCTGCCTACTCTCCGTCAGTGAAGTCAATTCTGAAACGTGTCCGAAAAGGAACTGTAACTCAGCGAATACTCAGTCAAACAGGCATACAGTCACACAGGCATGAAGCTTGAATTCTCTTCTTTAAAATGAAGTAATTTTTATAAAAAACAAATATTCACAGTTTATGTAATATGCATGCAAAGAGAGAGATGTCAGTCGTTCTCATCTCAGCTAATTAAGTTTTAATGTGCTCCGCCCACGGAGAGCGCGCGCTATTCAAACGCAAATGTGAGGCGATCCAAACAAACTTGTGAAACGCCCACATCAGCTGGATAACACACACCGCGAGTTCACTTTCAGACTTATGTACTTTACGATGCTGTGAGGAATAATACTATCTTGATAATAATCCAGCAAAAATTTACCTCAGAAGTTCTGGAAGTATCATTTCGAGGAGCAAACGGATCCCGCTGAGGAATTAGGTCAGTTCTGTTTGCTTTGTTCTAATCTGAATGAATGAACGCAAAGATGCGTGCTGTTGTGGAGCTACTACAGCTGGCAAAAATACTGTTTAAATATTTATCGCGTTTCTGTGTATGAATGAATGAACGAACGAACGCACAGATGCGCGCTGTTGTGGAGCTACTACAGCTGGCAAAAATACTGTTTAAATATGAATCGCGTTTCTATGAATGAATGAAACAGCGCACAGATGCGCGCTGTTGTGGAGCTACTACAGCTGGCAAAAATACTGTTTTAATATGAATTGCGAATACAAAGAAAGATTACACTGGAAATATTGTTACAATTTTAAATGTTGTTGTAATTGTATAACCTTAAAAAAACAAAGCAAAACAAACACACACACACATACATATATATATATATATATATATATATATATATATATATATATATATATTTATATAAGGATAGATGTAAACAAAATCTTAAAAGGTCATTATAAGCCTTCTCTTTAAATAATTGTATTATGCTTTATTAGTGACACATTTGGGAAGAGAATATATTCCAAATCTGAAAATACAGTATGAGAACAATTAACTGCACAATTTCTAGAAATGTTTACCTTGGATATTGTACAATTTGCAAGCAAAATTTGTGGAAAAAAAACAACAAACCAGTTATATATTGTCCTTGCATTCTTGTGGCTGAGTCACACACCTGAATGAAAGGCTCATTACGTATGCAGCCTCATTATGCGGGCCCCATTGTCTCCGCAGGTGTGAATCACGCCCACCCGCATATCGCCTTTCCAAACAAAAAGTGTTTTACAAGATTTAAATCAATGTATTGTGTTATGTGAATGATTAGGCAGGATGATTTTCACATAATTTTGAAGAAAAAATTCTAGGCAACGTCATCCATTAGTCAGAAGTCTTATTTACATATATTTAGAATATGTTTTATGGCCTTATTTCAGAAACTTTAGTTTTTTGTTTTTGAAAAAAACATGCATAAACATTATTCTATCAAAAATACAAACATGTACATGCAAGTTGTTCACATATTATGGTAGCCCTGTTTGTGCTAAATAGAGTGAATTTACACCTTTGCCATTAATATGTTTATAAGCAACTGAAAAAAGCACAAATGTCAGGGCATGTCAGAACATCTCAAGGACCCCAAAAACCCCTCAGACCCCAGAGGGTTAAAGCTTTGTGTCTCAAGACAGCTTTTCTCTTGGCTATATGCTCTGCTAAAAGGGTAGGAAAATTGTGTGCGCTATCTATTAGTGAGGATTGTTTACGTTGGAGGCCGGATGGCACAGGAGTGACACTTTGGCCCAACCCTGCCTTTTTACCTAAAGTACTTAATCCTCAGTTCAGAAATCAAGTTCTGGAGTTAATTCAATTTCAACCCCCTTCTTCACAGGCAGATCAGCAGAATTTGCTCACCCTTTGTCCAGTAAGGGCATTACGCACCTATGTAAACTTTACTCAGGCCTTGAGGAAGTCTCATTCTTAGCTTTTTGTTTGCTATGGAAAGGCCAGACTAGGGTTGCCACTTTCTAAGCAACGTTTGTCACATTGGTTGGTTGAGGTTATTTCCCAGGCTTATACAGAAAGAGGGTTTCCAGTTCCTATGGGAATACGGGCCCACTCAACCAGAGGTGTAGCTACTTCATGGGCCGCACTAAAAGGAGTTCCGGTGGGGGAGATTTGTGCTGCAGCATCATGGTCTACACCATGTACATTTGCTAATTTTTATAGAGTTGACGTAACTAGCACAACACCTGTCAGCACGGCAGTTTTGATGTCTGTTGACCAGCGATGTTTGAATAGTTCGGAGTCTGTAGTTTCTCGCAACCCTGTTGACATGAGTCATCCTATTAGACCGTAGTGACGGTCAGAGTGAGGTCGAAACAGATCGTAAGTTATGAATATAACTATGGATCTGTGAGACCGAAGGATGACCGTCACTATTCTTGTCGCTCGGAATTCTAGGGTGTTCAAGGTAAGAGAACGAGTCGGAAGTTTAACCTGTTAACCGTTGCCAGTGCGCCCGCACACTGAAGCGTTTTTTTATTTATTTAATTCAAAATTACTATCAGATTTAATGTTATACCTTGCCAAACTATACATAATTAAAAAGATATAATACTCAAGTTTCAGTATTTGACCACTATTGTATTCTGAGAAACTCATAGTGACAGTTATGTCTTAATTTGTGTCAGGAGTTATGAAATGAAAAAATGAGTCGATACCTTTAATATGAATTATGCGCGTCAGCCGCTTTCATTCATAAAAAACTCCGTGCTGTCGTCCTGACAGCGATACACAAAACAACGTCCCTCAGGGCTTTTAGCTCAAAAATGTGCAGATTTGGAGAAATATTGATAGATTCTCATAGATTTACATCATATTTCTATAGACAGGAATAATATTTATTGAATTTATACCCAAATGCGTCGATGTAATCTTTATGAGCGTTTGGTACTCTGATACTGTGTTTTCAATTCATACCAATAGCCTGAGGGCGCTATTATGCACAATAATAGTCCATATATGGAACATGAAGAAGAGCCATGATCATGTGACATTCCAGGACGTCACTGATACACACAAAGCTACAGAGATCGCGCTGTAATATGCAGATAAAGATGTTTTGAAGACAATAAACATGATTGCAATGATATTTGAGTTACCTGTGTTTTTCAAGCCATGCCAGGTATTTCCATAATAATAGATTATATTTATAATGTAATGCTAATCTATAGACTATCATTGTGCAGAATAATATACCAATAGTATATTTTCTGTCTGATTTTTTTTATCTGAAGCCAAATTAGATCACAGAAGATTATTTAAAATACTCGACTTAAGTTTGGAGCACAAACATGGTTTTAATCTCATAAATTGTTGTGTATTGATGGTGTGCTAAGCTAACATGCTAGCTAGCCCTAGGTGCACCTGCCCCTAGAAGTTATACTTTTATAATTTTTTGAATGCTTACTGAAATGTTTCTTTATTCAAGAAATGCATTTGATACAGTTTAAAATGTGAGGTGAACTTTGAGAAAAGAAATTAGGGACTGAAACCCTATGAATAGCCTGTGAATAGCCAGTCGTTAGTAACTATAATGCAGACAAAAGAAATGCATATTTAGAGCCATAACCAGGCTGGAGAGGTGTGAATGTGTGCAGGGGGAGACTGAGACTGAATGGGGATCGTTTGCACCACAAAACAATAGAGACAATATACTGGATAGGTGGTTAGAAGATGACAATAAACATCAGTTGCACTTTAGTGTCAAATCAAAATTAAGTCATTTGACATGGTCTTGAAAAACATTTAACTAAATACAGAGTTTTGGACTTATTATCTTCAGATTTTAAACATAAAATGTTTAGACGTGGCTTTAGCTGCAGTGCATTTCTAGATTGCTACAGTGCCAACTTCAATTTTATTTTCATGAGGATGTTTCATAAAAATGAATTTCTAATAACTTTACAAAACTTTGAAGCTATTTATAACATTTTTTTGTCATTATGACAATAATTAATTCTACATTTACAACAAACTGCCAGGTGTCAGCTTTCAAATGAGATCATACTTGTGCTTTTAGTACAAAGGGTTCATGAACTGTATCTGTTTCAGTTTGGGTATGTCATTTCTGGGGATTTTTCAAAAGTGGGGTTGCAGCTTAACAGGTTAACTCGCCTTTTATAGCGTGTGACGTTCCGCTTCCGGGGTCATGGGCATGACTTGGTTTACATAAGGTCTCGAGAGTAGGCGGAACGAAGGTTATCATCCTATTAGACCGTAGTGACGGTCATCCTTCGGTCTCACAGATCCATAGTTATATTCATAACTTACGGTCTTTGAAGATGTCTTAAATTGGGATAATGCCATCAGTAGCTGCGGTTCCATTACAGATTTGCACAAAACTTTTGCAATATTTTCTAAATGTAGATAAAAAGCTATTGGGAAATTACGGCGTTTCCATTAACCAATGTAATGCGACTAAAATGCAATTTTTTCTCTTGCGATAACTCATTCCAAAAATCGTGCCTATGAATGTTGGTAGGTTTACGTATATCTCAGCCACCGCACTAGCCATTATTTTTAATTGAAAGAGACGTAGGCATGTTATCCAAGCATTAAGCGGCAAGGAAAGCCACTTATACTTGGGAGCAGAACATATGAGGTGTTTCTCCCTCTATCTGACCAATTGTGGCATTTCTTTGTTGTTTAGAATCCAGTATTCCCGTAATACTTTTGTCTTTTATGAGTTTAATGAAGAACTCTGTCTCGTCTTCTGTCCAAACATACCGTGCCATCAACTTCAGGTGACCTGTATATGGAAGTAAAATAATGACAAATATTTTTGAAACAAAAAAGCTTGTTGAATTGCACTACTTGAAAAAAAATATGCATTGCATTAACCCTGCTTGCATTTTAATGCATTGTATTTTTAGGGCTTGCATTTCTATGGGGTGAAATTCAACATGGTTGTATATTTAAGCTGTGAATATTTCAATTCAAAACATTTCACACACGTTTTCATTAATAAAAATTCAATAATCCATTATTCACCATTCAGATTTCCCTTCCAAAATGTTCATTCTGTTTAAAAATACAACCTATAATATTCGACAGGCAATTTTCAGTCCATTTTATTTTGCTTTACAAATTCGCTTCCATAAATTCAGTGGTTCAAATTCGACAGAAAATTCAACAATTGACACTCCCGGGAGCGGCAGGAATATCAGTAGATTGCAGATTGATAATCTCCATAGCTGTTAGTCAACCTCACCAGCAGGTGGTGCAAGCGGCTGTTGACGAAGAAAATTATATAGCCACGGGTGAGAGAGTCATTCATTCATAAATATTATAGGTTGTATTTTTTTCCTACATTTTGGAAGGGGAATCTGAAAGGTGAATATGGATTATTGAATTTATAATAATGAAAACTTGTGTGAAATGTTTTAAATTGAAATATTTCACAGTTTAAATGCTTAAAAACCATGTTAAATTTCAGCCCATAAAAATGCAAGCCCTAAAAATACAATGCATTAAAATGCAAGCAAGGTTAATGCAATGCATATTTTTTCAAGTAGTGCAATTCAACAAGCTTTTTTGTTTCAAAAACTGTTTCCATTGCAGTTTTGCAAAATATTCCTTTTTCGAATTGCCTGAAAAACCACCTCATGCGAGTGTAAAAACTTTTAGAGTAAAAAAATTCGCAATTCACAATTTCAATTTGCGCAATTTGAAGGGTAATGGAAACGCAGCAAGTGACAGTCTGTAAGTATTCAATAGAGGTTCAGGCCTATCAATGAACTGAAGAATGGAGGCCACATAATCCAAAATAAACATACAAAAACAAGCAATAGGAGAAATCCATGCCACTTACATCGGTCTCTTCTTACTATGGCTGGAGCGAATCTTGGCCACTTTTGGGTACAGTCCTGCAACTATCACTGCCTTAATCAGCTTCTCATTCTCTGAGTAAAATAAATAATGAAGAACATTGGTATAAAAATGTGAATAGGAAAATAGACACAGAGCAAAGAGAAAAACTGAGCTAGAAACAAATTTTTACATCAAAATTGTATAATAGTATAAAATACTTATTTCTATTTTAAGATATAGAAATAAAATATTAAAATTAAAAAGTTTTTTTTTTTATATAAAAAAAGTCAAATTTTTACCTCATTTTAGCCCTCTGATATAAACACTCAATTTAAGTGGCATATCTCCTTTAAAGACTTCAATGTAAAAACTGCTATAATTTGGTAATAACACTGTTGCATAATAAATATTACTTTTTATTTTACTGTTTTAACTATTACATCTGCCGAGATTAACTTATTGTGAAAAACGTTGATTAAAGTATTATATGTAGATCTATTCCCTTAGTTAAGTCAAGTCAAGTCAAATTCATTTATATAGCGCTTTTAACAATATGGATTGTTTCAAAGCAGCTTTACAGTGATAATAGGAAATTACTGTAAAAGATTGTTTGGCTTTACAACAGCTCTAGGATAAAGTTATTGTCCAGCTAAAGTTAGTTTTGATTGATTGATTGATTCACTTACATTGTGAAGATCATTAGTTAATAACTTAGGGGCTGCTAACACAACACCGTTCTAACAGAAAACCCTTAACGTGCTCCGGTCGCCCATCTGCACAAAACAGTGCCTGGTGTCTCGAGAACGCGCTCCCTGCAATAGGTTCAAAGGTGCAAACGATTATCCGTTATCTCTGCGCAAACCTCAAAAACGCAGACGTCGCGCATATGCGCATTATGTGTTCAGTCCAAAGGAATGCGCATTTGAATACGGGTCAATGACGTCTAAATTTTCTGTCCGATTGCATTTTTTCAGGCAAAAATGGGTTTAAATGCCTAAAAAGATACTGCATATTTGTAGTACCTCTCCCATGTATGTACTCACTTTAACTTTTCAAAAACTTTTACTTATTTGTTTTTTTTTTTTGTTATTTAAAGTGTCAAAACATCATGTGGCGCGACCATCCGGCCATAACTGTTTTGAAAACAACTTTGAAATTACTTTTGAAAATTTATATTCTGCACTATTTGGCATGATTTCCAAAATGTTTTGTAATCCTTTAAAAAAATTCAAAGCATTTGTATTTATATTTCCATCATAATATACAAACAAACTTTGTCCGATGATGTCCATTTTATGAAATATCATGTGGTGCGACCATGATATTTACCACGACATTATGTTGAAAACTATTCAAACACAGGAAGTTACATCATAAACCAATTACCAAGGACCCATGGAAGCAGCAAGCAGGTTTGTAATTCTCTCAAATTGGAAAAAAAAAATAATAAACCTTTGTAATGGTTGGTATGTAGTTGCCAAATTTGGATGTCATGTGGTATGACCTCAAAAAAAATTTAATATTAAAGTTATTTCTACAAATATATATTTTTATTATAAATTTCATAGTGACCTTTTTTGGCAAGCTAGCTCGTTTTGTTTAGGTGGCCAATTCTGTGCCTGTAAATTATGACTGAATTTAAAAATATAATGTGGTGCGACCAAATATCATGTGGTGCGACCACTGCAGACTGTTTTCCATGATAGATATATGTCCTAGATTGGCAGTTTTATGCTTTTATATTCAATTGACGGTTTATATAAAAAAGTACTTTACTTTAGTATCATTTGGAATAGATTTTTATGCAATTTGGGATATTTTTTTATATATTTCAGACAGTTTATGTTTACTCTTTGTACAATATGAGAAAATGCAAAAAAAAAAAGTAGAGCATGTAATTTCAGTTTAGTAATAATGCATTTATTTGTAGTGTATTTATTATTGCCTATTTATTTATTTAAAACTATTTTAATCTATTTTACCAGATGCCACTGCCAAGCGAAAAAATTCTGACCCTGCAGCAAAAGCAGAGTACCTTGACAGGAGAAGAGTGAAATATTATTACAGTTTAAAATATGTTTTCTATGTGAATATATAGTAAACTGTAATTTATTCCTATAATCAAATCTGAATTTTCAGCATCATTACTCCAGTCTTCAGTCACATGATCCTTCAGAAATCATTCTAATATGTAACCCTAGACCAGAAAACCACTCAACGGGTCAATGTCACATGGGTCAATTTTTTTTAAATTGAGATTTATACATCATATGAAAGCTGAATAAATAAGCTTTCTATTGATATATGATTTGTTAAGATAGAACCATATTTGGCCGATACAACTGAAAATCTGGAATCTGAGGGTGCTACAAAATCGAAACATTGAGAAAATCGACCCTTTAAGGTTGGCCATTTATGTTTGCGATATTGCTATATTCACTCACAAAAATAAATGTTTATACATTTATGGTAGGACATTTACAAAATATAAAACATGATCTTTATTGAATATCCTAATGATTTTTGGAATAAAAGAAAAATCGATAATTTTGACCCATACAATGTATTGTTGGCTATTGCCACAAATACCCTGTGCGACTTGTGACTGGTTTTGTGATCCAGAGTCACTAATGATTTGCTGCTCAAGAAACATTTCTGATTTTTATCAATGTTCATATTTTTGTGGAAACTGTGATACATTTTATATGTCAGGATGATTTGATGAATAGAAAGTTCAAAAGAACAGCATTTACAGTGTTTGAAATATAATCTTTCGTAACATTATAGCCTGCACCTGAATGTGACACTGAATGTGTCCTTGATTAATAAAAGTATTAATTACTTAAAAAAAAATTGACCCCAAATGTTAACTGTATACAATACTATTATGAAATAATTTATATCTTTAACATTACTATTTGTTAGAAAGAAATTCTAAGTCAAGTTAAATTAAATGGTGCACTTGTGTTTGTGATGTGATTTTTATAAAAAAAAGTTTATTAAATGTTAATGTTCAGGAAAATTCTGTGAAATTTGTATAAAATCTGGTTTAAATCTATTTTTTTGTATAAAATGTATTGTTCATTGATCTCTTTAAATAGATGTTCAACTATATAAGGTCTTCGTGTCATTTGGAGCGACCACTTATGTGGTGAGACCAATAAAAGCCATCACTGTATTAAATTTCAAATAAAATATCTTATTTCTGTGGCTGAAATATGAATCACTGATACAGTATGCTTTAGTAAATTATATTTTTAAAACATTTTAATCAGTTTTATGTGATTTACAGGAAAAATAAGTCTGTTAACTAGATTTAAGAAGGCAACTCGGAAATTATTGAACAAAAAATGAAAGAAAAGAAATGCAAATACTTGGTTTCTAAACACTTTAATTACCAAGAACTTGTAAAAAAAATGTTTAAGCATGTTAAGGAAATTAATTAATTTTAAGATAAATCATGGTCGAACCACATGACATTTTTTAAGGCTACGGACAATTCATCTAGATGAAAAAGCACTAAAATCACTTAAATCAAATTTTTAAAATGAATTTAGGTGTACACAACATCCTTAATGTTTGAACAACTGCAACAGGTATTTTTTTTCTTTTGTATTTTAAAATTGGCCTGTAAAAAATCCTTATGTCATTGACCCATATACTGTATGTGTGCAGGCGTGTGGTCCAGAAATACAGAAAAAAATTGTTGCGTCTGCGTAGCCACGCGAACCGGAATTATCCTGACAATAGGTTGCATCGCTGAACATTGTAGCTGAACACAATCATGTCTGTTAAGCGCACAATTCCAATCATCTCGCCATTGAATCTCGTATTCACACTCTCACAATTGCTCAATCACAACTAACACAATGCAGACACAATGTAAATTAGAGATTCATTGTGCAGTGTAGACAGCAGATCTGATTATAAGGGGAGTTTTGGTGAGAGTACAGAACTCTCAATGTTACTGAACAGCTCCAGCGATCTAAAAGGGAGCATTCTTTGCTATCTTTCTCTATATAACCTTACTACAATTTAAATAACACATGATTTCCATGAAAGTAACAGTGTAAATTTGTCTATTTAGTCTATTTATTTACTACATATAAAAAGTAATAAATTATTTTACAACAAGCAACGTCTGACTACAGGAGTGCTTACATATTACAGATTAGGTGATAGAACAATGCTGCATATATGATGCAGCATTACTTTCGGGTCCATATTTTTCAGTAAGTCTGTTTGTAAATTGTGACTGGTTTATCAAAGAATCCACAGAGAAAAGTACCAAACAGACAAATAATGCTCTATTGACATATTCACATACGTTCAAAACAACAACCACTTTCCTATCATTAAGTCCCTTTGGAAGATAAAAGTTATTTACTGATCATGTTGTGTTATTTCTCCTGCCTGTCCATATTCACTAATGCACCAGTGGGCAGGTCAAAGTGGTAATGATGGAGTCATAATCATCATTGATCTGTGTCTGTGCAGGCAGTCTTTTGCCACTGTATTCATCTCTGTTGAGTTTTGTGTTCTAAAACTTACTGCATGTTTTTATAGTACAATGATTTCTTATGTCAAAATATCAGGGGAAATTTGATTTTACAGATTAAATTAGATTAGACATTTACAGCATTAATTACTCTAAATCTATGTTATCTATGGGATCAAAAGTGTCAACATCATGTTTGGATTTCGGTTAGAAAAATAGTAGCTCATCGCTCCTCAAAAATCAGCACTCTCAGACAGCTCAAATCTTTAAAGGTGCAAATGTAAATGGCAGTCGAAGAGACGGACAGTCTAGGCAAAGTACCTGAGTTGATGTTAGAGCTGCGATCTTTAGGGTTCTTACTATTCACAAAGCCAGCTGCCAAAAGATGCTCCGCAAACTGATCCTTCATATTCTGAAGCATCTGGTGGGAAGGAGCAAAATGGGTTTCCATTTATTAAGTGCATATCAAAAGGTCAATTTCATTATGTTTAACTAATGTTTGATTGGTAGAGTGCACACGGACCTGTAGCGTGTTGGCAGACAGGAAGTTTTCCCAGCAGTATTCCCTCTCAAACCTGCCACCCTGTCTCTTAGCATCCTCCCAGCCCTAAAATAACACCATACAAAAACACCACTAATGCTAGTTTGCTAAAACATAATTCAGTAAAATTGTTATCCATGTTGGCACAAATGATGTCTGACTGCATCAGTCAGGCATCACTAAAAATAACATTAAAGAGGTCTATGAGCCTGCAAGTAAAATGTCAGACACTGGCACCCTCCCCGCTTACCATGGCGACAAGATACATAGCAGACTGTCATCACTCAATAGTCTTAGAGTTGGCATTTGACTAACTGTGGCCCAGGTCAAGAAGCAGGCAGACTGGCTAAACCGACCATCTGCTAGCTGTATCAACATCACAGAAGTCAAATAAATCTCTTAATGTCACGTAATATTATTATTATTATTATTATTATTATTATTATTAATTCATTACATTAATATAGCGCTTTTCTCTGCACTCAAATCGCTTTACATGGAAGGGGGAATCTCCTCGACCACCACCAATGTGCAGCATCCACCTGGATGATGCAAAGGTAGCCATATTGCGCCAGAATGCCCACCACACACCAGCTTATTGATGGAGAGGAGATAGAGTGATGAGTGAAGCCAATTAGTGTGTGTGTATGTATATATATATATATATATATATATATATATATATATATATATATATATATATATATATATATATATATATATATATATACAGTGAGGAAAATAAGTATTTGAACACCCTGCTATTTTGCAAGTTCTCCCACTTAGAAATCATGGAGGGGTCTGAAATTGTCATCGTAGGTGCATGTCCACTGTGAGAGACATAATCTAAAAAAAAAAATCCAGAAATCACAATGTATGATTTTTTAACTATTTATTTGAATGATACAGCTGCAAATAAGTATTTTAACACCTGAGAAAATCCATGTTAATATTTGGTACAGTAGCCTTTGTGTGCAATTACAGAGGTCAAACGTTTCCTGTAGTTTTTCACCAGGTTTGCACACACTGCAGGAGGGATTTTGGCCCACTCCTCCACACAGATCTTCTCTAGATCAGTCAGGTTTCTGGGCTGTCGCTGAGAAACACGGAGTTTGAGGTCCCTCCAAAGATTCTCTGTTGGGTTAAGGTCTGGAGACTGGCTAGGCCACGGCAGAACCTTGATATGCTTCTTACAGAGCCACTCCTTGGTTATCCTGGCTGTGTGCTTCGGGTCATTGTCATGTTGGAAGACCCAGCCTCGACCCATCTTCAATGCTCTAACTGAGGGAAGGAGGTTGTTCCCCAAAATCTTGCAATACATGGCCCCGGTCATCCTCTCCTTAATACAGTGCAGTCGCCCTGTCCCATGTGCAGAAAAACACCCCCAAAGCATGATGCTACCACCCCCATGCTTCACAGTAGGGATGGTGTTCTTGGGATGGTACTCATCATTCTTCTTCCTCCAAATACGTTTAGTGGAATATGACCAAAAAGTTCTATTTTGGTCTCATCTGACCACGTGACTTTCTCCCATGACTCCTCTGGATCATCCAAATGGTCATTGGCAAACTTAAGACGGGCCTTGACATGTGCTGGTTTAAGCAGGTGAACCTTCCGTGCCATGCATGATTTCAAACCATGACGTCTTAGTGTATTACCAACAGTAACCTTGGAAACGGGGGTCCCAGCTCTTTTCAGGTCATTGACCAGCTCCTCCTGTGTAGTTCTGGGCTGATTTCTCACCTTTCTTAGGATCATTGAGACCCCACGAGGTGAGATCTTGCATGGAGCCCCAGTCCGTGGGAGATTGACAGTCATGTTTAGCTTCTTCCATTTTCAAATGATTGCTCCAACAGTGGACCTTTTTTCACCAAGCTGCTTGGCAATTTCCCCGTAGCCCTTTCCAGCCTTGTGGAGGTGTACAATTTTGTCTCTAGTGTCTTTGGACAGCTCTTTGGTCTTGGCCATGTTAGTAGTTGGATTCTTACTGATTGTATGGGGTGGACAGGTGTCTTTATGCAGCTAACGACCTCAAACAGGTGCATCTAATTTAGGATAATAAATGGAGTGGAGGTGGACATTTTAAAGGCAGACTAACAGGTCTTTGAGGGTCAGAATTCTAGCTGATAGACAGGTGTTCAAATACTTATTTGCAGCTGTATCATACATATAAATAGTAAAAAAATCATATATTGTGATTTCTGGATTTTTTTTTTTAGATTATGTCTCTCACAGTGGACATTCACCCATGACATTTTCAGACCCCTCCATGATTTCCAAGTGGGAGAACTTGCAAAATAGCAGGGTGTTCAAATACTTATTTTCCTTACTGTATATATATACACAGTGGGGAGAACAAGTATTTGATACACTCCCGATTTTGCAGGTTTTCCCACTTACAAAGCATGAAGAGGTCTGTAATTTTTATCATAGGTACACTTCAACTGTGAGAGACGGAATCTAAAACAAAAATCCAGAAAATCACATTGTATGATTTTTAAATAATTAATTTGCATTTTATTGCATGACATAAGTATTTGATCATCTACCAACCAGTAAGAATTCTGGCTCTCACAGACCTGTTCGTTTTTCTTTTAGAAGCCCTCCTGTTCTCCACTCATTACCTGTATTAACTGCACCTGTTTGAACTCGTTACCTGTATAAAAGACACCTGTCCACACACTCAATCAAACAGACTCCAACCTCTCCACAATGGCCAAGACCAGAGAGCTGTGTAAGGACATCAGGGATAAAATTGTAGACCTGCACAAGGCTGGGATGGGCTACAGGACAATAGGCAAGCAGCTTGGTGAGAAGGCAACAACTGTTGGCGCAATTATTAGAAAATGGAAGAAGTTCAAGATGACGGTCAATCTCCCTCGGTCTGGGGCACCATGCAAGATCTCACCTCGTGGAACATCAATGATCATGAGGATGGTGAGGGATCAGCCCAGAACTACACGGCAGGACCTGGTCAATGACCTGAAGAGAGCTGGGACCACAGTCTCAAAGAAAACCATTAGTAACACACTACGCCGTCATGGATTAAAATCCTGCAGTGCACGCAAGGTCCCCCCGCTCAAGCCAGCGCATGTCCAGGCCTGTCTGAAGTTTGCCAATGACCATCTGGATGATCCAGAGGAGGAATGGGAGAAGGTCATGTGGTCTGATGAGACAAAAATAGAGCTTTTTGGTCTAAACTCCACTCGCCATGTTTGGAGGAAGAAGAAGGATGAGTACAACCCCAAGAACACCATCCCAACCGTGAAGCATGGAGGTGGAAACATCATTCTTTGGGGATGCTTTTCTGGAAAGGGGACAGGACGACTGCACCATATTGAGGGGAGGATGGATGGGGCCATGTTATCACGAGTTCTTGGCCAACAACCTCCTTCCCTCAGTAAGAGCATCGAAGATGGGTCGTTGCTGGGTCTTCCAGCATGACAATGACCCGAAACACACAGCCAGGGCAACTAAGGAGTGGCTCCGTAAGAAGCATCTCAAGGTCCTGGAGTGGCCTAGCCAGTCTCCAGACCTGAACCCAATAGAAAATCTTTGGAGGGAGCTGAAAGTCCGTATTGGCCAGCGACAGCCCCGGAACCAGAAGGATCTGGGGAAGGTCTGTATGGAGGAGTGGGCCAAAATCCCTGCTGCAGTGTGTGCAAACTTGGTCAAGAACTACAGGAAACGTATGATCTATGTAATTGCAAACAAAGGTTTCTGTACCAAATATTAAGTTCTGCTTTTCTGATGTATCAAATACTTAAATGTCATGCAATAAAATGCAAATTAATTACTTAAAAATCATACAATGTGATTTTCTGGATTTTTGTTTTAGATTCCGTCACTCACAGTTGAAGAGTACCTATGATAAAAATTACAGACTTCTACATGCTTTGCAAGTGGGAAAACCTGCAAAATCGGCATTGTATCAAATACTTGTTCTCCCCACTGTATATATATATATGGGGATGATTAGGAGGCCATGATGGACAGAGGACAATGGGCAAATTTGGCTAGAATGCCAGGGTTACACCCCTACTTCTGGGATTTTTTGTGACCACAGAGAGTCAGGACCTCGGTTTAACGTCTCATCCGAAGGACGGTGCTCTTTCACAGTATAGTGTCCCCCATAACTACACTGGGGTGTTAGGACCCAACGTAGAGACTCTTTCACCTAGATATCATAACATAGAGACTGCGTCTGTTCCCCCAAACTAGTAAATACCAAAACCCCCAGAACCCATTTAAGGGTAATAATTTAATAGATGTTCAACAAATACGCTGGATATGGTCCCTAGTCTGCCAGATCCAGTCCATATCCAGACCAGATGGTGGATCCGGAATGACCACAAAAGCCCTTCATACATGCAGCAGCATTACTGTCAGGTCCGTATCTTTAAGTAAAGGTTTGTTTGTAAATCTTGCATTGAATTGTGTGTGACTGGTTTAATCAAAGAAATCCACAGAGAAATGTACCAAGTGAACAAATAATACACTATCGACATATTGACATACTTAAAAAATAAAAATAAAAAAACGTTTCCTATCATTAAGTCCCTTTGGAAGATAAAGTTATTTACTGATTATGTTGTGTTATTTCTCCTGCCTGTCCATATTCACTAACGCATCAGTGGGCAGGTCACAGAGGTAATGATGGAGTTGTAATCATCATTGATCTGTGTCTGTGCAGGCAGTCTTTTGCCAATGTATTCATCTCTATCGAGTTTTAAGTTTAAAAAAATTTCTGTATGTTTTTATAGTACAATGATAGCCCTTCATGGGCAGCAAAGACCTTGACAAAACAAGCCCTCAGGACAAATTCTCAGCGTCTAGATTAGCCCTAAGCACAGATCCCTATAGCTAGCTGTGAATGTGTCATGCCAGGACCAGCTGGGCCCTAACAATTAAGAGTGACTTTTTAATGAAAAGAAACTCTAGGACTTACCCAAAACGCATTGACAATAGTGAGATGATCACTTCTAGAGTTTTGGGAGAGCATTTTTCTCCTGTGGTCCGCGATCTTCTCCTTTCCCTGAGATAAGCACATCCATCAGTCAAACAATCCCTCAATTAGAGAACGCCATCTGGGGCTGCACATGTTTATGTGAAAGCGTGTGTTTGAATGTACCAGTGGTATGAAGAAGGGATCTTTAAAGCTAAGGCTGGCCGCAATGGTAAGCACAGGATCCATACAGCCAAGAAGAGCCCCAAACAGAATCATTTTTCCTATGTGAGGCTCTACAGGCATACGGGCTAGATGAAATCCTAATGGAGTCAGCTCTTCACTCCTGTCCAGGGCGTTCTACAAGATAGAGCAGAGAAATGGTTGGCTTTTCAAACAAATACATTCAAAGTATTGTGCTACTGCTAAGCTCTTTGATTAGTCACTACACTTCTTAATTATACAGCTTTCTGGAACACTTTATTCTCATTGGTCAATCACAGCATTTCACTGCCAATTAATTTTGTATAATAATGGTATAATAGACTTCTCACAGGCAACTTATTTTCATTGTTAGTTCATTGCACGCCTCTCATATTGCTCTTTCTTCTTACATAAAATACTTTCAACTTAAATCAATATTTCATGTCAATTTAATTAGTGAATTGGTAATAAGTTGGTCCCTGGACTTCATCTCAGGGTTTATTTTGCGATAATGCCCGTCTGACTTTAGATTATGCTTTACTTAATAATCAACACAATTTTTCAAGTCCATTTAAAGGAATAGTTCACTTAAAAATGAAAATCACCCTCACCCTCAAGTTGTTTCAAACCTGTATGAATTTCTTTCTTCTGCTCTTCTGCTGAACACAAAGGAAGATATTTTGAAGAATGTCGTTAACCGAACAGTTGATGGACCCCATTGACTTCCATAGTATTTTTTTTTCTACTATGGAAGTCAATGAGGTCCATCAACTGTCTGATTACCAACATTCTTCAAAATATCTTCCTTTGTGTTCAGCAGAGGAGCAGAAGAAAGAAATTCATACAGGTTTGAAACAGATGAAAGAATTAAACATTTTAAGTGATTTATTCCTTGACGTCGCCCGGTATGGCGCAGCCGGGGCCCCACCCTGGAGCCAGGCTCGGGGTTGGGGCTCGTATGCGAGCGCCTGGTGGTCGGGCCTCCCCCCATGGGGTCCGGCCGGGCTCAGCCCGAAGGAGCGACGTGGGGCCACCCTCCCGTGGACCCACCACCTGAAGGAGGGACCGTAAGGGGCCGGTGCTAAGTGGATCGGGCGGCAGTCGAAGGCGGGGGCATAGACAACCCGATCCCTGGACGTGGAATCTAGCTCTAGGGACATGGAACGTCACCTCTCTGGCGGGGAAAGAGCCTGAGGTTGTGCGTGAGGTTCAGAGATTCCGACTAGAGATAGTTGGGATCACCTCTACGCAAGGTTTGGGCTCTGGAACCACACTCCTCGAGAGAGGATGGACTCTTCACCACTCTGGAGTTGCCCATGGTGAGAGCGCCTTCGGTAGGGATAGGTCTCTCACTGTCGTTTGTGCCTACGGGCCGAACGGCAGTGCAGAGTACCCGGCCTTCTTGGAGTCTCTGGGAGGGGTGCTGGAAAGTGCTCCGACTGGGAACTCCAACGCCCACGTGGGCAGCGACAGTGACACCTGGAGGGGCGTGATGGGGAGGAACGGCCCCCCTGATCTGAACCCGAGCGGTGTTCTGTTATTGGACTTCTGTGCTAGTTACAGCTTGTCCATAACGAACACCATGTTCAAGCATAAGGGTGTCCATCAGTGCACATGGCACCAGGACACCCTAGGCCGGAGGTCGATGATCGACTTTGTGGTTGTTTCATCCGACCTCCGGCCGTATGTCTTGGACACTCGGGTGAAGAGAGGGGCGGAGATGTCAACTGATCACCACCTGGTGGTGAGTTGGATCCGATGGCAGGGGAGGAAGCTGGACAGACTCGGCAGACTCAAACGTACTGTGAGGGTCTGTTGGGAACGTTTGGCCGAATCTCCTGTCAGAGAGATCTTCAACTCCCACCTCCGGCAGAGCTTCGACCAGATCCCGAGGGAGTCTGGAGACATTGAGTCCGAGTGGACCATGTTCTCCACCTCCATTGTCAACGCGGCCACTCGGAGCTGTGGCCGTAAGGTCTCCGGTGCCTGTCGAGGCGGCAATCTCCGAACCCGGTGGTGGACACCGGAAGTAAGGGATGCCGTCAAGCTGAAGAAGGAGTCCTATCGGGCCTGGCTGGCTTGTGGGACTCCTGAGGCAGCTGATGGGTACCGACGGGCCAAGCGGACTGCAGCCCGGGTGGTTGTGGAGGCAAAAACTCGGGCCTGGGAGGAGTTCGGTGAGGCCATGGAGAAGGACTATCGGTCGGCCTCGAAGAGATTCTGGCAAACCATCCGGCGCCTCAGGAGGGGGAAGCAGTGCCCTACCAACGCTGTTTACAGTGGAGGTGGGCAGCTGTTGACCTCGACTGGGGATATCACTGGACGGTGGAAGGAATACTTCGAGGATCTCCTCAATCCCGCCGTCACGTCTTCCATTGAGGAAGCAGAGGCTGAGGGCTCGGAGGCGGACTCGTCCATCACCCAAGCTGAAGTCACCGAGGAAGTCAAGAAACTCCTCAGTGGCAAGGCACCGGGGGTGGATAAGATCCGCCCTGAGTACCTCAAGTCTCTGGATGTTGTGGGGCTGTCTTGGCTGTTACGCCTCTGCAGCATCGCGTGGCGGTCGGGGACAGTGCCTTTGGACTGGCAGACCGGGGTGGTGGTCCCTCTTTTCAAGAAGGGGGACCGGAGGGTGTGCTCCAACTATAGGGGGATCACACTTCTCAGCCTCCCTGGGAAAGTCTATGCCAGGGTACTGGAGAGGAGAATCCGGCCGATAGTAGAACCTCGGATTCAGGAGGAACAGTGTGGTTTTCATCCCGGTCGTGGAACACTGGACCAGCTCTATACCCTCTACGGGGTGCTGGAGGGCTCATGGGAGTTTGCCCAACCAATCCACATGTGCTTTGTGGATTTGGAGAAGGCATTCGACTGTGTCTCTCCCGGCATCTTGTGGAGGGTGATCTGGGAGTATGGGGTTCGGGGCCCTTTGCTAAGGGCTATCCGGTCCCTGTACGACCGGAGCAGGAGCTTGGTTCGCATTGCTGGCAGTAAATCAGACTTGTTCCCGGTGCATGTTGGACTCCGGCAGGGCTGCCCTTTGTCGCCGGTTCTGTTCATAATTTTTATGGATAGAATTTCTAGGCACAGCCAGGGGCCGGAGGGGGTCAGGTTTGGGGACCACACGATTTCATCTCTGCTTTTTGCGGATGATGTTGTCGTGCTGGCCTCATCAAACCAGGACCTCCAGCATGCACTGGGACGGTTTGCAGCCGAGTGTGAAGCGGCTGGGATGAGAATCAGCACCTCCAAATCCGAGGCCATGGTTCTCAGTCGGAAAAGGGTGGTTTGCCCGCTTCAGGTTGGTGGAGAGTTCCTGCCTCAAGTGGAGAAGTTCAAGTATCTTGGGGTCTTGTTCACGAGTGAGGGAAGGATGGAACGGGAGATTGACAGGCGGATCGGTGCAGCTTCTGCAGTAATGCGGTCCCTGTACCAGTCTGTCGTGGTGAAGAAGGAGCTGAGCCGCAAGGCGAAGCTCTCAATTTACCGGTCAATCTACGTTCCTACTCTCACCTATGGTCATGAGCTGTGGGTCATGACTGAAAGGACAAGATCCCGGATACAAGCGGCCGAAATGAGCTTTCTCCGCAGGGTGGCTGGGCGATCCCTTAGAGATAGGGTGAGAAGCTCGGTCACTCGGGAGGAGCTCAGAGTAGAGCCGCTGCTCCTCCACATCGAGAGGGGTCAGTTGAGGTGGCTCGGGCATCTTTTCCGGATGCCTCCTGGACGCCTTCCCGGGAAGGTGTTCCGGGCATGTCCCACCGGGAGGAGACCCCGGGGAAGACCTAGGACACGCTGGAGAGACTATGTCTCCCGGCTGGCCTGGGAACGCCTCGGTGTCCCCCCGGAAGAGCTGAAGGAAGTGTCTAGGGAGAGGGAAGTCTGGGCATCCCTGCTTAGACTGCTGCCCCCGCGACCCGGTCCCGGATAAGCAGTAGAAGATGGATGGATGGATAGACTATTCCTTTAATTTATCTGGTAAGTAACCATGTAGCTGCTTTGTGTTGGGTTCCTGATTACCCAGTTTATCTTGTGATAATAACAGACTGTAATTTATCCCTTACTTATTTGCTAATCCAAACCTCCTTTTTTATCAATTATTCCTCACAATCATCTTTTTATCCTCTTACCAGGTCCATCAGGTGTGTGATGGCCAGCTCTATCGCTTTGTCTGATGGGGGATCCAAAGTTTTCCGCAGGAAACATGCAATAGGGCCCAACTTCAGTATCTGAGAGAGAGAGAGAGAGAGAGAGAGAGAGAGAGAGAGAGAGAGAGAGAGAGAGAGAGAGAGAGAGAGAGAGAGAACATCACACTATTACAAAATGTACAAAGTACTCAATCTAAGCACATACAATTATAGTATGTAATATTAAAGCTGCAAGCAGCGATGAAAGGGGCCCTCGCACCCCTGCCACCGCCACCCGGCACCTTTAGGAAATGCCTTAAAGGGGCATTCCACCCATTTGAACATTGTTTTTTATTTAAAGTGGGTCATATATGTAGTCGAAATGTAAAATAAATTTTGAATTTGGTGCCTTCGTGACCGAGGAAAGACAAAAAATTACTTCAGGACGCATTTGTATGAAAGACAACAACTCCCACAATGCACCACATTGCACAGCTCCGCAAGCCACTCCCACTAATCCAGAACAGCATATCTGCCTATAAGAGAAATCACTCTTCCGTCTACAAGGCTAGCTACCACCAGAGCTTGAAATTCATTTCACATTCACACAAAATGTCGAGTTAGTTGGCGAACTCATTAGTGCATTACTCCTCGTTTGTATTTCTTTCGAAAAGGTGAATTATTGCATGGTACCTGGATGTTCAGTCAGAACATATGCGGTGCGAAACTAGGATAGTTCTCAACATAAACGTCCGTGTCCTCGTCTGATTCAGAGATTTCGTCCAGGAGAAATTGTCATCGTTGAAATTCTTTGCCGCAGACGGACTCTATCTCTGTGTTCGTAGTTGCATCTTACAGTCTATGAGTTGCATAGTGAGATCACCGGCGCCACCAGTCCGCCCTAACTCGAGCCAGTCCGGGCTCCTCGTCCGTGGCAGGCAGGTCTTCTGCCTCGGCTGCTCTTCGCTATAATGCGGCTTGTAAAGGTAGCCACAAAAACCTGATTCAAGCATCAGACTTCCGAAATCCTCTTCTTCTATATCATATTGAGCACTCTCCTCCGCTATTGTCATTACTTTACATCTGTCTCCACAGCGCCTGTTAGCTTAGCTTCAAACAAGATGGAGGATATTGCTTTCAGTTTCAGAGAGTAAAGTCCCACCCACTGATCTGTAATAGGTCTGTAGCGTGAGCGGGTCCCGCCCCCTGGGAAAGATGAGGAACTAGTGCTTGTAGTCTCAACAGAAATCCCCCCCCCTCTTACACTTCCTCCTACAATGACACAAAATGACGATTTTTGCGTCATTGTAAGAGGAAGTGTAAAAGGTAAATAACGGATTTCTCCCGTCTCAGGGGAAAATGAGAGAGTGTTGCACGACCATTCAATAGTATGACTGGGTTTCTAACAATGCAAAGCTTAATGCAAATGGGTGGAGTGTCCCTTTAAGACTACACTCACCAAATTTGAAGAGGATCAAGGCAAGGCAAGGCAAGTTTATTTATATAGCACATTTCATACACAATGGCAATTCAAAGTGCTTTACATAGAAGAAATTAAAAATAATAAAAAGAAATAAGAATAATTAAAACAGTTTAGAAAAATAAAAAATAAAATACAGTACAGTACAGTCGGACGAACATTGGCACAGTGCTCATTCAGTAAATGCATAGCTAAACAGATGTGTTTTGAGTCTGGATTTGAATGTGACTACTGTAGGAGCACATCTGATCTCCTCTGGAAGCTGGTTCCAGTTGCGGCTGGCATAATAGCTAAAAGCGGACTCGCCATGCTTAGAGTGAACCCTTGGTATTTCTAGCTGATATGATCCTAGCGATCTGAGTGATCTGTTGGGTTTATATTCAGTGAGCATATCTGCAATATATTGAGGTCTTAGGCCATTGAATGATTTATATACCAGTAATAATACTTTAAAATCAATCCTAAATTTAACTGGGAGCCAGTGTAAAGACCTGAGGACTGGTGTGATATGTTCATATTTTCTGGTTCTGCTCAGAATCCTGGCGGCAGCGTTCTGTATGAGCTGCAACTGTCTTATGGTCTTTTTGGGAAGGCCAGTGAGGAGTCCATTACAATAATCCACCCTGCTGGTGATGAAAGCATGCACAAGTCTTGTCTGGAAACAAAGCATCTAATTCTTGCAATATTTTTCAGATGCTGGTATGCTGATTTAGTTATTGCTTTGACATGACTACTGAAACTAAGGTCTGACTCTAGTGTCACACCAAGATTCCTGACTTGATTTTTAGTTGTTTGACCCCTAGAGTGAAGATATGTGTTCACCTTGAGAACTTCATATTTGTTTTCAAACGCAATGACTTCAGTTTTGTCTTTGTTTAACTGAAGAAATTTTGACACATCCAACTGTTGACTTCATCAATGCATTTCAAAACTGTAGGATCAGATCAAAACTGTAGGAGTTTGTTAAAGTACAACATCAGGAAATGCCCAAAATCTGAGAGGAAGTTCAAAATAGCTCACTTCCTGTTGTGTTTAGGGCTACGCTCCAAGAGACTTTTTTGTAGGTATTGGGTCTTTACATGTATGTACCAAATTTCATACCTGTACGTGAAACGTCGAGCCGGGGCAAAATGTAGGGGCAATAAGTAAGCCATTTTGCCCCATCCAATTTTGAAAACCACATCACACGTAAAGTTTCACCACTTCTGAAGCGTGTGCAAAGTTTCATGATTTTTCGAGCACGTTTTGTATTTGCCACACTTCCTGCTACCAGCAGGTGGCGCTATTGCTATAACCATAATGAGCATGGTCATGTGTTCAGGACAAGACTCTTATCAAACATGTGAAGTTTGGGGCAGATTGGACATTGAATGCCTGAGTTACTGCAGGCTGTCTGTGGTTGCCTAGCAACATCGGAACTGCGAGCAATATTGACAGAGAACTTGTCTGATCATGCATATATCACCAGAAGGCCGAAATTGGGTGAACATTTGTCAGGCTGCCGAGGGCACACCCTTCGACGGAATCTCAAGATCTTCGCAATTTAACGTCGCAAAGGCCTTAAGATTACACTCACCAAATTTGAAGAGGATCAGATCAAAACTTTAGGAGGAGTTTGTTAAAGTACAACATCAGGAAATTACAAAAAATGCACAAAATCTAGGAGGAAGTTCAAAATAGCTCACTTCCTGTTGTGTTTAGGGCTATGCTCCAAGAGACTTTTTTGTAGGTATTGGGTCATTACATGTATGTACCAAATTTCATATCTGTACGTGAAACCTAGAGCCGGGGCAAAATGTGGGGGCAATAATTTACCGAATTTGCCCCACCCAATTTTGAAAACCACATCACACGTAAATTTTCACCACTTCTGAAGCGTGTGCAAAGTTTCATGATTTTTCGAGCACGGTTTTATTTGCCACACTTCCTGCTACCAGCAGGTGGCGCTATTGCTATAACCATAATGAGCATGGCCATGTGTTCAGGACAGGACTCTTATCAAACATGTGAAGTTTGGGGCAGATTGGAAATTGTATGCCTAAGTTACTGCAGGCTGTCTGTGGTTGCCTAGCAACATCGGAACTGCAAGCAACATTAATATTGAACTTATCTGATCATGCATATATCACCAAAAGGCCGAAATTGGGTGAACTATTGCAAAAAATGCCCGTGCAAAATCATTTTTTGTGTGTGTTTTTAGTAATTGTTGGTTTGGTGTGTGCTCATTGTTACAATTACACAGCAAAAGTTCAGTGACATTTTTATTTGTGCATGGTAGAAAGTTCACAGTGAACTCTGAGAAAACGCTATGCTTGAGCAAACAGTTTGTGAATAGGCAACTACAAATGATGCCCGTGAAAGAGACTGTGAACGCATTGAATAGGATATGTTTAGTTGGTGAATAGCATAGGCTACTATTACACAGTAGTGACAACGTTAAGCGCACCAGAATGAAATATAATATTCAGAAGTAAACACTAACAGCATAGCTGACTTACAGATTCAGTTTACATCCAAAAATGAATAAGCACCTCGATTCAGGGAGCAGTGCAAAGTGCCCATGCAAAATCAGTTTTTGTGAGCTGATCGCCGTCAAAAAAGTTCAGGAGATATTTCTTGCGATGGCAATATGATCAAAAATAACTTTATATTGATTCAATGGATTAATTGCATTTTGAAAAAAAAAAAAAAGTCATGAATTTATTGCATTTTTGGGAAAAAATTATTCGTTTTTATAATAAATCTTAAAAAAATTCAAATTCAGATTTTGATTTTCAATGTTGTTATAACCTAAAGATGCTATGTGAAAGTTTGAAAAAGAAAATAGTGGTTTTCACACATTTAGTGGTTATCTCACATTCGAGAGATATGCGGATAGCACACAGACAGACAGACGGACGTTTCTGTAATTTATAGATAGATGGATTTATCACGTTCGGGAACCAAACTATAATATTCAGAAGTAAACAGTGTAGCTGACTGAGTGTTTATGTCAGAATGTTTATTTTTAAACCACAACCTTCTTGGGGCTTCTTTGACCGATACAACTCTCTAATGTCAGAATGTTTATTTTTAAACCACAACCTTCTAAAAATGATATATTTAATGATATCTTTTGCATTTCTCATCCAAACAATGTCAAACTTGGCACTGCACTTACTTGGGCCCGTGGCAAGACACCTGTCGAGTTTGAAATCAATCGGACTAACGGTTCGAGAGATATGCGAGGAACAGACACACACACACACAGACAGACAGACAGACAGACGTTCCTGTAATTTATAGATAGATGTTTGTCAGGCCGCCGAGGGCACACCCTTCAACGAAAACTCAAGATCTTCGCAATTTAACGTTGCAAAGGCCTTCAGATTACACTCACCAAATTTGAAGAGGATCAGATCAAATCTGTAGGAGGAGTTCGTTAAAGTACAACATCAGGAAATTATGAAAAATGCCCAAAATCTAGGAGGAAGTTCAAAATAGCTCACTTCCTGTTGTGTTTAGGGCTATGCTCAAAGAGACTTTTTTGTAGGTATTGGGTCATTACATGTATATACCAAATTTCATACCTGTGCGTGAAACGTAGAGCCGGGGCAAAATGTGGGGGCAATAATTTACCGAATTTGCCCCACACAATTTTGAAAACCATATCACACGTAAATTTTCACCACTTTCTGAAGCGTGTTCAAAGTTTCATGAGTTTTCGAGCATGTTTAGGCCCTCTAAAAAGCGATTCACTTTGGAGAAGAAGAAGAAGAAGAAATATAGCTGCGAGCAGCGATTACGGGCCCAAGCCGGTGGCACCGCAACCCCGGTGCCTTTAGTTACCTAAAGGCACCGGGGTGGCAGTACCGCCGGCTTTGGCCCTTCATTGCTGCTTGCAGCTATATTTATATATATATATATAAAAGACCAAAAATATTGCTTGACTTACCTTATTCTGATTTTATGATACACTCAAAATATTCCACAACAAATCCTTTAAATTTAATGTAAAAATAAAAATGAAAGAAAGCAGTGTTGGGCTCACGTAACCCTCTCATTAGAATCAAAATGTTTCAACATTTGCGATGTATGTGGATGCTAAACTATTCTTTATTATAGGCTTTGTTCTTCACTCGTGTTCCAATATCGACGGAAAAAATCATCCTCTTCACATGCGCAAAAATGTGCTTGGAAAATTCATAGTGGAGCGGTGCTTACCGTGAATGTACGAATTGTACAACTGACTATTTAGAGCAGTGTAATCTTTATATGTTAGGTTGACCATTTTATTATTATATTTTATTAAGTCTATAATGAACAGGCTGCAATGTCAAGATTGCAATGCTGGAGTGTGTGTGTGTGTGTGTGTGTGTGTGTGTTCATGTTTTTCTGTCCCGGTGGGGACTTTAACCTGAATGCACACAGACTCATGGGGACTCGTGTCACAGTGGGGACCTAAATAGAGGTCCCCATGGGTAAACAAGCTTCATACAGAATGAGTTTTTTTGGAAATGTATAAATGCAGAAAGTTTTCTGTGATGGGTAGGTTTAGAGGTAGGGTTAGTGTAAGGAGATAAAATATACAGTTTGTACAGTATAAAAATCATTAAATCTATGGAGAGTCCCCACAAAGATAGTAAACCGTGTGTGTGTGGGTGGGTGTGTGTGTGTGGCGTTGGTGCGATTGAACAGTGGACACATAAAAACATACTCCGTCATTATACAGGACGACATTCAAACTGCAAAGTGTTAACTTGTATTTGTGTACAGTCGCAATAAAACACAACATTCTGCTTTTGTAAAATAATTTCAAGCAATCCACCCCCCGAAAGGCGCTAATTTTAAAATGAAACTAAAATGCTTATGGCTGCACGGGCATTCATAACGGTGCGCATCCACGGCGAGGAACGAGCAGAACAGAGTGAACGTTTTTCAGTTAATTCCTACTTCCATAGGAATTCATTTGAAACGCTCGCTCAACCACTATCAATGTCAGTGCGGACGAACATATTTTACTTTCGTTTTTAAGTTGGCGATTCAAAAGCCCCCAGTGGTGTCACACGTCGATTAACCGGTGGTAAAATATTCTCACCGTCACATACCTAGTATATTTTTATGTAGATACAATAAGCCTACCTGATTTTGAACACAATAGGGCAGTATAGCCCTATGTATGACTTGACTTTTATGGGACTAAATAGTACAATTACTATTTTTAAACTTGAAAAAAAAAAAAGAATAAAATGGGTTTAGTTGTGATATTTTTATACTTTTATATAGAAATAAATGGTGTTTAATTACATTTTTAGAAGATGAGGCTTTAAGGGTTACTTTACTTTAGTCCCTCACTATAGCAAAACCGTTTGAGATGTTTAATATCCGTTCACAATTTAGCATCTTTAATGTATCTTTATCATTTTGAAAAAGTTTTGTGTGAATAAAATAAACCAGTTAGGAAGAGTAGCTAAAAACTCAATGTCTGAAATATCCAAAAAATCCACATTCAAACCAAAATATCTGACTTCCTTTTGCTCTGAGCTAATAACTGTAAATTAGAAAGTTGTCTGACTCGATGAGCCCAATATATATACTGATTTTTGGAACTGTTGGTAAAACTAACCCCCCCACTTTTGTCAAAAGCATGTTGAAAGTGACACACTTCCTGCTGCCAGTTGGTGGCGCTATAACTTTGGCTCACAATAGTTACATCCATCTGATCGGCCTCTTACCACGAACACACTGGTGAAGTTTCATGAAGATCAGTTAATGTATGCAGAAGTTATACCACTTCGTGTTTCTCTTTTCTCGCCATAATTTCGTTTCCTCGCCACGGCCAAACCGTTCGAGATATCAAAAATCCGTCCGCAATTTAGAATCCTCAATGTCTTGACTTCATGCAAACCGAGTTTGGTGGGGATTGGATGAATTCTCTAGGAGGAGTACTTCGCATTCCACAGCAAGCGTTTTCCAAACAACCCATAATAGCCGACTTCCTGTTGGGCTGGCGTAAAACTTGACTGGGGGAAAGTTGTTCGGCCCGATGAGATCTATATGTGTACCGAGTTTCATATTAATTCATGCAAGCGTGTTTGATCTATGGACCAAGTTTTGGGACCCCTTTCAAGGGGGCGCTGTTGAGCCCCCCTGCCACGCCCGGGTACCAGCTTCAGCCCGTCCCTGATGGCAGGGGGTTCTGACTTGTGTGCAAAGTTTCAAGAGTTTTTGAGCATGTTAAGGACCCCAAAATCCCCTGAAACCTTGATTAACAATATAAAAGCAATAGTCAAATCCCCCCTCCCCTCACACACACAGAGACACAGAGAGAGGGAGAGAAAATTCTTCAGAAAATCCACATTCAAACCAAAATATCTCTCTTCCTGTTGGTCGGAGATAGATCATGTAAATTAGAAAGTTGTCCGTCTTGATGAGAACAATACACATACCAAGTTTTGTTGCTGTTGATAAAACTAACCCCCCCACTTATGACTAAAGGTGGCGCTACTGAGCCCCTCACCACGCCCGTTTCTGAAACTTTGCACATGTCTACTGGATAATAAATGTGATGTGTCTGTCGAGTTTCATGCAATTTCAAGTATGTTAAGAGTCTCAAAAGCATAAAAAAAAGAATATTAAAGTTTGATGCGTTGCCACGGCAACAGTATCTAAGATATCAATAATCCTTTCACAGGTTTACATCTGCCGTGTGTCTACATTGTACACATAAAGTTTGAAGCAAATCTGGTAAAAATAAGACAGTGATTTCAAAGCATTTTAATAGTGATGTACTTCCTGCTGCCTGTTGGTGGCGCTATAACTTTGACTCACAATAGTCACATCCATCTGATCGGCCTCTTACCACGAACACACTGCTGAAGTTTCATCAAGATCAGTTAATGTGTGCAGAAGTTATAACACTTCGTGTTTCTCTTTTCTCGCCATAAATTCGTTTCCTTGCCACGGCCAAACCGTTTGAGATATCAAAAATCCGTCTGCAATTTAGCATCCTCAATGTCTTGACTTCATGCACACCGAGTTTGGTGGCGATTTAATTAATTCTCTAGGAGAAGTGTTTCAAATTCCACAGCAAGCGTTCTCCAAACAACCCATAATTGCCGACTTCCTGTTGGGCTGGCGTAAAATTTAGAGCACGAAAGTTGTTCGGCCCGATGAGATCTATATGTGTACCGAGTTTCATATCATTACATGCAAGTGTGTTTGATTTATGGACAAGTGTTCGGATCCCTTTCCAGGGGGCGCTGTTGAGCCCCCCTGCCACGCCCGGGTACCAGCTTCAGCCCGGCCCTGATGGCCGCAGGTTCTGACCTGTGTGCAAAGTTTCAAGAGTTTTCGAGCACGTTAAAGGCCCCAAAAGCCCCTGAAACCTTGAAAAACAGGAATTTTAAAGAAATCTCACTCAAAAGACAAATCCCCCCACCCCTCACACACACAGAGACGTAGAGGCAGAGAGAGAGAGGGAGAGAATTCTCCAAAAAATCACATTCAAACCAAAATATCTCTCTTCCTGTTGGTCACAGCTTATGACTATAAATTAGAAAGTTGTCCGGCTTGATGAGAACAATACACATAACGATTTTTGTGACTCTACTTAAAACTAAGCCCCCATTTTTGACTAAAGGTGGCGCTACTGAGCCCCTCACCACGCCCGTTTCTGAAACTTTGCACATGTCTACTGGATAATAAATGTGATGTGTCTGTCGAATTTCATCGAATTTCAAGTATGTTAGGAGTCTCAAAAGCATCTGAAAAGAATATTAAAGTTTGATGCGTTGCCACAGCAACAGTATCTAAGATATCAATAATCCTTTCACAGGTCTACATCTGCCGTGTGTCTACATTGTACACATAAAGTTTGAAGCAAATCGGGTAAAAATAAGACAGTGATTTCAAAGCATTTTGAAGGTGATGTACTTCCTGCTGCCTGTTGGTGGCGCTATAACTTTGACTCACAATAGTCACATCCATGTGATCGGCCTCTTACAACGAACACACTGCTGAAGTTTCATCAAGATCAGTTAATGTATGCAGAAGTTATAACACACTTCCTGTTTCATTTTTTCGCCATAAATTTGTTTCCTCGCCACAGCCAAACCGTTTGAGATATCAAAAATCCCCTGGCAATTTTTCATCCTCAATGTCTTGACTTCATGCACACCGAGTTTGGTTGTGATTGGACAAATATTCTAGGAGGAGTATTTCAAATTCCAGAGCATACGTTTTTCAAACAACCCATAATAGTCGACTTCCTGTTGGGCTGACGTAAAACTTAGAGCACGAAAGTTGTTCGGCCCGATAAGATCTATATGTGTACCGAGTTTCATATTATTACATGCAAGCGTGTTTGATTTATGGACCAAGTTTTCGGACCCCGTTCCAGGGGGCGCTGTCGAGCCTCCCTGCCACTCCCGGGTACCAGCTTCAGCCCGGCCCTGATGGCCGCGGGTTCTGACCTGTGTGCAAAGTTTCAAGAGTTTTCAAGCATGTTAAGGGTCTCAAAAGTGCCCGAGAAGTAGAAAAAAATAATAATAATAATAATAACAAATAATCCTACCGAAAACAATAGGGCCTTCGCCCTTTCAGGGCTTGGGCCCTAATTAAAGCTGCAAGCAGCGATGAAAAGGGCCCTCGCACCCCTGCCACCGCCACCTTTAGGAAAGGCCTTAAGATTACACTCACCAAATTTGAAGAGGATCAGATCAAAACTGTAGGAGTTTGTTAAAGTACAACATCAGGAAATGGCAAAAACTGCCCAAAATCTGAGAGGAAGTTCAAAATAGCTGACTTCCTGTTGTGTTTAGGGCTACGCTCCAAGAGACTTTTTTGTAGGTATTGGGTCATTACATGTATGTACCAAATTTCATACCTGTACGTGAAACGTCGAGCCGGGGCAAAATGTAGGGGCAATAATTAAGCCATTTTGCCCCACCCAATTTTGAAAACCATATCACACGTAAATTTTCACCACTTCTGAAGCGTGTGCAAAGTTTCATGATTTTTCGAGCACGTTTTGTGTTTGCCACACTTCCTGCTACCAGCAGGTGGCACTATTGCTATAACCAAATATGAGCATGGTCATGTGTTCAGGACAGGACTCTTATCAAACATGTGAAGTTTGGGGCAGATTGGACATCGAATGCCTGAGTTACTGCAGGCTGTCTGTGGTTGCCTAGCAACATCGGAACTGCAAGCAATATTGACAGAGAACTTATCTGATCATGCATAAATCACCAAAAGGCCGAAATTGGGTGTACGTTTGTCAGGCCGCCGAGGGCACACCCTTCGACGAAAACTCAAGATCTTCGCAATTTAACGTCGCAAAGGTCTTAAGATTACACTCACCAAATTTGAAGAGGATCAGATCAAAACTGTAGGAGGAGTTCGTTAAAGTACAACATCAGGAAATGGTGAAAAATGCCCAAAATCTGAGAGGAAGTTCAAAATAGCTGACTTCCTGTTGTGTTTAGGGCTATGCTCCAAGAGACTTTTTTGTAGGTATTGGGTCATTACATGTATGTACCAAATTTCATACCTGTAAGTGAAACCAGGAGCCGGGGCAAAATGTGGGGGCAATAATTTACCGAATTTGCCCCACCTAATTTTGAAAACCATATCACACATAAATTTTCACCACTTCTGAAGCGTGTGCAAAGTTTCATGAGTTTTCGAGCATGTTTAGGCCCTCTAAAAAGCGATTCACTTTGGAGAAGAATAATAATTAAAGCTGCAAGCAGCGATGGAAAGGGCCCTCGCACCCCTGCCACCGCCACCCGGCACCTTTAGGAAAGGCCTTAAGATTACACTCACCAAATTTGAAGAGGATCAGATCAAAACTGTAGGAGGAGTTTGTTAGAGTACAACATCAGGAAATGGCAAAAACTGCCCAAAATCTGAGAGGAAGTTCAAAATAGCTGACTTCCTGTTGTGTTTAGGGCTACGCTCCAAGAGACTTTTTTGTAGGTATTGGGTCATTACATGTATGTACGAAATTTCATACCTGTACGTGAAACGTCGAGCCGGGGCAAAATGTAGGGGTAAAAATTAAGCCATTTTGCCCCACCCAATTTTGAAAACCATATCACACGTAAATTTTCACCACTTCTGAAGCGTGTGCAAAGTTTCATGATTTTTCGAGCACGTTTTGTATTTGCCACACTTCCTGCTACCAGCAGGTGGCGCTATTGCTATAACCAAATATGAGCATGGTCATGTGTTCAGGACAGGACTCTTATCAAACATGTGAAGTTTGGGGCAGATTGGAAATTGTATGCCTAGTTACTGCAGGCTGTCTGTGGTTGCCTAGCAACATCGGAACTGCAAGCAACATTAATATTGAACTTATCTGATCATGCATATATCACCAAAAGGCCGAAATTGGGAGAACTAGTGCAAAAAATGCCCGTGCAAAATCAGTTTTTGTGTGTGTTTTTAGTAATTGTTGGTTTGGTGTGTGCTCATTGTTACAATTACACAGCAAAAGTTCAGTGACATTTTTATTTGTGCATGGTAAAAAGCACACAGTGAACTCTGAGAAAACGCTATGCTTGAGCAAACAGTTTGTGAATAGGCAACTACAAATGATGCCCGTGAAAGAGACTGTGAACGCATTGAATAGGATATGTTTAGTTGGTGAATAGCATAGGCTACTATTACACAGTAGCGACAACGTTAAGCGCACCAGAATGAAATATAATATTCAGAAGTAAACACTAACAGCATAGCTGACTTACAGATTCAGTTTACATCCACAAATGAATAAGCACCTCGATTCAGGGAGCAGTGCAAAGTGCCCGTGCAAAATCAGTTTTTGTGAGCTGATCGCCGTCAAAAAAGTTCAGGAGATATTTCTTGCGATGGCAATATGATCAAAAATAACTTTATATTGATTCAATGGATTAATTGCATTTTGAAAAAAAAAAAAAGTCATGAATTTATTGCATTTTTGGGAAAAAATAATCCGTTTTTATAATAAATCTTAAAAAATTCAAATCCAGATTTTGATTTTCAATGTTGTTATAACCTAAAGATGCTATGTGAAAGTTTGAAACAGAAAATAGTGGTTTTCACACATTTAGTGGTTATCTCACATTCGAGAGATATGCGAATAACACACAGACAGACAGACGGACGTTTCTGTAATTTATAGATAGATGGATTTATCACGTTCGGGAACCAAACTATAATATTCAGAAGTAAACAGTGTAGCTGACTGAGTGTTTATGTCAGAGTGTTTATTTTTAAACCACAACCTTCTTGGGGCTTCTTTGACCGATACAACTCTCTAATGTCAGAATGTTTATTTTTAAACCACAACCTTCTAAAAATGATATATTTAACGATATCTTTTGCATTTCTCATCCAAACAATGTCAAACTTGGCACTGCACTTACTTGTGCCCGTGGCAAGACACCTGTCGAGTTTGAAATCAATCGGACTAACGGTTCGAGAGATATGCGAGGAACAGACACACACACACACACACACACACAGACAGACAGACAGACAGACGTTCCTGTAATTTATAGATAGATGTTTGTCAGGCCGCCGAGGGCACACCCTTCGACGAAAACTCTAGATCTTCGCAATTTAACGTCACAAAGGCCTTAAGATTACACTCACCAAATTTGAAGAGGATCAGATCAAATCTGTAGGAGGAGTTCGTTAAAGTACAACATCAGGAAATTATGAAAAATGCCCAAAATCTAGGAGGAAGTTCAAAATAGCTCACTTCCTGTTGTGTTTAGTGCTATGCTCCAAGAGACTTTTCTGTAGGTATTGGGTCATTACATGTATGTACCAAATTTCATACCTGTACGTGAAACCAGGAGCCGGGGCAAAATGTGGGGGCAATAATTTACCGAATTTGCCCCCCCCAATTCTGAAAACCATATCACACGTAAATTTTCACCACTTCTGAAGCGTGTGCAAAGTTTCATGAGTTTTCGAGCATGTTTAGGCCCTCTAAAAAGCGATTCACTTTGGAGAAGAATAATAATTAAAGCTGCAAGCAGCGATGAAAAGGGCCCTCGCACCCCTGCCACCGCCACCCGGCACCTTTAGGAAAGGCCTTAAGATTACACTCACCAAATTTGAAGAGGATCAGATCAAAACTGTAGGAGTTTGTTAAAGTACAACATCAGGAAATGGCAAAAACTGCCCAAAATCTGACAGGAAGTTCAAAATAACTGACTTCCTGTTGTGTTTAGGGCTATGCTCCAAGAGACTTTTTTGTAGGTATTGGGTCTTTACATGTGTGTACCAAATTTCATACCTGTACGTGAAACGTCGAGCCGGGGCAAAATGTAGGGGCAATAAGTAAGCCATTTTGCCCCACCCAATTTTTAAAACCACATCACACGTAAATTGTCACCACTTCTGAAGCGTGTGCAAAGTTTCATGATTTTTCGAGCACGTTTTGTATTTGCCACACTTCCTGCTACCAGCAGGTGGTGCTATTGCTATAATCATAATGAGCATTGGCATGTGTTCAGGACAGGACTCTTATCAAACATGTGAAGTTTGTGGCAGATTGAAAATTGTATGCCTGAGTTACTGCAGGCTGTCTGTGGTTGCCTAGCAACATCAGAACTGCAAGCAACATTAATATTGAACTTATCTGATCATGCATATATCACCAAAAGGCCGAAATTGGGTGAACTAGTGCAAAAAATGCCCGTGCAAAATCAGTTTTTGTGTGTGTTTTTAGTAATTGTTGGTTTGGTGTGTGCTCATTGTTACAATTACACAGCAAAAGTTCAGTGACATTTTTATTTGTGCATGGTAAAAAGCACACAGTGAACTCCGAGAAAACGCTATGCTTGAGCAAACAGTTTGTGAATAGGCAACTACAAATGATGCCCGTGAAAGAGACTGTGAACGCATTGAATAGGATATGTTTAGTTGGTGAATAGCATAGGCTACTATTACACAGTAGCGACAACGTTAAGCGCACCAGAATGAAATATAATATTCAGAAGTAAACACTAACAGCATAGCTGACTTACAGATTCAGTTTACATCCACAAATGAATAAGCACCTCGATTCAGGGAGCAGTGCAAAGTGCCCATGCAAAATCAGTTTTTGTGAGCTGATCGCCGTCAAAAAAGTTCAGGAGATATTTCTTGCGATGGCAATATGATCTAAAATAACTTTATATTGATTCAATGGATTAATAGCATTTAAAAAAAAAAAAAAAAAAAGTCATGAATTTATTGCATTTTTGGGAAAAAATAATCCGTTTTTATAATAAATCTTAAAAAATTCAAATCCAGATTTTGATTTTCAATGTTGTTATAACCTAAAGATGCTATGTGAAAGTTTGAAACAGAAAATAGTGGTTTTCACACATTTAGTGGTTATCTCACATTCGAGAGATATGCGAATAACACACAGACAGACAGACGGACGTTTCTGTAATTTATAGATAGATGGATTTATCACGTTCGGGAACCAAACTATAATATTCAGAAGTAAACAGTGTAGCTGACTGAGTGTTTATGTCAGAATGTTTATTTTTAAACCACAGCCTTCTTGGGGCTTCTTTGACCGATACAACTCTCTAATGTCAGAATGTTTATTTTTAAACCACAACCTTCTAAAAATGATATATTTAACGATATCTTTTGCATTTCTCATCCAAACAATGTCAAACTTGGCACTGCACTTACTCGTGCCCGTGGCAAGACACCTGTCGAGTTTGAAATCAATCGGACTAACGGTTCGAGAGATATGCGAGGAACAGACACACACACACACAGACAGACAGACAGACAGACGTTCCTGTAATTTATAGATAGATGTTTGTCAGGCCGCCGAGGGCACACCCTTCGACGAAAACTCTAGATCTTCGCAATTTAACGTCACAAAGGCCTTAAGATTACACTCACAAAATTTGAAGAGTATCAGATCAAATCTGTAGGAGGAGTTCGTTAAAGTACAACATCAGGAAATTACGAAAAATGCCCAAAATCCAGGAGGAAGTTCAAAATAGCTCACTTCCTGTTGTGTTTAGGGCTATGCTCCAAGAGACTTTTCTGTAGGTATTGGGTCATTACATGTATGTACCAAATTTCATACCTGTACGTGAAACCAGGAGCCGGGGCAAAATGTGGGGGCAATAATTTACCGAATTTGCCCCCCACAATTCTGAAAACCATATCACACGTAAATTTTCACCACTTCTGAAGCGTGTGCAAAGTTTCATGAGTTTTCGAGCATGTTTAGGCCCTCTAAAAAGCGATTCACTTTGGAGAAGAAGAATAATAATAAACGGAGCAAAAACAATAGGGTCCTCTCACCATCGGTGCTCGGGCCCTAATTAAAGCTGCAAGCAGCGATGAAAGGGCCCTCGCACCCCTGCCACCGCCACCCGGCGCCTTTAGGAAATGCCTTAAGATTACACTCACCAAATTTGAAGAGGATCAGATCAAAACTGTAGGAGGAGTATGTTAAAGTACAACATCAGGAAATTACGAAAAATGTCCAAAATCTAGGAGGAAGTTCAAAATAGATCACTTCCTGTTGTGTTTAGGGCTATGCTCCAAGAGACTTTTCTGTAGGTATTGGGTCAATACATGCATGTACCAAATTTCATACCTGTACGTGAAACCAGGAGCCGGGGCAAAATGTGGGGGCAATAATTTACCGAATTTGCCCCCCCCCAATTCTGAAAACCATATCACACGTAAATTTTCACCACTTCTGAGGCGTATGCAAAGTTTCATGATTTTTCGAGCATGTTTTGTATTTGCCACACTTCCTGCTACCAGCAGGTGGCGCTATTGCTATAACCTAATATGAGCATGGTCATGTGTTCAGGACAGGACTCTTATCAAACATGTGAAGTTTGGGACAGATGGGAAATTGTATGGCTGAATTACTGCAGGCTATCTGTGGTTGCCTAGCAACATCGGAACTGCATTCAACATTAATATTGAACTTATCTGATCATGCATATATCACCAGAAGGCCGAAATTGGGTGAACGTTTGTCAGGCCGCCGAGGGCACACCCTTCGACGAAAACTCTAGATCTTCGCAATTTAACGTCACAAAGGCCTTAAGATTACACTCACCAAATTTGAAGAGGATTAGATCAAATCTGTAGGAGGAGTTCGTTAAAGTACAACATCAGGAAATTACGAAAAATGCCCAAAATCTAGGAGGAAGTTCAAAATAGCTCACTTCCTGTTGTGTTTAGGGCTATGCTCCAAGAGACTTTTCTGTAGGTATTGGGTCATTACATGTATGTACCAAATTTCATACCTGTACGTGAAACCAGGAGCCGGGGCAAAATGTGGGGGCAATAATTTACCGAATTTGCCCCCCCCAATTCTGAAAACCATATCACACGTAAATTTTCACCACTTCTGAAGCGTGTGCAAAGTTTCATGAGTTTTTGAGCATGTTTAGGCCCTCTAAAAAGCGATTCACTTTGGAGAAGAATAATAATAATAATTAAAGCTGCAAGCAGCGATGAAAAGGGCCCTCGCACCCCTGCCACCGCCACCCGGCACCTTTAGGAAAGGCCTTAAGATTACACTCACCAAATTTGAAGAGGATCAGATCAAAACTGTAGGAGGAGTTTGTTAAAGTACAACATCAGGAAATGGCAAAAACTGCCCAAAATCTGACAGGAAGTTCAAAATAACTGACTTCCTGTTGTGTTTAGGGCTATGCTCCAAGAGACTTTTTTGTAGGTATTGGGTCCTTACATGTGTGTACCAAATTTCATACCTGTACGTGAAACGTCGAGCCGGGGTAAAATGTAGGGGCAATAAGTAAGCCATTTTGCCCCATCCAATTTTTAAAACCACATCACACGTAAATTGTCACCACTTCTGAAGCGTTTCATGTTTCATTTCAAGTTTCATGATTTTTCGAGCACGTTTTGTATTTGCCACACTTCCTGCTACCAGCAGGTGGCGCTATTGCTATAATCATAATGAGCATTGGCATGTGTTCACGACAGGACTCTTATCAAACATGTGAAGTTTGGGGCAGATTGAAAATTGTATGCCTGAGTTACTGCAGGCTGTCTGTGGTTGCCTAGCAACATCAGAACTGCAAGCAACATTAATATTGAACTTATCTGATCATGCATATATCACCAAAAGGCCGAAATTGGGTGAACTAGTGCAAAAAATGCCCGTGCAAAATCAGTTTTTGTGTGTGTTTTTAGTAATTGTTGGTTTGGTGTGTGCTCATTGTTACAATTACACAGCAAAAGTTCAGTGATATTTTTATTTGTGCATGGTAAAAAGCACACAGTGAACTCCGAGAAAACGCTATGCTTGAGCAAACAGTTTGTGAATAGGCAACTACAAATGATGCCCGTGAAAGAGACTGTGAACGCATTGAATAGGATATGTTTAGTTGGTGAATAGCATAGGCTACTATTACACAGTAGCGACAACGTTAAGCGCACCAGAATGAAATATAATATTCAGAAGTAAACACTAACAGCATAGCTGACTTACAGATTCAGTTTACATCCACAAATGAATAAGCACCTCGATTCAGGGAGCAGTGCAAAGTGCCCGTGCAAAATCAGTTTTTGTGAGCTGATCGCCGTCAAAAAAGTTCAGGAGATATTTCTTGCGATGGCAATATGATCAAAAATAACTTTATATTGATTCAATGGATTAATAGCATTTTGAAAAAAAAAAAGTCATGAATTTATTGCATTTTTGGGAAAAAATAATCCGTTTTTATAATAAATCTTAAAAAAATTCAAATCCAGATTTTGATTTTCAATGTTGTTATAACCTAAAGATGCTATGTGAAAGTTTGAAACAGAAAATAGTGGTTTTCACACATTTAGTGGTTATCTCACATTTGAGAGATATGCGAATAACACACAGACAGACAGACGGACGTTTCTGTAATTTATAGATAGATGGATTTATCACGTTCGGGAACCAAACTATAATATTCAGAAGTAAACAGTGTAGCTGACTGAGTGTTTATGTCAGAATGTTTATTTTTAAACCACAACCTTCTTGGGGCTTCTTTGACCGATACAACTCTCTAATGTCAGACTGTTTATTTTTAAACCACAACCTTCTAAAAATGATATATTTAACGATATCTTTTGCATTTCTCATCCAAACAATGTCAAACTTGGCACTGCACTTACTCGTGCCCGTGGCAAGACACCTGTCGAGTTTGAAATTAATCGGACTAACGGTTCGAGAGATATGCGAGGAACAGACACACACACACACAGACAGACAGACAGACAGACGTTCCTGTAATTTATAGATAGATGTTTGTCAGGCCGCCGAGGGCACACCCTTCGACGAAAACTCTAGATCTTCGCAATTTAACGTCACAAAGGCCTTAAGATTACACTCACCAAATTTGAAGAGGATCAGATCAAATCTGTAGGAGGAGTTCGTTAAAGTACAACATCAGGAAATTACGAAAAATGGCCAAAATCCAGGAGGAAGTTCAAAATAGCTCACTTCCTGTTGTGTTTAGGGCTATGCTCCAAGAGACTTTTCTGTAGGTATTGGGTCATTACATGTATGTACCAAATTTCATACCTGTACGTGAAACCAGGAGCCGGGGCAAAATGTGGGGGCAATAATTTACCGAATTTGCCCCCCCCAATTCTGAAAACCATATCACACGTAAATTTTCACCACTTCTGAAGCGTGTGCAAAGTTTCATGAGTTTTCGAGCATGTTTAGGCCCTCTAAAAAGCGATTCACTTTGGAGAAGAAGAAGAAGAAGAATAATAATAAACGGAGCAAAAACAATAGGGTCCTCTCACCATCGGTGCTCGGGCCCTAATAATAAACGGAGCAAAAACAATAGGGTCCTCTCACCATCGGTGCTCGGGCCCTAATTAAAGCTGCAAGCAGCGATGGAAAGGGCCCTCGCACCCCTGCCACCGCCACCCGGCACCTTTAGGAAAGGCCTTAAGATTACACTCACCAAATTTGAAGAGGATCAGATCAAAACTGTAGGAGGAGTTTGTTAAAGTACAACATCAGGAAATGGCAAAAACTGCCCAAAATCTGAGAGGAAGTTCAAAATAGCTGACTTCCTGTTGTGTTTAGGGCTACGCTCCAAGAGACTTTTTTGTAGGTATTGGGTCATTACATGTATGTACCAAATTTCATACCTGTACGTGAAACGTCGAGCCGGGGCAAAATGTAGGGGCAATAATTAAGCCATTTTGCCCCACCCAATTTTGAAAACCATATCACACGTAAATTTTCACCACTTCTGAAGCGTGTGCAAAGTTTCATGATTTTTCGAGCACGTTTTGTATTTGCCACACTTCCTGCTACCAGCAGGTGGCGCTATTGCTATAACCAAATATGAGCATGGTCATGTGTTCAGGACAGGACTCTTATCAAACATGTGAAGTTTGGGGAAGATTGGAAATTGTATGCCTGAGTTACTGCAGGCTGTCTGTGGTTGCCTAGCAACATCGGAACTGCAAGCAACATTAATATTGAACTTATCTGATCATGCATATATCACCAGAAGGCCGAAATTTGGTTAACATTTGTCAGGCCGCCGAGGGCACACCCATCGACGAAAACTAAAGATCTTCGCAATTTAACGTCACAAAGGCCTTAAGATTACACTCACCAACTTTGAAGAGGATCAGATCAAATCTGTAGGAGTTTGTTAAAGTACAACATCAGGAAATTACGAAAAATGCCCAAAATCTAGGAGGAAGTTCAAAATAGCTCACTTCCTGTTGTGTTTAGGGCTATGCTCCAAGAGACTTTTCTGTAGGTATTGGGTCTTTACATGTGTGTACCAAATTTCATACCTGTACGTGAAACGTCGAGCCGGGGCAAAATGTAGGGGCAATAAGTAAGCCATTTTGCCCCACCCAATTTTTAAAACCACATCACACGTAAATTGTCACCACTTCTGAAGCGTGTGCAAAGTTTCATGATTTTTCGAGCACGTTTTGTATTTGCCACACTTCCTGCTACCAGCAGGTGGTGCTATTGCTATAATCATAATGAGCATTGGCATGTGTTCAGGACAGGAGTCTTATCAAACATGTGAAGTTTGTGGCAGATTGAAAATTGTATGCCTGAGTTACTGCAGGCTGTCTGTGGTTGCCTAGCAACATCAGAACTCCAAGCAACATTAATATTGAACTTATCTGATCATGCATATATCACCAAAAGGCCGAAATTGGGTGAACTAGTGCAAAAAATGCCCGTGCAAAATCAGTTTTTGTGTGTGTTTTTAGTAATTGTTGGTTTGGTGTGTGCTCATTGTTACAATTACACAGCAAAAGTTCAGTGACATTTTTATTTGTGCATGGTAAAAAGCACACAGTGAACTCCGAGAAAACGCTATGCTTGAGCAAACAGTTTGTGAATAGGCAACTACAAATGATGCCCGTGAAAGAGACTGTGAACGCATTGAATAGGATATGTTTAGTTGGTGAATAGCATAGGCTATTATTACACAGTAGCGACAACGTTAAGCGCACCAGAATGAAATATAATATTCAGAAGTAAACACTAACAGCATAGCTGACTTACAGATTCAGTTTACATCCACAAATGAATAAGCACCTCGATTCAGGGAGCAGTGCAAAGTGCCCGTGCAAAATCAGTTTTTGTGAGCTGATCGCCGTCAAAAAAGTTCAGGAGATATTTCTTGCGATGGCAATATGATCAAAAATAACTTTATATTGATTCAATGGATTAATAGCATTTTGAAAAAAAAAAAAAAGTCATGAATTTATTGCATTTTTGGGAAAAAATAATCCGTTTTTATAATAAATCTTAAAAAATTCAAATCCAGATTTTGATTTTCAATGTTGTTATAACCTAAAGATGCTATGTGAAAGTTTGAAACAGAAAATAGTGGTTTTCACACATTTAGTGGTTATCTCACATTCGAGAGATATGCGAATAACACACAGACAGACAGACGGACGTTTCTGTAATTTATAGATAGATGGATTTATCACGTTCGGGAACCAAACTATAATATTCAGAAGTAAACAGTGTAGCTGACTGAGTGTTTATGTCAGAATGTTTATTTTTAAACCACAGCCTTCTTGGGGCTTCTTTGACCGATACAACTCTCTAATGTCAGAATGTTTATTTTTAAACCACAACCTTCTAAAAATGATATATTTAACGATATCTTTTGCATTTCTCATCCAAACAATGTCAAACTTGGCACTGCACTTACTCGTGCCCGTGGCGAGACACCTGTCGAGTTTGAAATCAATCGGACTAACGGTTCGAGAGATATGCGAGGAACAGACACACACACACACAGACAGACAGACAGACGTTCCTGTAATTTATAGATAGATGTTTGTCAGGCCGCCGAGGGCACACCCTTCGACGAAAACTCTAGATCTTCGCAATTTAACGTCACAAAGGCCTTAAGATTACACTCACCAAATTTGAAGAGGATCAGATCAAATCTGTAGGAGGAGTTCGTTAAAGTACAACATCAGGAAATTACGAAAAATGCCCAAAATCTAGGAGGAAGTTCAAAATAGCTCACTTCCTGTTGTGTTTAGGGCTATGCTCCAAGAGACTTTTCTGTAGGTATTGGGTCATTACATGTATGTACCAAATTTCATACCTGTACGTGAAACCAGGAGCCGGGGCAAAATGTGGGGGCAATAATTTACCGAATTTGCCCCCCCCAATTCTGAAAACCATATCACACGTAAATTTTCACCACTTCTGAAGCGTGTGCAAAGTTTCATGAGTTTTCGAGCATGTTTAGGCCCTCTAAAAAGCGATTCACTTTGGAGAAGAATAATAATAATAATTAAAGCTGCAAGCAGCGATGAAAAGGGCCCTCGCACCCCTGCCACCGCCACCCGGCACCTTTAGGAAAGGCCTTAAGATTACACTCACCAAATTTGAAGAGGATCAGATCAAAACTGTAGGAGGAGTTTGTTAAAGTACAACATCAGGAAATGGCAAAAACTGCCCAAAATCTGACAGGAAGTTCAAAATAACTGACTTCCTGTTGTGTTTAGGGCTATGCTCCAAGAGACTTTTTTGTAGGTATTGGGTCCTTACATGTGTGTACCAAATTTCATACCTGTACGTGAAACGTCGAGCCGGGGTAAAATGTAGGGGCAATAAGTAAGCCATTTTGCCCCATCCAATTTTTAAAACCACATCACACGTAAATTGTCACCACTTCTGAAGCGTTTCATGTTTCATTTCAAGTTTCATGATTTTTCGAGCACGTTTTGTATTTGCCACACTTCCTGCTACCAGCAGGTGGCGCTATTGCTATAATCATAATGAGCATTGGCATGTGTTCAGGACAGGACTCTTATCAAACATGTGAAGTTTGGGGCAGATTGAAAATTGTATGCCTGAGTTACTGCAGGCTGTCTGTGGTTGCCTAGCAACATCAGAACTGCAAGCAACATTAATATTGAACTTATCTGATCATGCATATATCACCAAAAGGCCGAAATTGGGTGAACTAGTGCAAAAAATGCCCGTGCAAAATCAGTTTTTGTGTGTGTTTTTAGTAATTGTTGGTTTGGTGTGTGCTCATTGTTACAATTACACAGCAAAAGTTCAGTGATATTTTTATTTGTGCATGGTAAAAAGCACACAGTGAACTCCGAGAAAACGCTATGCTTGAGCAAACAGTTTGTGAATAGGCAACTACAAATGATGCCCGTGAAAGAGACTGTGAACGCATTGAATAGGATATGTTTAGTTGGTGAATAGCATAGGCTACTATTACACAGTAGCGACAACGTTAAGCGCACCAGAATGAAATATAATATTCAGAAGTAAACACTAACAGCATAGCTGACTTACAGATTCAGTTTACATCCACAAATGAATAAGCACCTCGATTCAGGGAGCAGTGCAAAGTGCCCGTGCAAAATCAGTTTTTGTGAGCTGATCGCCGTCAAAAAAGTTCAGGAGATATTTCTTGCGATGGCAATATGATCAAAAATAACTTTATATTGATTCAATGGATTAATAGCATTTTGAAAAAAAAAAAGTCATGAATTTATTGCATTTTTGGGAAAAAATAATCCGTTTTTATAATAAATCTTAAAAAAATTCAAATCCAGATTTTGATTTTCAATGTTGTTATAACCTAAAGATGCTATGTGAAAGTTTGAAACAGAAAATAGTGGTTTTCACACATTTAGTGGTTATCTCACATTTGAGAGATATGCGAATAACACACAGACAGACAGACGGACGTTTCTGTAATTTATAGATAGATGGATTTATCACGTTCGGGAACCAAACTATAATATTCAGAAGTAAACAGTGTAGCTGACTGAGTGTTTATGTCAGAATGTTTATTTTTAAACCACAACCTTCTTGGGGCTTCTTTGACCGATACAACTCTCTAATGTCAGAATGTTTATTTTTAAACCACAACCTTCTAAAAATGATATATTTAACGATATCTTTTGCATTTCTCATCAAAACAATGTCAAACTTGGCACTGCACTTACTCGTGCCCGTGGCAAGACACCTGTCGAGTTTGAAATTAATCGGACTAACGGTTCGAGAGATATGCGAGGAACAGACACACACACACACAGACAGACAGACAGACAGACGTTCCTGTAATTTATAGATAGATGTTTGTCAGGCCGCCGAGGGCACACCCTTCGACGAAAACTCTAGATCTTCGCAATTTAACGTCACAAAGGCCTTAAGATTACACTCACCAAATTTGAAGAGGATCAGATCAAATCTGTAGGAGGAGTTCGTTAAAGTACAACATCAGGAAATTACGAAAAATGCCCAAAATCTAGGAGGAAGTTCAAAATAGCTCACTTCCTGTTGTGTTTAGGGCTATGCTCCAAGAGACTTTTCTGTAGGTATTGGGTCATTACATGTATGTACCAAATTTCATACCTGTACGTGAAACCAGGAGCCGGGGCAAAATGTGGGGGCAATAATTTACCGAATTTGCCCCCCCCAATTCTGAAAACCATATCACACGTAAATTTTCACCACTTCTGAAGCGTGTGCAAAGTTTCATGAGTTTTCGAGCATGTTTAGGCCCTCTAAAAAGCGATTCACTTTGGAGAAGAAGAAGAAGAAGAATAATTAAAGCTGCAAGCAGCGATGAAAGGGCCCTCGCACCCGTGCCATCAACACTCGGTGGCTTTAGGAAGACAGAGCATGGTTGGGAAATGTACATTTAAGGAGGTATATATAGTAAGAGTATGTCAAAGTCAGTTACAAAATGTTTTGTATAATGGTGATAATAGCATGCTTCATGACTAGGGTTGGGTACCGAGACCCGGTTCCAATAGGGAACCGGTTCCGACGTAAACGGTAGTAACCAGACCGAATAAGAACGAAACTTTCGGTGCCTGATTTCGGTGCCTGACGTTTTTTTACCGCCCCCTATAAAACATCTCGCGGCACGAATGATCCAATAATAAAACATCTCCAGTAAACCAGCAGAGCGAGCATTAATTTAGTTCGTTTGTTAAATAAGAGGCGATCTAGCGCTGAAATGCGTTTTTTAAATCAAGTGATCAAAGTGCTCGTTGCCGCTGCGATCAGTGGCGCGGATACAGTGTTTTCTCTTGTGGCGCGCGCACACCGCACTGTCACTCGGACGCGCGCTTCGTTGCGGAGATCGATCTATTTATGAGGCGCCGTCTATATGATTATGTGCGCGGAGAGTTTGTGTGTGTGTGTGTGTGTGTGTGTGTGTGTGTGTGTGTGTGTGTGTGTGTGCTCGCGTCTCAGATGAGTATGCGCGGAGAGTTCCGCGCGTCTCGTGTGTGTGTAGAGTTTGCGTGTTTGTGCGTGAGCGACTTTAGATGTGATGTTGAGCATTTCATATTAGTTTGAGCATTCAGCAGTATACATGTATGACTACTTAGTAGGCCTATATGTGTATGCAAGGGTTTCATATGTGCGTGAATGAAGTTTGATTTAAAGGGATACTCCACTTTAAAATGAAAATTCTGTCATCATGTACTCACCCTCATGTTGTTTCAATTCTTTATGAATTTCTTTCTTCTGCTGAACAGAAAGGAAGATATTTAGAATAATATCAGTAACCAGACAGTTTCTGGTCTCATTTACTTCCATAGTATTTTTTTTTCCTACTAGCCTATGGAAGTCAATGAGACCAGAAACTGTCTGGTTACTGACATTCTTCTAAATATCTTCCTTCCTGTTCAGCAGAAGAAAGAAATTCATACAGGTTTGAAACAACATGAGGGTGAGTATATGATGACAGAATTTTCATTTTAAAGTGGAGTATCCCTTTAAGCCCTAGACGACGCCTATCTATTCATTCTGGTGAAATCACAAAATATAATGGACACAACGTGTCCCTGCTTGATATACAACCACTGATGAGCATAATCGTAAAAAAAAAAAAAATAAACTACGAATGCGGATTAGAACCCAAAACCTCTGACACGCCTGACTAAAGTTCAAGTTCAGCTGCCAGTGTTCCTCTTCGGATAAGTCTAGTATTTTAATGCCAACTGCAAATCTTGCATATCAAGTATGAAGTATATCAATATCAAGTATATTTATATGAGGCTATACTGTGTGTGTTAAATATTTCTGCTCAGTGTCAGATATTTCTCTGTTTTGTAAAAGTCATAATATTAGAAGACAAAATTTTGATGTTAACTCAAGTGTTTTCGGCTACATCAGTAGCCTTTTAAATGGCACAATTTTTCATTTAATCAGAAATCAGAAAATCACTCTCTCTCACACACACACACACACACACACTCAGGTATTATTTTTTTGATAAAGTGTGTGCGGTTTAGTTTTGTTAAGTACCGTTTCAAGAACCGTTTAAGCACCGGAACCGTTTGAAAAATACCGAGTAGGTACTGGTATCGGATAAAACCCAACCGATACCCAACCCTATTCATGACTCAGCTAAGTGTTGCTAGCATGTTTAGTGTGTTTCTAGCATGCTTAGTACACAATAATTATGTGGTTAGTACTGCATTACTGTGTTAACCATGTCAGTTTCTGTTGCCAGTAGGTGGCGTTATGACTATAACTGAATATGAGCTTGGATGTGTGTTCAGGACAGAACTCTTATCAAACGTGTGAAGTTTGGTGCAAATTGGACATTGCCTTCTTGAGTAACAACAAAGTCATGTTTCATTGAATTAGCATGCTTTAGCACTTAGCTAAGCATTGTTAGCATGTTTTAACATGTTTCTAGCATGTTTAGAACTCAATGGCATTTTTAACATGTTGCTAGAACGGCATCAACGTGTTAAACATGTCACTTCCTGTTGCCAGTTGGTGGCGCTATTACTATAATTGAACATTCTCATGTAGATGTGTTCAGGCCATGACTCTTATCAAAAGTGTGAAGTTTGGGGCAGATTGGACATTCCATGCCTGAGTTACAGCAAATTCCTATTTAATTGCAATAATAGCATGCTTTAGCACTTGGCTAAGAGTTTGCTAGCATGTTTTAGCATGTTTCTAGTATGTTGTTAGCATGTTTAACACTTGCTGGCACTTTTTTATATGTTATTAGGAGTCCATAACAGTGTTAAACATGTCACTTCCTGTTGCCAGCAGGTGGCGCTATGACTGTAACTGAATATAAGCATGGTCATGTGTTCCGGACAGAACGCTTATCAAAAGTGTGAAGTTTGGGGCAGATTGGACATTCCATGCCTGAGTTACAGCAAATTCATATTTAATTGCAGTAATATCATTCTTTAGCACTTAGCTAAGTGTTTGCTAGTATGTTTTAGCATGTCTATAGTATGTTGGTAGGATGTTTAGCACCTACTGGCATTTTTTTATATGTTATTAGGAGTCAAGAACAGTGTTAAACGTCACTTCCTGTTGCCAGCAGGTGGCGCTATGACTATAACTAAATATGAGCATGGACATGTGTTCAAGAGATAACTCTTATCAAACGTGTGACGTTTGGGGTAGATTGTACATTGCCTTCTTGAGTAACAACAAAGTCCTGTTTCATTGAATTAGCATGCTTTAGCACTTAGCTAAGTATTGCTAGTATGTTTTAACATGTTTCTAGCATGTTTAGAAGTCAATGGCATTTTTAACATGTTGCTAGAATGGCATCAACGTGTTAAACATGACACTTCCTGTTACCAGTAGGTGGCGCTATTACTATAACTGAATATTCTCATGTAGATATGTTCAGGACAGAACGCTTATCAAAAGTGTGAAGTTTGGGGCAGATTGGACATTCCATGCCTGAGTTACAGCAAATTCCTATTTAATTGCAATAATAGCATGCTTTAGCACTTAGCTAAGAGTTTGCTAGCATGTTTTAGCATGCTTCTAGTATGTTGTTAGCATGTTTAGCACTTGCTGGCACTTTTTTATATGTTATTAGGAGTCCATAACAGTGTTAAACATGTCACTTCCTGTTGCCAGCAGGTGGCGCTATGACTATAACTGAATATGAGCATGGTCATGTGTTCAGGACAGAACGTTTATTAAAAGTGTGAAGTTTGGCGCAGATTGGACATTGCCTTCTTGAGTAACAACAACATCCTGTTTCATTGAATTAGCATGCTTTAGCACTTAGCTAAGTATTGCTAGTATGTTTTAACATGTTTCTAGCATGTTTAGAAGTCAATGGCATTTTTAACATGTTGCTAGAATGGCATCAACGTGTTAAACATGACACTTCCTGTTACCAGTAGGTGGCGCTATTACTATAACTGAATATTCTCATGTAGATATGTTCAGGACAGAACGCTTATCAAAAGTGTGAAGTTTGGGGCAGATTGGACATTCCATGCCTGAGTTACAGCAAATTCCTATTTAATTGCAATAATAGCATGCTTTAGCACTTAGCTAAGAGTTTGCTAGCATGTTTTAGCATGCTTCTAGTATGTTGTTAGCATGTTTAGCACTTGCTGGCACTTTTTTATATGTTATTAGGAGTCCATAACAGTGTTAAACATGTCACTTCCTGTTGCCAGCAGGTGGCGCTATGACTATAACTGAATATGAGCATGGTCATGTGTTCAGGACAGAACTCTTATCAAACGTATGAAGTTTGGGGCAGATTGGACATTCCATGCCTGAGTTACAGCAACTTCCTGTTTCATGGCAAAACATCAAAATTTGTCAGGCCGCCGAGGACCCGCCCTTCGACGAAAACTCAAGATCTTCGCAATTTAACATCGCAAAGGCCTTAAGATTACACTCACCAAATTTGAAGATGATCAGATTAAAACTGTAGGAGGAGTTTGTTAAAGTATGAGGCCTGAAAATGTCAAAAACTGCACAAAAATCTGGGAGGAAGTTCAAAATGGCTGACTTCCTGTTGGGTTTAGGGCTATGCTCCAAGAGACTTTTTTGTAGGTATTAGGTCATTACATGTATGTACCGAATTTCGTGCACGTACGTGGAACGTTGCGGGAAGCGCACTCCGTTGAACTTTTATAGGTGGCGCTATCGAGCCGTTTTGCCCCGTCCAATTCTGAAACCTATATCAGATGTAAATTTTCGCCAGTTCTGACGCGTGTGCAAAGTTTCGTGAGTTTTCGCGCATGTTTAGGCCCTCAAAAATGCAATTCAATGCGGAGAAGAATAATAATAATAATAATAAACAGAGCAATTCCAAGAGGGTCCTCACACCATCGGTGCTCGGGCCCTAATTAAAGCTGCAAGCAGCGATGGAAAGGGCCCTCGCACCCCTGCCACCGCCACCCGGCACCTTTAGGAAAGGCCTTAAGATTACACTCACCAAATTTGAAGAGGATCAGATCAAAACTGTAGGAGGAGTTTGTTAGAGTACAACATCAGGAAATGGCAAAAACTGCCCAAAATCTGAGAGGAAGTTCAAAATAGCTGACTTCCTGTTGTGTTTATGGCTACGCTCCAAGAGACTTTTTTGTAGGTATTGGGTCCTTACATGTGTGTACCAAATTTCATACCTGTACGTGAAACGTCGAGCCGGGGTAAAATGTAGGGGCAATAAGTAAGCCATTTTGCCCCATCCAATTTTTAAAACCACATCACACGTAAATTGTCACCACTTCTGAAGCGTGTGCAAAGTTTCATGATTTTTCGAGCACGTTTTGTATTTGCCACACTTCCTGCTACCAGCAGGTGGCGCTATTGCTATAATCATAATGAGCATTGGCATGTGTTCACGACAGGACTCTTATCAAACATGTGAAGTTTGGGGCAGATTGAAAATTGTATGCCTGAGTTACTGCAGGCTGTCTGTGGTTGCCTAGCAACATCAGAACTGCAAGCAACATTAATATTGAACTTATCTGATCATGCATATATCACCAAAAGGCCGAAATTGGGTGAACTAGTGCAAAAAATGCCCGTGCAAAATCAGTTTTTGTGTGTGTTTTTAGTAATTGTTGGTTTGGTGTGTGCTCATTGTTACAATTACACAGCAAAAGTTCAGTGATATTTTTATTTGTGCATGGTAAAAAGCACACAGTGAACTCCGAGAAAACGCTATGCTTGAGCAAACAGTTTGTGAATAGGCAACTACAAATGATGCCCGTGAAAGAGACTGTGAACGCATTGAATAGGATATGTTTAGTTGGTGAATAGCATAGGCTACTATTACACAGTAGCGACAACGTTAAGCGCACCAGAATGAAATATAATATTCAGAAGTAAACACTAACAGCATAGCTGACTTACAGATTCAGTTTACATCCACAAATGAATAAGCACCTCGATTCAGGGAGCAGTGCAAAGTGCCCGTGCAAAATCAGTTTTTGTGAGCTGATCGCCGTCAAAAAAGTTCAGGAGATATTTCTTGCGATGGCAATATGATCAAAAATAACTTTATATTGATTCAATGGATTAATAGCATTTTGAAAAAAAAAAAGTCATGAATTTATTGCATTTTTGGGAAAAAATAATCCGTTTTTATAATAAATCTTAAAAAAATTCAAATCCAGATTTTGATTTTCAATGTTGTTATAACCTAAAGATGCTATGTGAAAGTTTGAAACAGAAAATAGTGGTTTTCACACATTTAGTGGTTATCTCACATTTGAGAGATATGCGAATAACACACAGACAGACAGACGGACGTTTCTGTAATTTATAGATAGATGGATTTATCACGTTCGGGAACCAAACTATAATATTCAGAAGTAAACAGTGTAGCTGACTGAGTGTTTATGTCAGAATGTTTATTTTTAAACCACAACCTTCTTGGGGCTTCTTTGACCGATACAACTCTCTAATGTCAGACTGTTTATTTTTAAACCACAACCTTCTAAAAATTATATATTTAACGATATCTTTTGCATTTCTCATCCAAACAATGTCAAACTTGGCACTGCACTTACTCGTGCCCGTGGCAAGACACCTGTCGAGTTTGAAATTAATCGGACTAACGGTTCGAGAGATATGCGAGGAACAGACACACACACACAGACAGACAGACAGACAGACGTTCCTGTAATTTATAGATAGATGTTTGTCAGGCCGCCGAGGGCACACCCTTCGACGAAAACTCTAGATCTTCGCAATTTAACGTCACAAAGGCCTTAAGATTACACTCACCAAATTTGAAGAGGATCAGATCAAATCTGTAGGAGGAGTTCGTTAAAGTACAACATCAGGAAATTACGAAAAATGGCCAAAATCCAGGAGGAAGTTCAAAATAGCTCACTTCCTGTTGTGTTTAGGGCTATGCTCCAAGAGACTTTTCTGTAGGTATTGGGTCATTACATGTATGTACCAAATTTCATACCTGTACGTGAAACCAGGAGCCGGGGCAAAATGTGGGGGCAATAATTTACCGAATTTGCCCCCCCCAATTCTGAAAACCATATCACACGTAAATTTTCACCACTTCTGAAGCGTGTGCAAAGTTTCATGAGTTTTCGAGCATGTTTAGGGCCCTCTAAAAAGCGATTCACTTTGGAGAAGAAGAAGAAGAAGAATAATAATAAACGGAGCAAAAACAATAGGGTCCTCTCACCATCGGTGCTCGGGCCCTAATAATAAACGGAGCAAAAACAATAGGGTCCTCTCACCATCGGTGCTCGGGCCCTAATTAAAGCTGCAAGCAGCGATGGAAAGGACCCTCGCACCCCTGCCACCGCCACCCGGCACCTTTAGGAAAGGCCTTAAGATTACACTCACCAAATTTGAAGAGGATCAGATCAAAACTGTAGGAGGAGTTTGTTAAAGTACAACATCAGGAAATGGCAAAAACTGCCCAAAATCTGAGAGGAAGTTCAAAATAGCTGACTTCCTGTTGTGTTTAGGGCTACGCTCCAAGAGACTTTTTTGTAGGTATTGGGTCATTACATGTATGTACCAAATTTCATACCTGTACGTGAAACGTCGAGCCGGGGCAAAATGTAGGGGCAATAATTAAGCCATTTTGCCCCACCCAATTTTGAAAACCATATCACACGTAAATTTTCACCACTTCTGAAGCGTGTGCAAAGTTTCATGATTTTTCGAGCACGTTTTGTATTTGCCACACTTCCTGCTACCAGCAGGTGGCGCTATTGCTATAACCAAATATGAGCATGGTCATGTGTTCAGGACAGGACTCTTATCAAACATGTGAAGTTTGGGGAAGATTGGAAATTGTATGCCTGAGTTACTGCAGGCTGTCTGTGGTTGCCTAGCAACATCGGAACTGCAAGCAACATTAATATTGAACTTATCTGATCATGCATATATCACCAGAAGGCCGAAATTTGGTTAACATTTGTCAGGCCGCCGAGGGCACACCCATCGACGAAAACTAAAGATCTTCGCAATTTAACGTCACAAAGGCCTTAAGATTACACTCACCAACTTTGAAGAGGATCAGATCAAATCTGTAGGAGTTTGTTAAAGTACAACATCAGGAAATTACGAAAAATGCCCAAAATCTAGGAGGAAGTTCAAAATAGCTCACTTCCTGTTGTGTTTAGGGCTATGCTCCAAGAGACTTTTCTGTAGGTATTGGGTCTTTACATGTGTGTACCAAATTTCATACCTGTACGTGAAACGTCGAGCCGGGGCAAAATGTAGGGGCAATAAGTAAGCCATTTTGCCCCACCCAATTTTTAAAACCACATCACACGTAAATTGTCACCACTTCTGAAGCGTGTGCAAAGTTTCATGATTTTTCGAGCACGTTTTGTATTTGCCACACTTCCTGCTACCAGCAGGTGGTGCTATTGCTATAATCATAATGAGCATTGGCATGTGTTCAGGACAGGAGTCTTATCAAACATGTGAAGTTTGTGGCAGATTGAAAATTGTATGCCTGAGTTACTGCAGGCTGTCTGTGGTTGCCTAGCAACATCAGAACTCCAAGCAACATTAATATTGAACTTATCTGATCATGCATATATCACCAAAAGGCCGAAATTGGGTGAACTAGTGCAAAAAATGCCCGTGCAAAATCAGTTTTTGTGTGTGTTTTTAGTAATTGTTGGTTTGGTGTGTGCTCATTGTTACAATTACACAGCAAAAGTTCAGTGACATTTTTATTTGTGCATGGTAAAAAGCACACAGTGAACTCCGAGAAAACGCTATGCTTGAGCAAACAGTTTGTGAATAGGCAACTACAAATGATGCCCGTGAAAGAGACTGTGAACGCATTGAATAGGATATGTTTAGTTGGTGAATAGCATAGGCTATTATTACACAGTAGCGACAACGTTAAGCGCACCAGAATGAAATATAATATTCAGAAGTAAACACTAACAGCATAGCTGACTTACAGATTCAGTTTACATCCACAAATGAATAAGCACCTCGATTCAGGGAGCAGTGCAAAGTGCCCGTGCAAAATCAGTTTTTGTGAGCTGATCGCCGTCAAAAAAGTTCAGGAGATATTTCTTGCGATGGCAATATGATCAAAAATAACTTTATATTGATTCAATGGATTAATAGCATTTTGAAAAAAAAAAAAAAGTCATGAATTTATTGCATTTTTGGGAAAAAATAATCCGTTTTTATAATAAATCTTAAAAAATTCAAATCCAGATTTTGATTTTCAATGTTGTTATAACCTAAAGATGCTATGTGAAAGTTTGAAACAGAAAATAGTGGTTTTCACACATTTAGTGGTTATCTCACATTCGAGAGATATGCGAATAACACACAGACAGACAGACGGACGTTTCTGTAATTTATAGATAGATGGATTTATCACGTTCGGGAACCAAACTATAATATTCAGAAGTAAACAGTGTAGCTGACTGAGTGTTTATGTCAGAATGTTTATTTTTAAACCACAGCCTTCTTGGGGCTTCTTTGACCGATACAACTCTCTAATGTCAGAATGTTTATTTTTAAACCACAACCTTCTAAAAATGATATATTTAACGATATCTTTTGCATTTCTCATCCAAACAATGTCAAACTTGGCACTGCACTTACTCGTGCCCGTGGCGAGACACCTGTCGAGTTTGAAATCAATCGGACTAACGGTTCGAGAGATATGCGAGGAACAGACACACACACACACAGACAGACAGACAGACAGACGTTCCTGTAATTTATAGATAGATGTTTGTCAGGCCGCCGAGGGCACACCCTTCGACGAAAACTCTAGATCTTCGCAATTTAACGTCACAAAGGCCTTAAGATTACACTCACCAAATTTGAAGAGGATCAGATCAAATCTGTAGGAGGAGTTCGTTAAAGTACAACATCAGGAAATTACGAAAAATGCCCAAAATCTAGGAGGAAGTTCAAAATAGCTCACTTCCTGTTGTGTTTAGGGCTATGCTCCAAGAGACTTTTCTGTAGGTATTGGGTCATTACATGTATGTACCAAATTTCATACCTGTACGTGAAACCAGGAGCCGGGGCAAAATGTGGGGGCAATAATTTACCGAATTTGCCCCCCCCAATTCTGAAAACCATATCACACGTAAATTTTCACCACTTCTGAAGCGTGTGCAAAGTTTCATGAGTTTTCGAGCATGTTTAGGCCCTCTAAAAAGCGATTCACTTTGGAGAAGAAGAAGAAGAAGAATAAATATAGCTGCGAGCAGCGATTACGGGCCCAAGCCGGTGGCACCGCCACCCTGGTGCCTTTAGTTACATAAAGGCACCGGGGTGGCGGTGCCACCGGCTTTGGCCCTTCATCGCTGCTCGCAGCTATATTTATATATATATTTTATATATATATATATATATATATATATATATAAGACAGAAACCTTATTAGCTTATTCTGATTTTATGATACACTCAAAATATCCCACAACAAATCTTTTAAATTTAATGTAAAAATTAAAACGAAAGTAAGCACTGTTGGGCTTACGTAACCCTCTCATTAGAATCAAAATGTTTCAGCATTTGCGATGTATTTGGATGCTAAACTATTCTTTATTATAGGCTTTGTTCTTCACTCGTGTTCCAATATCGACAGAAAAAATCATCCTCTTCACACGCGCAAAAATGTGCTTGAAACATCACAGTGGAGCGGTGCTTACTGTGAATGTACGAATTGTACTACTGACTATTTAGAGCAGTGTAATTTTTATATGTTAGGTTAACTATTTTATTATTATATTTTATTAAGGCTATAATGAACAGGCTGCGATGTCAAGATTGCAATGCTGGAATGTGTGTGTGTGTGTGTGTGTGTGTGTGTGTGTGTGTGTGTGTGTGTGTGTGTGTGTGTGTGTGTGTGTGTGTGTGTGTGTGTGTGTGTGTGTGTTCATGTTTTTCTATCCCGGTGGGGACTTCAACCTGAATGCACACAGACTCATGGGGACTCGTGTCACAGTGGGGACCTAAATAGAGGTCCCCATGGGTAAACAAGCTTATAAATCATACAGAATGAGTTTTTTTTGGAAATGTAAAAATGCAGAAAGTTTTCAGTGGTGGGTAGGTTTAGGGGTAGGGTTAGTGTAAGGAGATAAAATATACAGTTTGTACAGTATAAAAATCATTAAATCTATGGAGAGTCCCCACAAAGATAGTAAACCGTGTGTGTGTGGGTGGGTGTGTGTGTGTGGTGTGGGCGCGATTGAACAGTGGACACATAAAAACATGCTCCGTCATTATACAGGACGACATTCAAACTGCAAAGTGTTAACTTATATTTGTGTACAGTTGCAATAAAACACAACATTGTGCTTTTGTAAAATAATTTCAAGCAATCAACCCCCGAAAGGCGCTAATTTTAAAATTAAACTAAAATGCTCATGGCTGCACGGGCATTCATAACGGTGCGCATCCACGGCGAGGAACGAGCAGAACAGAGTGAACGTTTTTCAGTTAATTCCTACTTCCATAGGAATTCATTTGAAACACTCGCTCAACCACTATCAATGTCAGTGTGGACGAACATATTTTACTTTCGTTTTTAAGTTGGCGATTCAAAAGCCTCCAGCGGTGTCACACGTCGATTAACCGGTGGTAAAATATTCTCACCGTCACATACCTAGTATATTTTTATGTAGATACAATAGGCCTACCTGATTTTGAACACAAGAGGGCAGTATAGCCCTATGTATGACTTGACTTTTATGGGACTAAATAGTACAATTACTATTTTTAAACTTATAAATATTTATTAAATTGAAAAAAAAAAAGAATAAAATGGGTTTAGTTGTGACATTTTTATACTTTTATATAGAAATAAATGGTGTTTAATTACATTTTTAGAAGATGAGGCTTTAAGTGTTACTTTACTTTAGTCCCTCACTATAGCAAAACCGTTTGAGATGTTTAATATCCGTTCACAATTTAGCATCTTTAATGTATCTTTATCATTTTGAAAAAGTTTGGTGTGAATAAAATAAAACCGTTAGGAAGAGTAGCTCAAAAACTCAGAGTCTGAAATATCCAAAAAATCCACATTCAAACCAAAATATCTGACTTCCTTTTGCTCGGAGCTAATAACTGTAAATTAGAAAGTTGTCCGGCTCGGTGAGACCAATATATATACTGATTTTTGTAACTGTTGGTAAAACTAACCCACCCACTTTTGTCAAACGCATGTTGAAAGTGACACACTTCCTGCTGCCAGTTGGTGGCGCTATAACTTTGACTCACAATAGTTACATCCATCTGATCGGCCTCTTACCACGAACATACTGCTAAAGTTTCATCAAGATCAGTTAATGTATGCAGAAGTTATAACACTTCGTCTCCTCTCTTTTCTCGCCATAAATTTGTTTCCTCGCCATGGCCAAACCGTTCGAGATATCAAAAATCCGTCCGCAATTTAGCATTCTCAATGTCTTGACTTCATGCTGACTGAGTTTGGAGGTGATTGAATGAATTCTCTAGGAGGAGTACATCACATTCCACAGCAAGCGTTTTCCAAACAACCCATAATAGCCGACTTCCTGTTGGGCTGGTGTGAAACTTGACAGAGGGAAAGTTGTTCGGCCCGATGAAATCTATATGTGTACCGAGTTTCATATTAATTCATGCAAGCGTGTTTGATATATGGACCAAGTTTTCAGACCCTGTTCAAGAGGGCGCTGTTGAGCCCCCCTGCCACGCCCGTTTCTGAATCTTTTCACATGTCTACTGGCTAATAAGTGTTATGTGTCTGTCGAGTTTCATCCAATTTCAAGCATGCTAAGAGTCTCAAACGCATCCGAAAAGAATATTAAAATTTGATGCGTTGCCACGGCAACAGTATCTAAGATATCAATAATCCTTTCACAGGTCTACATCTGCCGTGTGTTTACATTATACACATAAAATTTGAAGCAAATCGGGTAAAAGTAAGAGGGTGACTTCAAAGCATTTTGAAAGTGACACACTTCCTGCTGCCAGTTGGTGGCGCTATAACTTTGACTCACAATAGTCACATCCATGTGATCGGCCTCTTACAACGAATACACTGCTGAAGTTTCATCAAGATCAGTCAATGTATGCAGAAGTTATAACACACTTCCTGTGTCCCATTATTCGCCATAAATTCGTTTCCTCGCCACGGCCAAACCGTTCGAGATATCAAAAATCTGTTCGCAAGAATTGATCCTCAATGTCTTGACTTTATTCTCACCGAGTTTGGTGGCGATCGGATGAAATCCCTAGGAGGAGTATTTCACATTCCATTGTATGCGTTTTCCAAACAACGTATAATAACCAACTTCCTGTTGGGCTTTTGTAAAACTTAGAGCACGAAAGTTGTTCGGCCCGATGAGATCTATATGTGTACTGAGTTTCATATTATTACATGCAAGCGTGTTTGATTTATGGACCAAGTTTTCGGACCCCATTCCAGGGGGCGCTGTCGAGCCCCCCTGCCACGCCCCGGTACCAGCTTCAGCCCGGCCCTGATGGCCGCAGGTTCTGACGTGTGTGCAAAATTTCAAGAGTTTTTGAGCATGTTAAGGGCCCCAAAAGTGGCAAAAAGGCAAAAAAAAAATAATGAAGAAAAAAAAAAATAATAATCCTTACGAAAACAATAGGGCCTTCGCCCTTTCAGGGCTTGGGCCCTAATAATAAACGGAGCAAAAACAATAGGGTCCTCTCACCATCGGTGCTCGGGCCCTAATTAAAGCTGCAAGCAGCGATGAAAAGGGCCCTCGCACCCCTGCCACCGCCACCCGGCACCTTTAGGAAAGGCCTTAAGATTACACTCACCAAATTTGAAGAGGATCAGATCAAAACTGTAGGAGGAGTTTGTTAAAGTACAACATCAGGAAATGGCAAAAACTGCCCAAAATCTGACAGGAAGTTCAAAATAACTGACTTCCTGTTGTGTTTAGGGCTATGCTCCAAGAGACTTTTTTGTAGGTATTGGGTCCTTACATGTGTGTACCAAATTTCATACCTGTACGTGAAACGTCGAGCCGGGGTAAAATGTAGGGGCAATAAGTAAGCCATTTTGCCCCATCCAATTTTTAAAACCACATCACACGTAAATTGTCACCACTTCTGAAGCGTGTGCAAAGTTTCATGATTTTTCGAGCACGTTTTGTATTTGCCACACTTCCTGCTACCAGCAGGTGGCGCTATTGCTATAATCATAATGAGCATTGGCATGTGTTCAGGACAGGACTCTTATCAAACATGTGAAGTTTGGGGCAGATTGAAAATTGTATGCCTGAGTTACTGCAGGCTGTCTGTGGTTGCCTAGCAACATCAGAACTGCAAGCAACATTAATATTGAACTTATCTGATCATGCATATATCACCAAAAGGCCGAAATTGGGTGAACTAGTGCAAAAAATGCCCGTGCAAAATCAGTTTTTGTGTGTGTTTTTAGTAATTGTTGGTTTGGTGTGTGCTCATTGTTACAATTACACAGCAAAAGTTCAGTGATATTTTTATTTGTGCATGGTAAAAAGCACACAGTGAACTCCGAGAAAACGCTATGCTTGAGCAAACAGTTTGTGAATAGGCAACTACAAATGATGCCCGTGAAAGAGACTGTGAACGCATTGAATAGGATATGTTTAGTTGGTGAATAGCATAGGCTACTATTACACAGTAGCGACAACGTTAAGCGCACCAGAATGAAATATAATATTCAGAAGTAAACACTAACAGCATAGCTGACTTACAGATTCAGTTTACATCCACAAATGAATAAGCACCTCGATTCAGGGAGCAGTGCAAAGTGCCCGTGCAAAATCAGTTTTTGTGAGCTGATCGCCGTCAAAAAAGTTCAGGAGATATTTCTTGCGATGGCAATATGATCAAAAATAACTTTATATTGATTCAATGGATTAATAGCATTTTGAAAAAAAAAAAGTCATGAATTTATTGCATTTTTGGGAAAAAATAATCCGTTTTTATAATAAATCTTAAAAAAATTCAAATCCAGATTTTGATTTTCAATGTTGTTATAACCTAAAGATGCTATGTGAAAGTTTGAAACAGAAAATAGTGGTTTTCACACATTTAGTGGTTATCTCACATTTGAGAGATATGCGAATAACACACAGACAGACAGACGGACGTTTCTGTAATTTATAGATAGATGGATTTATCACGTTCGGGAACCAAACTATAATATTCAGAAGTAAACAGTGTAGCTGACTGAGTGTTTATGTCAGAATGTTTATTTTTAAACCACAACCTTCTTGGGGCTTCTTTGACCGATACAACTCTATAATGTCAGAATGTTTATTTTTAAACCACAACCTTCTAAAAATGATATATTTAACGATATCTTTTGCATTTCTCATCCAAACAATGTCAAACTTGGCACTGCACTTACTCGTGCCCGTGGCAAGACACCTGTCGAGTTTGAAATTAATCGGACTAACGGTTCGAGAGATATGCGAGGAACAGGCACACACACACACAGACAGACAGACAGACAGACGTTCCTGTAATTTATAGATAGATGTTTGTCAGGCCGCCGAGGGCACACCCTTCGACGAAAACTCTAGATCTTCGCAATTTAACGTCACAAAGGCCTTAAGATTACACTCACCAAATTTGAAGAGGATCAGATCAAATCTGTAGGAGGAGTTCGTTAAAGTACAACATCAGGAAATTACGAAAAATGCCCAAAATCCAGGAGGAAGTTCAAAATAGCTCACTTCCTGTTGTGTTTAGGGCTATGCTCCAAGAGACTTTTCTGTAGGTATTGGGTCATTACATGTATGTACCAAATTTCATACCTGTACGTGAAACCAGGAGCCGGGGCAAAATGTGGGGGCAATAATTTACCGAATTTGCCCCCCCCAATTCTGAAAACCATATCACATGTAAATTTTCACCACTTCTGAAGCGTGTGCAAAGTTTCATGAGTTTTCGAGCATGTTTAGGCCCTCTAAAAAGCGATTCACTTTGGAGAATAATAATAATAATAAACGGAGCAAAAACAATAGGGTCCTCTCACCATCGGTGCTCGGGCCCTAATAACTTTACATCTGTCTCCACAGCGCCTGTTAGCTTAGCTACAAACAAGATGGAGGATATTGCTTTCAGTTTCAGAGAGTAAAGTCCCACCCACTGATCCTTAATAGGTCTGTAGCGTGAGCGCGCCCCACCCTGGGAAAGATGAGAAACTAGTGTCTGTAGTCTTAACAGAAATCCCCCCCTCTAACACTTCCTCCTACAATGACGCAAAATGACGATTTTTGCGTCATTGTAGGAGGAAGTGTAAGAGGTAAATAACAGATTTCTCCCATCTCAGGGGAAAATGAGAGAGTGTTGCACGACCATTCAATAGTATGACTGGGTTTCTAACAATGCAAAGCTTAATGCAAATGGGTGAAGTGTCCCTTTAAGATTACACTCACCAAATTTGAAGAGGATCAGATCAAAACTGTAGGAGGAGTTTGTTAAAGTACAACATCAGGAAATGGCAAAAACTGCACAAAATCTGAGAGGAAGTTCAAAATAGCTGACTTCCTGTTGTGTTTAGGGCTACGCTCCAAGAGACTTTTTTAGGTATTGGGTCATTACATGTATGTACCAAATTTCATACCTGTACGTGAAACGTCGAGCCGGGGGAAATTTTGGGGCAAAGATTAAGCCATTTTGCCCCACCCAATTTTAAAAACCATATCACACGTAAATTTTCACCACTTCTGAAGCGTGTGCAAAGTTTCATGATTTTTCGAGCACGTTTTGTATTTGCCACACTTCCTGCTACCAGCAGGTGGCGCTATTGCTATAACCAAATACGAGCATGGTCATGTGTTCGGGACAGGACTCTTATCAAACATGTGAAGTTTGGGGCAGATTGGAAATTGTATGCATAAGTTACTGCAGGCTGTCTGTGGTTGCCTAGCAACATCGGAACTGCAAGCAACATTAATATTGAACTTATCTGATCATGCATATATCACCAAAAGGCCGAAATTGGGTGAACTAGTGCAAAAAATGCCCGTGCAAAATCAGTTTTTGTGTGTGTTTAGTAATTGTTGGTTTGGTGTGTGCTCATTGTTACAATTACACAGCAAAAGTTCAGTGACATTTTTATTTGTGCATGGTAAAAAGCACACAGTGAACTCCGAGAAAACGCTATGCTTGACCAAACAGTTTGTGAATAGGCAACTACAAATGATGCCCGTGAAAGAGACTGTGAACGCATTGAATAGGATATGTTTAGTTGGTGAATAGCATAGGCTACTATTACACAGTAGCGACAACGTTAAGCGCACCAGAATGAAATATAATATTCAGAAGTAAACACTAACAGCATAGCTGACTTACAGATTCAGTTTACATCCACAAATGAATAAGCACCTCGATTCAGGGAGCAGTGCAAAGTGCCCGTGCAAAATCAGTTTTTGTGAGCTGATCGCCGTCAAAAAAGTTCAGGATATATTTCTTGCGATGGCAATATGATGAAAAAAAACTTTATATTGATTCAATGGATTAATTGCATTTTGAAAAAAAAAAAAAAAAAGTCATGAATTTATTGCATTTTTGGGAAAAAATAATCCGTTTTTATAATAAATCTTAAAAAATTCAAATCCAGATTTTGATTTTCAATGTTGTTATAACCTAAAGATGCTATGTGAAAGTTTGAAACAGAAAATAGTGGTTTTCACACATTTAGTGGCTCTCTCACATTCGAGAGATATGCGAATAACACACAGACAGACAGACGGACGTTTCTGTAATTTATAGATAGATGGATTTATCACGTTCGGGAACCAAACTATAATATTCAGAAGTAAACAGTGTAGCTGACTGAGTGTTTATGTCAGAATGTTTATTTTTAAACCACAACCTTCTTGGGGCTTCTTTGACCGATACAACTCTTTAATGTCAGAATGTTTATTTTTAAACCACAACCTTCTAAAAATGATATATTTAACGATATCTTTTGCATTTCTCATCCAAACAATGTCAAACTTGGCACTGCACTTACCCGTGCCCGTGGCAAGACACCTGTCGAGTTTGAAATCAATCGGACTAACGGTTCGAGAGATATGCGAGGAACAGACACACACACACACACACACACAGACAGACAGACAGACAGACAGACGTTCCTGTAATTTATAGATAGATGTTTGTCAGGCCGCCGAGGGCACACCCTTCAACGAAAACTCAAGATCTTCGCAATTTAACGTCGCAAAGGCCTTCAGATTACACTCACCAAATTTGAAGAGGATCAGATCAAATCTGTAGGAGGAGTTTGTTAAAGTACAACATCAGGAAATTATGAAAAATGCCCAAAATCTAGGAGGAAGTTCAAAATAGCTCACTTCCTGTTGTGTTTAGGGCTATGCTCCAAGAGACTTTTTTTTGTAGGTATTGGGTCATTACATGTATATACCAAATTTCATACCTGTGCGTGAAACGTAGAGCCGGGGCAAAATGTGGGGGCAATAATTTACCGAATTTGCCCCACACAATTTTGAAAACCATATCACACGTAAATTTTCACCACTTCTGAAGCGTGTGCAAAGTTTCATGAGTTTTCGAGCATGTTTAGGCCCTCTAAAAAGCGATTCACTTTGGAGAAGAAGAAGAAGAAGAATAATAAACGGAGCAAAAACAATAGGGTCCTCTCACCATCGGTGCTCGGGCCCTAATAATAATAAACGGAGCAAAAGCAATAGGGTCCTCTCACCATCGGTGCTCGGGCCCTAATAAACGGAGCAAAAACAATAGGGTCCTCTCACCATCGGTGCTCGGGCCCTAATAAACGGAGCAAAAACAATAGGGTCCTCTCACCATCGGTGCTCGGGCCCTAATAAACGGAGCAAAAACAATAGGGTCCTCTCACCATCGGTGCTCGGGCCCTAATAAACGGAGCAAAAACAATAGGGTCCTCTCGCCATCGGTGCTCGGGCCCTAATAAACGGAGCAAAAACAATAGGGTCCTCTCACCATCGGTGCTCGGGCCATAATAATTAAAGCTGCAAGCAGCGATGAAAAGGGCCCTCGCACCCATGCCACCGCCACCCGGCGCCTTTAGGAAAGGCCTTAAGATTACACTCACCAAATCTGAAGAGGATCAGATCAAAACTGTAGGAGGAGTTCGTTAAAGTACAACATCAGGAAATGGCAAAAAATCTGAGAGGAAGTTCAAAATAGCTGACTTCCTGTTGTGTTTAGAGCTACGCTCCAAGAGACTTTTTTTGTAGGTATTGGGTCATTACATGTATGTACCAAATTTCATACCTGTACGTGAAACGTCGAGCCGGGGCAAAATGTAGAGGCAATAAGTAAGCCATTTTGCCCCACCCAATTTTCAAAACCATATCACACGTACATTTTCACCACTTCTGAAGTGTGTGCAAAGTTTCATGATTTTTCGAGCACATTTTGTATTTGCCACACTTCCTGCTACCAGCAGGTGGCACTATTACTATAACTGAATATGAGCATGGTCATGTTTTCAGGACAGGACTCTTATCAAACATGTGAAGTTTGGGGCAGATTGGAAATTGTATGCCTGAGTTACTGCAGGCTGTCTGTGGTTGCCTAGCAACATCGGAACTGCAAGCAACATTGACAGAGAACTTATCTGATCATGCATATATCACCAAAAGGCCGAAATTGGGTGTACGTTTGTCAGGCCGCCCAGGGCACACCCTTCGACGAAAACTCAAGATCTTCGCAATTTAACGTTGCAAAGATCTTAAGATTACACTCACCAAATTTGAAGAGGATCAGATCAAAACTGTAGGAGGAGTTCGTTAAAGTACAACATCAGGAAATGGCAAAAACTGCCCAAAATCTGAGAGGAAGTTCAAAATAGCTCACTTCCTGTTGTGTTTAGGGCTATGCTCCAAGAGACTTTTTTGTAGGTATTGGGTCATTGTCACCGGAGCCAGGGCAAAATGTGGGGGCAATAATTTACAGAATTTCCCCCACCCAATTTTGAAACCCACATCACACGTAAATTTTCACCACTTCTGAAGCGTGTGCAAAGTTTCATGAGTTTTCGAGCATGTTTAGGCCCTCTAAAAAGCGATTCACTTTGGAGAAGAAGAAGAAGCGGAATAATAATAAACGGAGCAGAAACAATAGGGTCCTAAAACAATAGGGTCCTCTCACCATCGGTGCTCGGGCCCTAATAAGATGAAGGCTTTGTGTGAATAAATGAGAGTGAATGTTCATCAGGGCCCTGCTGTACCACTGAGCAGCAGACAGAACTGGTACTGGGCAGCCATATGGAGATGAAAATGAGCAGTAACTGACACAGCTAAAAGGCATAGTTATACGATTACACTGGCTCTCAGATACAATGACAGTGATTAATGTCCCTTTGAATCCATTAGTTTGTTTGTGTGCTCGGAGACTATTTGTGAAACCTCTGCCTTCAGGCCCCATTATAGCCAAACAGATACAAGGGAAAGAGGTTGTGCGTATGTAAAGAAGAGAGTGTATGTGTTGGAGAGCTCTCTCTCTCTCTCTCTCTCTCTCTCTCACCTTTACTTGCAAGCAAAGCTCTTCAAGTGGAGTGCGTTGGATCTCAGGTAACTGGTAGTTATCCAGGAGGCTGGCCCTCAGTCCATTATACAGGTGATAACATTTCCCTGGAGACACTCTGCCCAGACACAAACACACACACAAAACAAAAGGGACACAGGAAATACAATGTCACACTGCATCCATCAGGAAAGTCTCTTTGATGAATGCAAATTGCTACTGGCTAAATGTAATCGAGAGTTCAATCATGCGTAGGTAGTGTACAAAAACATTTCAGCCTGTTTTTTTTTTTTTTTTATTAATTTAGCAGACCAAATGAAGATATATTATATATTAAAATTATATTGTATCAGTTTAAACTAAAAACCTGTATTTATTTGATTTGAATATACTGAACTGAATTCTGTAATTCTCATGGATGGGGAGGGAGAGAAAGATAAGTAACAAAGGTAGACATTATTGTTTTTCACATTTTCTGCATTTCGGCCAGTCTAAGCTGCAATGGGGCTCAGACTTTATGCCGAAAGTCAACGGTTTGTCTATGTACGACTAGTCAAAGTCTGGGATATGTGAAAGTCAATTTGCTTTCCCATGAATAATGCAGTGCTATGGAGTTACTGTGGCAACGGGGCAGTGCGTGTGAATGTGCACAGGTACAATAAGAGGGGGTATACATTTGGGCATTTGTGAACAAGTATAAAAAAGAAATGGTGTGTCAGAGCCTATGCTGAGCAGTAGGGCAGATTCATGTAGATGCAAAACTAGTGACTGACTTATTCTCTCTCTTTCATACAAACAAACACTCTCGCTCACTGTCTAAAAAGCATGAGTCACTATGCCAATTTAAACCCCAACATGTAGACACCGGACAAAACTGCACACACACAAAGCTTCAGTTTTTCAATGCAAACTAAACAACATCATGAAAAACATCTTTGACATATTCCCAATTAAAGTAGATTTACAGTCCATTTAGAGTAAATAGACACAAAGAGAGAGAACCAAACAGGATTTACGTATAGTGAGGAATGTGGCCTTCAACTTTCAAGAAAAGCCAACAGGAAGATTTTTTTTTTTTCACTTTCCTATCAAATGATTGAGATAACAAAAGACTGAGATAACTATGAAGCTATTCAAGGCCACATCTTTCCTCTCTGTGTGGACTTAAAAAAAAAAAAAAAAAAAACCTTGAGAGAAGCACTGTCTCGACAGACAGACCTTTCATGAACAAAAATACTAGTCAGAAATGAAAAGACCTGAGGATGTGAAAAGATGAAAGGAGAAGTGTTATTAGATTCAGATTAAACAGGGTTTGAAATTCTATCATTATTTACTCACCCTCATGTTAAAAACCTATATGACATTATTTCCGCAGTGGGAAAAAAATTATAATTAATTAGAAAAAATATTGTGTTCCACAAAATAAAAGAACGTTATGCAGGTTTGGAATGACATGGACTCATTTTTGGGTGAACTATCCCTTTAATGTTAATCAAATAACAAAAGAAAAAGAGAGAAAAAAATCATTCACTGTTCTTGACTAGCTTTTGTAGCTTTTAATACGAAACAATGAAGATTTAATTTATAGAGTGAAAACTGTATATTTATCTATTATTTTTTTTATACATTTGACAAATTGATTCAATTTTTTTTTTCTGATAAATAGACCTGCCTGAAAAATATTAAGCACTGATCTATTTATATCTTTGTTTCATTATATTAATTTGTCCTTTCGCTGAATTAGTTTTTGCTGTGATATCAAAGTTGGTGTTGAGAATAATAATTTTTTTAAGTTTTGAAAGTCTAACATTTTGATATTGCAACAACCTTATTTCAAGCAAAAATAACTATATTGTGATATATAGTCATTGTGAAAAAAAAAAAAAGACTATTATTGTGATATAATAATTTGGTCATATTACCCACCCCCTACAAATAGCACAAGTCATATGGATAACATTTTTATGTTTTTTATTTTTTTAAATAGTTTTGGTCACTATAAACTGTCAAAAACTGCTGTATTGATTATAATCGTAATTTTCTACAAAAGAAAGTACTACAGAATGAAGCAATACGTGGATAAATTAATTTCTTTAAGTTTTATAAAAATTCACTGTGGAATAGAAACTAAAATCCCAAAATAGTGTGATACGAAAAAAAGAAAAAACTTGAAATCAATTTTATCCCACAGCATTTCGGTGATACAAGCATACACTGCATATCCTCCTGAGAGGTTTGACATTCTTCCACGGGGTGCAATTCCTACGACTGAAATTGGTTTTGATACTTGTGAATGGATTGAGGAAGAGCTGCTGATATATGGAGGGAATAACATATAAAGGAGGATAAATGAGGGGAGGGAGAGAGAGGGAGAAAGATCTGTACCTGCCAGCACGGCCCTTCCTTTGTTTGGCGTTGGCTAAGCTCACCCACTCCGCTGTCATGGTCCTGATATTGTTCTGGGTGTCAAAATGAGTTTCCTTAATCTTCCCTCCATCGATCACATACACAACATCATCTATCGTAATACTGAAAGAGACAGAGTTTAAAAGAGAAATATCACAAGGTATTCATGATGACACGAAAGTAGAGGAAAAAATGTCCTCTAAAGTCAAAATTGGCAAATTTTTTTGTCTTAATAAATGTCCCTGGTCATGATTCATTAGGTCACATTATTCTAAGAGGGGGGAAAAACTTTTCTTGCCGTCTGAAACTTTTCTGCCTGTAACAAAAGCCAATAATATCATGTGCTAATGTTTCCTCCTCTCCCCCAAGAATCCAAACAAATGCCAATGAATAAAATCAAGTTGAGTCTTGCGTTATTTCTCATTGAATATTCCGTTTCACTAAGAAATGTGTCTCTTGTCACCATGAAATCAAAATTGTAATTTCTTATCTGGCTTATTTTTTTTAATGGAATACTGCAGTGTTTATTATAAATGATTTATCCATGCACATATTTATTATTATTTTTAATAATAGGTAAAATTTGATTTTGTAACATAGGATAAGAATCCTAAATCAACATAAGATTTGCTTCTGTAATATTTTTTTTTTTTTGAAAAATCCTAAATTAACTTTTAATTAAGATAGAAAGTTTCTGTAATACCGTAATACGCCCCCTGAACATTTTCAGAAATGGAGCCATTGCAAAATCGGTATGCTATGGCGACCATTTTGCTTTCCGCCATAACTTAAAGGTATAGCGGAGGATTTTATACTTCCGGGTGGATAGCCTATACTACTGGTCCTCCTAATTGTCAATCATTCTGGTGAATCAATCAAACTTTTCAAAAAGTGGAGAGGGCGGGTCTTATCTAAAATTCGGAAAGATCCTCCGCTATACCTTTAATTATGTATTTTGTATTATATCTCCTGAACCAAACATGATAACATGGAAAATGTGATGTATACCCCTATGTTTTGATGGTCAAGGATTAGAATGATACCATATACAACATCATACATTGTTCACGTGAATACTCATTGGTGAATTCAGTGACGTTGTGAGAAGGATTACAATGAAATCTCAGTATGTGAGAATCATCTGAAGCTGGGGCCACACTAAAAGATTTTTAAAATCTTATAATATTTTCAAAATGTGAGAGACCACAAACATGACGAAAAAAATTCATAGATTTATCCGTTTTGTTCCTCTAATGTGTGGAGTGCTCCAACATGAAAACGGGAAATCTCGCAAAAACTCTCGAATCAAACATGAAGTTAAGCAAACAAACATGGCGGACGACCGGCAAGAAGAAATGGTCCTTATAGTGTATGGATTGCTTTTTTTTTATTGCTACTCTGCTTTGATTGGCCAGACAGCTGAATCCATGACGCATCCCTGAAGTGCCAGCCTCATCAGCCCGGGGAAGGCTTCATCGACACGACCAATCTGACTTCTGACCTGTAATGCTGCCTGGATCATAATCATACACTGTTCGCTCGTTGGCCTGAGTAGAACTGGCCCCCGACTGAGCTTGGGTTCTCCCAAGGCTTTTTTCTCCATTCTGTCACCTGATGGAGTTTTGGTTCCTTGACACTGTTGCCTTGGCTTTTGGCTTGCTTAGTTGTGGACATTTAATATTCAACAATATTATTGATCTGCCTTACTTAAAGCTAGGGTAGGTAATCCTGTTCAGAAACACTTTTTTTTTATACTGGGTGAAATGGTCCTTCCATCCTGAGAGTAGTCAATACATTATGTGTTCAGAAAAAGGAATGAAAAAAATCAGACCTCTGTAGCAGCTGCAGGACAGTAAAAACTCTGACCAATCACTGCCATTCGGTGCGAATGTAAAGAACCAATCAGATGCCTTCATGTCTCGTGCCCGAGCCCCACTACGTGCGCTGCCCTGCGTGCACTCATCACATGTCACCGTTCCCGGAAACATTCAGCTCACTACACCGAGTAAGCAGGAGTTTGCGGCACAATGGAAGAGAAAATGCAGCAAAATCTACCAATGCCAGCTTTGCTGGTAACTGCTCCCCCTGATAAAAAGCCTAAAAAAAAGAAAATCGGAGGCAGAAAAGGCTGCAACGAAACAGGCACTGGATAAAGCCAGAGGACAAACTTGCGTCAACATTGCAGCATTTGAATGGTGGAGACAACTGAGGGAGCAAAAGCGATGAAAAGCGATGCCGAGGTTGCGTTCTTTCTGCTGAACAGGTAATTATTTGTTTTGCTTCGGGGGGATTTGTTATTTCCATGATATATGTTACGTTAGGCAACGTAGCTACTTTTGTAGCTAGTATTAGCCCAATGCTAACATTAGCTTCTCTGTCGGTGTTGCGTTACAGGTCTGCTTATCTGACTTTTAGGACATGACATTTTGAACATATTGCACAGCCATAGTCGCAAGTGTCTGCATTATAATTGTGATAAAATGACGTTAATATTGCTTATAAACGGGACAACTGTGGTGATGTGGCATATGTGTTTTGTTAGCTACGAGAAGAAATGTTTGTTACTGTGTGAAATGGAAACAAAGTTTTGTTGTCATTCATTGTGTGTCTTTGAGATGCAGTAATTATTGTCAGATGTGTAATTGTGATATTCTTCCTAAAGGTAAATCACTGCCAAAGGAGTAGATCACCACAGCAGACGACGCCTCATGCAAAGCCTGACCTGTCAGCCATCCCTGGACACTCCTTTTCTTATATATATTTATTTCTTATTTATTATATGTAAATACAGATTGTTTATGACAATCAAAAGCAGCGAAAGTACAGACACTTGTGTAAAAAAGTATTTCTCTTAGGTCTCCCTTGTTCGTTTTTTTTTTTAAATAAAACAAAAAGTGTTATACCACATTCATTGTCATTATTCATTTAGCATGTAAGGAGGTAAGAAAAGTAATAGCTTGTTTATGCTGAAATGGTAAAGGAAAGGCATTTATCGTTTCAAAATATTTATTCCAACATGACAAAAATACTCTGCTTTCCTGTCACCTGCAGCTGACTCCGACTGTGGATGCGCGTTCATGTTTGTGGGGGCGTAGCTTTGGACGGAGTACTGACGAGAGGGGGTGGAGCTTAGAAGAGGTGCCGCTTTCAAATCTTGCTAGCTCTCCAACATTACCTACTATAGCTTTAAGGTGGACGATGACGCAATTTTCTTCTAGAAACAAACTTTTTTGTATTATTGTATTTTGATGTATTATTTTCATGTTATCACTGTGAAGCTGCTTTGATGCAATTTGTGTTGTAAAAAGCGCTGTATAAATAAAGGTGACTTGACTTGTGATTCTGAGGAGCAAGTTAGTCCAAATAAGCTGGGTACTGACCCATCTTTCTAGAGCAAGTGTTTTGCGAATCCTGCACTGAACTCCGAGATTTGAGAAGCAGTTGTCAGTAAAATGAAGGGGACACATAGCAAAAGTTTGGGATTATACTGCTGTGGTATCGTGGTAAAGATTTATTTTAACCACTGATTCTTCACTGCCTCATCCTTTGGAAGTGAAAATAAACCGAATTTACTTTCACAGTGGAGAGCAGAGCGTCTTGCCACATGATAAGCTACAGCTACAGAAAGATGTCCTGTCCATGCAGAACGTAGTCGGGCATTATACAAACTAGTGCAAAATGCCCATGCAAAATCAGTTTTTAAGTGTGTTTTTAGTAATTGTTGGTTTGGTGTGTTTGAGTGCTCATTGTTACAATTACACAGCAAAAGTTCAGTGACATTTTTATTTGTGCATGGTAGAAAGCACAAAGTAAACTCACAAAGTGAATAGGCTACTACAAATGATGCCCGTGAAAGAGAATGTGAACGCATTGAGTAGGATATGTTTAGTTGGTGAATAGCATAGGCTACTATTACACAGTAGCGATAACGTTAAGTGCTCCAGAATTAAATATAATATCCAGAAGTAAACAGCATAGCAGACTTACAGATTCAGTTTACATCCACAAATGAATAAGCGCATCGATTCAGGGAGAAGTGCGAAGTGCCCGTGCAAAATAAGTTTTTGTGAGCTAAACGCCGTCAAATAAGTTCAGGAGGTATTTCTTAGCGATGGCTGATTGAATGTATTTTAGTCCAGTGCCTGTATAGCCTATAAGATTAGTAATGACCGAGTTCTAGATTTTAATTTTTTATGTTAAAAAATATAGAATTCATAGACAATTGGAAAAGTTTTTGGGGCAAACCTGACCTGTTGAAAAGAGATGGTATCCATCCCTCCTGGGATGGTGCTGCTCTTCTCTCTAGTAATATGGCTCATAGTCTTAGAGCTCAAACATGACAATCTGGGGCTCAGGTCAGGAAGCAGACAGACTGGCTAAACCGACTGTCTGCTAGCGGCCTCTCGTCACCAAGGTCAGATAAATCCCATCACATAGAGCCTCTTTCACCTAGCTATCATCATATAGAGACTGTGTCTGCTCCCCGAATTTGGAAATCCAAAAAACGTTTAAACCCAACTAAGGTTAAAAATTTAATTGATGTTCAACAAATAAAAAACAGCTATAATACAGATGAGCAAATGCTAAAGCTTGGGTTGCTGAATATTCGATCGCTTACTTCAAAAGCACTCATTGTTAATGATATGATTTCAGATAATAACCTAGATGTGCTGTGTTTGACAGAAACCTGGCTAAAACCAAACGATTACATTACTTTAAATGAATCAACCCCGCAAGATTACTGTTATAAACATGAGCCTCGTCTGAAACGCAAAGGGGGTGGTGTTGCTGTAATCTATAGTAATAGTTTCAAAACCACTAAGAAATCAAGTTTTAAATATAATTCTTTTGAAGCATTGGTGCTTAATGTAAAAATATATAGTGTAAACGATAAATCACGTTTGAGATTTGTGCTGGCTACTGTATACAGGCCACCAGGGCACCATACAGACTTTATCAAAGAATTTGCGGACTTTCTATCAGAATTAATATTGACTGCAGATAAAGTACTAATTGTTGGTGATTTTAATTTACACATCGATAATGAAAAAGATGCATTGGGATTGGCATTTAAAGACATTGTAAATTCAATTGGAGTTAGACAACACGTGTCAGGACCTACTCATCGTCGTAATCATACTCTAGATCTAATATTATCACGCGGAATAGATGTGGATGCCGTTGAAATTCTGCAGCAGAGCGATGACATCTCAGATCATTATCTAGTCTCGTGTAATTTGCATTTAGCCAAGGCTGCAAAGCCGACTCCGTGTTTCAAATATGTGAGACCTATCACTTCTGCTACTAAAGATTGCTTTATTAATAATCTTCCTAATCAGTTTCATCATCTCAGCATCTCAGATAGCTTAGAAGAACTAGATATTACAACAGAAACGTTTAACTCTCTCTTTTCCAGCACTTTAGACACAGTTGCTCCGTTGCGCTTAAAGAAGATTAAAGAAAATAGTCCAACGCCGTGGTACAACGAGCACACTCGGGCCCTTAAGAGAGCAGCCAGAAAAATGGAGCGCAACTGGAAGAAAACAAAACTAGAGGTATTTCGCATTTCATGGAAAGAGAGCTCAATTACTTACAGAGAGGCTTTAAAAGCTGCTAGATCTGCTTATTTTTCAACCCTATTAGAAGAAAATAAACATAATCCTAGGTATTTATTTGAAACGGTGGCTAAACTAACGAAAAATAAAGCTTCAAGCACCGAAGTTTCCAAGCAACACAGCAGTAATGACTTTATGAACTTCTTCACTTATAAGATTGATAATATCAGGGACAAAATTATAACTATGCAACCGTCTACTACAGTATCACATCAGGCAGTGCATTGTAGTCTCCCTGAGGAAAAATTTGATTCATTCGTTGCTATAGGAGAGGAAGAATTTACTAAACTCATTAAATCATCTAAATCTACAACATGTATGTTAGACCCTATACCGACTAAGCTACTGAAAGAAATACTTCCAGAGGTCATAGATCCTCTTCTTAATATCATTAATTCGTCTTTGTCTCTAGGATACGTACCAAAAAACTTTAAGCTGGCTTTGATTAAACCGCTTGTTAAAAAAACGCAACTTGATCCTTCAGAATTAGTCAATTACAGGCCGATCTCGAATCTACCTTTTCTGTCAAAGATATTAGAAAAGGCAGTATCCTCACAACTGTGTTCCTTTCTTGAAAGAAATGATATCTGCGAGGATTTCCAGTCCGGATTTAGACCGTACCATAGTACCGAAACAGCTCTCGTTAGAGTCACAAATGATTTGCTCTTATCATCCGATCGTGGTTGTATCTCTCTATTAGTGTTACTCGATCTTAGCGCTGCATTTGACACCATCGACCACACCGTTCTTTTAAATAGATTAGAACATTATGTTGGCATTACAGGAAATGCACTAGCATGGTTTAAATCATACTTATCTGACCGTTATCAGTTTGTAGCAGTAAATGATGAGATGTCTCATCGATCACAGGTTAAGTATGGCGTACCACAAGGCTCAGTATTAGGACCGCTGCTGTTCACTCTGTACATGCTACCCTTAGGAGATATCATTAGGAAACATGGAATTAGCTTTCACTGTTATGCTGACGATACTCAGCTCTATATTTCTTCAAAACCTAACGAAACTTATCAATTCACAAAATTAACGGAATGCATAGCGGATATAAAAAATTGGATGACTTGTAATTTCCTACTTCTAAATTCTGAAAAAACAGAGTTTCTAATTATTGGACAAAAAACTTCCTCACGTAATAACCTAGAATACTGTCTAACACTTGATGGCTGCTCTGTTAAGTCTTCGTCGTTGGTTAGGAACCTGGGTGTGCTCTTTGATACCAATCTTTCATTTGAAAGTCACGTGTTTAGTATCTGTAAAACTGCATTTTTCCATCTTAAAAATATATCTAAATTACGTCATATGCTCTCATTGACAAATGCGGAACAATTAGTTCATGCGTTCATGACCTCAAGGCTAGATTATTGTAATGCTCTACTGGGTGGTTGCCCTGCACGCTTAATAAACAAACTACAGCTGGTCCAAAACGCAGCAGCTCGAGTTCTTACCAGAACCAGGAAGTATGACCATATTAGCCCAGTTCTGTCAAAACTGCACTGGCTCCCTATTAAACATCGCATAAATTTTAAAATATTGCTGATTACTTACAAAGCACTGAATGGTTTAGCTCCGCAGTACTTGAGCGAGCTCTTAACGCATTATAGTCCGTCACGTCTATTACGATCTCAAAATTCCGGCCAGTTGATTATACCTAGAATATCAAAATCCACTGCTGGCGGTAGATCCTTTTCCTATTTAGCACCAAAACTCTGGAACAGTCTTCCTACCATTGTCCGGGAAGCAGACACACTCTGTCAGTTCAAAGCCAGATTAAAGACACATCTCTTTGACCTAGCTTTCACATAATACATTATAGACTTCTATAATTTAATGTTATGCTGCATAGATTAGGTCAGCCGGAACCGGGAACACTTCCCAAAAATCCTGATGTACTCGTTACATCATGAGAAGAATGGCATCTACGCTAATTTTAGTGTCTGTGTTTATCCCAAGGTTTTTCCTGCAGCCTGCCGGATCCAGGCCGTATCCAGATCTGACGAAGGACCTTCACCTGGACCGATGACAACGCAGTGCTGAAGTGCCAACTAGTCTCTCCCTATGGAGGATCCCACTACCACTCTACAGATAAGGCGTTGTCGGGAAAATTCGTCTTGCGGTCCTACCCCAAAGCAACAAATAAAATAAAATTCCTTATCAAAATTTATAAGGAAAGACAAGTATTTTGTTTAGGCTTGGCTTGTAGGGAATTCCAAACCTGCGTATATTCTAACGCACATAACTATAGAACCCATTCTAAATGCGCATGTGAACGCCATCAGCGTTTCTCACAGGTTCGCGTTTAAAGTCTGTGTAGAGAGAATGGTGTCGTCTTAGCGGCCCCTAATTTAATAACAAATGATCATTGCGACGGAACCAAATCAATTAAAACTAACTTTAGATGGAAATAACTTAACTCTGCTGTAAAGCCGAAACAATCTCTGTTACCTTAAATTATACGCTTATCTCTGTAAAGCTGCTTTGAGACAATCTACATTGTTAAAAGCGCTATATAAATGAAGATGACTTGACTTGACTTGACTTGACATGTTATTTTAACCTAAAGATGCTATGTGAAAGTTTGAAACAGAAAATAGTGGTTTTCATCTTGCCACTTTCTTGGTAAAGAAAACACATTTTTACTAAAATGAATCAAAATGGATTTATCACGTTCTGGAACCAAACTATAATATTCAGAAGTAAACAGTGTAGCTGACAGAGTGTTAATGTCAGAATGTTTATTTTTAAACCACAACCTTCTTGGGGCTTCTTTGACCGATACAACCACTGATCTATATAGAATGACTGGATAGCTCATGACGTCATAAACAGTGAAGCCACCGCGCCACCATATTGGTATTCCCTAATGAGCTCACGCGTTCTATTGAATCAATAGGAAATTTTATGATTTGACTGAAAAAACATTGCCTAACGAGACACAGTTTTTAAATCTAAAGTCTCCCTGTACATTCTCACAACGCAAACATCCTAAGCATTTAAATGGGTATTTGTTTAAAGTCGGAAATTTTTCCTGCTTATTAAAAAACGGCAATTTCTTTGCAAAAGGAATAAAAAGCTGTACGAGAAAACTAGTCGGACTTCACTGAAAAGCTATCTTCACAGGTAAGAAAAACAGTTTGATACTATTAATTAAATAGTGAATGCTAAAGACCTATATTTTTGTGAATTGGTGAATATTCAGGTGAATATTGTTTCGTAGCCACGAATTAATAATACCTCAGCACGTTATAATTTGTTCCCTCGTTTTATTATATTGTAGCCACGTTGTAATTCGTTAAATCAAAATGAGGGAGGGAATTAGTTCGTCATTCAAGTCGTGGTAACAACGAATTATTTAGATCAGTGGACAGGGCGCATAAGAACAAGCAGAGAGAGAGAGCCCCGGCCGCGCGCGCGCACTCTCACCGCCTTCAAACATCACAAGCACTGTAGGTTATTGCTCTCTCTCTCCCTCGCGCATATCAACATCAATTGACACAATAGTAAAAGGTCGGTAGACCGATTGTGTTTTATAGATTAGTAGTTTGTTCATATAAAGTGTTTGATTAGCAAGTACATGTTCAGGAAATGCATAATACAAATTGTATGGGTTAATGTAACGGTAAACGGACTCTGCACAAAGCTCTTTTGAAGCTGTCAAATGGTGTCGCTATTGGACACTTAATTGTGATTATTGCTGCTCTGAGGTTTCTTATAGGCTACTGTTGACTGTTTTATCGTTGTTTTTTGAAGAAGCAGCAGCTCTTGCCTCGGATAAAACAACACGGGCATAGCGACAATTTTGCATATAAATTACTACTAATAGGGCTTGAATTACAACCTGTGGGCAGTTTTTCCTACATCCTTTTGTGAACGTCGTTCTCTTACGAGAGGTCTCTCGTACTGCGTAAGAGTATCTTACGTTAGGGGAAAATCCTTTTTCCACGAGATATTAATGCCAAAAATTATCCTTAATTTAGCAATAATGTAAAGCGCGTTGCGGCAGCATACAGACATAGGCAAGACGGCTCGCGCGCCTATTGGCTGGTCTGCTGGCAACTGCGTGAGCCTATCGAGCGAGGCCTAGCGTGACGTCAGACCCAATGGGCACGCTTCGCGCCTTCTGCGTCACGTCCCGCCGAAACGGGCGTGGCTTAGGCCTATAAATACAGCTCGCAGGCGACACATATCAGATTTTTTCATCCTTCAGCAAAGCATTCACATCGCTGGATCCAGAGAGAAGTCGCGCCGTCTGAACAAGCCTTTCAGCGGGACGAGTCGTGAAGCCGCTGGCCGCGCCGCCTTCATCGCCTTCCTGCTGCGCTATCCGGCGCCTATATCCTTTTATTCTCTGTGCTGTGTGTGTGTTCGCTGCTGCGACACACACTCTCTGAAAGAGCTTGCGTCTTTTTCAAGATGCCTTCCTGCGGCTCGTGCAGAGCCACACTCAGCGACGGGGACCGCTACGTGATCTGCGTTTCCTGCCTGGGTGAGGAACATGCAGCTCTCGCGCTCGTGAGGGCGGCTGCCCTCATTGCGAGCCTATGCCCATGGCGACTCTGAGGACTTGGCTGGCATTTTTCACCGAGGCTGCACCCCCGCCCGCGTGGTACCGCGCCGTAAAAAGCACTGCGCTCAGCGGGTCCCGGAACCTTCTCCCAGCCGGCAAAGCTCGCCGGTTCGCCCGCCTGCTTCACCGGCTTCGTCAGCTTCTCTTCCCGGCGGACAGCGGGCGCGGTCTGCCGCCGCTTCCGTCGACGACGCTGACGAGGAAGCCCTGCTGAGAGAAGAGGATTCCTGCTCTATTCTGGCGTCAGGCAGTGAAGGTTGGGCGAGCTCTGAGGACCTCACGCCCCCGCCCCCGCGCATCGTCAGGTAAAAGAGCGAGCATTGAGACGGAGCTCATGCGCGTACTCGCACAGGCGCACGGCGAGCCTCGGCCTCGAGTGGTCTACACCTGAGCAGCCTGCTCACAACCGGCTGGACGGCTATTTTCTGCCCGGGGAACGCGCTTCGCCTGCGTCCAAGCCAGCGCACTTTCTTCTTGAGTTACATGAAGAAGTCGCTAAGTCTTGGAACGCCTCCTATTCGGCCAGAACGCGCTCTTCTGTTTCTCTGGCATTCTCCGCTGTCGAAGGTGCCAAGGACAGAGGATACCATTCCCTGCTGCCAGTCGAAGAGGCGATAGCTACCCACTTATGCCCGCCCTCCGCTGGACAGCGCGCTAAGATGACGCTACCCTCGAAAGCTTGCCGCACGACGTCAACCCTGCTCCGCCGCGCTTTCTCCGCCGCCGGGCAGGCCACGTCAGCGCTACACACCATGGCCACATTGCAGATTTTACAGGCCGATCTCCTCCGAAAACTGGACGAGAAAGGACCAGATGCAATCTGCGTGCCGGACTTAAGAAGTGCTACGGACCTCGCTCTCCGCACTACTAAGTCCGCTGCACAGGCTTTAGGACGGAGCATGGCCTTTCTCACCGTGACTGAGAGACATCTGTGGCTGACGCTCTTTGAGATGTCCGAGTCTGAGCGCACCGTGTTCCTCGACGCTCCGCTTTCTCCCGCTGGCCTCTTTGGATCTTCCGTCAAGGACTTTGCGGAAAGATTCGCTGAGGTACAGAAAGCGTCCCACGCCATGAAGCACTTCCTACCGAAGCGCTCCCTTCACACAGGGCTCGTACACATAAAATCGACTCAGATCGATTGCGCATTAAACGTAGTAAACGTGCCCACTACCCAGTGCCCACAAACACTACGTCCTGCATGTCTCAGGCTTTCCGTGAAAACGAAACCAGCATGCATTCGCTCTGCTCAGGCGAGCAATGCTCTCAGTGTTGTAAATGTGCCCGCTATCCAGCGCCCACATCCACTCTTAGACATGACAGTTCCTACGGGACTCGCCCAGCCCTCCCCCTCTCGGTTGACCACCATAGAGGGGTCGAGCGTGGGCAATCTGCCCGCTTTTATCAGCGCGCCCCCTGCCTCAAATGTCATAAGCGCCACGCTTATGTTACAGCACACCGAAGCCCCTCCGTTGCTGAACGAACGAAGCGTGCTTCGCATTCAACCCCTAGCTATCCATGCAGATGCATGGGCAGAGCTACCAGGGGTTTCGAAATGGGTGCTAGACATTATAAAAGGAGGCTATTCGCTGCAGTTTCGCCGACGCCCTTGCCGCTCTATGGCGCGTCGAAACCGCGGTGGAAACAGAAGTAGCACATCTACTTCGAGACGAAATTCTGAAACTGTTGAGCAAAGGGGCCATAGAGCCTTTATCTCAAGCTCAGAGCGAAGGGGGGTTATACAGCAGATACTTCCTGGTGCCGAAAAAAGACGGGGGTCTCAGACCCATACTAGATCTAAGACAACTGAACAAAGTGCTTGTGAAGCGACAGTTCAGGATGCTCACAACCAGAAAAACCTCGCGCATATTCGCCGAGGAGATTGGTTTGTGTCAATAGATCTGAAAGATGCGTATTTTCAAATACAGATAGCGTCACGTCACAGGCGATTTTTGAGATTCGCCTTCGAGGGCCAGCCATATCAGTACACAGTCCTGCCATTCGGCTTGTCCCTAGCACCCCATACATTCACGAAGTGCATGGACGCAGCGCTCGCACCCCTCAGACTTCGGGGCATGCGAGTGTTGAACTATTTGGATGATTGGCTGATTCTAGCGCAATCTCACTCGGAGCTCGTAGAGCACAGGACCATTTTGCTCGATCACCTCGAGAATCTCGGTCTCAGAGTGAACTGGGAGAAGAGTTCTCTGTCCCCCAGGCAGATAATATCTTTTCTGGGCACAGAACTGGACTCGCTCTTCATGATAGCACGTCTATCACCGCAGCGCACGCTGGACATTCAGCGCGCAGCGCACGCTGGACATTCAGCGCGCAGCGAACTCTTTCCGCTGCGGCGCTTCTGTCCCGCTCAAGAAATTTGAGGATGCTAGGTCTCATGGCCTCAGCATCATCAGTACTTCAGCTGGGCTTGCTCCGCATGCGCCCACTGCAGTTCTGGCTGAAAGCACGAGTACCACGCCGAGCATGGGTCTCTGGTCGGCTTCGTCTCAAGGTCAATCAGAAATGCATTGCAGCTCTGAAACCTTGGAAGGCAAACGACTGGTGCCAATCAGGTGTAAGCCTGGGGACTTCCTCGAGAGTGAGAGTGGTTTCCATGGACGCGTCCACCTCGGGATGGGGAGCGCTGCTCGAGGGCAGACCGTTCTTCGGCCAATGGTCAGAACGGGAGAAGCTTCTGCACATAAACTGCCTCGAAATGCTGGCAGTAGACAATGCGCTGACACGCTTTTGTCCCCAAATAAAGGGACACCACGTCTTGGTCCGCTTGGACAACATGTCTGTGGTGTCCTACATAAATCGCCAGGGCGGCCTCAGGTCCTGGAACCTGTACAGGCTAGCAAAACGCCTCCTGGTGTGGGCTCAGCGCAACCTGCTCTCGCTGAGAGCAGCACACGTGCCAGGGCTCCAAAACATAGGACCAGACAGACTGTCCAGGAACCATGTTCCGGCAGGCGAGTGGTCTCTACACCCACAGACAGTCCAACTGCTGTGGAAGAAATTCGGGAGAGCGGAAGTAGACCTGTTCGCGTCTCAAGAAAACGCTCACTGTCTGGAATTTTTCTCCAAAAGCTGGGACGCGTTGGCTCATGTATGACCCCGCCGCCCGCTCTATGCTTTTCCCCCCATCTCTCTCCTGCCTCAGGTGATAGAGCAGATCAGGGAAGAAGGATGCTCAGTGCTACTCGTAGCGCCGTTCTGGAAAAACCAACCTTGGTTCCCAGTTGTGATGCAGCTAGCGAGCACTGCCCCATGGCCAGTGCCAGTGAGGAGAGACCTCCTCTCTCAGGCCAAAGGCTCAATTTGGCATCCTCACCCAGAGCTGTGGTCCCTTCATGTCTGGGCCATCAACGGGTACCCGCTGACCCGCTGTTAAACACGATCACGCAGGCCAGAGCTCCGTCTACGCGACGTCTCTACTCCTCGAAATGGTTGGTGTTTTCTGGCTGGTGAATAGCTCGTGGTGTGTCACCCCCAGACTGTGGGGTGACGGAGGTTCTTTCCTTCCTACAGGAGCTGCTGGATAAGGGCAGGACCCCTTCCACGCTCAAAGTCTATGTGGCGGCTATAGCAGCGTTCTCAGGAACAACGCTTGGTCAGTCAATAGGAAGGAACGATTTAGTCATCCGCTTCCTTAGAGGAGCTAAGAGGCTGAATCCTCCCAGACCTCCCTCAGTCCCTGTTTGGGACCTTTCTACGGTGCTGGAAACCATGAAGGGTCACCCTTTTGAGCCTTTGCAGTCAATTGATCTTAAACACCTGTCTTTCAAGACGGTGTTTCTTCTGGCTCTCACTTCTGTGAAGCGCATAGGGGACTTATCAGCGCTCTCAGTGAGCGCAACGTGCATGGAGTTTGGGCCTAATGACTCAAAAGTTATACTCAAACCTAAGCATGGTTATGTTCCAAAATCCCTCAATACACCGTTTAGGGCACAGGTCATTTCCCTGTCAGCCCTACCGGTCTCTGACGAGGAAGGAGACGAGAGCTTCCTTTGCCCAGTCAAGGCATTAAGAGCTTATGTGTCTCGCTCTTCTGTCTTCAGACAGACAGAGCAGCTCTTTGTTTCATTCAGCGGGCGTTCTAAGGGACTAGCCGCGTGGAAACAGAGCCTATCCAGATGGATAATTGACGCTATCGCGCTGGCGTACACTTCCAGGGGCATGCAATGCCCGTTGGGTGTCAGAGCGCACTCCACGAGAGGCATGGCTTCATCGTGGGCCTGGTCAAGTGGGATTGCCTTGCAAGATATGTGTATGGCGGAAGGCTGGGCCTCCCCGTCTACATTTATAAGGTTTTACAACCTAGAGGTTCCCGCCCTGCAGGCCAGGCTGCTGTCGGTCTAAATGACCAGTGTTGTCTGTACTGATGCTATCGGTCCAGAATACGGTGTCTGCTGAGCATAGCTCACTAATCGACAGAGAGATAAAAAAAAAAAAAAAAATGCTTGGGCAAATTGTATAAGTCCCGCATTTTACCATCAGTTCAGGCCGTAACCCGCCCTGTCTGTATGTTGTACTCTGCATCCATGTGGCGCTGTTATATGTGGAAGAGCGTGGCAGTTAGAACGTCATGAGCTATCCAGTCATTATATAGATCAGTGGATACAACCCTCTAATGTCAGAATGTTTATTTTTAAACCACAACCTTCTTGGGGCTTCTTTGACTGATACAACCCTCTAATGTCAGAATGTTTATTTTTAAACCACAACCTTTTAAAAATTATATATTTAACGATATATTTTGCATTTCTCATCCAAACAACGTCAAACTTGGCACTGCACTTACTCGTGCCCGTGGCAAGACACCTGTTGAATTTGAAATCCATCGGTCTAACGGTTCGAGAAATATGTGGTTAACACACACAGACAGACAGACAGACAGACAGACAGACAGACACACAGACAGAGAGACGTTTCTGTAATTTATAGATAGATGGATTTATCACGTTTTGGAACCAAACTATAATATTCAGAAGTAAACAGTGTAGCTGACTAAAGGGGGTCGCACACCGGACGTGCAGCTCAGCGCCGTGCCGCGCAGCGCCACGTCTTTTAAATTCGAACACATTATTCTCTATGAGAGTACACACACCGCCGGCGCCTTTCGGCGTCTGTCCGCGGCGCCCAGCAACAGCTCAGGACCGTGTTCAAAATCCTGCCGCGCCACAGAGCGCCATTTACATAGTTTTATATTAAATTTACATTTATGTGTCTCAAATCGTAGTTAATGTATATACGGACTTCACACCGTGCTGCAATATACATTTAGTTTTATATTTATTTACAGAAATCAGAAAATTGCTGATGCTAACGGATTTTCAGGTGAGAGTTGTCCTAGACGTGGCGCGGCGCGGCGCTGAGCTGCGCGTCCGGTGTGCGACCCACTTGAGTGTTGTCAGAATGTTTATTTTTAAACCACAACCTTCTTGGGGCTTCTTTGACCAATACAACCCTCTAATGTCAGAATGTTTATTTTTAAAGCACAACCTTTTAAGTGCTTCTTTTACCGATATATTTATTTATTTATATTTGGCACTGCACTTACTCTTGCCCGTAGCAAGACACCTGTCGAGTTTGAAATCCATCGGACTAACGGTTCGAGAGATATGCAAATAACAGACATACAGACACACACAGACATACAGACACACACACAGACATACAGACAGACAGACGTTTCTGTAATTTATAGATAGATGTAGTAAGTTGTGATGTATGAACTTCGCGAAAATAGATTTGAACTCCAGTTGACTCGTGAGTCGACTCTTTATTTTGAGATAAACTTTATATATGATGCACTTTCAGCTTTAAAACTTTGCAGACTGTATGAAAGCTAATTTTCAAAAATCCATAATAGGAGCACTTTAGGCCAGGGACACACCAAGCCAGGAGTTTTTCGGGCAGTTTTAAAGCGTCAACACAGTCGGCTTTCATCAGCGCTTGTTCTTTGGCGTCGGTTGGGTTGGTCCAAAAAAAAAAAAAATGTTTAGATGAAATCAAGGAGACGGTGTGAACATGTTACAGCATGAGCTAGAGGGGAGTCTTCTGTCAGCTCACTTTCTGATTGGGTATAGTTTCGTTTTACGTGATAATCTCCATTGCATGCGCACTTTTGTTCCCCCCACACAACATGATTTCTGATTCGATTTAAGATCGGGGCGGTTCCAACGTTCTTCAGAGCAGATTCAGTCACTCTTAACACACCTTATACCACAGGAAAATCTGATACGATAATCTGTAGAACCGTCAAGATAATTGGGACTATACCTGACATTGTCAGGAGGGGAGAAATTGGTCCAAAATCATCTCGAATATCTTGTAGTGTGTACCCAGCATAAGGGTGTCTCTGAAAACAGACATCATGAACAGGCCAAAAGTGTCCAGCTGAAATTCAAGACATGTGAGTTGGTTGATGTCATTGAGGAAATGGGAAACCCCTTCGCAGAGGACAGCAACAACCTTCTGAAGCAGAACTCAAGAGAATTAGCAGACCTAGTTGTTGTGGATGCTGTTCGGGTTGCAGAGAGGATGGGCCAAGAGCAGTACAAACTAGGGCTGTCAAACGATTAATCGCGATTAATCGCATCCAAAATAAAAGTTTGTTTTTACATAATACATGTGTGTGTAAGGTGTATAATTATTTTCTATATATAAATACACACACATGCATGTATATATTTAAGAAATATTTGCATGTATATACTGTGTATATATATTTATATTATATATAAATATTTTATATATAAATAACAAATTTTCTTAAATATATATATGCATGTGTGTATTTATATAGAAAATAATTATACTCCATACACAGACATAAATTATGCAAACACAAACTTTTATTTTGGATGCGATTAATCGCGATTAATCGTTTGACAGCCCTAGTACAAACTCTTTATTGCAGAGAAGATGCAGGGCATGAAAGGCATCACTGTCCATTTGAAATGGAACAAGAGGACAGTCCAAGACAAAACTTGCTGAAAAATGACTGTGCACTGTTTTCCAGACTCTATATTGCCTGTCAGACCCGTGTCGGGAACCTAGAAAACTTCTTCAAAAAAGAAAATCAGGCCTACCCTCCATCACTCTCACTTCGTGGTGGACTACACTTGGGAAACAAGGCTGATCTGCCTAGAAAACAGTATAAGCAGTGCCCCAGACAGTGCCTCACGAAACAGTGCCCCAGACAGTGAGGTCTAAATCAGCAGCAGAAACCAGGCGTAGCAAAAAACCTCCAATGACTTTTCCAGCAAGATCTTCATACCTTATAACAAAGAGAAACTTGAGAGGGTCAACAGAGTGGATATTGTATGGGACTGCTATGAAGTTAACAGCTTAAAGTCCAAGAAGCGGGGAAAGGGGACAAGAACAAGAGTGGATGGAAAAAACAAGTTAACAAACCAACTGGAAAGGCTTCCTGAGAGTGGAAAAAAACAAACAGAGCTCTTTTACTTTCTGACAAGGAACCTTGTGGAAATGTTGACTACCAAAGAAGTTGTTTAGACATGCGGACCCAATTATCTCACCCACAAAAATCAGATCAGATTGCCCCTTGCACACATGAAGAGGCACATACAAGGATGCTACTTCCATGCAGCCGGTGCAGCAGAAAAGGATTTAAAAAGATCACTCTGTGCACTGTGGACCAACTATTGGGGTTCTAGCCATTGCACGTGTGTCAGAGCTGGACATTGAGGAGTTGTGGGTGGCATTTGGGACTGGCAAGAACTTCAGATACATACCTGGCCATGAGATTGCCAAGTCTCAGGGTCCTGAAAGGCTCTTCCCATGTTTTATGCCTTCACTGGCTGTGGCACAGTCTCTGCATTTGCAACCAGGGGTAAGAAGACAGCATGGGATACCTAGAATGCAGATGACATGGCAACAGAGGCTTTCATGGCTCTGTCAAAGGCTCCAAAAAGCATTCCAGAGGAGGTCATTTCCATTGTGGAGCTCTTCACAATTCTCCTCTATGATCGCATCAGCAGCGAACTCAACATCGATCAAGCTCGTCTTGAGTTGTTCACAAAGAAAGGAATAAGGAATGGAGCAAATCTCCCCAACTAAGGATGCACTGGTGCAGTCAAGTCAAGTCACCTTCATTTATATACCGCTTTTTACAATATAGATTGATTCAAAGCAGCTTTACAGTGATAATAGGAAATTTATTCAACAAAGATTGTTTTGGCCGTACAGCAGCTCGTTGTACAAATCATTGTACAGCTTAAGTAAATGAAGTGTCCAGCATAATTTCCGTTGTAAAAATCATTAGCTATTAACTTAGGGGCCGCTTACACAATACCGTTCTCAACTGAAAACAGAAAACCCTCAATGCACTCCAGCCGTTCATCCACACGACAACGGCAAGCTCTTGAAAGCGAGTTTTGAAAATGATACCGTTCACATCTCTGCGTAAACTTCAAAAACGCTAATCTGTGAAAACGGCGATGGCATGCACATGCACATGCACATTACGTGTTCAGTCCACAGGCATGCACGTTTGAATGTGTATGTGCGCGGGCGCGTAGTCTTTCTTTACAAAGTGCAGCACCTCAAAAGAGCAGTGTACCAAGGAGGACACTGTTGGGGACAAGCGCTTGAGGGGGCACCAAATATGTAATCTCCAACAGTTTGGGTTGGACGGACACAAGCGATTGGAGACCATTGTGGTCAACTCTTCTACAGGCAAGCCAGTCTATCCTTGAACTCTTAAGTTGTGGTTGCAAGAAAAGCTGCCGGGGGCATTGCAAATACAAAAAAAACAAACAAAAAAAAAACTCTTCTTAAAGTGTACAGCTCTGTGTCAATGTGGAGGAGACTGTGAAGGAAACATTGAAGAATAGGTTCAACAACAACAAAACAATCAAACAAACGTGTTTCTAATATAGATTTTTTTTTAAGTAAATCTTTGTGTTTGACAGATTCTTTTTAAGCTATGTTGCTAAGGTCATACTGAATATTCTATTCTTTACAGTCACTGTATTGTCAAGGTTAATGAACAAAAGGATTAAGCTTTTTAAACTCTACACAACATGCATACCACAGACATGATATTATAAAGTCTAGCCTAAGTTCTCAGATACTTTGATTTCCTTCTCACAACCATGAATTCACTATTAAACTATTCACCTGAACAGTTTATGATGTTATATACATGGGGGTAGACATAACTTTTTCTGTGTTATCATATTTGATTCAGGAGATATGATACAAAATACATAATTTGGTTATGACGGAAAGTAATATGGCTGCCATGGCCGCCACAAGGCGTTTTTACGATGGCTCCATTTCTGAAAATGTTCAGGGCCCCAAACTGTACAAGAGTACCATGTACCAAGTACCAAGTTTCATGCTTTTATGAAAAAGTGAACATATCACCTCAAATTTTGCACATCACCTGGACTAATTAACATTAGTAAATGCATTAACTAAAATCAGTTAACGATGAGCAATATATTTGTTATAGCATTTAATAATCTTTGATAATGTCAATTAATAAAAAATACAATTGTTTATTGTTAGTTCATGTTCAGGTCCATTAAATATTAACAGATACAACTTAGTTTGTTTTAGTTCATGTTTATTTCAACATTTACTAATACATTATTAAAATCAAAAGTTGTATTTGTTAACATTAGTTAATGCACTGTGAATTAACATTATACAAACAATGAACAACTGTATTTTAACTAACATTAACAAAGATTAATAGATGCATTGCTCATAGTTAATACATTAATGTTAACAAATAAGATATTTTTGTAAAGTGTTAACAAATAGAACCTTATTGTAAATGTTACCAATATTTATGATGAAATATGAGAAAGCTGAAATAACAGTAATGAATCTCTAATTACTGATCAAAGTTCACCATCACAGACTCCAGATGTTTATTACCAGAGACCAAACATTTCAGCGGCAGAACAGCCTGATGATACTGAATGCAATTAAAAAGAGCTCCACTCATGAATTTATTTATGAAACCCCATCAAATTCAGGCTGCTTTCAACTCTTTGTTGAGTTTGTTTGTACAGAGTACAGACAAAGCTCAAAGTCTGTTTTAAAGCTGTGTGTTGTTGAGTTTTAATAAGCTGGCTCCATTGCTACTTGGCCACTGCATGGTTTAACCTTTGCATACTGATGGCACCAGCAAGAAAAGCAGCAACAAGAGTTAATTATTAATTATCAAACAAAACTGACAAATGGTTATTTGAATCTTGACAGAGATTCTTTTCATCATACAGTACAACAGACAGAAAAGCACAAAACACACACAAAAAAAAAAATTTGTATAATCATGAGCACATTCACACAAGCACACCTGGTTTCTGCGATGTTGGTAGCGATCACAATCTTGCGTACTCCCGGGGGTGGCTTTTTGAACACCTGAGGGGAGCAAAGTGTCATTCATGAAAATAATAGCACTATAGAAAGTTTGAGGCGCTGGATTTCACATAGAGCTTAGCGAATTCAATTCAGCAGTCAGATGGGAGGGAAAGATCGCATTTGAGAGCTGTTGTGGGAGGCAGAGACCTTGCCACAACTATCTACAACACTCACCTGAGTCTGAGAGACCGTGGGCATCAAAGAGTGGAGGGGGATGATGATAAACCGATCTGAAAGAGAACCGAGATTTGAGGAACTGTGTATTTGTCATTCTGCGTAAAGACAATAGTAGCTGTGCCCAAAAATGCAGTTTTTGACACTTCTTTCAATGAGTGGGTCACTGACCATTTATTGTTTCATACTTTCATGTTTCATTTTTTTTTTGCACTATTTCATGAAAACTGATTCATTTTGTTGCTCCTTTAAGACAATGGTTCTGAAAAGAGCTGTTCTAAATTTGAATAAAGAGGGGATACAGTGAATTGGTCCGCAGAAAATTGTGTTTCCCTCTTCATCTTTATAGCACACTTCCCATTGATATAAATGGATACACAGCATGCTCTGATGCACTGTAAAGGGGGTTGCACACTGGACGCGCAGTGCCACGTCTTTAAAATTCGAACACATTATTCTCTATGAGTGTACACACACCGGTGGCACCATTCGGCGTCTGTCCGCGGCGCCCAGCTACGGCTCAGGACCTTGTTCAAAATCCTGCCGTGCCACAAAGCGCCATTTACATAGTTTTACATTGAATGTACATTTATTTTTCTAAAATCGTCGTTAATGTATATACTGACTTCACCCTGTGCTGCAATATACATTTAGTTTTACATTCATTCACAGAAATCAGCTGCTTGAATGAAAATTGCTGATGTTATCAGATTGTCAGGTGATATTCTCAATTCATTCAGTTAACGGACGCTCAGAGGTAATGTGAATTCAGACTGCAGACTTAGCAACGATTGTATTTGATTGTACAGTACAATCATAACATAGTACAGGCATTATGACACTGGGGTGGCAGTGGCTCAGTGGTTCATGTAGATTGTCTACAAACCGAAAGGTTGGTGGTTCAATCCCCGGTTCCACCTGACCAAGTGTCGAGGTGTCCATGAGCAAGACACCTAACCCCAGCTGCTCCCGACGAGCTGGATGGTGCCTTGCATGGCTGACACCGCCGTCGGTGTGTGAATGAGTGAGTGAATGAGTGAGTGAATGGGTGAATGTGAGGCTATATGTACAGCGCTTTGGTGGCCATAGGTCTGTGAAAGCGCTATATAAATGCAGTCCATTTACCATTTACCATTATCTTAATTTCATAATGTCCTTAAACATAACAATATTGCCGGCCATAAACTGTAAAAGTGTGCATCCAGTGTGCGATACCTCGAGTTGTCCTAGACGTGGCACGGCGCGGTGCGGCGCTGCGCATCCGGTGTGCGACCCCCTTAACTGTAGCTCTTACCATTGCTGGCTCAATGCAATCTCTCTCTTTCTATCAAACAAGCAAAGAGCGAGGGAAAGCGAGAGAGCCTTTCATAGCATGTTAAAGGGGTTAGTTCAGTGGCTCAACCATAAGTTTATCAAGCGACTAGAATACTTTTTGTGCACAAAAAAAACCCAAAATAACAGCTTTATTCAACTATTCATTTTCTTCTGTGTGGGCCTGATCTGAATTCACCTGGTGACGTATGCTCACTATTGGCCGACGCTGGTCATGTGTGTGATGTGCAGTGGTGTCAAGTAACGAAGTACAAGTCAGATTCACTCGTGTTCACTCTGAAGGAATCACTCACATGACCTGTGCACTTGTAATGACACATCAAGGATGTTAAGAGGCTAAAAGCAGGTTTAAATATTGCCCCATTGAAGTCAACAGGGTGCAAATTTTAAAAAGAGGATAACACGGTGTAGGCAACACCGATTTTTGTCGTTGTTCTCTGTATTGACAGCACTCCAAATTGACAAAAAAATGAGCTCAATGTTAAAATTGACCGGAGTTCTCCTTTAAGGACAAAAGCTTAGGCCGCGCCACAGGGGCCTATATAGTGCACTACCCCACCTCCTCAAAAAAACACATTTTTCTAAAGGCCATATTTGACTATAATTATATTAAAATGTTGATGTTGAAAATTTTGAGATGATGCACTAGGCTACCTGTTTCAGCCGTATATATGCCCATAGAAAATTAATTTTCTAAATAAATAAGCTAAATAAGCTGAGGAATCAGGAAATTAATAGGATAATGTATTAAGGTTTTTAGTCTATATTGACCTTAACAATACGTAAATTAATTAATTCTGTAATGTTACAAATAACTAATAAAGACATGGTGGCAGTTTAACAGAGACTTAACTTTACTCCGATCATAGTGCAATGCAATAGTGCAATACTGTCTTGTTCCTTGCTTTTTGAAGAAGCCAAACACATGTCTGCATCTTTCATTAAAGGGATATAGTTCACCCAAAAATGAAAATCATTTACTCACCCTCAAAGTGTTTCAATCCTGTATGAATTTCTTTCTTCTGATGAACACAAAATAATATATTTTGAAGAATGTCGATACCCAGACAGTGGATGGACCCCATTGACTTCCATAGTAGGAAAAAAAAATACTATGGAAGTCAATGGCTACCATCAACTGTCTGGTTATCGACATTCTTCAAAATATCTTCTTTTGTGTTCAGCAGAAGAAAGAAACTGGTTTGAAACAACTTGAGTGAGTAAATGATGACAGAATTTTAATTTTTAACTAAGTGAACTAATCATTTAACAGAAATGAACTGTTGGCATATGTTTCACATCAATACTGTCCAGTTTGTCCTGTTGGACACGACACACAGCAATACTGTCAAGTGTCACTTGTGACCATTGCTCTGAGCCATGTTTTCAGTGTCCTAAGAACACTGAAACTTCTTTCAGTCCAGCTGATGAGACTGGGATGATTTGATCAACAGGCCTCTCATTTCAACAAGACCAGCCTCCAACAGACCAAGCAATGTTATTTTTTCATGTTTTATGGGGACTTTCCATAGACATAATGATTTTTATACTGTACAAACAAACTGTGTATTCTATCCCCTATAGACTAACCTTACCGATCACAGAAAACTGCCTGCATTTTTACATTTTCAAAAAACAAAAGTCTGATTTATAAGCTGTTTTCTGAAGGAAAAAAAAATCCCCAAAAGGACGAGGATTTCGGATATTGACATCTTTGTGGGGATATTTTGACCCTATAATGTAGAGTTGCACACACACACACACACACACACACACTCCCAAAATTTTACTGCCAAAATAATATGATATAATTTCATTACCGTCATTCAAGGTTGATAAGCACAATTTGTATCTCCTTAAAACAAAATAACAATGATAAAAATAAATAAATAAAAAATCCAGGAAAACAGATAAAAAATTAAGAAGAATTAGCCAATATGACTAAAATCAAATGTCCAGGTGGACACTGCAATTAAGAAATGAACCGATGACTTTACCCCTCGAAAGTACACATTGCAGAACATAATGCAGAATTTAGCATTCAAAACGGATTCATCGTTGATTCAAACCTTTTTCAGCAGCTGTCACGGTCGAGTATAGTGCAGTCTGGACGGTGTAAAAGTTACCGATGTCTGGTAAGGTTAGGCTAGTGTGCACATGACCATGGACATATTTCACGTCCCATATTTGATTTCATTTCAAGTCATTCAACTGTGCTCTCCTCTCAGAGTTATAGTCACTCACCATCAGGGCTGGACTGGGACAGAAAATCAGCCCTGGCATTTTGGCCCAGACTGGCCCACTACATATGATCATAAACACCACCCATCTTTGAACGCCTTTGAATATGTTTTTGTTCAACTCCTATTCATTAAAACCACTAATGCCATGTAATGAGTGAGTATAAACGAGTGAGAGTTAACAGATGAAATAAGTACAAAATTGTAATTTATTAATGCAATTTAACTATACTCCACAGTGATGAATCCAAAAAACAAGCTATAAGCTGCATTGGCATAGCAATTCCATTGTTTCTCAAAGGAATTTTGGTAAAACTGTGGTGGGTGGACCTCAGTCCTTCTAGGGGGGTTTGGGGGCATGCTCCCCCTAAGAAAATTTTGTGCATTTTAATGTTAAATTCATCAATCTGGTGCGGTTTGAGGGTTCAAAATTAAAAGCTCCAACCCATTTTCAGTGTGCAAATATAACAAAGAAAAAACCAAACCTCTTTTAGTAACAGTGTCTGTCTATATTACACTACTACATAATAATAGCCTAGATATAATATTAATCTCATGACAGTAGCCTAATAGCCATATATTGTAAAACAAATGCACTGAAAAATAAATAAAACTTTCATAATTAGTTTTGTACTAATTTCTATACTTTAAAGCGATACGCACATGAACTTTTATTTTGACGGAAACTGCATCAAGCTTTTATTTTGGCGGAGAACATGGATAAAAACACGTCTCATTAAACTTCTAGTAAATTTCTGTAATCGTCAACTATGCAGATGTGGAAATAATCTGTAACTGGGTTATGGGTTCCTACACTCATAGCCAAAGTGTTTTGAAAGTAGTTCTGCTTACCGCGGACTCTACACTTTCTCATCTCTCTCCTGATCCTCCTCACTATCCTCCTCATCAGCCACTGAAGCTGATGAAGGTCCTGCTGCTGCAGAAAACATATATATCTTGACACATTTTACAGCATCTGCTTGAAGGGCCTTTATCTATTTTTCACGCTATTTCTCTGCACATTCCTTGCGTTTCTTCTCCATCTCTCAGACTATTTTGACAGATACACACTTGACACTGCACGCTCGTTCAGAGCCCAGAGGGGGGAGGTGTTTAAAGATGTGATTGGGCCAGCCCAGTGTCAATCAAGAAAACAACCAATGGGCCGCTGATCTACGCGTTTCATGGGCCGGTCTATCAGTGAAAAAAAAAAAACAACGCGTACTTTTTTTTGACCAATGCATTACACCGGCACTAACCCAGCGCCGTCAATTAAACAAAACAAAATGAATGGGCCGCCGATGTACGAGCTTTATGGGCCGTAAAAAAAAAAAAAAAAAGTATGAGATGTATCGGCCCAAAAGCACGTCGGCCCACCGGGCATTTGCCCGGTATGCCAGATTACCAGTCCAGCCCTGGTCACCATCGATATCTCCCACCACATGTACGTTTTTAGAGTTGCTCACTATCTCACTCTTTGCTGTGTAGATACATCTTACTTACTGTTTAGTAGACTATATCACTTTGGCATTAGCGATCACTTGAGTATACAGCTACAACTTATCGCGCTCAATCGCATCTGCCTGCTGATCGCTGACTGGCTAAAAGTGCGTGCTCGTCGGTGATGTCAACACCAATGCCAGCTGACTCTGCATGGGCGTGTGTGTACAGTAATGTTATGATGACTGATTTTATGGACTACATGCACACTTTAGTTTAGTATTTTAACCAATTAGACTTTAAAATGTAGATGTTTGAAAACCGCCGAACTGACCCCAAACCAGCCCAAATTTTGTCCACCCGGCCAAACCCTTTTTTACCCGCACAATCAAATTCAAAACCGCCCAATCTGGCAACACTGTTCCTTAGGACTCGGAGGAGTTTTGCCGCTTCGCACAACCAAATGTGACTACAGCCTCTCACAAGTTAGAAAGAAAACACAAAGCCAATCAGTTTAGCGATGTGTGTTCAGGAGGCGGGACTCAGAGCTCTTAACCGTTTGTGTAATTTTTTTTTTTACGACGACAAACCGGAATGAAAACAAGCCGAAATGAACTAGGAGTAACGAGGCTATTTTTAAAATGTAAGGAGTAGAAAGTACAGATAATTGCGTAAAAATGTAAGGAGTAGAAGTAAAAAGTCGTCTGAAAAATAATTACTCCAGTAAAGTATAGATACTAAAAATTTCTACTTAAGTAATGTAACGAAGTATTTGTACTTCGTTACTTGACACCTCTGGGCAAGCTAAGCTTTTGTCCTTAATGGCATTTTTTTCCTTACATTACTTTTACTTTTATACTTTAAAGGGATACTCCACCGTCTTTTCATATTAAACTATGTTTAATATGAAGTAAAAGTAATATCGGAGTAATATCTTCACTCGTGAAAAATCCTCTCACCGGCCCCCGCTCCCTCTGGTGAAGATATTACTCCGCCAAGACGAAGTGCTTACAAGCACTTGCTATGGTATTCCGCCATACAATATAGTTATCCATTTTACACGCTTAGAAAAGCGCAACGTTTTGTTTTGTGTCACCGTCCTAGGTCGAGTTACACTACGCGAGTAACTGTGTTTAAATAGGGAAAACGTGGAGGTGTCTGGTAGCTTCTCTTCTTGGCCCATATTGAATGAACTGAGTGAACAAAGTTTCGCCGCGCGCCAGAGAGATTGAGTGCACGCACTGAGACGAGAGAGGTATGTATCAACTCGTCTTAGTTAAGGGAATAACATAGTTTAATATGAAAAGACGGTGGAGTATCCCTTTAAGTAGTTTTGAAACCAGTACTTTTATACTTTTACTTGAGTAAAAAGCTTGAGTTGATACTTCAACTTCTACAGAAGTCTTTTTAAACCCTAGTATCTATACTTCTACTTGAGTAATGAATGTGAATACTTTTGACACCTCTGGTGATGCGTGAGCCTACGTGGTGACGTACAACACAGAAGCGCTGCGCTGTTACACAACGTGAATTCACTCAAGCCCACACAGAAGAAAATGAATAGTTGAATGAAGTCATTATTTTTGTTTGTGAATTTCAAATTCATGTAAAAACAATGGGTCGTACATTAATATTAATATTAGCTCAAATGATCTATAGGGAATTTTAATAATTAATCATGAATATGATTAATATTTTGTATGTTACAGTTACATTAATTTATCGCAGCTGAACTAGATTGATATATGAACGATTACCATAACGGGTTATGGTTCGTCATTAATACATCAATTGTTCTTATTTCAGCTCGAAGTTATGGGATAACTTTAATGGAATTAATTTAGTTATCAAACAATCTGTTTGTCCAGCGAACAGATTGTACGTAAGATTAAATTAACTCTCAAGGAAAATTATCCTTCTTACAAACACGAGAAAGAGTATCTTTTCCAGGCCTTGAAAAGACACTCTCGGTGTTTGTAGACTAAAATTAGGTTACTTAAATCGTAGCCTACCAAGGTAAAGCATATAGCTAAGATCGAACATTTCAGGGACTAAGTAACATGGGCAATTAAATCAGAGTCAGTCAAGGGCATATGGAATTTAATAATTGGACTAATACTACATCGAACTAAGGAATACAAGTTCTACAATTTACACGAGTAAATGTATGTACAGGACACGTAAACAAAATACAAGACTAAACGGATAACAGATGAGAGAGGGAGAGGAAGGGAGAAAGTGAAACTAAAGTTTCAGGACGAGAGAGATCACCGAGATGATCTCAGCATGGCAAAAATCACAGACAGTAACCCGTAAGAGACAACAAAGAAATCACATTGTAAGTTCAATTCAATAATCGATACTTGCATGCACATGGTTCTCTTTGTATTTGCTGAAGAAGAGCTCCTTTAAGAGCGGGGCGTGTTTCCTCGTATCTTCGGGGCGCGCAGTTTAAAGGTTCACTTTGAGTTGAAGTTGTCGGCTGAAGTTCGAAGACGAAACAAAACTAAAAGACTTAAAGAAAATAAAATATAAAGCCCCCTAAACGGGAGCCATTGATGGTCTCCCTGATGAGGAGGGTTCGAACAAGCAGGAACAAACAAGACGAAAGAAAATACCGGACTCAACTCAGCAGAACGCGGAGTGTAACCGCTTTTCTAGGGCACAGGAATTTCACTCCTCCCTGGGGCTTGAGCCAATTGGAATGCGAAATTCCAGGCGGGAGAAAAGTTCTTTGTCTCACTATGAGTTTGATTTGCATGTTTTATGGCAGTCTTAGGATCATGCCATTTCTACGTTAAACAATTATAACTGCAGTAAAATGCATTTTATCATAATTTGGTATCCATATCTTTCCTACGGGTATATGGAGGTTTAATTCAAGACCAAATTTGGTATGTTTAAAAGCTACGGCCTAGAAGTACCTTCTTACTCTGTAAGATAAGTATTAAAAGTTCGATTAACAAACTGAGAATAAGACTAACCTAAAATGTGATGTGCATTTACCAGTGGGAATGAAAATTAGACTTTTTAAAAAGATCCACATGGCATATCTATGATTGCAACGGTGCACATCTGAAACATTATTCCTTTAAGGTTTACAAGAATACAACAACCCATCACAGAGAAGAACAATCGTGGAAAAGAGAAATTACATTCAGGTTTACATATTTCTTCAATGGTTATACATATAGAAAATGTAGGATTTAAGTAGGGTTAAAGATTAACACTGCTCCACTCCTAAAATCTTTGTTGCTGGACATTCCTTTAGGCAATAAAACAGCAAAGTGGGGGGAAGGCAATTGCCAGAGAATATTGTTGAACATTCTCTTACTAAAACACTATTGATTAAAGAATACATTTCAAAACCACACCTCTATTATAAAGCCAAACTAAATCACACATGCCTAATGTAATTGTACATAAATTAAAGTATATTCTATCCTAATTTAAACACAAAGGGATGTTTGTGTGTGTTTGTGTGTGTGTAGAAAGTTTCAAGTTTCGTTATCTCTCTGTGGTCCAGAGAGGGGAAAGGGGGGTTCGGAATGTCTCTGAGGTGAAATTAGTGTCGTAAAAGTCAATTGGCCGACTAGCTGGAGCCAAAGCAACTGATTTACCTTCGGGGGTTCAGAGTGGGACAGCAAGAAGGAATGTGCGTTTATGTTCTGATTCAATGAGCCATGATTCATAGCCAATGTGGCTACATTCCCCCTTTTCGTCCGGTGAAGTCCGTGTGGACATCGTCGGACGACAATCATCACAATGGTCACATGGCAGGTGAATCATGACAGTCGTGTAGCAGGTGGATCATGACGGTAGGAAGGCAGGTGGTGCTTGGAGCTGAGGATTCAGCTCGATGAGGTTCGGCGTGGTCTCTGACTTGACACCACCTTTCTGGGGATTCCGTCTGAAACCTGCAAAGGTGCACAGCCCAATGTCGGCGGCGTTCCAGCCTCGGACCGCAGATGAAGTGTTCAGAACGGGCCGTCGAGCCGGTGCTCGGAGGGCTTTGTTGGCAGGAGCAATGTCCATGAGTTGGGACCCCCTTTTCTCACTACGGAGTTCCAGTCCTGGATTCAAGGTGACGTTGAAGTTTTTGGAGGATGGTAGTTTCAGTGCTGTCTGGTACTCTTTGCTGGGAAGCTGGTACCATGTCAGGCCATCAAGGTGTAGGATGACACCTTTCAGTACTTGAAGTCCCATTTTCTGGTTGAGCATGTTGACACGGCTGGTTGTGTCATGCTGGTCGTGAGTGACAGTGGCGGTGTGCACAGGTGCGTTAGCACGCCACCTTTCACCTGCTATCTCTGCTTGTGTGTGGGTGACTTTGCTGACCAGGGGGTGCAACCCGCAGATTTCTTCAGCGTTGTCTCTGAGTAAGGGTTTGCTAAGGCAGAGATAACAAATGTCTTTGGTCATAGTACACAGGTGTAGGTTTGGAGCTGAGTACCGTTGTGTGTCGCCATCGTGGTAGGCCACCACGTCTGGAGGGCTTATCTTGAGGTGGGTGTTGTTTTCCCAAAATCTGACCTTGCAAATGCCTGTAAGTCTGTAGACTTGGCTTGACTCGATGATAGGCGGATTTAGGAGAAGGCCCACTTCTCTCTGCTCGGGATCGAAGCAGAGTGAGATGGCGCTACCCAGAGAGTAGGCCAGGTGTTTTTGTAGAAAGTCAGCTGGCATGTTGATGGCGGAAACCAGCACAGTTAGCATCAGGCTTAGTATCAGGTATGGTGGGATTACACCTGTGGCTATGCTGTCATTGGAGGAGCTAACCTCCCACAGCATGTCTGTCGTTGGCACTGTAACCAGCTGAGTCTGGACAAAGTCACTCTGTGAGACAGTAAACTGCGGCTTCATGGAGTTTGCAGTCTGGTTCGCTGCATTTACACTGGACACACCAATGTTAAACAGAGTTCTGGCAGCAGCTCCGGTTCTGAGCAATGCTCCCAGGAACTGGCTGGAGTGGTGGTTGGTGCTTAGGAGTCCCGATTGTGCAACAGTCATTATCTCAAGTTGGTTGAACATGTGTTCGGCCTTGGCCTCGGCGTGAGAGAGGGAGTCCTCTGTCCGTCGGACACTTGTCCAGATGTATTGGGCTACAGAGCTGGGGTGGTGTGCTCTGTAGACCGGGCGGGGCTGGATGAGTCGAACATGCACTTGCTGGGGGTAGGTCCTGCCGTCAGTGATCTGGGGTCTCGGTCGTTCTCTCGGTGGCAGCTGTCCTCTGGTTGGCAAACAGTACAGCATGGCGAACCACAGCAGCAACCTGGCACAGACAACAGGGAGAGAGAGAGAGAAAGGGGAGGAAGAAGCCAGCAAGGGTTGTCTTTGATTGGACAGGGCAGTCTTTTTACTTTGTGGGCGGCGACTGGGTTTAGTTCGCCTTGGCCCATGTTTTGCCACATCTTGCTGTCGGCTTGTCGCTTGCTTCAGTGTCTCGTCAGTGTCTCTGGTGTTGCGTTGTGCAGCACATGATGCGTTATAGATGAACATTAGCAGTTTATCCCCCTTTGTGCGCCGTGGCAGTACAAGCCTTGGCATTGTGATGTCAATCGGTGCACAACTCATAATGTTGTTCTGTACGCGCAGCATGTGTGTTGTGTTATGCAGTGGTCTGAGGCACTGGTTGTCAGTGAGGTCAGACGGCATGCGAGGGTGGTTGGAGGGTTTTGAGAGGTGGGCATTTAAAGTCTTGATGTGGATGTCAGAAGTCCGCATGTCAGTTATGGTTGTCTTTGTAAACAGCGGAGCCAGCGTAAGCGGCTCTGAGGTAGGCAGTTGAGCTTGTAAAGTTCTTATGCTGTGTTTAATCTTCACTTTCTTTAGGGTGGGTGGGTGGGTTGAAAGTGGCCACAGCTTGTTGTTTAGTGCGCCAGGCTTGGCAATGGCTTGAATGAGGTCATGTCGCTGCAGGTCAGTCATGACATTGAGGCAGCAAGTGTCAAAGTCTTTGGTGGGCTGTAAGGTGCAGGGTAGCGGATTCGAACCTTCCGTTGGTGCTGAGTCTGTGTCTTTTTGGCTGGCTGTGGGAGTTCCCATGAACTCTGAGACCGTTGTGACCTGACCGTCTGGCTGTGACTGGAGGGGGCAAAGTTCTCGTACTTGAGCCCAGACTTTGAGCTGTTTCAAGTCCAGTAACGGTTCAAAACGATCTAGAAGGTCTCTGCCGATGAGGAACGGAAAAGTGTCCATTTTTGAGATGAACACGGGATGGACTAGACTCAAAGGACCAATCGTCAGGTGAATGGGGGCTACCTGTTCGAGCCGGATGTCATGTTGACTGTATGACTGTACGTTCAGTTCACAAGTTTGAGGTGTAAGAGTTCGGTCTTGTCTCTTAGCTTTAAATTGGAGTCTTTGGAACAGTTGATTTGAGATCACCGTAATGTCCGATCCTGTGTCTATCAGGGCTTCCATGCTCACTTCCTCTTCCAACGTGATGTTCAGGTAGAGTTTTTGGGCCACCCCCTTTTTGATTAGGTTGCCCAGGAATGTTGGCATGGCAGGTGTGACGGTCGTTGGGTGGTTAGGACCGGTCTCGTGTAGCTTGCTGTGGGGGCAGTTAGACAGAACAGCGTTTTCTGGTACCTTGGTATTTTGGTACCTGGTGTGAGGAGGTGTGCTGTTTCGTTCATGGTGTGCAGCTGTCAGCTGTGGGGCTTGGGTGATGCTGTCACGTTGTGATGTGACAGTTAGCTCTGTGGTCTGTGGATGATGAGCAGTGTTCGGGGTGCTTGGCTCAGTCAGATGGCGGTCAGACGGTTTGGTTTCAGTTCTTATGCTTAGACATAAGATGTCTGGCTCGTCCTTCTTGTCTTCCTTGCAACGTTTTTGGTGAAGAAGCTCTTTCAGCACTTTTAGGATCTCTGCTGTCTCAGACGTGGATGCACTGTGGTTATCTGATGTGGGCTCAGGCTTGAGCTTACCAGTGTCGTGTCGAGAGTGGTTCCACTTTCTGTCGGGGCTAGTTGTCCTGGACGGTGGAGATCGGCTCTTCTTGGGTCGCCGGCCGGTTTCCCGGAATCTTTTAGAGCGCTCGCTCTGGTGCTTTGGACGAGCACCACCGCGATTGTGTTGCCCTCTGCTGGTTTGGAACGGTCGTGACTCTCTGTAAAAATGTCTGTGACTGTGGTGTTGTGGGACACCCTCTAAAGTCAGTTTTGAACAGTGTTCAGAGACAGAATAGATTGTGGGGTCTTTCACAGTCTTTTCAGAAATAGTCTTTTGCTTGGTGTAAGCTTTATGGGCTAAGTCACGCAGCTGTTGGGTAGACATGGCCCGTGCATCGGCCAAAACCCCAATATGATGGGATAAGGTTGGATGGAGATTCCGCAGGAAAAGAGTTCTAAATGTAACATCCTGTTCCATCCCTGGCTCATTCTGTGCTCCGAAGAAGGCTTGTCGGAGTCGGTTGTAGTAGATCTGGGGGTGTTCACTCGCAGTGTTTCTCGCAGGCCCTGGCTTTAGCGTCTCTGTCTTTTATTTCAGTCTCTGCTCTTGCAAGGAGAGCTTCACCTTGTTGGAGTTTTTCGTCGAGTTCTTTTCTGGTTTCTCTCTCCAACTGTTCTCTTTGGTCTGTGTCGAGGCGCAGATCTTGCAGGGCATTTCGAAGTCTTTCTACTTCTTTCTGTAGTTCTGGATCTGTGGCGTCCTCTTTCTCGCGCTGGCTCTGGGTCTCGAGGAGGAGCTGATCTAGACGACTCTGGGTCCGGGCCTGGTCCTTCCAGGCCTCATCCGCTTGAAGCTTTAGCGTTGCGGCTTGCTGCTCCAGGTCGATGTTGCTCCGTTCGCTGAGCCGTGCCTGGGCGACGAGGAGGTGAGCTAGGGTCCCGGTGATCCTGGCGAGTTCTTTGTGGGTGTAACTCTGGCTAGGATCCTGTGCCATCAGCTGGTCCAGCTCAGTGTCCAGCTGCGTTTGGTTCAGATGCTGCAGGTCACTGGCTTCCTTGGGCAGGAAGGTGCTCGTTGTCGCTTCCAGCCATGTCGCTAAGTGCTCCCGACGGACCGCGGGACTGGATGCACGGGACATATTGGCTTCACTGTAGGCGAGAGAAGCACAGCACACACACAAAGAGACCAATGCAAGTTCGTTCTAAGGTTAAAGAGCTATACTCATACGGGCTATGCCGTTTATGAGAATTTTGGGCTAACTGATGCACAGTTAGACAGTTAGCGGAGCCAATTGACTTGGGTCGAAGGACCCGAACTAGAGATTTGACAGGCAGTAGCCTCGCGGGTCACGTGATGACACCGGCTGCTTGGTTTGTCGCCCTATTATCTAGCTTCCTTGGTGGCTCTCATAGGTTACTGTCTCTAAGTGAAATGAAAGAAACAAATCACAACAGAACAAGGGATAGAAAAGACTAAGGTAAACAAAACACTAGTGATGACTAGGTCTGAAATTAAATAAACAGAATAGTAACACAGTACGTGTTCAAGAGGATAAAGAGACCTAAGCTATTACCACTGTTAGGGTTTAAGATAGGCCACCAGGTGAGTGGGGGCTTTTGGGGGGTAGGAAACCTACGAAGATGGTATGGCTTAGAGAAGAGGGAAAAGTGGGCCATACATCTAGAATATACCCGGGGGAATATCTAATATTCTGTGGCTTATAGTAAGTGGAATGGGTTTTACTAAATTTAGATTAACCTGTGGTGAATTGAAGCCGCTCTGGTGGGATCCGTGGCTAAGTCAACCCCTCCGACGGTTCCCAACACTTGACCGCAGTGTTCTCGGGCAACTTCGTTTTCTCCCTGTACCTCGCTGTGCCCTCTCAGACAACTTGCGACTTTAAAACACAACCTGGCAACACCAAGGTTTCCCCGGCCAGACAATACGACAAAATTGGGTTTTAGCCCGGAACTCTCCGGAGAGTGGCCCACTTTTAGGCCTCAGTTCGGGTTTATTGTCCCAAAATTGCTTTGTGTGTGTCGGCTGGCGCGGTTGACCTTTGGAGTGCCAAATTGCTAATGTCGAAGTTGCGTGCCGCAACGATGGTACGGGATTCGGAAGTGTCCGAAACTCACAGAACGGCGAGTGTCAGTAACGCCGGTTGGACAACCTCGCTCGCGGAAACCAATCCGAGATGACTGCAACTTCCCACAGTGCTCTAGTGAATGCCACCTATAAATACACAAAGGATAAACAAGTGAAACTTAAAGTGAATTAAGGCTAGTTTGTTTAAACCAAATGGATTAGTTATTTATGTGGCAATAAGAGTCAAAGGTTTTACTAAATAATAATAAACAAAAGGAGATTATGATAATGTTACTTATCAATGACCTAACCCAAAAGAGAGAAGGAAAAGAATAACAGTAGAAATAAAATAATAGAATAAAAAAATAAAAATTTAAAAATCAAAATAGAAAGGGACAGGATTGAAACACGGGAGAAGAAGCAGGCCGCAGTAGCTGGTTTTCACCACAAGGGGGCGTGCTTCCTCTCTGTGCTTAACCTGGCAAACATAAAACTTAATTCAAATTAAAAATTCAAAACTTGTTTAAATTAAAATTTAAAATAAGCATGTAAGGAAATGTAAAAATCAGAATATCTTATAATAATCCAGATACACTAAAGTATCAGTCCTATTTATAAAAATAATCAGGAGAGAAAGCCGATATAAAAGTGAAAGGAGGAAAATAGTGATGCCGACTTAGTATCAACAAGGCCACACGATGGTGCTGTTTCCTCCAAGTGGATATCAGTGGGTGAATACACAACTCAATTTAAATTTAAAATTCAAACTAGTTTAAATCAAATTTGAATGAGCATGTAAAGAACATGTAAAAGGAAAACTCAGAATAATAACCCATAATAATTAATGGTAACAGTGAAGTCTCATCAATAATTATTACGATAATCAAAAGAGAAAAGTGGAAGTAAACAATTCACGAAAGGATTTGAAAAGAGAGGAAAGAGAGCTGAGTGAACCGACCTCGCGGGTGGCGGCCACTAGGTGCCGTTGTTTCCTCTAAGGGAATGGCTGAGATTTAATCTGAGTTTTAATCCAAATCTTGTTTGAACCAAACTCAGAGTTAATGTATCAGTCCAAAAGCAGGAAAATTGTCTAACACAAAATAATAAACGCACGAGCAAAGCTATAAATGCGAATAGTTATTTAGAGTTTAAACATTAATTCACAGGGAAATGAATTCAGCCGTAAAGAGAGCGTTATCTGATAACTGGCCACGAGATGGCGTTGTTGCGCTCATGCAGGCGGAAATCAGAGGGCAAAGGGGTAATTTGAGGCTGCTAAACACTTACGCCCTCTGGCGTTTAGTAAATGGAATTACACAACTTCAATGTGATTCAAACGCTAAGAGCTTTTCAGCTCGCGTCACGCGCTGATTTCTGCAACACTCACAAATAGGACAGAGGTCTCGGCGGACCTTTTGGTGCTATTAATACTGCACAGGAAAGTATGGCGGGGTTTCTTCCCGCAAATACTCAAATGTGGACAACAGGAATTTTCCGTCTGTTGCTAGACTCCCATATTACACATTTATCAAAATAGCACTTGATTTGTGTATTTAGGTTTTCGATTGATTAGCTAGGTCAATGTTAACCAGGAGTTTACCGTTTTGTTGAATATCACTGGACTAACCACGAATTCAATAACGATATTGCATGCATGCAAGGCCTATGTTTAATAAGGACTCTCGCTTAGAAAACATATTTATTAATACCGGTAGTACGCACGTGAGAATTCTTCGTTCACAGCGATTTAAAACAAATATTAGAAATGTATCAACTGCAGAGATATTTCTTCATCTCTTAACAGGACATTTGTAATATTAAATACTGCAGTGTACGTAGCATTTAACAGTGCTAAAATCGTCTAGGCATATTTTAGCAACTTGTTAAAATGTACGTTAGGCCTACTGACTTCGGCTTTTTGCCTTGGACAGTTAGGAGTGAGTTCGCGTTAGCGACTTAACTCACAAATTCATAATTTCATAATGCGCAAAAATTATTAATAACCATATAAACAGACTGAAACTGAATATTGCCCATAAACAAAGTTTGAAATGCGTCGCGTTCTCCACCAAAACATGTAAAAACAATGGGTCGTACATTAATATTAATATTAGCTCAAATGATCTATAGGGAATTTTAATAATTAATCATGAATATGATTAATATTTTGTATGTTACAGTTACATTAATTTATCGCAGCTGAACTAGATTGATATATGAACGATTACCATAACGGGTTATGGTTCGTCATTAATACATCAATTGTTCTTATTTCAGCTCGAAGTTATGGGATAACTTTAATGGAATTAATTTAGTTATTAAACAATCTGTTTGTCCAGCGAACAGATTGTACGTAAGATTAAATTAACTCTCAAGGAAAATTATCCTTCTTACAAACACGAGAAAGAGTATCTTTTCCAGGCCTTGAAAAGACACTCTCTGTGTTTGTAGACTAAAATTAGGTTACTTAAATCGTAGCCTACCAAGGTAAAGCATATAGCTAAGATCGAACATTTCAGGGACTAAGTAACATGGGCAATTAAATCAGAGTCAGTCAAGGGCATATGGAATTTAATAATTGGACTAATACTACATCGAACTAAGGAATACAAGTTCTACAATTTACACGAGTAAATGTATGTACAGGACACGTAAACAAAATACAAGACTAAAAGGATAACAGATGAGAAAGGGAGAGGAAGGGAGAAAGTGAAACTAAAGTTTCAGGACGAGAGAGATCACCGAGATGATCTCAGCATGGCAAAAATCACAGACAGTAACCCGTAAGAGACAACAAAGAAATCACATTGTAAGTTCAATTCAATAATCGATACTTGCATGCACATGGTTCTCTTTGTATTTGCTGAAGAAGAGCTCCTTTAAGAGCGGGGCGTGTTTCCTCGTATCTTCGGGGCGCGCAGTTTAAAGGTTCACTTTGAGTTGAAGTTGTCGGCTGAAGTTCGAAGACGAAACAAAACTAAAAGACTTAAAGAAAATAAAATATAAAGCCCCCTAAACGGGAGCCATTGATGGTCTCCCTGATGAGGAGGGTTCGAACAAGCAGGAACAAACAAGACGAAAGAAAATACCGGACTCAACTCAGCAGAACGCGGAGTGTAACCGCTTTTCTAGGGCACAGGAATTTCACTCCTCCCTGGGGCTTGAGCCAATTGGAATGCAAAATTCCAGGCGGGAGAAAAGTTCTTTGTCTCACTATGAGTTTGATTTGCATGTTTTATGGCAGTCTTAGGATCATGCCATTTCTACGTTAAACAATTATAACTGCAGTAAAATGCATTTTATCATAATTTGGTATCCATATCTTTCCTACGGGTATATGGAGGTTTAATTCAAGACCAAATTTGGTATGTTTAAAAGCTACGGCCTAGAAGTACCTTCTTACTCTGTAAGATAAGTATTAAAAGTTCGATTAACAAACTGGGAATAAGACTAACCTAAAATGTGATGTGCATTTACAAGTGGGAATGAAAATTAGACTTTTTAAAAAGATCCACATGGCATATCTATGATTGCAACGGTGCACATCTGAAACATTATTCCTTTAAGGTTTACAAGAATACAACAACCCATCACAGAGAAGAACAATCGTGGAAAAGAGAAATTACATTCAGGTTTACATATTTCTTCAATGGTTATACATATAGAAAATGTAGGATTTAAGTAGGGTTAAAGATTAACACTGCTCCACTCCTAAAATCTTTGTTGCTGGACATTCCTTTAGGCAATAAAACAGCAAAGTGGGGGGAAGGCAATTGCCAGAGAATATTGTTGAACATTCTCTTACTAAAACACTATTGATTAAAGAATACATTTCAAAACCACACCTCTATTATAAAGCCAAACTAAATCACACATGCCTAATGTAATTGTACATAAATTAAAGTATATTCTATCCTAATTTAAACACAAAGGGATGTTTGTGTGTGTTTGTGTGTGTGTAGAAAGTTTCAAGTTTCGTTATCTCTCTGTGGTCCAGAGAGGGGAAAGGGGGGTTCGGAATGTCTCTGAGGTGAAATTAGTGTCGTAAAAGTCAATTGGCCGACTAGCTGGAGCCAAAGCAACTGATTTACCTTCGGGGGTTCAGAGTGGGACAGCAAGAAGGAATGTGCGTTTATGTTCTGATTCAATGAGCCATGATTCATAGCCAATGTGGCTACATTCACTTGATAAACTTATGGTTGAGCCACTGTAGTCACTTGAACTATTTTAACGATGTCTTTACTAGGGTTGCAAAGGGGCGGAAAATTTCCGGTAAATTTCCATGGGAAGTTAAGCTGGGGAATTTTGGAAATATTCATTACCACGGCAACTGCTTGTGCATCCACTCTGAAAGTAACTGTACACATAAGAGACGGATAGATACATTATTTAAGGTTATTTCTATTCGTTAGAATATTGATATATGAACTTGTTGTCAAGTAAGCCCCGTTGCGAGCATGTGCGTCTCTCTAAACTTTCAGTGTGCTGCACTGCTCTAGTTGACTTCTGCGCCTTCCCCTCCGAAAATATCACGTTAATTTTGAAAACGTAATTCCTTTTGTGGATCCTCTTGGTCTTTCTTCATGTTTCTTTGACAAATATCAGTGTCTCCGTCTCACACAAGCTGCACGCGAGTTAACCACGCCTACTTATATACATGTTGCGGTATACACGGAATAAAAAAATATGTTACGGTTGACATTTTCTTCTGCGGTAACGATATATACAGTCATACCGCCCAGCCCTACTTATGTGGTAAACAAAGTTATGCTAGCTTATTTAGCATCTAACTTATCAGCTTGCTATCTACTAGATGAATACATTTGTATGTGATATTTGCAATTTAAACATTTAATAAATATATTTCCCCATAATATCATCAAAACTTACTTCACTTTGTTTAGTCCACAGGCTCAAATGTGTGCCTTCAATAGTCTTGTGCTTTGGGCTTCTGTACATGTGATGGAGGCATGCACAGTGCCAGTAGGGGGTGTGGTCTCAGTAGCCCTGCAGTAATCAGTGTGCTATGTGCATGTGATTGAGGAATGGCATGGATATTCAAGTGTATTTGAATGGCATCTGTTTGTTTTAGTCAAGATTATGCTAAAATATACTTTCCTCAACTATATTTAAGTTCCCTATGAAGAGCCAACCCTCAACTTTGAAAATTCCCAGTTTATTCCCGTTTATTCCCATAAATTCCTGTTAATTCCCTTAAATTCCCTTAAATTCCCATTAATTCCCATGGAAAGTTTCCATCTTTGAAAATTCCCATAATTTTGCAACCCTAGTCTTTACCAACTTTTCTGGGCCGGCAAGTTTCGATCCCATAGAAGCCTATGGAGGAGTGATCCAACTCTCAGATTTAATCAAAAATATCTTAATTTGTGAAAATTAGATGAACGTGTAACGGGGTTAGAACAACATGAGGGTGAGTAATTACTGACAGAATTTCCATTTTTGGGTGAACTAACCCTTTAAACTGATGCACTACATGTAAATAATATTCCTTATTGTTTTTTTCCTGTCAAAATTACAGAGTATGATTGGAATTACTATCATGATCATCATCAATATTTTATCCATTTCACTAGTGCTCTCACCTACAGTGCTATGCATAAGTTTAGACACCCATGCTAAAGTTGACTAAAAAGAGGAATAAAAAAATCATCTTTTGGAAATTGAACTTAATGCCTTAATTAAAAACATTAGGAAAAATCCAACCTTTAAGGACACCAATTTTCTTTGTGAATGAATAATGTATCGTAAATAAATAAATGTTCTTCCTTAAAATACAGGGTGCATAAGTCTGGACACCCCTATGTTAAATTCCCATAGGAATAGAAAATTCCCATAGGCAGGCAGATTTTTATTTTTAAAGGCCAGTTACTTCATGGATCCAGGATACTATGCATCCTGATAAAGTTCCCTTGGCCTTTGGAATTAAAATAGCCTCACATCATGACATAGCCTTCACCATACCTAGAGATTGGCATGGAGTTCTACGGATACATTATTCATTCACAAAGAAAATTGGTGTCCTTAAAGGTTGGATTTTTCCTATTTTTTTTTTAATTAAGGCATTAAGTTCAATTTCCAAAAGATGATTTTTTATTCCTCTTTTTAGTCAACTTTAGCATGAGTGTCTAAACTTATGCATAGCACTGTATCATCATTCATCTTTTAAATTTTAACAAATCAGTTTGAGCAAACACAGACTATGAATAATACACTGCTCAAAAAAATAAAGGGAACACTTTTTAATCAGAGAATAGCATCAAGTCAGTTAAACTCCTGGGATATTGATCTGGTCAGTTAAGTAACAGAGGGGGTTGGTAATCAGTTTCAGCTGCTTTAGTGTTAATGAAATTAACAGTAGGTGCACTAGATGGGCAACAGTGAGACAACCCCAAAACAGGAATGGTTTTACATGTGGAGGCCACTGACATTTTTTCCCTACTCATCTTTTTGGACTGTTTTTCACCAGTTTTGCATTTGGCTAGGGTCAGTGTCACTACTGGTAGCATGAGGCGATACCTGGACCCTACAGAGGTTGCGCAGGCAGTCCAGCTCCTTCAGGATGGCTCATCAATACGTGCCATTGCCAGAAGGTTTGCTGTGTCTCCCAGCACAGTCTCAAGAGTATGGAGGAGATTCCAGGAAGAAAGACAGCTACTCTAGGAGAGCTGGACAGGGCCGTAGAAGGTCCTTAACCCATCAGCAGGACCGGTGTCTGCTCCTTTGTGCGAGGAGGAACATGATGAGCACTGCCAGAGCCCTACAAAATGACCTCCAGCAGGCCACTGGTGTGAATGTCTCTGACCAAACAATCAGAAACAGACTTCATGAGGGTGGCCTGAGGGCCCGACGTCTAGGGCTGCCCCCAAATAGTCGACTAAACGTTAGTCGATATGAACAGGGCTTGGTCGAATACATTTTCATTAGTCGGTTAGTCGCAAAAAAATCACGTGAAAAATTGACGCAATCAGGGGCTGCGCAGTCAGTGTATGACATGACATCAAAGCAAGGAGAGATCAACGAGATCTCGTGCCTCGCGGTATACCAAAGCGCATCCGCGTCGCATCGAGATAAAAACATCTCAACTTTTCAGAATGCCGCAAGCGCACCGTAGGTCACGTGACAACTGTAACTGATGGTTGCTTAGCAACGACAGACGCCTCCAGAGCGCAACCGCCCTAGCGCTTTCGAAAAAGGAGAACGCGGCGCGCCTAGCGTTTTCTACGCGTTTTTAGGCGCAATATGTGAACGGCGCCTAAAGCAGCTAAACTCCTCCACTGTATCCCTTCCACATCCACTCCATCAGAGCGCATCTTTTCAAAGGCCAGCTTCATTGTGATCAAGTCGAGAAGCTCCCTTCTTCCCAACAATGTGGACAAGCTGGTGTTCCTCTCACATAATATGAAAAAAATAAAATCGAATTGAAAGCTTAGGTAAGAATGCTTAATTTCCTTTTTGTAGTGTTTCTGTTTGCTATCCGTTAGGCTATATTAAAAAAAACGGGTGTTTTTATAACGGGTAGGCTATACAAATAAATAAATACATATTATTTTTATTTATTCGTTTTTATATAATGCAGAAGTTGTTTTTTATTCTGTAAGAAAAATTTGTCTGATGTTTGCAATTTGTTGTTTCAGGTCAACACTCATCCGTAGTCTTAATGGCAGTTTGCGGCTTTGCTCTGATATTTTTATTATTATTATTATTATTATTATATATTGTATTAGTGTTCTTTAAATTATTTGTTCCACATTTTGTCTTAAATATAGTTGTTCTAAACAATTTAATCAAATACTTAGGCTGTTGATTTGTTTGCCACCTTCTTTTTTATTCTAAGTTTTGGCGTTGTGCGATGTGCCATGTGCATTTATTAAATTGTTCGTTTTTGTTAATTTTCCTTCTGAACAATATAAAAATTATATTAATTTTCCACTGTATTTTTATACCAAACAGCGTTTTTGCTACAGTATTTATTTGTTTTTGTTTTTTGCCTTGTTTTGAACTAGGCCTAAGTTACTAATAAGTTTATTTAATTTATTTTAAAGAACGAATTTTAGTTTATTTTATTCAAAACTGTTTTTTTTTTGTTTTTGTTTTTTGACATGTACTGTAACTGTTACAGTTTGTATTTTTGATAATAAATTATTAAAATGCACAGGCAGTCTGATTGCTGTTTTTATGTTATAATTAGCCTAACGTTCCGGCAACTGATTTTTGTGTCCGTAAGCGCTGTATACTTTAAACGCTTTACTATTCTGTTTTAAGCGCTTAATTTTCATTTTGAAAGCGCTAATATCATGCTTTAGCATTTTCTGTCATATGGAAGTGTTAAACTTCAACTTGGACTATACCTTTCCTTGTATATACGCAAGTTGTTATATTAATATCATAAATGAACGATTATTCGACTAATCGCTAAAATGCAGGAGTGTTAGTCGACTAGGAATATCTTTAGTCGGGGGCAGCCCTACCGACGTCCTCTAGTGGGCCCTGTGCTCACTGCCCAGCACCAGGGAGCTCGATTGGCATTTCCCGTTGAACACCAGAATTGGCAGGTCCGCCACTGGTGCCCTGTGGTTTTCACAAATGAGAGCAGGTTCACCCTGAGCAAGTGGCAGACAGGAAAGGGTCTGGAGAAGCCGTGGAGAATGTTATGCTGCCTGTAACATCGTTCAGCATGACCGGTTTGGAGGTGGGTCAGTGATAGTCTGAGGAGGCATATCCATGGAGGGACGCACAGACCTCTGCAGGCTAGACAATGGCACCCTGACTGCCATTAGGTATCGGGATGAAATCCTTGGATCCATTGTCAGACCCTATGCTGGTGCAGTGGGTCCTGGGTTCCTCCTGGTGCACAACAATGCCCGGCCTCATGTTGCGAGAGCATGCAGGCAGTTCCTGGAGGATGAAGGAATGATACCATTGAAGGGCCACCACGCTCACCTGACCTACATCCAATAGAATACCTCTGGGACATTGTGTTTCGGTCCATCTGACATCACCTGGTTGCACCTCAGACTGTCCAGGAGCTCAGTGATGCGCTGGTCCAGATCTGGGAGGAAATACCCCAGGACACCATCCGTCGTCTCATTAGGAGCATGCCCCGACGTTGGCAGGCATGCATACAAGCACGTGGGGGCCATACAAACTACTGAGTACCATTTTGAGTTGCTGCAATGAAATTTCAGCAAAATTGACAAGCCTGCTGCATCATTTTTTCACTTAGATTTCCGGGGTGTCTTTGAATTCAATCCTCTGTAGGTTGATCATTTTCATTTCCATCAAACGATGTGACATCCTTTCCGTTCATAACACATACCCAGTCCATATTAGTATAGATATCCAGCATGATATTTTTCCCCATTGAGATCTGATGCGTTTTCAAAGTGTTCCTTTAATTTTTTTGAGCAGTGTATTTATGAGTCCTGCTGCCTGTCAGACCTTATAATCTTTATTATTAGTAGTAGTTTTAGTATTAAAATTATTACATTAATAGTACTTTTTTACTGAAACAGAATTACCAATATTGTCTCAATATCATCACCAGCCCATAATTATGCATTCATAAGTTTTATTTAATACATAAACATTTAATACATAAACATTTTAATTCTTCTTACTTCAGTTTAATCATAAAAATTAAATGCTTGAGTGATGTTTCTTTTTTTAGTGAAGATATATTCATACAGTGCATCCGGAAATCCGTATATTCACAGTGCTTCACTTTTTCCACATTTTATTGTTACAGCCTTATTCCAAAATGGATTAAATTCATTATTTTTCTCAAAATTCTACAAACAATACCCCATAATGACAATGTTTGTTTGTTTTAAATCTTTGCAAATTCATGAAAAAAAAAAAATCACATGTACATAAGTATTCACAGCCTTTGCTCAATATTATGTTGAATCCCCTTTGGCACCAATTACAGCCTCAAGTATTTTTGAGTATGATGCAACAAGCTTGGCACACCTAATTTTGGGCAGTTTTCCCATTCTTCTTTGCAGAGCCTCTCAAGCTCCATCAGGTTGGATGGGGAGTGTCGGTGCACAGCCATTTTCAGATCTCTCCAGAGATGTTAAATCGGGTTCAAGTCTGGGCTCTGGCTGGGCCACTCAAGGACATTCACAGAGTTATCCTGTAGCCACTCAATCTTTGTTTCATCAGACCAGAGAATTTTGTTTCTCATGGTCTGAGAGTCCTTCAAGTGCCTTTTGGAAAACTCCAGGCGGGCTGTCATGTGCCTTTTACTGAGGAGTGGCTTCCATCTGGCCACTCTACCATACAGGCCTGATTGGTGGAGTGCTGCAAAGATAATTGCTCTTCTGGAAGGTTCTCCTCTCTCCACAGAGAAACGCTGGAGTTCTTGGTCACCTCCCTGACTAAGGCCCTTCTCCCCCGATCACTCAGTTTGGCCGGGCGGCCAGCTCTAGGAAGAGTCCTGGTGGTTCCAAACTTCTTCCATTTACGGATGATGGAGGCCGCTGTGCTCATTGGGACCTTCAATGCTGAAGACATTTTGCTGTACTCTTCCCCAGATCTGTGCCTCAATACAATCCTGTCTCAGAGGTCTACAGGCAATTCCTTGGACTTCATGACTTGGTTTGAGCTCTGACAGGCACTGTTGGACCTTATATTGACAGGTGTGTGCCTTTCCAAATCATGTCCAATCAACTGCATTTACCACAGGTGGACTCCAATCAAGTTGTAGAAACATCTCAAGGATGATCAGTGGAAACAGGAAATACCAGAGCTCAATTTTGATTGTCATGGCAAAGGCTGTTTATTTTTAATACATTTGCAAAGATTTCAAACAAACTTCTTCCACATTGTTATTATGGGGTATTCTTTGTAGAATTTTGAGGAATATAATGAATTTAATCCATTTTGGAATAAGGCTATAACATAACAAAATGTGGAAAAAGTGAAGCGTTGTGAATACTTTCCGGATGCACTGTATGTGAAAACCATAAAACTGGGTCCTTTTGAAGAGAAACTGATTTGATTTAGAGAATATATATTTATGTATAATCTACCTGACTTAAACATCTGGTCAGCCATGATCAAATCATTCAGGGTGCTGATGTTGTCCCATCCAGGCAGAAACACTAGAATTGCTCCATCCTGAAAGACAGCATCAACGTGTCAACAAGATCACATACTTATTTTTTGAATATCGTTCAATATTTTGGGGTCAGTAACATTTTTTTTATTTTTAAGAAAGTAATACTTGTATTTAGCAAGTAGGCATAAATAGATCAAAAGTGACAGTAAAATCATTTAAAAATGTAACAAATATTTTTTTATTTGTTCAAAAGTTTTTGTTTTTTTAATATTCATCAAAGAATCCAGAAAAATAGTAAGCATAACCATTTTCAACATTGATAAGAAATGTTTCTTGAGCACCAAATCAGCATATTATAATGATTTCTGTAGGATCATGTGACACTGAAAAAGGGAGCAATCCAGCAATAATCACATGAATATAATATTAAAATATATGAATATTTTTTTTTAAAATTATATATAAAAAAAAGATTATTATAAAAAAGTTATTTTAAATTTTATTATTTTTTCACAAGTTTACAGTTTTCACTGTATTTTCGATCAAATAAATGCAGTCTTGATGAACATAAAGGCTTTCAAAAACATTCTAAAAATCTTACCAACTTCTTTATTTTACACAAACTGCAGTGCATATTTCAGGTTATAAATTTGAACAACCCCCTAACAAGCAAGGATGACAATAATTAAAAAAAAACATATCTACTAGGGATCAGAATATCACAGACTTTGGTCTGACTCTGGACTCTTTTTCACTTGGGCGTGTAAACCACATAACAACAACTCAGAATACCCTGGCAACCACACAGCCTGACACTACAAACAATGAAGAACACCCTAGCAACCACATAACACCTTGGAAGCCACCCTCAACAGCCTTGCATCCCCCATGTGTCATATCACATCACCCATGTGACTTAACCACTCAGTCACTTCAAGCACACAAACTTACTTGCAAACAAAGACACCATTGATGAACTCACATGGTCAAAATGAAGGGTGTAACCACATTAGGTATTGAACATTAGCTCAAATGATCTACAGGGAATTTTAATAATTAATCATGAATATTATTAATATATTGCATATTACAGTTACATTAAATTATCGAACTTGAAAATAGATCGATTGTATATATGAATAATCAATCACAACGAATTATAATTCCTCATTCATATATCAATAGTCTTATTACAGATCGATTCTATGAGATAACCCTTAATGGAAATTAATGTAGTTATCAAACAGTTGTTTGTCCAGCAAACGGCCATAAGATTAACTTATCAACTTCTCAATAAAGTTATCACTTCTTATAATTTCAGGAAAATTAGTTTCTGGCCATGGAAACTATTCTCCTGTCCTTATACAATTTAGGTTACTGAAAAGTAACAAATCGTAAAGCTTTGTAGCTAGGATCAACATTTCATTGACTTCGTAATGTGAGCATTTAGACAGGGGCAATCAAGGATATATTGGTTTTAATAAAATTGAACTAATAATACATACTACGATTCACACAGAGTAAATACATGTATTTACAACAGAAAACAAACACACGAAAACCTTACCAAACAAACACAAATTAATAGAGGATGATAGAGAGAAAGAGAGAGAGGTGCAAAGCACCACTTACTACTTACTATAAGGTATAAGGGTGACACTGTCACACCCATCATACATATTAGGTACACTAATGTTTAATTGTGATCATTAAGTATTGTCATTGTCAATTAAGTTTTTTTTTTTGTAGCGTCGAGTTGAGTTTCAGTTGTCCTTATCTTAACCCTAGCCCTTGAGTTATCCTAACCATAGCCCTTAGCCCTAATAAGGTGAATAATAACCTTGGCACTTTGTCATTGCTATCAACTCCGACTCACTCAGGGCTTGACATTAAAGGTCCCGTTCTTCGCGATCCCATGTTTCAAACTTTAGTTAGTGTGTAATGTTGTTGTTAGAGTATAAATAATATCTGTAAAATTATTAGGGATGTCCCGATACCACTTTTTCACTTCCGATACCGATACCGATACCGCAGCTTTGGCTATTTGCCGATACCGATATCAATCCGATATTTTTATTTATTTTCTTGAACTAATACTACTACTAATACAATATATGGAAGCACTTTGCTCAATTAACCACATAAAAACATCTCACTCAAATGGAGAAAAAAACTTCTCCAGAGTCCAGTATATAGTCCACAACAACAGCTGATAATGAAAGACTGCCACCCTTTATTCAAGATATGAGACATTTTTGGTAATTGTACCTGAATAAATTTAAAATTATTTTGCTATATTTCAGATCAATATATTTGTTTCCTTAAAATTTTAATTAACTTTAACGTTATTCTCATCTGAATTATAAATAATTTATTTCTGTATAAAATAATACTACCATTAAAATCACATTTGATTTTCTTTTCAATGTAGAATGTGTAACTTCAAAATAAACAGATTAGTGCTCTGTTTTAGGACAAGAAATGAAAATCTATGCAATATGATGAATGTCCAAAAGATGAGATGATTTTTGCTTTTAAACAGCGCGCGCACGTGATTTTGGTTGGGTGACAGTTGTAGGTTACAGTTTGACAAGAGTTTACAGTTTGACAAAAGCACAATGTTATGTTTTACACAAATATAAGTAGGCTAAACACTTTTTACAGGTTTAATGATGTCCTGTATGAACAAAATTACGGAGAATGTTTTTATGTTTCCACTGTTTGATCGCGCCCGTGCCTCTCTCTCTCTGACACACACACACATTCAAGCATTGCAATCTTGACATCGCAGCCTGTTCATTTTGCTGCGTTCAAACCAAACGCGAACAGAGCGTCAGATTTGCGTCTATCGCGTCTAGTTCGATGCTTGAACAGTTTGAATCCATTCGCGCGTCCAAAGCGAATAGGACGCGCCGCGCGAGAGTTTGAAGCGAAATAGACGCGCGTTCAGAGCTAAGGCGGGGCTACAGATTAGGTGTCCCTAAAGTACCCGCATATGTCTATGCACGTATCTAACAGTAGTTGCGCATAACATTAATTAATGTGCACGCGAGTTTTATTTATTTTTATACCGTGTATTCTCTGTGTAAATCCATGCACCGAACCGTGACGCACGGATGTTTAATATACGAATAGACAACATGTAGCGTTCCACCCTATAGGTATCGGATTAGGTATCGGATATTTTTTTTTCTCCCCTCCGATATCCGATCTAGCGTTCTGGGCCAGTATCGGCACGATACCGATGCCGTGGATCGGATCGGGACATCCCTAAAAATTATACAGCCAAAGTTCAATGCCAAGCGAGATATTTTATTTAACAGAAGTTTACTACATCGAACGGCTCGTTTGGACTACATCCCTCTACTTCCTTCTTTAATGACGTCATTAAAACCGTTTTTTTTTCCGCCCACAGGAATGCTCCCTCAACTCTACCGAAATTCGTTTATGTACTTGCGCACTTCTAATAACTTAGTGTTTACTCAGCTCTTACGGTGATTTTCTGAAGTAAAACTGACGCTTCATCTTTTGTGTGATGTACAATAAACTTTATTAAACTCATCAGTATGTTTGATCATCATTCAGACAGCAGACTTGTAGGCTATTAATAAATAATGGATACATACAAGCAAATGACAAATATGTTATAATAACCGTAATTAAACTACTAAACTATACCTGTTTCATCTTTATACATCACTCTGACTCTGTAGACATTATTGTCCGACTCGAAAATGAAGACCGTTACTGAGAGCTTCTGATATTATCATCATTCCGTGAGATGAAAATGTCCTGAGAGACTGTGCGCGAGCTCGTGAAGCTCCGCCCCATGGGTCGTCCAGCAGCAGCTTATTTGCATTTAAAGGGCACACACTAAAACAGCGCGTTTTTCTGAGCCCCAAAAAATTACAATTTAAACATGCTGTAAAAAATGATCTGTTGGGTATTTTGAGCTGAAACTTCACATACACACTCTGGGGACATCAGAGACTTATTTTACATCTTGTGAAAAAGGGCATAATACGGGACCTTTAAGCCTTTTCATGTGCTTGTCCTTTGGACAAGTAAATCTGTCATTCACTTGTCCGAGTAAAAAAGTTGCTTGTCCGGAATTTTTTTGGTGTGTGTGTGTGTGCTGTAAATAAAAAATTTATTCTGAAGAAATATCCTCATCTGTGTTAAATCAGCTCTGATATATTTAAATCTACATAATTGTCATATCTGCAGCTTTAAATTTTCAGAATCATTCTCTCATTTTAGTGATTCCCTAGTTATTAGGGGCCAAGCCCCGAAGGGGCAAGGCACCTATTGTATCTGTTAGTTTTCTTATTAGGGGCCAAGCCCTGAAGGGGCAAGGCACCTATTGTATCTGTTAGTTTTTAGGGGCCAAGCCCCGAAGGGGCAAGGCACCTATTGTATCTGTTAGTTTTCTTATTATTAGGGGCCAAGCCCCGAAGGGGCAAGGCACCTATTGTATCTGTTAGTTTTCTTATTATTAGGGGCCAAGCCCAAGGGGCTAGGCACCTATTGTATCCGTTAGTTTTCTTATTATTAGGGGCCAAGCCCCGAAGGGGATAGCCCCTATTGTATCTGTTAGTTTTCTTATTATTATTATTAGGGGCCAAGCCCCGAAGGGGATAGCCCCTATTGTATCTGTTAGTTTTCTTATTATTATTATTATTATTAGGGGCCAAGCCCCGAAGGGGATAGCCCCTATTGTATCTGTTAGTTTTCTTATTATTATTATTATTATTATTATTATTCTTCTTCTTCCGCCAATGGAAGTCTATGGCAGCCCTATGAACCGTACATAGGAAAATGATGAAATTTGGCACAGTTGTAGAGATGGCCATGAATAGTAATTGGACCAAATTTGGTGTCTCTAGGGTCAACTCTATAGCGCCACCACCAGTTCAAAAATTCAACTTTGAAATGTTTATAACTTTTGAACCATTTGATCTAGAAAAATAAAACTTAGTACACATGATTCCTCTCATCATGCTGATCAAAACCAATATAGTCCATTAAGACTCCGCCCATTACAGTAGTAGCCATTTTGAAAAGTAAAGTATTCAGTTTTTTCGCTACTCCTCCTTCAAAATTTCTCCAATTTTGTCCAAACTTTGCTCAAATAATCTTTGGACTGAGCCGCACAGAAATGACTGAACAGATTTTTTTTATTCATCTTTGTTCAAAAGTTATGGTGTCACAAACTTGACAAGGTCCACCCAAAATTGGCTAAGAGGCTGTATCTCGGCCAAAGTTTGATCAATCGAAACAAAAATTGGTACACTTCATCAGAAGCTTGGTCTGAGGTTCCATGCCAAAGTTGGGAACAGCGCCACCTACGGGTCATGAGATATGAAAAATTGCTATTTTGGCCAATAACTTTTGGACAGTTTGTCAGAAAATCATAAATGTGGTATCTATGGATTCCTTGCATCATGCCAAATCCATGCATACCAATTTTGCCAGGATGGGATCTACCACGTGTCCGCCATTTTGAATTTTGTCATAATTTGCAATAACTTTTAAACTATTTGACATATCTTCACAAAAATTAGCATTGATCATCGACACAATGTCCTGAAGGTACATGAGAAGATTGAACACAGCGCCACCTAGTGTTCCATAGATATAAGGTCTTTTGCAAAAACGCTTATAACTTTTGAAAACATTGTTCAAATTTTGATTTTTTTACGGCATTATGTTCCTTGGCTTATGCCGATTCCGTTGATATCTCATTTGTCATTTACCAACAATGTGACTATCCGCCATATTGGAACAAATGAAAAACAGTTTTTTCGCTACTCCTCCTTCAAATCTTGCTCAATTTTGTCCAAAATTTGATCAGATGATCTTCGGACTAAGCCGCACAGAAATGACTGAACAGATTTCTGATATTCGCTACCGTTCCCGAGATATTCATCTTCAAAGTTGACCTAGCCTGTGTTTTTTGCCTTATGCAAGTTAACTTAGCATAATAATTGGTTAGCATGCTAACCAGATGCCATTCTTTCTAATGTGGCTCTTCAGCTATCAGGATAACCATAAGCTACATTAGCATTAAGCTAGCTTAGCATGCTAATCTCGTTAACATGATTTTGTGTGCTTATTCTTACACTGAAGCCTGTGCTCTGAAGCTTTGTAAAACAAGTCCTCTGGGTGGCGCAATCTGTTCAACCATGCGTCATGAATCCCGAACCATTCTGGTCGTGGGTTCGAGACCAGTGTGGGCCAACTATAAAATTGTCATTTGAACTCTTATATCATCTGGGTAAAAGCTGTACTAATGTTTCTAACACTGATATTAGAAATGTGTTTTTTCTACATCCTGTGTTTGTTCTCATCAGAACTTTTGTTAATTTTGATTTCATCCTATCTGTACCTCTGAACCCATCTGTTCTTCATGTACATTCTATTTCTGCTGTTTTTGCTCTTCTGGCTCCGCATTGCGCTACAGCCCTACTGTGCTACAGCGGCTTGGCCCCTGTATTGCTGCTTGCAGCTATATTTATTATTATTATTATTATTATTCTTCCGCCAATGGAAGTCTATGGCAGCCCTATGAACCGTACATAGGAAAATGATGAAATTTGGCACAGTTGTAGAGATGGCCATGAATAGTAATTGGACCAAATTTGGTGTCTCTAGGGTCAACTCTATAGCGCCACCACCAGTTCAAAAATTCAACTTTGAAATGTTTATAACTTTTGAACCATTTGATCTAGAAAAATAAAACTTAGTACACATGATTCCTCTCATCATGCTGATCAAAACCAATATAGTCCATTAAGACTCCGCCCATTACAGTAGTAGCCATTTTGAAAAGTAAAGTATTCAGTTTTTTCGCTACTCCTCCTTCAAAATTTCTCCAATTTTGTCCAAACTTTGCTCAAATAATCTTTGGACTGAGCCGCACAGAAATGACTGAACAGATTTTTTTTATTCATCTTTGTTCAAAAGTTATGGTGTCACAAACTTGACAAGGTCCACCCAAAATTGGCTAAGAGGCTGTATCTCGGCCAAAGTTTGATCAATCGAAACAAAAATTGGTACACTTCATCAGAAGCTTGGTCTGAGGTTCCATGCCAAAGTTGGGAACAGCGCCACCTACGGGTCATGAGATATGAAAAATTGCTATTTTGGCCAATAACTTTTGGACAGTTTGTCAGAAAATCATAAATGTGGTATCTATGGATTCCTTGCATCATGCCAAATCCATGCATACCAATTTTGCCAGGATGGGATCTACCACGTGTCCGCCATTTTGAATTTTGTCATAATTTGCAATAACTTTTAAACTATTTGACATATCTTCACAAAAATTAGCATTGATCATCGACACAATGTCCTGAAGGTACATGAGAAGATTGAACACAGCGCCACCTAGTGTTCCATAGATATAAGGTCTTTTGCAAAAACGCTTATAACTTTTGAAAACATTGTTCAAATTTTGATTTTTTTACGGCATTATGTTCCTTGGCTTATGCCGATTCCGTTGATATCTCATTTGTCATTTACCAACAATGTGACTATCCGCCATATTGGAACAAATGAAAAACAGTTTTTTCGCTACTCCTCCTTCAAATCTTGCTCAATTTTGTCCAAAATTTGATCAGATGATCTTCGGACTAAGCCGCACAGAAATGACTGAACAGATTTCTGATATTCGCTACCGTTCCCGAGATATTCATCTTCAAAGTTGACCTAGCCTGTGTTTTTTGCCTTATGCAAGTTAACTTAGCATAATAATTGGTTAGCATGCTAACCAGATGCCATTCTTTCTAATGTGGCTCTTCAGCTATCAGGATAACCATAAGCTACATTAGCATTAAGCTAGCTTAGCATGCTAATCTCGTTAACATGATTTTGTGTGCTTATTCTTACACTGAAGCCTGTGCTCTGAAGCTTTGTAAAACAAGTCCTCTGGGTGGCGCAATCTGTTCAACCATGCGTCATGAATCCCGAACCATTCTGGTCGTGGGTTCGAGACCAGTGTGGGCCAACTATAAAATTGTCATTTGAACTCTTATATCATCTGGGTAAAAGCTGTACTAATGTTTCTAACACTGATATTAGAAATGTGTTTTTTCTACATCCTGTGTTTGTTCTCATCAGAACTTTTGTTAATTTTGATTTCATCCTATCTGTACCTCTGAACCCATCTGTTCTTCATGTACATTCTATTTCTGCTGTTTTTGCTCTTCTGGCTCCGCATTGCGCTACAGCCCTACTGTGCTACAGCGGCTTGGCCCCTGTATTGCTGCTTGCAGCTATATTTATTATTATTCTTCTTCTTCCGCCAATGGAAGTCTATGGCAGCCCTATGAACCGTACATAGGAAAATGATGAAATTTGGCACAGTTGTAGAGATGGCCATGAATAGTAATTGGACCAAATTTGGTGTCTCTAGGGTCAACTCTATAGCGCCACCACCAGTTCAAAAATTCAACTTTGAAATGTTTATAACTTTTGAACCATTTGATCTAGAAAAATAAAACTTAGTACACATGATTCCTCTCATCATGCTGATCAAAACCAATATAGTCCATTAAGACTCCGCCCATTACAGTAGTAGCCATTTTGAAAAGTAAAGTATTCAGTTTTTTCGCTACTCCTCCTTCAAAATTTCTCCAATTTTGTCCAAACTTTGCTCAAATAATCTTTGGACTGAGCCGCACAGAAATGACTGAACAGATTTTTTTTATTCATCTTTGTTCAAAAGTTATGGTGTCACAAACTTGACAAGGTCCACCCAAAATTGGCTAAGAGGCTGTATCTCGGCCAAAGTTTGATCAATCGAAACAAAAATTGGTACACTTCATCAGAAGCTTGGTCTGAGGTTCCATGCCAAAGTTGGGAACAGCGCCACCTACGGGTCATGAGATATGAAAAATTGCTATTTTGGCCAATAACTTTTGGACAGTTTGTCAGAAAATCATAAATGTGGTATCTATGGATTCCTTGCATCATGCCAAATCCATGCATACCAATTTTGCCAGGATGGGATCTACCACGTGTCCGCCATTTTGAATTTTGTCATAATTTGCAATAACTTTTAAACTATTTGACATATCTTCACAAAAATTAGCATTGATCATCGACACAATGTCCTGAAGGTACATGAGAAGATTGAACACAGCGCCACCTAGTGTTCCATAGATATAAGGTCTTTTGCAAAAACGCTTATAACTTTTGAAAACATTGTTCAAATTTTGATTTTTTTACGGCATTATGTTCCTTGGCTTATGCCGATTCCGTTGATATCTCATTTGTCATTTACCAACAATGTGACTATCCGCCATATTGGAACAAATGAAAAACAGTTTTTTCGCTACTCCTCCTTCAAATCTTGCTCAATTTTGTCCAAAATTTGATCAGATGATCTTCGGACTAAGCCGCACAGAAATGACTGAACAGATTTCTGATATTCGCTACCGTTCCCGAGATATTCATCTTCAAAGTTGACCTAGCCTGTGTTTTTTGCCTTATGCAAGTTAACTTAGCATAATAATTGGTTAGCATGCTAACCAGATGCCATTCTTTCTAATGTGGCTCTTCAGCTATCAGGATAACCATAAGCTACATTAGCATTAAGCTAGCTTAGCATGCTAATCTCGTTAACATGATTTTGTGTGCTTATTCTTACACTGAAGCCTGTGCTCTGAAGCTTTGTAAAACAAGTCCTCTGGGTGGCGCAATCTGTTCAACCATGCGTCATGAATCCCGAACCATTCTGGTCGTGGGTTCGAGACCAGTGTGGGCCAACTATAAAATTGTCATTTGAACTCCTATATCATCTGGGTAAAAGCTGTACTAATGTTTCTAACACTGGGATTTTTTATACATTCTGTGTTTGTTTTCATCAGAACTTTTGTTAATTTTGATTTCATCCTATATGTACCTCTGAACCCATCTGTTCTTCATGTACATTCTATTTCTGCTGTTTTTGCTCTTCTGGCTCCGCATTGCGCTACAGCCCTACTGTGCTACAGCGGCTTGGCCCCTGTATTGCTGCTTGCAGCTATATTTAGGGGCCAAGCCCCGAAGGGGATAGCCCCTATTGTATCTGTTAGTTTTCTTATTATTAGGGGCCAAGCCCCGAAGGGGATAGCCCCTATTGTATCTGTTAGTTTTCTTATTATTATTATTATTATTATTATTATTCTTCTTCTTCCGCCAATGGAAGTCTATGGCAGCCCTATGAACCGTACATAGGAAAATGATGAAATTTGGCACAGTTGTAGAGATGGCCATGAATAGTAATTGGACCAAATTTGGTGTCTCTAGGGTCAACTCTATAGCGCCACCACCAGTTCAAAAATTCAACTTTGAAATGATTATAACTTTTGAACCATTTGATCTAGAAAAATAAAACTTAGTACACTTGATTCCTCTCATCATGCTGATCAAAACCAATATAGTCCATTAAGACTCCGCCCATTACAGTAGTAGCCATTTTGAAAAGTAAAGTATTCAGTTTTTTCGCTACTCCTCCTTCAAAATTTCTCCAATTTTGTCCAAACTTTGCTCAAATAATCTTTGGACTGAGCCGCACAGAAATGACTGAACAGATTTTTTTTATTCATCTTTGTTCAAAAGTTATGGTGTCACAAACTTGACAAGGTCCACCCAAAATTGGCTAAGAGGCTGTATCTCGGCCAAAGTTTGATCAATCGAAACAAAAATTGGTACACTTCATCAGAAGCTTGGTCTGAGGTTCCATGCCAAAGTTGGGAACAGCGCCACCTACGGGTCATGAGATATGAAAAATTGCTATTTTGGCCAATAACTTTTGGACAGTTTGTCAGAAAATCATAAATGTGGTATCTATGGATTCCTTGCATCATGCCAAATCCATGCATACCAATTTTGCCAGGATGGGATCTACCACGTGTCCGCCATTTTGAATTTTGTCATAATTTGCAATAACTTTTAAACTATTTGACATATCTTCACAAAAATTAGCATTGATCATCGACACAATGTCCTGAAGGTACATGAGAAGATTGAACACAGCGCCACCTAGTGTTCCATAGATATAAGGTCTTTTGCAAAAACGCTTATAACTTTTGAAAACATTGTTCAAATTTTGATTTTTTTACGGCATTATGTTCCTTGGCTTATGCCGATTCCGTTGATATCTCATTTGTCATTTACCAACAATGTGACTATCCGCCATATTGGAACAAATGAAAAACAGTTTTTTCGCTACTCCTCCTTCAAATCTTGCTCAATTTTGTCCAAAATTTGATCAGATGATCTTCGGACTAAGCCGCACAGAAATGACTGAACAGATTTCTGATATTCGCTACCGTTCCCGAGATATTCATCTTCAAAGTTGACCTAGCCTGTGTTTTTTGCCTTATGCAAGTTAACTTAGCATAATAATTGGTTAGCATGCTAACCAGATGCCATTCTTTCTAATGTGGCTCTTCAGCTATCAGGATAACCATAAGCTACATTAGCATTAAGCTAGCTTAGCATGCTAATCTCGTTAACATGATTTTGTGTGCTTATTCTTACACTGAAGCCTGTGCTCTGAAGCTTTGTAAAACAAGTCCTCTGGGTGGCGCAATCTGTTCAACCATGCGTCATGAATCCCGAACCATTCTGGTCGTGGGTTCGAGACCAGTGTGGGCCAACTATAAAATTGTCATTTGAACTCCTATATCATCTGGGTAAAAGCTGTACTAATGTTTCTAACACTGGGATTTTTTATACATTCTGTGTTTGTTCTCATCAGAACTTTTGTTAATTTTGATTTCATCCTATATGTACCTCTGAACCCATCTGTTCTTCATGTACATTCTATTTCTGCTGTTTTTGCTCTTCTGGCTCCGCATTGCGCTACAGCCCTACTGTGCTACAGCGGCTTGGCCCCTGTATTGCTGCTTGCAGCTATATTTATTATTAGGGGCCAAGCCCCGAAGGGGATAGCCCCTATTGTATCTGTTAGTTTTCTTATTATTATTATTATTATTATTATTATTCTTCTTCTTCCGCCAATGGAAGTCTATGGCAGCCCTATGAACCGTACATAGGAAAATGATGAAATTTGGCACAGTTGTAGAGATGGCCATGAATAGTAATTGGACCAAATTTGGTGTCTCTAGGGTCAACTCTATAGCGCCACCACCAGTTCAAAAATTCAACTTTGAAATGTTTATAACTTTTGAACCATTTGATCTAGAAAAATAAAACTTAGTACACATGATTCCTCTCATCATGCTGATCAAAACCAATATAGTCCATTAAGACTCCGCCCATTACAGTAGTAGCCATTTTGAAAAGTAAAGTATTCAGTTTTTTCGCTACTCCTCCTTCAAAATTTCTCCAATTTTGTCCAAACTTTGCTAAAATAATCTTTGGACTGAGCCGCACAGAAATGACTGAACAGATTTTTTTTATTCATCTTTGTTCAAAAGTTATGGTGTCACAAACTTGACAAGGTCCACCCAAAATTGGCTAAGAGGCTGTATCTCGGCCAAAGTTTGATCAATCGAAACAAAAATTGGTACACTTCATCAGAAGCTTGGTCTGAGGTTCCATGCCAAAGTTGGGAACAGCGCCACCTACGGGTCATGAGATATGAAAAATTGCTATTTTGGCCAATAACTTTTGGACAGTTTGTCAGAAAATCATAAATGTGGTATCTATGGATTCCTTGCATCATGCCAAATCCATGCATACCAATTTTGCCAGGATGGGATCTACCACGTGTCCGCCATTTTGAATTTTGTCATAATTTGCAATAACTTTTAAACTATTTGACATATCTTCACAAAAATTAGCATTGATCATCGACACAATGTCCTGAAGGTACATGAGAAGATTGAACACAGCGCCACCTAGTGTTCCATAGATATAAGGTCTTTTGCAAAAACGCTTATAACTTTTGAAAACATTGTTCAAATTTTGATTTTTTTACGGCATTATGTTCCTTGGCTTATGCCGATTCCGTTGATATCTCATTTGTCATTTACCAACAATGTGACTATCCGCCATATTGGAACAAATGAAAAACAGTTTTTTCGCTACTCCTCCTTCAAATCTTGCTCAATTTTGTCCAAAATTTGATCAGATGATCTTCGGACTAAGCCGCACAGAAATGACTGAACAGATTTCTGATATTCGCTACCGTTCCCGAGATATTCATCTTCAGAGTTGACCTAGCCTGTGTTTTTTGCCTTATGCAAGTTAACTTAGCATAATAATTGGTTAGCATGCTAACCAGATGCCATTCTTTCTAATGTGGCTCTTCAGCTATCAGGATAACCATAAGCTACATTAGCATTAAGCTAGCTTAGCATGCTAATCTCGTTAACATGATTTTGTGTGCTTATTCTTACACTGAAGCCTGTGCTCTGAAGCTTTGTAAAACAAGTCCTCTGGGTGGCGCAATCTGTTCAACCATGCGTCATGAATCCCGAACCATTCTGGTCGTGGGTTCGAGACCAGTGTGGGCCAACTATAAAATTGTCATTTGAACTCCTATATCATCTGGGTAAAAGCTGTACTAATGTTTCTAACACTGGGATTTTTTATACATTCTGTGTTTGTTCTCATCAGAACTTTTGTTAATTTTGATTTCATCCTATATGTACCTCTGAACCCATCTGTTCTTCATGTACATTCTATTTCTGCTGTTTTTGCTCTTCTGGCTCCGCATTGCGCTACAGCCCTACTGTGCTACAGCGGCTTGGCCCCTGTATTGCTGCTTGCAGCTATATTTATTATTATTATTATTCTTCTTCTTCCGCCAATGGAAGTCTATGGCAGCCCTATGAACCGTACATAGGAAAATGATGAAATTTGGCACAGTTGTAGAGATGGCCATGAATAGTAATTGGACCAAATTTGGTGTCTCTAGGGTCAACTCTATAGCGCCACCACCAGTTCAAAAATTCAACTTTGAAATGTTTATAACTTTTGAACCATTTGATCTAGAAAAATAAAACTTAGTACACATGATTCCTCTCATCATGCTGATCAAAACCAATATAGTCCATTAAGACTCCGCCCATTACAGTAGTAGCCATTTTGAAAAGTAAAGTATTCAGTTTTTTCGCTACTCCTCCTTCAAAATTTCTCCAATTTTGTCCAAACTTTGCTCAAATAATCTTTGGACTGAGCCGCACAGAAATGACTGAACAGATTTTTTTTATTCATCTTTGTTCAAAAGTTATGGTGTCACAAACTTGACAAGGTCCACCCAAAATTGGCTAAGAGGCTGTATCTCGGCCAAAGTTTGATCAATCGAAACAAAAATTGGTACACTTCATCAGAAGCTTGGTCTGAGGTTCCATGCCAAAGTTGGGAACAGCGCCACCTACGGGTCATGAGATATGAAAAATTGCTATTTTGGCCAATAACTTTTGGACAGTTTGTCAGAAAATCATAAATGTGGTATCTATGGATTCCTTGCATCATGCCAAATCCATGCATACCAATTTTGCCAGGATGGGATCTACCACGTGTCCGCCATTTTGAATTTTGTCATAATTTGCAATAACTTTTAAACTATTTGACATATCTTCACAAAAATTAGCATTGATCATCGACACAATGTCCTGAAGGTACATGAGAAGATTGAACACAGCGCCACCTAGTGTTCCATAGATATAAGGTCTTTTGCAAAAACGCTTATAACTTTTGAAAACATTGTTCAAATTTTGATTTTTTTACGGCATTATGTTCCTTGGCTTATGCCGATTCCGTTGATATCTCATTTGTCATTTACCAACAATGTGACTATCCGCCATATTGGAACAAATGAAAAACAGTTTTTTCGCTACTCCTCCTTCAAATCTTGCTCAATTTTGTCCAAAATTTGATCAGATGATCTTCGGACTAAGCCGCACAGAAATGACTGAACAGATTTCTGATATTCGCTACCGTTCCCGAGATATTCATCTTCAAAGTTGACCTAGCCTGTGTTTTTTGCCTTATGCAAGTTAACTTAGCATAATAATTGGTTAGCATGCTAACCAGATGCCATTCTTTCTAATGTGGCTCTTCAGCTATCAGGATAACCATAAGCTACATTAGCATTAAGCTAGCTTAGCATGCTAATCTCGTTAACATGATTTTGTGTGCTTATTCTTACACTGAAGCCTGTGCTCTGAAGCTTTGTAAAACAAGTCCTCTGGGTGGCGCAATCTGTTCAACCATGCGTCATGAATCCCGAACCATTCTGGTCGTGGGTTCGAGACCAGTGTGGGCCAACTATAAAATTGTCATTTGAACTCCTATATCATCTGGGTAAAAGCTGTACTAATGTTTCTAACACTGGGATTTTTTATACATTCTGTGTTTGTTTTCATCAGAACTTTTGTTAATTTTGATTTCATCCTATATGTACCTCTGAACCCATCTGTTCTTCATGTACATTCTATTTCTGCTGTTTTTGCTCTTCTGGCTCCGCATTGCGCTACAGCCCTACTGTGCTACAGCGGCTTGGCCCCTGTATTGCTGCTTGCAGCTATATTTAGCAATTGTTATTGTCATAATAACAATTCTTCTTCCGCAAATGGGAGTCTATGGCAGCCCTATGAACCGTAAGTAGGAAAATGATGAAATTTGGCACAGTTGTAGAGATGGCCATGAATAGTAATTGGACCAAATTTGGTGTCTCTAGGACCAACTCTATAGCGCCACCAGCAGTTCAAAAATTCAACATTGAAATGGTTATAACTTTTGAACCCTTTGATCTAGAAAAATTAAACTTAGTACACCTGATTCATCTCATCATGCTGATCAGAACCAATATCTTACATTAAGATTCCGCCCATTACAGTAGTGGCCATTTTGAAAAGTACAGTATTCAGTTTTTTTGCTACTCCTCCTTCAAAATTGGTCTAATTTTGTCCAAACGTTTGCTCAAATGATCTTTGGACTGAGCCGCACAGAAGTGAGTGAACAGATTTTTTTTATTAATCTCTGTTTAAAAGTTATGATGTCGCAAACTTAACAAGGTCCACGCAAAATCGTCTAAGAGGCTGTATCTCGGCCAAAGTTTGATCAATCGAAACGAAAATTGGTACACTTCATCGGAAGCACGATCTGAGGTTCCTTGCCTAAGTTGGGAACAGCGCCACCTACGGGTCATGAGATATGAAAAATTGCTATTTTGGCCAATAACTTTTGAACAGTTTGTCAGAAAATCATAAATGTGGTATCTATTGATTCCTTGCATCATGCCGAATCCGTGGATACCGAATTATCCAAGATCGGATGAACCACGTGTCCGCCATTTTGAATTTTGTCATAATTTGCAATAACTTTTAAACTATTAGACATATCTTCACAAAATTTAGTATGAATCATCGACACAATGTCCTGAAGGTCCATGAGAAGATTGAGAACAGCGCCACCTAGTGTTCCATAGATATAAGGTATTTTGCAAAAATGCTTATAACTCTTGAAAACATTATTAAAATTTTGATTTCTTTATGTCACTACGTTCTTTGGCTTATGCCGATTCCGTTGATATCTCATTTGTCATTTTCTAACAATGTGACTATGCGCCATATTGGAACAAATGAAAAACAGTTTTTTCGCTACTCCTCCTTCAAATCTTGCTCAATTTTGTCCAAAATTTGATCAGATGATCTTTGGACTGAGCCGCACAGAAATGACTGAACAGATTTATGATATTCACTACCGTTCCCGAGATATTCATCTTCAAAGTTGACCTAGCCTGTGTTTTTTGCCTTATGCTAGTTAACTTAGCATAATAATTGGTTAGCATGCTAACCAGATGCCATTCTTTCTAATGTGGCTCTTCAGCTATCAGGATAACCATAAGCTACATTAGCATTAAGCTAGCTTAGCATGCTAATCTCGTTAACATGATTTTGTGTGCTTATTCTTACACTGAAGCCTCTGCTCTGAAGCTTTGTAAAACAAGTCCTCTGGGTGGCGCAAACTGTTCAACCATGCGTCATGAATCCTGAACCATTCCGGTCATGGCTTCGAAAAGCTGTACTAATGTTTCTAACACTGGGATTAGAAATGTGTTTTTTTCTACATTCTGTGTTTGTTCTCATCAGAACTTTTGTTCATTTTGATTTCATCCTATCTGTACCTCTGAACCCATCTGTTCTTCATGTACATTCTATTTCTGCTGTTGTTGCTCTTCTGGCTCCGCATTGCGCTACAGCCCTACTGTGCTACAGCGGCTTGGCCCCTGTATCGCTGCTTGCAGCTATATTTATTATTATTATTATTATTCTTCTTCTTCCGCCAATGGAAGTCTATGGCAGCCCTATGAACCGTACATAGGAAAATGATGAAATTTGGCACAGTTGTAGAGATGGCCATGAATAGTAATTGGACCAAATTTGGTGTCTCTAGGGTCAACTCTATAGCGCCACCACCAGTTCAAAAATTCAACTTTGAAATGTTTATAACTTTTGAACCATTTGATCTAGAAAAATAAAACTTAGTACACATGATTCCTCTCATCATGCTGATCAAAACCAATATAGTCCATTAAGACTCCGCCCATTACAGTAGTAGCCATTTTGAAAAGTAAAGTATTCAGTTTTTTCGCTACTCCTCCTTCAAAATTTCTCCAATTTTGTCCAAACTTTGCTCAAATAATCTTTGGACTGAGCCGCACAGAAATGACTGAACAGATTTTTTTTATTCATCTTTGTTCAAAAGTTATGGTGTCACAAACTTGACAAGGTCCACCCAAAATTGGCTAAGAGGCTGTATCTCGGCCAAAGTTTGATCAATCGAAACAAAAATTGGTACACTTCATCAGAAGCTTGGTCTGAGGTTCCATGCCAAAGTTGGGAACAGCGCCACCTACGGGTCATGAGATATGAAAAATTGCTATTTTGGCCAATAACTTTTGGACAGTTTGTCAGAAAATCATAAATGTGGTATCTATGGATTCCTTGCATCATGCCAAATCCATGCATACCAATTTTGCCAGGATGGGATCTACCACGTGTCCGCCATTTTGAATTTTGTCATAATTTGCAATAACTTTTAAACTATTTGACATATCTTCACAAAAATTAGCATTGATCATCGACACAATGTCCTGAAGGTACATGAGAAGATTGAACACAGCGCCACCTAGTGTTCCATAGATATAAGGTCTTTTGCAAAAACGCTTATAACTTTTGAAAACATTGTTCAAATTTTGATTTTTTTACGGCATTATGTTCCTTGGCTTATGCCGATTCCGTTGATATCTCATTTGTCATTTACCAACAATGTGACTATCCGCCATATTGGAACAAATGAAAAACAGTTTTTTCGCTACTCCTCCTTCAAATCTTGCTCAATTTTGTCCAAAATTTGATCAGATGATCTTCGGACTAAGCCGCACAGAAATGACTGAACAGATTTCTGATATTCGCTACCGTTCCCGAGATATTCATCTTCAAAGTTGACCTAGCCTGTGTTTTTTGCCTTATGCAAGTTAACTTAGCATAATAATTGGTTAGCATGCTAACCAGATGCCATTCTTTC